>NC_047034.1:83521857-84155607 GCF_011762595.2 Tursiops truncatus
TGCATAGTAATAACCTTTTAAAAATAATAAAAATAGAGTGTGTAATATACATACAAGGAAAAGGGAAAGAGGGAAGATCTAAAATCAGGTAAGGAGGGAAGGGGGAAATAAACAGGATGAATAGAAAGCACAAAATATTATAGAAGTAAATCCAAATATTAATAATCAGTAAATATAAACAAGCCAAACTGCCTAGTAAAATGGAGCTTTGTCAAACTACATTTAAAAATTTATACACTTACCGCTCTTGCCTTCTAAGATGGCCCACACTCTGTGGAGTGTTTCTCTCTAAATAAATACATTTCTTACCTTAAAAAAAAAAAACACACTTAATGTTTACAAGGGATGTACCTGAAACAAGCATACAGAAATATAAATTTCAATGAGGATTTATAGAACACAGTATCTAATAATGGGAAAGTATACATTTCTTTTGAATGGGTTAAACTAATGTATGGTAATGGAAATTAGTGATTTCTTCTGGTGGGGGGAGTAGATTTACTGATAAAGGTCATAACATTTTTGGTAATGAAAATGTTTTATATCTCGGTTGGGGTGGTGGTTACAAAAATGTATAAATTTGTAAAAATTCATCTAACTATATACTTTTAAGTGGATGCATTTTATTTTATGTAAATTATCTCATTTTAAAAGAATACTTTTTAGTTTATTTTGCTTTCCTAACTGTTCCACTAAAGAAGTCATTATATCCAAGCTAACTCATGGTCTTGAAGTACTGTTCCCACTAAAATTAATCAGACTTTCTGTTAAATGACTGATTCTAATTTTGGTGTGAAAAATGTATAAGCCTGGAGCATCTTATCACACAAGAGAACGAAAGAAGCCAACCACTACTATTGTCATATCAAAAGGACTCAGGAGCCAATATGAAGAGATTTCCACTTTCTAAAAATGATAAAAACTTGAATTTCAAAAAGAATAGTTGCAATTGCTTGAAGCCCATAAATACATTTATATTTGTGAATTCATAACAATATAAAAATCGGTCACCTTTAGAAGATGATAGAAACCAATTCATTACCTTGAAAAATGGTAAATATGTGGAGAGAATCAAATACTATATCTTGTCTTTCCTCTATGGACTGTATCTCTGAGTAACCAAGTAATAGATGAGGGAAGCATTCCTTTATAAAATTATTTCAGCTAATGAATGGAAATCAAATTACAGAATCAAAATATTTTTCATCCCTCAGTGAATTAGTGGATCTGTGCAATGAGCAAGCCATGGTGGTGGGGAGAAAAGCATTATATGCTTTCTGATGAAAGAACACGAACAACCCAACCTACAGTTCTTGCCAAAGGAATCAAACCTGAATCTGACGAGACCTCTGGATCCAACTGCCAATTTGTAGAAATTACAGAGCACAGAAGAACATGGTGAATTGCACCATGACTATGCAGACAGCAAAATCCAGAATGTGTGGAACTCTGGGTAAAATGCCCTTGTTCTTCAGCAGATATATTGTGAGGAAAAGGGATGGAAACTGAAATTTGTGCATTAAAAGGGGTTTAAAGGGCTTCCCTGGTGGCGCAGTGGTTGAGAGTCCGCCTGCCGATGCAGGGGACACGGGTTCGTGCCCCGGTCCGGGAAGATCCCACATGCCGCGGAGCGGCTGGGTCCGTGAGCCATGGCCGCTGAGCCTGCGCGGCCGGAGCCTGTGCTCCGCAACGGGAGAGGCCACAACAGTGAGAGGCCCACGTACCGCCGAAAAACAAAAAAAGGGTTTAAAAGACCTGCCAGTTAAAAAAAATTGGGAAGGCTAAATTACATTGTTTCAAGATGCATTCTTGGGCCATTAAAAACTTGATTCTTATAACTTAGGATGGTGGTTTATTTATCTATCTATTTATTTATTTATTTAGCTAGCCGTGGGCAGTGATAGTGAGATGGCATATGGAGGGACTTTTGGGGGTGGCTATTTATTGTTCCAATTAGTAGTTACAAGGGTGTTGCTGACCTTATCAAAATTTGCTAAACTAAAAAAAAATAAAAATTCACTAGAAATATACCTTTGTGTGATTTTTCTATTTCGGTTTTATTTTACAATTAGAAAGTTAAAATTAATTTTAAAAATAGATATTACAGACAACATTCTGCCAATAAGTTATAAATTTTAGATAAAATTTCTAGACATAAAAACTGATACAGATTCTTACAACTCTTAAAGAAAGTGGTTCTATAATTTAAAATCTTTCATTAAAGAAAATTCCAAAGGCAAGTTACTTTATAAACTAATTCTAATCATATGAAGAAGAAATAATTTATTTTATCCAATTCCTTCCAAAGAACAGTAAGAAACGGATTACTCACCAATTTATTTTCTATTCACTTTCTTCTTCCAAGATAAGAAAACCTGACTGAAGGAGTGTGTTGCATAACCCATTTCTTTCAACACACATTTTTTTGTTGTCTCCATATATTCATAGACTTTTCATATTATCCATTTAGCTGACCTCATCATCCAGTGCCTCAATACAGTTCCATTCCCATTCCTCTACTTTCCATATGTATCTTTCCTTTCTCTCAAGTCAGACCAGACTAAGTGAGTCAGTATGTGACTATTCCTGTGCTAATTTGTATAAGAGATCAGCTAATTGGGGAGCCTCAAGTGTCCTACATATCTGTTTTGGGTAAGGATGTACAGACTGGAGTTCCAAAACTGCCTGTCATGCCTGGAAGACTCTTAATTCTTTTTCATTCCACCCTATCTACTGCTACCTGCATTTAAATAAACAGCAGAGTCTGGTCTTTGAAGATGAATTTCCGCCTCTTGACATTTTCTATTCCTGGGCATCTGTAGTCTTTATTACTCTGGCTATCTAATCTCTTCAGCCTGTCCACTAAACTTCTCTTCAACTGGCCCCCATCAGGAGGTTTTCATGGAGGTCTTAAGCCATAAATTTCCTGGAGGAATGTTTCCGTTGATCAGGAGGCCAAAATGTTTTCAGAGATGTGCTTGAAGCTTGAAGGGTAAAGGAGAAGGCAAGGTAAGTGAGAGGGTGGATTTCGTGGAATAGAAATAATAGCCAGGGATTTGGTAGAGGCAAGAGGAGAGGGTCCTCCAAAACCAGGCTGTGATATACTTTATGAGAGATTCCTCATTCTTGTAGGAGTTTGGCCACCCCCATGATGCTACTGAAGGTTATAGTAGAATCTGGTTGGTTGGTGATGGATATTCCAATGATGAATCTATAGTACCTGGTAGGAGAATTCATAGTAGTGTTCAGAGAACTGCTGTCATCTCTTCTCCTGAAATCATAAAGGGAACCTGAGCTCCTGAGTGATTTCAGAGAGATGAAATATCCTATAGGTAGTGAGGGTGAATATTCAGTTTGAGGATGACAGACGCCTTCCTGGGTCTGAGGCTGCAACAGTAGCCAGCCCACATGCTAAAGTATGGATAGTAGCGGGACCTCTGCTACTGCTTTGATATTGAAGATTTGTTTCACTTGAAGAGGCTGCTGAACCTAAAAAATTGGTGCCCTGCTCTTCATCCTTCTCCAAATCTAAGAGGTGGAGACATCATCCTTGGTTCATCTGGGAAAGCCTTTAGTGATAATACCTGGTTGCCTGTCAAGAATAGCCCTCACATTTGGTTAAACAAGCTACTGCCAATGCTGCAGAGTTTGTGATCCTTTCAGGGGCTTGAAAATTTGGAATTATTCTGGCATAAAACCTTGAAGGGACTGGTAAGGCAGGAAATCAGAGATTTGAGAAGAATGAAAGTTTGAAATAGCTGTAGTGGAGAGTGAAATAGCTATAGCTCAGGCATTGATGAGGTACTACTTGAGGTTGGTGACCATGAACTTATAAGTTGGTAGCAATCTGATTTTTTTGTGAGACTTTATGTAAGACGCAATTTAATGATTAGAGTTTAGGCTTTTGAGCCAGAGAAACCTGGACTGTGTGACGTTTATGGGTTACTTAATGTCTCTGAGCCTCATCTCTACAATCCTTTTCTCATAGGATCGTTGGAAGAAGTAAATGAGTTATTATGTGAGAAGCACTTAGGAGAGTGCCTGATATACAGTAAGTCGTTAACAGATGTTAGTGTCAGGTCTTTATTTTCTCTAACATTGCTCAACTGGCTGAGGGCAGCAGAGGGACAGCAGAATTATCCAGGGTTAGGATTTTGCCTGACTGGTGCATAAAAGGACAGAAGGCAAAGGAGTTTAGCATGTTGACTGAAATTAATGATGCGATGAACCACAGATTAAGATGAACCATAAATCAAGAGAGAGGTAATGACAAAGAGAGTCACAGAAGTAGAAAACAAAGTTATGGTTACTAGGGGGGACAAAGGGGAGAGGGATAAATTGGGAGATTGGGATTAATATATACACATCACTATATATAAAATAGCTGATAAGGACCCACTGTATAGTGCAGGGAACTCAATATTCTGTAATGGCCTATATGGGAAAAGAATCTAAAAAAGAATAGATACATATATATGTATAACTGATTCACTTTGCTGTACACCTGAAACTAACACAACATTGTAAATTGTAAATACTCCAATAAAAATTATTTTTTAAAAAGAGGTAATGAGAGGAAGAGGTGATGGATAAGGAGAACACTACCTGGATGGGCAGGATATTTTAACGATGTTGAAGATCTGTTATAGCTGGGGTAGCTGAATAGACAAGCTGGGAGGATGGAAGAGTGTGGTCAGATAATAGGACCCTTGAGTTAGTGATTTTTCAAGGTGAAGAAAATAGGAATGATAATATCCCCACTCTGAACATAGGAGAGGTAGAAAGAGAGGAGAAGAGGTCAGGTGGCAAGAAGCCAGTGATTGGATGGCACATCCTCCTGGACAGTGAAGTCCTCCAAGGCTATGGTGGCAAGAACGGGGTTGGAGAGGAAGAAAGTGCCAGGGTTTCAGTCCTGCATGGAACTTGGTGTGTGAGAGTCCACCCTGGAGTGTCTCCACAGGGCCACATATTGTCATTATCCGTTATTAAAATCCAAAGGCCTCTAGAAGGTAACAATAGCCAACATTTACTGAATGCTTTGTGCTAGGCATTGTTTTAAGCAGTCCAGTGGTTAGGACTCACTGCCGAGGGCCCAGATCCCACATGCCGTGGAGCAACTAAGCCCGTGTGCCACAACTACTGAGCCTGTGCTCTAGAGCCCGTGAGCCACAACTACTGAGCCCACGTGTCACAACTACTGAAGCCCGCATGCCTAGAGCCTGTGCTCCACAAGAGAAGCCACTGCAATTAGAAGCCTGCACACCACAATGAAGAGTAGCCCCCACTCGCTGCAACTAGAGAAAGCCCGTGCGCAGCAACGAAGACACAACACAGCCAAAAATAAATGAGTAAATTTGTTTAAAAATAAATAAATAAAGTAAAAAATGACATAGCCATAGGACGTGACATAAACTGGTTAGAACAGATTAGGCCCAAGATGGCAGAAGATTTGACTTCCAGTGGACCTTGGGCCTCATTACACGCTTATTCTAATACATTAGCATCTAAATGACTCACCTACGGGCACCCTGATAGTTCTCAGGCTGACCATAAAAGGCCCAAGAGTGGGCTGTGGCCCAATTCGTGGAAATCCCTGCCCCTTCTCCAAAACAGTTGAAATAATCCTCCCACTTCTTAGCCTATGAAATTACGCAGCCCGTAAAAACTAACCACCCCATATTTCAAGGCCACTCTTGCCTTTTGAGATGGACCGCATTCTGTGTACGGAATGTGTTATCTCTCTCAATAAATTCACTTCTTACCTATCACTTTGCCTCTTGCTAAACTCCTTCTGTGTTTAAAGAACCTGAGCTTCATTAAGTCCTGAGACCAGGTGTGCAGTCTCAATTAAAAGACAATGAGTTCGAGTTCCAGCCCAGGGGTTCAAGTCCCAATCTGAGTTCCGACTGGTTTTGAATCCCATCTGAGTTGTGTGGTTTCAGTTCTAGCTCTCAACTATTTTCCCTTTTGGTGAGACATCTTCAGAAGTGTAATCTAATACTTAAGAGTGTGGGTTCAGAGCCAGATTACAGGGTTGAACCCTAGTTCTGTGGCAAGTTACTTATTTCTCTACCTGTTGCCGAACCCAAGTCTGTGTGCCTGATGCACACTGAGGCCAAGCAAACCAAAACGTTGGAGTTTGGAGAATAGAAATATCTACTGCAGGGCCCAGCAAGAACAGTTGGCTCATGCTCAAAAGACCCAAACTCCCTGATGGCTTTCAGGGAAGGGTTTTTGGGTGAGGGCTTCAGGGGGTATGACTTTCTTTTCATTGGTTGGTGGTGAGGTAACAGGGTGGTAGTGCAGGAATCTCAATCAACCTTTGGTTCCAGCCAGTCGGGGGTCTACACGTTTGTGCTCAGCCTGACCTCCACCTGGGTGGGGGTCTTAGTTCCTGCAGAACAATTCAAAATATATGTATCAGATTGTTAATGTATATCCCTAGGACTCTGTTTTATCACTGAACTATTTGTTTGACTGCTTTTCCTTTGTTTCTGTATCCCCTTACTTCCCTAATTAGCACCTGCTTGAATCTACTCTTTGGAACTCAGGCTTAGGAGACTAAAGCCTTTTTCTACAAATAAGAAATGGGGGGGGGGTGACTTCCCTGGTGGTCCAGTGGCTAAGACTCCGCACTCCCAAAGCAGGGGGCCTTGTTCTATCCCTGGTTGGGGAACTAGATCCCACATGCATGCTGCAACTAAGAGTCTGCATGCTGCAACTAAGAAGGCCACATGCCATAACTAAAACATGCCGTGATGAAGATTCCACATGCGACAACTAAGACCTGGCGCATCCTAAATAAATAAATATTAAAAAAAAAAAAGAAGAAGAAGAAGAAACAGGGGACACAGAGGGGCTTTTGTACCCAGGAGGGCCCTGCAGGCTCCTGCTCATTTCATGCCTCAGCCTCCTCATCTGTAAAATAGGAATAATGGTAAGAGTACCTGCCTCACAGGGTCCTTATGAGAATTTCACGAGTAAAGACAGTGCTGGCACATAGGAATCACTCAGAAACTGTTTCATGCCATTCTTAGATAAATTGTACTCATTTTGTACTCTCAGTTGTAGAGATGTCCCTACAGGCTATTTCTTTTCAAATGAAGTACATATTACAATAACTAGGGGTTAAGGGTCTTGTGTGGATGGGAGTTTCTCAGCACTGCGTATGCCTGGCCTGCCCTGGGGCTGCGGCCGCCCTCCAGATGGAACTGGCTCAGCCAGCCCCACAGGGTGGGGGTGGGGGTTCACCCAGGCCCTCTTGACCAAGGGTGGCACTCAGGGTCCCTCTGAGGGGTGGGCCTGGAAGAGTGTTACCAAACCAAACTTGGGTCCACTCACCTGTCCTGGGCTTTGTTTGTTGGAAGATTTTTAATCACAGTTTCAATTTCATTATTTGTTATTGGTCTGTTTATATTTTCTATTTCTTCCTGGTTCAATCTTGGAAGGTTGTACTTTTCTAAGAATTTGTCCATTTCTTCCAGGTTGTCCATTTTATTGGCATATAGTTGCTTGTAGTAATCTCTCATGATCCTTTGTATTTCTGCAGTGTCAGTTGTTACTTTTCCTTTTCTAATTCTGTTGATTTTAGTCTTCTCCCTTTTTTTCTTGATGAGTCTGACTAATGGTTTATCAATTTTGTTTATCTTCTCAAAGAACCAGCTTTTAGTTTTATTGATCTTTGCTATTGTTTCCTTCATTTCTTTTTCATTTATTTCTGATCTGATCTTTATGATTTCTTTTATTCTACTAACATTGGGTTTTTTTTTGTTCTTCCTTCTCTAATCGCTTTAAGTGTAAGGTTAGGTGGTTGATTTGAGTTGTTTCTGTTTCTTGAGGTAGGATTGTATTGCTATAAACATCCCTCTTAGAACTGCTTTTGTTGCACCCCATAGGTTTTTGGTCATTGTGTTTTCATTGTCATTTGTTTCTAGGTATTTTTTGATTTCCTCTTTGATTTCTTCCGTGATCTCTTGGTTATTTAGTAGCATATTGTTTAGCCTTCATGTGTTTGTATGTATTTATTTTTTCAGTTTTTTTCCTGTAATTGATACCGAGTCTCATAGCCTTGTGATCAGAAAAGATATTTGATATGATTTCAATTTTCTTAAATTTACCAAGGCTTGATTTGTGACCCAAGATATGGTCTATCCTGGAGCTTGTCTGCTCACCCGCCGGGGCAGGCGGGGTCTGGGAGCTGAGGCTTGGGCTTCGGTCTGGTCGCAGGGAGAGAACTGGGGTTGGCGGCGTGAACACAGCCTGAAGGGGTTAGTGCACCATGGCTAGCCGGGAGGGAGCCCGGGAAAAAGTCTGGACCTGCCGAAGAGGCAAGAGACTTTTTCTTCCCTCTTTGTTTCCTGGTGCACGAGGAGAGGGGATTAAGAACGCTGCTTAAAGGAGCTCCAGAGACGGGCACGAGCCGCGGCTATCAGCACAGACCCCAGAGACGGGCATGGGACGCTAAGGCTGCTGCTGCCGCCACCAAGAAGCCTGTATGCAAGCACAGGTTACTATCCACGCCTCCCCTCCTGGGAGCCTGTGCAGCCCGCCACTGCCAGGGTCCTGTGATCCAGGGACAACTTCCCCGGGAGAACACATGGTGCGCCTCAGGCTGGTGCAATGTCACACTGGCCTCTGCCGCCACAGGCTCACGCTGCATCCGTAACCCTCCCTCCCCACCAGCCTGAGTGAGCCAGAGCCCCCAAATCAGCTGCTCCTTTAACCCTGTCCTGTCTGAGCAAAGAACAGACGCCCTCAGGAGACCTACACGCAGAGGCGGGGCCAAATCCAAAGCTGCACCCTGGGAGCTGTGTGAACAAAGAAGGGAAAGGGAGATTTCTCCCAGCAGCCTCAGGAGCAGCGGATTAAATCTCCACAATCAACTTGATGTACCCTGCATCTGTGGAATACCTGAATAGACAACGAATCATCCCAAATTGAGGAGGTGGACTTTGACAGCAAGATATATTACTTTTTCCCCTTTTCCTCTTTTTGTGAGTGTGTATGTGTATGCTTCTGTGTGAGATTTTGTCTGTATAGCTTTGCTTTCACCATTTGTCCTAGGGTTCTGTCCATCCGTTTTGTTTTGTTTACTTTAAAAAAAATTTTTTTTCTTAATAATTATTTTTTATTTTAATAATTTTATTTTATTTTATCTTACTTTATTTTACTTTATCTTCCTTCCTTCCTTCCTTCCTTCCTTCCTTCCTTCCTTTCTTTTCTTTCTTCCTTCCTTCCTTCCTTCCTTCCTTCCTTCCTTCCTTCCCTTCTTTCTTCCTTCCTTCCTTCCTTCCTTCCTTCCTTCCTTCCTTCCTTTCTTTCTTTCTTTCTTTCTTTCTTTCTTTCTTTCTTTCTTTCTTTCTTTCTTTCTTTCTTTCTTTCTTTCTTTCTTTCTTTCTTTCTTTCTTTCTTCCTTTCTTCTTTTTCTCCCTTTTATTCTGAGCCGTGTGGATGAAAGGCTCTTGGGTCTCCAGCCAGGAGTCAGTGTTGTGCCTCTGAGGTAGGAGAGCCAGCTTCAGGACACTGGTCCACAAAAGACCTCCCAGCTCCACATAATATCAAATGGCGAAAATCTCCTAGAGATCTCCATCTCAACACCAGCACCCAGCTTCACTCAACGACCAGCAAGCTACAGTGCTGGACATCCTATGCCAAACAACTAGCAAGATAGGAACACAACCCCACCCATTAGCAGAGAGGCTGCCTAAAATCATAATAAGTCCACAGACACCCCAAAACACACCACCAGACATGGACCTGCCCACCAGAAAGACAAGATCCAGCTTCATCCACCGGAACACAGGCACTAGTCCCCTCCACCAGGAAGCCTACACAACCCACTGAACCAACCTTAGCCACTGGGGACAGACACCAAAAACAACGGCAACTACGAACCCGCAGCCTGTGAAAACGAGACCCCAAACACAGTAAGATAAGCAAAATGAGAAGACAGAAAAACACACAGCAGATGAAGGAGCAAAGTAAAAACCCACCAGACCTAACAAATGAAGAGGAAATAGGCAGTCTACCTGAAAAAGAATTCAGAATAATGATAGTAAAGATGATCCAAAATATTGGAAATAGAATAGTGAAAATGCAAGAAACGTTTAACAAGGACCTAGAAGCACTAAAGAGGAAACAAGCAATGATGAACAACACAATCAATGAAATTAAAAATTCTCGGGGCTTCCCTGGTGGCGCAGTGGTTGAGAGTCCGCCTGCCTATGCAGGGGACACGGGTTCATGCCCTGGTCCAGAAAGATCCCACATGCCGCGGAGCGGCTGGGCCCATGAGCCACGTCCGCTGAGCCTTCGCGTCTGGAGGCTGTGCTCCGAGATGGGAGAGGCCACAACAGTGAGAGGCCTGCGTAATGCAAAAAAAAAAAAAAAAAAAAAAAAAAAATTCTCTAGAAGGGATCAATAGCAGAATAACTGAGGTGGAAGAACGGACAAGTGACCTGGAAGATAAAATAGTGGAAATAACTACTGCAGAGCAGAATAAAGAAAAAAGAATGAAAAGAACTGAGGACTGTCTCAGAGACCTCTGGGACAACATTAAATGCACCAACATTCGAATTATAGGGGTTCCAGAAGAAGAAGAGAAAAAGAAAGGGACTGAAAAAATATTTGAAGAGATTATAGTTGAAAACTTCCCTAATATGGGAAAGGAAATAGTTAATCAAGTCCAGGAAGCACAGAGAGTCCCATACAGGATAAATCCAAGGAGAAACACACCAAGACACATATTAATCAAACTATCAAAAATTAAATACAAAGAAAACATATTAAAAGCAGCAAGGGAAAAACAACAAATAACATACAAGGGAATCCCCATAAGGTTAACAGCTGATCTTTCAGCAGAAACTCTGCAAGCCAGAAGGGAGTGGCAGGACATATTTAAAGTGATGAAGGAGAAAAACTCTACCCAGCAAGGATCTTATTCAGATTTGACAGAGAAATCAAAATACCCTCCCTGATGGGTTTCAGGAAAGCACTTTTAAAGGCCAGGTGAAGGAGGGGTGTCCCAGGGCATGTGATCAGTTTGTGCACACTTCTGATTGGTTGATGGTGAGGTAACAGGGCAGGGGTTAACATTATCAATCCTCAGACTCCTGTAGGTCTGGGGTCTACAGTGTTCATGGTCACCAAGTGGTTAATTTCTTTCATTTGGTGGGGGTTTTTGCATCTGTAAAACAACGCAGGAAATGTGTGTCAGATATTATCTAGGTACTTCAGAGAGGAGCTAAAGCAGAGGATATGGGGGAGGAGTCTGTCCCGGGAAGGCCCTGTAGGGTTCTGCTGGGTTACAAGAGGAGAAGACGGGCAGTATCCATCAGCTTCCTGGCCTTTGAGTGAGGAAGCAAGTCTGAAGGCTCCTGGCTGTGTAACCTCAGACCTGGGTCACCTCACAAGCCAGAGATCCCTTATGTGTAAGGAACACAGTGGGCAGAGTCTTACGTAGTTCATAGGAAGGTCCTGAGGACAAAGAGAGAGGAAGCTATATGAAGATTCTGAGACCAGAAATTAAAAGTTCAGCATGGTGTAATCTCAGCTGTGGCCTTTCAACCCCGCTGGCTTCCCTGGCTGCCTGGGGCTCCCAAGAGAGAATAGGCTGTGAGCCGGGGCTCTGACGTGCAGAGAGCCCTGGGGACAAAGCGAGAGGTGGGGAGGATGTTCTGGGCTCCTGCAGACCAGTGACACCCAAGGTCTGGGAGGCTTCTGGCCTTGCCCAGGGCAAGCTTCCTGGAGAATGTGGAATGAGCCTGGGAGCTAAGGTGTCTGCCCCACAGAGAAAGACGCCCCTGCCCCCAGGGGAGGCCAGAGGTGTGAGGCTGGAAGTTGTTGAGACAAGTTAGCAGCTGGCTGCTTCAGGAGAGCTGGGCCCCAGGCGCTGAGATCAGGAACGCGACTGTGGTCTGCAGCACCTCCGGAATGCAGCCCCACAAATCCCTGCTCAGCCTGGAGGGAACACTCAGTGCCCAGCCCACGAGGGGGGCCACCCCCTTAGGGCAGTCAGGCATGGCCTGGGGGACGCAGAACGTGCCCCTTAGGAGCTCCTGGGAACCTTGCCTAGGGCCTGACACCCTGGGGATTGGCCAGTGGCCCCAAGGCTCCCAGCTTCCTCCTCAAAAGCCCACCTCCCTCCTCAGTTTAAGAGACACAAGTCAGGTGGTACAGGTGCCGGAAAACACTCTCTTGAGAACAAAAAGAACCAAAGCAACTTGGACAAAGAGGACTTTGGAAGCTGTTAGGGAAACATTGAGCTGGTGCTTGATGAAAGGCACTATGTAAATGCCGCACATTGGAGTGATTATCCTTGTCAGAAAAACATAAACGAGCAAAATGTTTTTGAAAGCCACCTGATTTAAGTCTTTGAATCATACTCATATGCGCCAGCAAAATGCAAATGCCATTGGTTCTTGGAATCTGTGTCCTTTCCTTTACTTGTGAGACTATTATTATGAAAGGCTTCTAGAGTCTGCCCACTTCCTTTAGGAAAAAGACACCTTTTGTAATTAATCTGACTACAATGGATTACCCTCAGGTGTGGCATCTGGGAGAAATGAAAGAAGCTCAGAGCTCCCCCAGAGGAACCGAGGATTGAGAGATGGGGGTGGGGATTAATAGAAAGAGTAAATGGCAGCAAACTATTATATATAGGATGGATAAACAATAAGGTTCTACTGTATCCTATGATAAACCATAATGGAAAAGAATATGAAAAAGAATGCATATATATGTATAACCGAATCACTGTTCTGTACACCTGAAACTAACACAACATTGTAAATCAACTATGTTCCAATAAAATAAATTTATAAAAGAGTAAATGGCAGACATGCGGGCAGCACCTGGAATATGTCCACAGCCACCAGTGGTCGCCTGCCACTTGTGCTGCACAGGGACACCTCCTGTGGGTCTGACCTTTCAGATATTACTTCTCATAAGTAACCATCAGATCAAACCACCCAGTGCTGGGCATGGAAAATCTGGCTCCCAAGAAGAGGTTTATGGGCCATGATGAGGAGACGGACGGGGCAGAGCTCAGAAATGGCTTTGGTGAGAAGCTCTGTGCTCTGGCTTTACCAATAAGTGGAAATGTTACCAAATTGGTTGACTGGACCCACACCGGGGCCCTAGCCCAGACCAAGACCCCCTGTCTCAGCCAGGGAGGTTCTTTTTCCTGTTAGATTTGCCCAGCCAATAACAAAACCAATGCTGAGACTGGAATAGCACAAGCTTTATTCAAGGGCCAAAGAATGGAGAAGTGGGAAACTAGTTCACAAATCGACTTCTCAACCCAATTTGGGCAGAGACATCAAATATATAGGATGGTCGAGGTAAAAGGGAGGGAATTAGAAAGAGGGGTGAATATTCATGACTAATCTGAGAACAGGGGTGTGGTTTGGACCCCAGTTTGATGCAGCTCTCCTTTTCAGTCCTTGTATGGGCCTTTCTGGTTGTCATGGCAACCGTCAACACTCTTGGCGCTGGTGGGTGTGTCATGTAGCACGTTAATGGATTACAGTGAGCATATAATGAGGCTCAAGGTCTACTGAAAGTCAAATCTTCCGCCATTTTGGGCCTAGCTGGTTCTAACTGGTTCTTGTTTCTCTTTGCATCTTCCTTCTGAAACTTAGATAAGAGTAATAGTTTCCATTTGAGGGTGGGGTAGGGGAATGATTCAAGGCAATAGCCTTGGTGAGATAGGAGGGAAAGGGACAGGACACACACGCTATATAATGAAGAAGGAGTATAGTTGTTGGGATGCAATAAAGACTGGCTGGAACCAAGGTGGCTTCGACAATAGCCTGCATTGACTTTTAGCTCATTATACCTTCATTGTAATACCAAAAATCACCCCCCCTTATGCCATGACAGTTCCAAGGAGGAACATTAAAAGGCCAAAAAGTGGGCAGTGGCCCATTTCCTGGGAAGTCCCCACCCTACCCCGAAATAGCAAGAATATCCCTCCCACTCCTTAGCTTATGAAATCATTAAACCCATAAAAACCTTCCACCCCACCACACGGGGCCTGCTCTCACTTTCTGAGATGACCACATTCTACCTATATGGAACGTGTTTTCTCTAAATAAACTTGCTTTCCCTTTACTCTAGCTTTTGTTCTTGAATTGTTTCCTTCGGGAAGCCAAGGACCTTCCCTTGGTGGTCTGTCCTAAGGACTCCTGCAGGTCCTAGTATGTGACATTTCCCTCTCCTGCAACATTGGTAATAGAAACACACTCTGTTTACCCCAACACAGCCCAGAGCACTTTCTCCCCAGCGGTGGGCTTTTGCCTTCCTGACAACCACTATCCAGAATGACAGAGCTTCATGCTGCCTCCTCAGAGATTACAGCCAGGCTGGTGCTGAAAGCTCGGCCTCTCTGCACCGGGTGCAGAATTGAATCTTGGAAACAGAGTTTTGGGTGAAGTAGAAGAGGATAGGTTTATTGCTTTGACAGGCAAAGGGGACACAGCGGGCTCGTGCTTCGAAAAACTATGTGTCCCAACTCAGGAGGAGGAGGATTTGATGAGGAGTTTTATAGCAATACTTCAAGGGTGGGGTTGCTGACAAGACGAGGGTGTGTGCAGGGTCTCAGGTGGTTGGTCTCCTAACCTTGATGAGCTTCTCTGGTCCCTTTAATCTTGCCTCAGGTGGCTTCCTGGATGCTCCTCTCTTGACTAGCAACTGTTTGAATCCGCCCTTTGGAACTCAGGGAACGTCGTGGAGGCTAGAGAGTCTTGCCTACAAGAAAGGGGGGACAAAAAGAGGCTTCCATGTGCAGGAGCCCACAGCTCTCCCTGCCCGGTTCCAAGGCTACCTCCTCAGTTTACAGTTCAGGAACCGGGGTTAATGTGGTGCCCAGGGTCGTCCAGGTGCAGGCAGGATGAGGACCAGAACCCGCACCTCCAGATGCCAGTCTGAAGAGCATGACACCGCACTGCTTCATTTCTATACCCGCTCTCGCCCCTTTGCTGTGGGGAAAGGGTCCGGTACTCTCGTCCATGCTCACCCAGGTGTAAATGTCTAAGAGAAGGTGTGCGTTAGGCACAGCAAGTGGGTAAGCAAAGGATTGCGGGAGGCAAAGGTCAGGGATTGGAGATGGAGAGCCCAAGTTCAGGTGCTGTTTACTAGCCAGGGGTGTCTTTCCAACAACAGTAATAATGATCTCTGCAAATCTGTTTGCGAATTTTTAAAGAGGGAAACAAAAGAGTTGTGAAGTCTAAATGAGGTGTTCTGGGGAATTCCCTGGCAGTCTAGTGGTTAGGACTCTTGCGCTTTCACTGCCAAGGGCGCTGGTTCAATCTCTGTTTGGGGAACTAAGATCCCACAAACCTTATGGCCTGGCCAAAAAAAGAAAAAAAAGAAGAAAAAAAGAACTTGGTAAATGAGATATTTCTGAAGAGCACTTTAAAAGTTAGACAGGTGTGCAAATACAAGATATAAAGAGGGCTTCCCTGGTGGCGCAGTGGTTGAGAGTCCGCCTGCGGATGCAGGGGACGCGGGTTCGTGCCCTGGTCCGGGAAGATCCCACATGCCGCGGAGCGGCTGGGCCCGTGAGCCATGGCCTCTGAGCCTGCGCGTCCGGAGCCTGTGCTCCGCAACGGGAGAGGCCACAGTGAGAGGCCCGCGTACCACACACACACACACACACAAAATATATATATATAAAGGGATTATCTTATCAGGAACAGCCAAAAAGCATGATTCTTCTGGGCCAGAAAACTCTCTGGGCAAGGGACCATCACAAAACATCATCAGCATCATGATTATTATTTTAACTATTATCTGTGAGGGACTGCCACAGGGGATGTAAAATGGTTTCAGTCTAAAAAATACCTGGGCAAACGTAAGATTTTTGAAGCAATGTGGCTGTGTGGCCGTGGGAACCGTCTGTATCCTCATGACAACTCCGGGCCTCCTCAGCGAAGCCTGGAGTCGGCTTCTTTCTTCTGAAGAGCACTGGCGCCCTCTAGTGGACACTGCTGAGAGAACTACCGCAGCGCCGCAGAGGCTCAATGGCTCGGAGGCCGCTAGGGGCGCTGCAGATAGGCCGCACTGCTGGAGCCCAGGGAGGGGCTCCCAGACATTTGGACAGATGTTAGCGACAGGCGGTTAGGTTTTTCTGTCTGTTAATGTGCTTAGAATGGGGTCTACAGGTTTATAAATACAGGCAAAGCTTATAGGTTCGGTCCTGATCATTTAAAACATGCAATAATCTCTGATTAATTATCAAGGCACAAGCTCCTGTTTGTTCCAGGAGTAGCAAAAGCATTTGCTAAACAAATTAAACCTGTAATTCCTTCACACCCAGCTGTCTTTCTGCTCTTAAAGTCCCTGAATGCCTTGAGAGGGAGTTTGGAAGAAGCAAGTGGAGAGGGAAGGAAGGGCATGGAGGACAGGGAGCCCCTCACCTCCTACCATCGCTCACTGGATGTCCAGGGTGGGCTCTGGGCACTGGTAGGAGGCGGGGGCCTGGAGGCCATCACAGGGAGGATCAGGCATCATGTCTCTCCTGCAGGACAGGTGACTTATGAGCTTCAGGCAGAGCTGTGGTCCCTACTGCAGGCCGAATCCCCTGGGTGCAGCCAGGGGAAGGGTCTCTTTGGGGGAAGCACTGGCCTGTCTCTGACGTATGGAGGCTCCTGGCACTCACAGAATCTTTCTCTTGATCTGCTCCCCTGGCTCCTCCAGCAAGAAAGGAGATGCCGAGGAGGTCTCTGGGGGTCAGAATCCAGGAATCCTGTCTTGTACAAGCGCCTCACCCAGTAACCCATCCTCTGCCTCCAGCCCTTTATCCTTTCACCTGAGCCACCCACTAAGAGCTCTGACCCCCCTTCCTGCACAGTAGCCCTTGATGGTCCAGAAAACCGGAGCTCAAGGCTATGGCATCCAAAAATTTGTTCCCTTTTCCTCGGGTGAAGAAAGAGCTGGATCATTCCTTCCTGCCGCTAGAGTGGGCTGAATCCTCAGGCATTCAGGAAAAGAAGTGAAAACAAGGCAGCTGATTTCCAAATTAAACCAGAGTGAAATTCATACTAAGCTATACTATTAATACATTTAAAAAGCTTTTATTGGGCCTCCCTGGTGGTGCAGTGGTTAGGAGTCCACCTGCCAATGCAGGGGTCACAGGTTCAAGCCCTGGTCCAGGAGGATCCCACATGCCACAGAGCAACTAAGCCCGCGCGCCACAACTACTGAGCCTGCGCTCTAGAGCCTGTGAGCCACAACTACTGAAGCCTGTGCGCCTAGAGCCCGTGCTCCGCAACAAGAGAAGCCACTGCAATGAGAAGCCCGCACACCGCAACGAAGAGTAGTTCCCACTCGGCGCATCTAGAGAAAGCCCGCGCGCAGCAACGAAGACCCGACGCAGCCAAAAATAAATTAAATTTTTAAAAAAGGTTTTATTTATTGAGTGTCTACTATACACTGGGCACTTCAAATTCAATATTTCTAATCCTTACAACAACCCAGCAAGTAAGTTTTATTTTCTCTATTTTCTACGTGAGGAAATTGAGAATCAGGGAGGTTAAATGCCGTGCCACAAGCCACACAGCTATAGATAATCAAGCTAGGCAGGTTATGCTTCGGTAATAAATAACCCCCACATTCCAGTGGCTTATGTTAAGCCAGTAGTGGTTTATTTCTCACAGACATCAAGTCCATCGCTCTCCTCTGCACTGTCCTGGCTCTGAGGTCCAGACTGGTGGAGCTGCTAGCCTCGGGGCATCGCTGGGTGCTGGGTCAGAGGCTAGAGGGCTCTGGAGGGTCCCTGCTGGCATGCAGGGCACAGCTCCCTGGCCCAACAAGTGACTCAGCCCCCCCAATTGCAGTCTACATGTGCTCAGGAGTCAGAGGCCTGAACTACTGGGCAGCAGCCTTAGAGACAGGGAGCTGTCCCTGCCTATGCCTCCTTTCCCCTCTGGGGCTCACTCTGTCTCTCTGTCTCCCCGCCTTCCTTCTCCTGTCCCCCTGCTTCTCTCTGCATCCTAACACTGCTCATAATTTTCTCGTGGGTTAGCCAAGAAATAAAAACAAGTTCTCAGGGTGTACACAATTTATTCCAAAAGTCATTAAATACAACTGACAATGGTACACTTGATAGAATTTGTCACTGACTGAAAATTCACAGGACAACAAGTCTACTTGGCCAAGTTTATAGAATTTGATTAGAAAAAATGGTCACAAAAGAAAATTCACAATTGCAGATGCTCTAATGGGTAGAACATATGGATCAGAAGTTGATGATGAATCAACTTTTTTTAAAAAAATAAATTTATTTATTTTATTTGTTTATTTTTGGCTGCATTGTGTCTTCGTTGCTGCGCATGGGCTTTCTCTAGTTGTGGCGAGCGGGAGCTACTCTTCATTGCGGTGCATGGGCTTCTCATTGTGGTGGCTTCTCTTGCTGTGGAGCACAGGCTCTAGGCATGCGGGCTTGAGTAGTTGTGGCACACGGGCTCAGTAGTTGTGGCTCGTGGGCTCTAGAGCGCAGGCTCAGTAGTTGTCGCGCACGGGCTTAGTTGCTCCGCGGCATGTGGGATCTTCCTGGACCAGGGCTCGAACCTATGTCCCCTGCATTGGCAGGCGGATTCTTAACCACTGCGTCACGAGGGAAGCCTGATGAATCAACTTTGATGTAAAATGTAAGTGGGAAAGAATTGTTGCCAATGAATTTCAAGACTGTAAAAATGAAAAATGGAAAAACTTGGAAACCATTTAACTGCACAATAGGGAAAATGCATTAATTAAATTGGATTAAAGGAGTTTGCTCTGAAAAATGCTTGCTCAGTGAAAATGCATCAACATTTCCATCTTCTGTGACCTCTGTGGCCAGGTCAGTGACTTCCTGGCTCACAGCCCCTGGTGGCCTCTGTGAATGTCACCGACCCTCTTTGGCCTTATTTACATGTAGAACTCCAGTTCCAAGTATTGAACCTGGAACTCCACCTCTTTGCACACAATCTCTTAATTTGCCGCTGCTCCATTCACTATATCACTCCCCTTGTACAGATCACTTTCCCTCCCTACATGCTTCCGTTCCCGTGGGCCCGTCTCCAGCTCACTTCTCTTCTATGTGCTCTCCCTAGGCAATTTCAAACCATCTCATATATTTACTGCTACTTTGTGCTGATGACTGCAGAATTGACATCCTTAACTGTAACAGTCAGGCTTCTTAGCTTTAAACAACAAAAAGACTGATTAGCTTGAGCAGAAAAAGGCAATTTACTGGAAAGATACTAAATTTCTCAAGAATTGACCAGAAAGCTGAGGAGATTAGGCTTAGAAAATGAGCAGGAATCAGAGGTCAGAACCTCTGACCCCACCAGGGTCACAACACTAGGGTGGTCAGGTTAGGACCTGCTGTCCCCTCAGGCTGCTGGCACTACTGCCCCTGGACGTGGGGAGCACCACTGAGTTACCTGAGGGGGTTCTAACTGCCCTGCCTCTTTGTGTCACTTGCCCAGAGTTGAGCTACATTTAGGCGACCTGCCCACGCTCTGGCTACCAGGGTGAGGGGGGAATTGGCATCTGGTTTGTTGGGGGGAGGTGCCCTCCCTCTCACCACGATCCGTGCTGCGGCAGATTCTGCAAACATAGGAAGTGGAATCAGGGCCACAGAGCCCACAAAGCCTAAAAGTAGTTACCAGCTGGTCCTTTACATAAAAGGTGTGTGGACTAGAGGGAAGCCCGCATGCCGCAATGAAGGCCCAATGCAGCCATAAATAAATAAATAAATATTAAAAAAAAAAAAAAGATGTGCGGACCTCTGCTTTAGAGGTTGAACAGTCACAGACTTGAAGTTGGACCGGTCACGAGAATTTTCAGGTCAGGCTTGTGTTGTCTTTGGCCTTCTGTCTATTTGCTTCTGGTTAGTTGCAGGTACAAGTACCAACGTCCACCTCTCTTGTCTAGACATAGATTTTTAAGTCGGAAAGCTCTGGCCATTTGCCTACTGACCTTCGTGCTCAGTTCATTCCTAAGCCCATGCCCTGTTTAATGGCAGTTATCTTGAGGCAGTCGGAAACACCTGGTTTGTAGGGGAAATCAGTGCCCCTACATTCTGGGCCATTGGGTGGTTCTCTTGTCATGGAGAGAGATCTCGAAGGGAGATGCTTGAGAAAAGTTAGGGCCATGTCCCAGACCTGTTTCCTGCTACAAGGCTAGCTCTTAATTTAGAAATGCTTCACTTCAGTGACTCGAATCAGTGAGCTTTGTTTTTGACTCACAAAAGCCCCACATTCTCAGACTCTCAGGCAACTTCAAGCACAGGCTGCAGGCAGAGTTGTACTGCCTTCCACCCGTCACTGCAAACTGCCTAGGTTTCCCCTAGATTATTCTAAAAGGGACAAAGAGTACCCCAAATATGCCAATATTCTGATTGTTTCCCTCAACGGTTTCTTCTGAACCACAGGCTGGGTTCACACCTCCCAATGTGTTGTAGGTGACAATTTGACCAAACGTCTTGCCGTGGCATAACAAACATCCCCGGTTTTCCAGCATGCCATGATCCTTTCCTGCCATCTGCTAAATCAGGGCCATGCTTTTAGGTTCCCACATCTAGACAACATAGGATACAGATTTTCCTGGGTGTAAGAGAGACCCCAAACAACAGTGACTAAGATAGAAGTGATCCATTTCTCATGTCACTGTCTAAAGGCAGGCAGTCTAGGGCTGGTACAGCAGCTCTGCTTTAAGAGGTTGTCTAGAGACCTAAACTCTATCTTGTTGCTCCACCCTGCCTCGGGTGTTGCTCCCCAGTCCATTTTTCATGCCAGAGGGTGGAGGGAGTGAACATGGCAGCCTCCCTGCCCCCTTTAAAAGACACACCCTTGCGCTTCCCTGGTGGCGCAGTGGTTAAGAATTGCCTGCCAGTGAAGGAGACATGGGTTTGATCCCTGGCCCGGGAAGATCCCACATGCCACGGAGCAACTAAGCCCGCATGCCACAACTACTGAGCCTGCGTGCCTAGAGCCCGTGCTCTGCAACAAAGAGAAGCCACCATAATGAGAAGCCCATGCACCTCAACAAAGAGTAGCCTGAGCTCACTGCAACTAGAGAAAGCCTGCATGCAGCAATGAAGACCCAACGCAGCCAAAAATAAATAAATTTATTTAAAAATAAATAAACAGATAAAAGACACACCCTGGAAATGGCTTACCTCTCTTCTTTCTTCACACATCTCACTGGCCACGAGCTAGTCATATAACCACACAGAGCCGAAAGGAGGATGAAAATGCAGTCTTCATTAGAGAGAACAGAGAGAGTTGATGTCGGTAGGCAACGTAATCAATTAGTCCCCACCAAATCAGGTCAGACCCTTGATTACCACTCCAGCCCTGCAGTCTATTGTAACTACCATGATTATCTTGCTTTTGGCAGTTAAGTGCTTGAAATCAACTCCTTCTACTCTGGTATCTTTCCTTTTCCATTAATATCAAGGATCCCATTTCAACTGCATCCAATTGCATCATTGATTTATGGAAATCAGTCATGAAATTGCTTTTTGGAGATGCTGGTGCTCTACTCACCAATGTCTTTTTGTCTTCTGGGCCCTCCTGAGGATAGAATAGATGTATGGGCAGGTCACACATGATACATCTTCTATAGCATTTCTATATCCCTAAGCTTTTGCATTCTTTCCTCCATTATTCCATGGAGTTTCATTTTGCACAAGGCAGTGTTGAATCCAGGTTTCAAATCAACAATTGACGTGGCCATAGGACCACTCACAGTGGCTGGAGCTGGAACGCTGGTTCCTGATTTCTGGTGAGCGTACTCCTGATTAAATAATGATGTAAAATGATGCCCTCGTGGCAAACACTGGGATGCAGCACCCGCTGCCCTCTTAGGAATGAAGGACTTACTTCCTCAGCTGCTGGGAGTGTTGCCGGCAGTGGGCCCTCAGCTGGCAGCCCACTTAAGGCTGAACAAAACAGCACTGCCCTGGGTCACGCCCCCTTCCTGGAGCAGCCACTGCCAAGGTCAAAGTTGGACCCTCGGCCCCAGCTTGAACAATTCCAAAGGGCCATCCCAGCTCCCAAGCTTGCAACGGGGCTGGCTAAAGCCTTGGCTGGCAGTGCACCCAGCTCAACCTCTCTGCCCAGCTTTGCTTCTGTCCCTTCTATTCCCCAGGCATGGTCCCCGGAGCACTTCCTAATAAAAGCTCTACATGCTTATCTCCATCTGATTCTGCTTCTCCGAAATTCTTTGGATGATGGAGATTTAACTTTAAGTACAGTTGAGCCTTGAACAGCCCAGGGGGAAGGGGCCTGACCCTCTGCATAGTTGAAAATCCCAGTAGAAGTTATGGTTGGCCCTCCATATAGACAGTTCCTTCTTATAAACTGTGGATTCAACCCACCACTAACTTGTAGCACTGTGGTATTTACTGTTGAAAAAAATCTGCATGTAAGTGGACCCATGCAGTTCAAATCCCTGTTATTCAAGGGTCAACTGTAATTACGCCCCATCCCTCTGCCCCCTACTTCCAGGCCATGCTAGAGTCTGACGCTAGTCATAGACCGATAAACAATGAGTAGAATTGGCTTCCTTCTGCGAGGAAATGTGTGAAGGGAGTTACAGCATCTTCAAACCAGGCATCAGTCAGGGAGGGAATGTCAGCAAGGGAGACCTGGTAGAGGTTCAATGCTCAGTGTTCTGCGAGTCCAACAGATTTCCCCAAATATCTTTATTATAATTTTGGGGGGGTCACAATCTTTCCTGAAAAATGCCCTAGTCTTTCCATAACATACCTGTAGGGGGTTAGTCAATTCAATAGGTGCTGAAGTTTGTCAGTGCTGGTCTGTGCTTGGTTTTCAGCTATGTTAGCCTTAAAGGAGTGCAGATGATAAGACACCACAGTAGTAGACAGTCTTTGGATTGACAGTTTAGAGATTTAAGCTTGTCCCTTTTTTTTTTAAACAGTGTGATGGGAACTGAAGCCTAGTGAACCACCAATTGATCAGATGAACAAGTATGTTCCAATATGTTAGTAAATCTTAATGTTACCCGTGCAAACGTGGCAGGTGAACTGTAACATGAACCTTCTGAAGAAAATGTCTCAAAAGAGTAACTGATGGTGGACCATCTGCTCCTGGGATAGGGTTTCTGTGGCCCTCTCAAATTCCATCACCTAGGTAGCTGCCAGTCAAACATTCGTGGAGGCTCCTACAAGAATAGGATGTGATGTCTAAAGTCCATGCCATGTGGAAATTGGTTTTGATTTATTTTTAATGATCTTAGACATCCAGTAGGGGCATTGGAGACCTCTAAGAAGACTGAAAACAACCTAAGACTAGCAATAGGTTCTTCCTGCAATCAGATCATAGCAGTTTACTGAAAAAATAAAATCCCCCAAATTTAGTAACATTTATGTTCAGGGAAACCCCTGTGAACCCTCTGGGTTACAGTCTAAAGATCTATATTGCCAGCTGTTCCTATAACAGGAATAGAGATGTTCTGAAAAGTTCACACGAAGAAAAATCACAGTTAACCTTGCACTTGATTTCCTCAGAGTGCCACAAAATTCTCCTCTGAATCTACACTGGACTGAAACACTTGTTAAAGTTGCATCAATTGTGTTCACGGTCAGAGGCTCTGGTCAGAAAAGTTTATCTGCCAATCCTGCTTTTTTAGCCATGAAATGATTTTCTTTTCATACATTATTGAAAGCCCCACGTTTAATAAAGTCAAAGGCATAAAAATGTTAGAAATGGGTAGAGCTGCTTTTCATGATTCAAGGGAGGAAGTTTGAGCGCAAAGCATGGAGAGCTAGGAGAGGCTGCACTGCTGCATCAGGGATGTAAGTGGGGAATGGGCCAACCTTTTAGTTACACTTCTCCTTCCTGCATTAGAAAGAAGAGTCTTTTTAGTTCATGCCTCTTTTCTAATTTTTTTCAGCTTTGCACTGAGATTGGAGAATAAGAGATAAAAATGTGAACAAGGAATAAGAAAGTTGGAGTTTAAATGAGCTATTTTACTTCAGTTTAAGAAATTAGAACATATCAGATACAGACTTCAAGAGGAAAAGTATTAGCAGAGACAGGAGCGACATTTCATAATAAGATCAACTCACTAAAAACATAACTGCTGTAGATGCTTCTGTGCCTAATAACAAAATACATGAAGCATAAACCTCAACAATTGATAAAACCACTAGAAAATAATAAAAAAAATCAGTAAAGATACAAATGATCTGAATACTTTCAACCACTTGGACTTAACTGATATTACAACACTACACCTTACAATTACGGAATGCACATTCTTTTCAAATGAGCACAGAATGTTCACCAAGATAGAAAATATGAGGCCAAAAAACAAGTCTCAGTAAGTGAAAAATAATTGAAATCATATAGAGTATGTTCTCTGACCACCATGTAATTATATTAGAAATCAATAATATGGTATTTAGGAAAACTCAAGATATGAGGTAAGCTACATGCTTCTAAACTACATATCACTAAAGAAACCGAGTGAGGTTAGAAAATACTTTAACTGAAGTAACAGAAATGTAACATATCAAAATTTGCGGCATGCAGCTAAAGCAGGGCTTAGAGGGAAAGTTATAGGTTTATATGATTACAATAGAAAGAAGGTCTAAAAAGAGTTATAGGTATAGTCCTATCCTCATTAATTTATTAAATCAATTAATATCAAGCACTTAATTGGGTATATAGAACTAAGCAGAACAGACATGGTTCCTCACTTCCTGGTGGCCACAGTCTTATGAGACAGACAAATGATAAATAAGCAAACACAGATAAAGACTAAAATTATGATAAATGCTGTGAAGGGAAAGAATGGAGGGCTATGCGGGGAGGTGACCTAAATTAGACTGGAACTTAAAAGAAAGTTTCTTTGAGAAATTAACATTTAAGTTCAGCAGGACTTGGAAATTCCCTGGTGGTCCTGTTGTTAAGACTCTGTGCTTCCACTGCCGTGGGCCAGGGTTCAATCCCTGGTTGGGGAAGTAAGATCCCGAAAGCTGATCTTTGTTGTGGCCAAAAAAAAAAGTTCAGCAGGACTTGAGTAAAAAGTAGGAGATAGTCAAGCTTCGAATGAGGGGAATGTTCCTGGTAGAAGGAGCTGTGTATGGAACAGGCAGCTGGATATATTGCTCAGGGGCTCAGAGGAGGGTCCATAAACCAACTCAACAGTCAGGGTTCTGGATTGCAAGTGTAGGTAAGAATTATATGAAATGTTAGTCTACTTTCCATTCATTTTCCTATCTTCTGCTTCGGGTACCCAAAGGGATGGTTTCTCTTCTCTAGCCCACCCCACGTACAAGCAAAGACTCAAAGATGCAGCAGGGTTAAGGGCCAGACAAAAATGTCTGGTGAGTGCATGCAGAGTGAGGTTTTCTGCCCTCAAAGACTAGTTAGGACCAGGGTTGGAGGAAGGGTAATCAGAAGGTGAAAAATCAACTTCGATGGGAGAGGAGGGAGTAGAGGGACCAAAGATCTTTGTTAGAGAGAGAAAGATTTTGTCTTGTCTTGTAACCTAGCGAGACCCTCTGGGGCCTTCCCGAGACAGACCCCTCTCCTCATATCCTCTGCTTTAGCTCTTCTCTGAAGTACGTAAATGATAGTATGTGATGCACATTTCCTGGATCGCTTTGCAGACGCTAGGACCCTGCACCAAATGGAAGAAATGAACACATCCCCTCTGGAATCTGGCTGGAACCAGGAAATATCTGCAACAACTTATCACCTTTTTAATTTACCTCACCATCAACTGATCAGAGAATTGTGGACTAGCTTATCATATACCCTTCAACTCCTCTCCCTTGCCTTGCCTTTAAAAATGCTTTGCTGAAACCCACTGGGGAGTTCAAGCTTTTTGAGCACTAGTTGTCCAAGACTCCTTGTCTGGTGCCTTACAATAAACACTACACTTTCCTTCACCACAACCTGGTGTCAGTAGATTGGCTTTACTGTGCACAGGCGAGCAGTAAACCCAAGTTTGGTTTGGTAACAATTTTGACACCCAGTATGGAACCGCAGTCCAGAGGGGACATCTTGCCTGTGGCACATTGGCCCATGGCTGCTGGTGGTTCCCAGGTCCTGTCCAGCAGCTGCCTGGGCACCTTTGTCTCAAGGATAGCCCTGAGTGCTTGCTGCCAACTGGGTGTCATTGACCTGTGGTGTTTTTGATTTTTGTGGTAAAGGAAACAAGGCACTGGATTTGGCTGCTTGAGTTGTCTTTGGTAAGTAACGGAGCTCCTGTGTGATGACACCAGGGTATTCTTCCCTATTGCGTTAGCTTTGCCTATGACAGAGCATTGGTTGGGATTTTCACTTTTGGACTAAGGCTTGGTTATTTGCCTTCATCTTTGTTGGGGCATTGGTTGGAAATCTCCCTTTCTGGGGCTAGGGAACTGTGACCCTGAGAGACCATTTTGCATTGCATTAGTTTGTTTTCTTGGTATTTGACAACACCGGCTATGAATAATTAAGTATGGGTAATCACAGCTCTGTTCCAGCTTGTAATTCCCCTAGGATGTATTTTGCAAAAGTGGGAGATCTTCAGCTATGCTCCCATAAAAGAAAAATAATTTTTTAATTGTAACTCTGTTTGACCTCAGTACTCCCTGAGATCTGGAGAACAATGGGCCCTAATGGCTCTGCTATAGTATCAAAGTGAGCCTTTTGTAATTGGTTTGACTTTTATCTTGGGTGTATGTGTAAATGATATGTATTATTTGTTATTTGTTTAAACTGAATTGGATTTTTGGAAACTGGGGGAAAAATAATCCCTGAAAATGGTCATGATGGCTGGTTTTTGCATATACAGTTAGAGGACGCTTGTTTTCTGGGAGGAACTTGCATTTCCTTCCCCATGCCTTTAAAATGTTCTGCCTGGGCTCTCAGGAACTGATCTGATCTTCCGTAGCCCCTGAGACTGAGAAAAAAAGGAGTCCTTTTAAAACTCATGAGATCTCTGGTTCTGTCTTTATTTAAAAATTAACTTGTAAATGAACTCTGTTTAACTGGCCTAGAAGTAAGTACTTACAAGTTAAATACTTCTAAATATAAAAGCAACTGGCTAGAACCAATTAAGTTCACGTGATCTAGGAAATATTCAATATTAAATTAATATCTGATATTAAAGCTAGCTTAAACTTGTTGGTTTAATCAATACAGACATGTCTTACTTTTATTGCACCTAGGTTTCCTGAAGGCCGGTAAGTTCATGTTACTTCTGTTAGAGTTTGTCAGAAAAAAATTAACTTGGTATGCTTTTCATAAGTTATAAAAGTAAATGAGATAAGAGTTTTCAGGTGAACTCTTTTAGGAATAATTATGTTTTGCGTATGTCTATCTAAAATACTTTCTCCAGACATTTGGTAACTTGAGTTTTGCTAAGTTAAATGATGGGACTTCATTGAATATCTAGGTCTTTTCAAATAGAGGTTATGGAATATGTTCATAAGTTCTAGTCAGGAAAGGCTAGTATGACAGAAAGTTCACAATTTCTTGCTTCTTGGTGTTTGCTAGAGATTAAGGCTTTTATGGGTTAAAAATTATAATAAATGTAATTAAAGCTACTAAAAATAAGGGAAACATTTCAGTATTCCAGGAAGGTAAGATGTGTGTTTTTAGTAAAAGAAAGTGTGAAAAATGAAGTTACATTTTTGTCAAAGGAAAAAAAGGATAATTTGTATCCTAGAGGTTGCTGTTTCTGGATGGAAAGATAAGGGAAAAACTAATATGGATACAGAAAATTATGGAAGGTTTGAAAAAAAGAGAGCGAGCCCTGAAAAATGAGTTTTATGCGTGGTCAAGCTGGGATCAGATTAAATAAATCAGGTAAATGGATTTAAAAAAAAATCAAAACTAGGCAGCTGCAGGACTAGATTTGGTTTCTTTCTGTTAAAAGAACAAAGGTTTCTTGGAATGCTGCTTTTTATAACATTGTGCGAATTTCCTTGCTTTTAAGTAATCTGTATTTGCTTTTGAAGTCTTTTGTCACTTTGGTTAAGTGAATAAATAATCACAATGACCTATGATCCTATTTGACCAAGTATTTTGAAACTCAGATATTTGACACATGCGGCGAGCCGTTTCTGACCGGCAGAATAACGAGCCGCCACACGCAAGATTCTTCTCGTATCACACTTTATTGGAGCACAGCTTGGTTGAAGAAAGATGGAAGGAAGACCCCGCAATCCTATAGCAGTCTGCTTATATAGGGATTAAGAACATGTGTCGCTCTGTGATTGGCTTTCGCCGATGGTGCGATTTGTGAGCCAGCATCAGATAGGTCGCTACTTTAAAACCTCATTAGTATACTTAGCGCAAGCGCAGTGGCCACAGGAAGGATGACTCAGCTTATTTCAGCCTCCTGCCGCGCAGCAGTTAGCCGACCGCGCCCCACATCTCCCCCTTTTTTATTTATTAGAACACCAAGCGGAATGTAGCCCGTACAAGTGTTCACCTCATGATGTGCTCACTGTTCGAGGGCAGTTTTCCGTTGGCATGTCTGAGACACCTTCCTGCGTGCAATGCCAACAAGGGCTGCAGGGTGCAAAGGCTGACTCAGAATAATGGCTGATTCCCTATAGAGGTGCAATGGCAACAAGGCCTCTCTGTGCAAGGGCAATCAGGACAATGGCTGACTCCCTATAGAGGTGCAATGGCAACAAGGCCTCTCTGTGCAAGGGCAATCAGGACAATGGCTGACTCCCTATAGAGGTGCAATGGCAACAAGGCCTCTCTGTGCAAGGGCAATCAGGACAATGGATGACTCCCTATAGAGGTGCAATGGCAACAAGGCCTCTCTGTGCAAGGGCAATCATTTCGAATTATTCAGGGCGGAGAGCCAGGCTGCGGGCGAATCTCCTTCATTAATAGCCAGAAGTGCCTGAGTGAGCAGGACCCTATCTCGATGTGCCCTGATGCGCACACGACAGACCAACCAGAGACACAGCATAATCCCAAATACACAGCAGACTCCAAAGATTCCTACCCCCACCCACTCCCCAAAGAAGGAAAAGGCAGAAGAGAGCCAAGAGGCAAAATCTCCAAAGGCAACGGGCTCCAGCCCGGCAGCACTCAGTTGCACAATCTGAATAATCCTTTGTGGAATTCCAACTAATACAAAGACTTCGATTAAGAATCATCAGGAACATCCAGCTCAGCATCTTCTCCGAAGTTTTCTTCAACAATTCTCGTCAGTCTTGATGGCACCCAGATCGGATCTTGATCCGACTGGACTACTCACCAACGGTTACCACTCCGTGTGTCGAGTTCTGAATCGGTCCTCCATGCAGGGCGCGAAGTTCCCGGGTTTCGGCACCACTTGCGGCGAGCCGTTTCTGACCGGCAGAATAACGAGCCGCCACACGCAAGATTCTTCTCGTATCACACTTTATTGGAGCACAGCTTGGTTGAAGAAAGATGGAAGGAAGACCCCGCAATCCTATAGCAGTCTGCTTATATAGGGATTAAGAACATGTGTCGCTCTGTGATTGGCTTTCGCCGATGGTGCGATTTGTGAGCCAGCATCGGATAGGTCGCTACTTTAAAACCTCATTAGTATACTTAGCGCAAGCGCAGTGGCCACAGGAAGGATGACTCAGCTTATTTCAGCCTCCTGCCGCGCAGCAGTTAGCCGACCGCGCCCCACAGACACACATCCTATCAAATTCTAATTAAAGTCCTTTTGACCTCCAGCTAACTTTGGGAAGCTTCAGAGGGTCCCTAAGGCATCTCAGAGAGAAATAGTAAACAAGGATTATTTGGCATGTTAAATTACACAGGAAGCATTGTGAAGTGAGTGATAAGCCTCCTCAGATTATACTGTATGGGTAAATGTTTTTAATATAGACATTCTAGAAATTATTTAAAGTTTCTGAAATTTGGATATGTCCTGCTATGTTGTCAGTCATAATTCTAGTTGTTATCTTAAAATATATGTCACAGCAAGTTGGTCGAGCTTCTTGTCAAAAACATTGTAATCAGATTTTTAACCTTGCCTTTTTAAGTCTTTTGTCATTCATAGACAGTTAAGCTGATGCTTTGCAAAAATGCTTATCTTCAAGAAGGTTCATTGAAAGGACTTTGACAAGCACAGGTTTAGTTGTCATGTGGAATCTGAATCTATGTCAATGAACTTTCATACTCAGTTACATGAAAATCTATTATCTTGCACGTTGAGTAGATCTTTTACTCATGAATGACTTTTTAGCAGCATGAATTGGCCACTTGGAAAATATTGGTTTTGTGAATTGTGCAGATTTTCTAAATGTTGGTACATTTCATTTTACAGTATCAAAAAATCATGTTCATTCCATTACAACCAATTTCATTTGATAGCTTCCTGATACTTAAGACTTTTCTAACACAAGGTTGAGGAAATAAGTTTGCCAAAATTCTAATTTGCTTGAGAGTGAAAATTTTGTCAGACTACAAATTCTGTTTTCATTGAAAGGACAGTTTCACTTGTTCATTTTCAAAAATTTGTCTTCCGTCTACTCAATTCTGAATAATTATGGCCTGTCAATCAGTCAGTCTTTCAAATAAAAATGATTCCATGAAAAAATGGCTAGTTCAGCTTGCAACTCAATAACCACACAAGTGCTTTGCCTGGAGACAACCTTCTCACTTCAGGAAGCAGCAGAAGTGCTTTTTGGATACTTCCCATTTTGACGAATAGAATTTTAAGAAGTGTGTATTTCAGGGTCAAGATTTAATTACTTCTTACTCTTTCAAACAAGATATTCCTTTAATTTGATTTTTTTTTTTTGATTTTTTTTTTTTGTGGTACTCGGGCCTCTCACTGCTGTGGTCTCTCCCGTTGCGGAGCACAGGCTCCGGACGCGCAGGCTCAGCGGCCATGGCTCACGGGCCCAGCCGCTCCACGGCATGTGGGATCCTCCCGGACCGGGGCATGAACCCATGTCCCCTGCATCGGCAGGTGGACTCTCAACCACTGCGCCACTAGGGAAGCCCTAATTTGATTTTTTAATTGAAGTATAGGTAACTTACAATATTGTTAGTTTCAGGTGTACAGCAAAGTGATTCAGTTACATATATTTTCAGATTTTCCATTACAGGTTATTATTACAAGATAGTAACTATAGTTCCCTGTGTTACACAGTAAATCCTTGTTGCTTTTCTATTTTATGTATAGTAGTATGTACCTGTTAACTCCATACTCCTAATTTATCTCTCCTCCTCCTCCCTTTCCTCCTTTGGTAACCATAAGTTTGTTTTCTATCTGTGAGTTTGTTTTGTATGTATATTCATTTGTATTATTTTTTTAGATTCCACATATAAGTAATATATATTTGTCTTTCTATGACTTACTCCACTTAGTATGATATTCTCTAGGTCCATCCATGTTGCTGCAAATGGCAGCATTTCATTCTTTTTTATGGTAGAGTAATATTCCATTGTATATATACCACATCTTCTTAAACCAATTTTCTGTTGATGGGCATTTGGGTTGTTTCCATGTCTTGGCTATTGTAAATAGTGCTGCTATAAACATTGGGGTGCATGTATCTTTTGGAATTAGGGTTTCTTTTCTGGATACATGCCCAGGAGTGGGATTGCTGGATCATGTGGTAGCTCTATTTTTAGTTTAAGAAAACTCAATACTGTTTTCCATAGTGGCTGCATCAATTTACACTCCCCCCAACAGTTTAGGAAGGTTTCCTTTTCTCCGTAACCTCTCCAGCGTTTTTTACTTGTAGACTTACTAATGATAGCCATTCTGATTAGTGTGAGGTAATACCTTGCTGTAGTTTTGATTTCCATTTCTCTAATAGAGATGTTGAGCATCTTTTCATGTGCCTGTTGGCCATCTGTATGTCTTTTTTGGAGAAGTGTATATTTAAGTCTTCTGCCCATTTTTTGATTGGGTTGGTTTTTTGTTGTTGTTATTGAGTTGTATGAACTGTTTGTATATTTTGGAAATTAATCCCTTGTCATTTGCATCATTTGCAAATATTTCCTCCCAGTCTGTAGGTTGTCTTTTCATTTTGTTGATGGTTTCCTTTGCTGTGCAAAAGTTTCTAAGTTTGATTAGGTCCCCATTTTTTTTTTAAAGTGGGCCAATTTTATTTATTTATTTTTGGCCACACTGTGCAGCTTGTGGGATTTTAGTTCCCCAGCCAGGGATGAAACCCAGGTCCTCAGCAGTGAGAGCACAGAGTCCTAACCACTGGACCACCAGAGAATTCCCTCCAGTTGTTTATTTTTGCTTTTATTTCTTTTGCCTTGGGAGACTGATGTAAGAAAATATTGCTACAATTTAAGTCTGAATGTTTTGCCTGTGTTTTGCTTATGTTCCCTTCTAGGAGTTTAATGGTGTCACATCTTATATTTAGCTCTTTAAACCATTTTGAGTTTAGTTTTGTATGTGGTGTGAGGAGTGTTCTAATTTCATTTCTTTACATGTAGCTGTCCAGCTTTCCCAACAGCATTTGAAGAGATTGTCTTTTCTCTACTATATATCTACTATATATTCTTGCCTTCTTTGTCGAAGATTAATTGACCATAGGTGTATGAGTTTATTTCTAGGCTCTCTGTTCTGTTCCATTGATCTATTTCTCTGTTTTTGTGCCAATACCACTCTGTTTTGATTACTGTAGCTTTGTATTATTGTCTGAGGTCTGGGATGGCTATGCTTCCAGCTTTCTTCTTTTTCCTTAGGATTGCTTTAGTAGTTTTGGGTCTTGTGATTACAAACAAATTTTAGGATTATTTGTTCCAGTTCTGTGAAACATGTCACAGGTATTTTGACAGGGATGCCATTAAATCTATAGATTGCTTTGGGTAGTATGGCTATTTTAACAATATTAATTCTTCCAATCCAAGAGGATGACCTATCTTTCCTTGCCTTTGAATCATGTTCATTTTCCTTTATCAGTTTTTTGTAGTTTTCAGTATAGGTCTTTCACCTCCTTAATTAAGTTTAGTCCTAATTTTTTTTGGACTGATTTTAAACAGCATTGTTTTTTTTGTTTTTGTTTTTTACTTTCTCTTTCTGATACTTCATCGTTACTGTAAGGAAATGCAACAGATTTCTGTGTATTAATCTTGTATCCTGATACCTTGATGAATTTACTATTTCTAATAGTTTTTGTGTGGAATCTTTAGGGTTCTCTCTATTAGAATATCATGTCATCTGCAAATAGTGACAGTTTTACCTCTTCCCTTCCAATTTAGATACCTTTTATTTCTTGTCTTTTGTGGCTAGGACTTCCAATACTATGTTTAATAGAAGTGGTGAGAGTGGGAGTCCTTGTCTTGTTCCAGATTTTAGTGGGAAGGCTTTCAGCTTTTCACCATTGAGTATTATGTTGGCTGTGGGTTTGTCGTGAATGGCTTATTATGTTGATATATGTTCCCTTTATGCCCACTGTGGTAAGAGTTATTATGAATGGATGTTGAATTTTGTCAGAAGCTTTTTCTGTACCTATTGAGATGATCATGTGTTTTTTGTCTTTTCTTTTGTTAATGTGGTGTATCACATTGATTAATTTGTGTATGCTGAACCATCCTTGTGACCCTGGGATGAATCCAACTTGATCATGGTGTATGATCTTTTTTATGTGTTGTTAGATTTGGTTTGCTAATATTTTGTTGAGGATTTTTGCTTCTATATTCAAAGATATTGGCCTTTAATTTTCTTTTTTGGTAATGTCTTGTCTGGTTTTGGTATCAGGGTGATGGTGGCTTCATAGAATGACTTTGAGAATGTTTCCTCCTCTTCAATCTTTTGGAAAAGCTTGGAAGAGTTTGAGAAGGATAGGTATAAGTTTTTCTTTGTAAGTTTGGTAGAATTCCCCAATGAATCCCTCTGGTCCTGGACTTTTGTTTGCAGAGGTCTTTGTTGTTGTTGTTTTGTTTTGTTTTAAATTACAGATTCTATTTCACTTCTAGTGATTGGTTTGTTTGAGTTATTTCTTCTTGATTCAGTTTTGGCAGGCTGTATGTTTCTAGAAACTTGTCCATTTCTAAATTGCTCAGTTTGTTGACATATAATGGTTTATAATATTCTCTCATGATTTTTTGAATGTCTGCGGTATCAGTTGTTTCTCCTCTTTTATTTCTTATTTTGTTTATATGGGTCCTCCCTCTTTTCTTCTTGATGAGCCTGGCCAGAGGTTTGTCAATTTTTTTCCCCTTTCAAAGACCAGCTCTTGGTTTTATTGATTTTTTGATTTTATTGTTTTTTAATCTCTATTTCCTCTCTGATCTTTATTATTTCTTTCCTTCTGCTGACTTTAGGTTTTGTTTCTTCTTTTTCTAATTCTTTTAGGTGGTAAGTTAGGTTGTTTGAGATTTTTCTTGTTTTTTTGAGGAAAGCCTGTATTGCTGTGCAATTCCCTCTAAGGACTGCTTCTGCTGCATTTCATAGATTTTGTATGGTTATGCTTTCATTGTCATTTGTCTCAAAGTATTTTTAAATTTCCTATTTGATTTAATTGTTGATCCATTGAGTTTTTAGTAGCATGTTGTTTAGTCTCCATGTAATTTTTTTTTCTCGTTTCTCTTTTTGTGGTTGATTTCTAGTTTCACACTGTTGTGGTCAGAAAAGATGCTTGAAATAACTTCTATCCTCTTAAATTTGTTGATACTTGTTTTGTGTCCTATTTTGTGGTCTATCCTAGAGAATGTTCCATGTGAACTTGAAAAGAATGTGTATTCTGTTTTCTTCTTTGGAAAATATATCAATTAAGTCTAACTGTTATATTGTATCATTTAGGATCTCTGTTGCCTTATCTTCTGTCTGGAAGATCTGTTCACTGATGTCAGTGAGGTGTTGGAGTCTCCTACTATTATTGTATTCCCAATTTCTCCCTTTATTTCTATTAATATTTTTTTATATACTTAGGTGCTCCTGTATTGGGTACATATATGTTAATGAGTATAATAGCCTCTTCTTGTGTTGATCCTTTTATCATTATATAGTGTCCTTTATCTTTCTTTATGGCCTTTGTTTTAAAGTCTATTTTGTCTGATACAAGTATTACTAACCCTGCTTTCTTGTCATTTCCATTTGCACGAAATATCTTTTTCCATCCCCTCACTCTCAATCTATGAGTGTCCTTTGCCTACAAGTTGGTCTCTTGTAGGCAGCATATTGTAGGCTCTTGTTTTGTTACCCAATCTGCCACCCTGTCTTTTGACTGGAGCATTTAGTCCATTGACATTTAAGGTAATTATTGATAGATATGTATTTATTGCCATTTTAAACCTTGTTTTCCAGTTGATTGTGTTTCTTTGTTCCTTTTCTTTTCATTTTTCCTTTTGTGGTTTGATGGTTTTCTTTTGTATTATGCTTGTGTTTTCTTTCTTTTTGTGAATCTATTTTGTGCTTTTGACTTGTGGTTACCCTGTTTGTCAAATATGTTAACCCATTACTATATGTACTTGCTTTAGACTGGTAGTCATGTAGGCTCAAACACATTCTAAAAAGAAAAATCTACATTTTCTTACTTCCTCCCAACATTTTATGATTTTGGTGTCCTCTTCCTCTTTTACATCTTCATGTTTATCCTTTTGTTGTTCATTAGTTTTCACTTTAACAAAAAAAAATTTTTTTTTTTTTTAATCTGAGTACTGGGTTAAGTGATTTACATTCCAGATGTGATTTCTGTTCCCTATAGATTCTTGCTTCTTTTCTATTTAGAGAAGATCTTTCAATGTTTCTTTTCGGATAGGTTTAGTATTGCTGTATTTTTAAAGTTTTTGTGTATCTGAGAAATTCTTTATCTCTCTTTCCATTCTAAATGATAATCTTGCTGGGTAGAGTATCCTAGGTTGCAGGTTTTTCCTTTCAGGACTTTGAATATACTTTGCCACTCCCTTCTGGCCTGCAACGTTTCTGTAGAGAAATCAGCTCATAGCTTTATGGGAGTTCCCTTGTAATTAACTCTTTGTTTTTCTCTTGCTGCCTTTAGAATGCTCTCTTTAATTTTTGCCACTTTAGTTATAATGTCTTGGTGTAGGTCAGTTTGGGTTCACTTGTTTGGGACCCTCTGTGCTTCCTGTACCTGGATCTCTCTTTTCTCCTTTAGGTTTGGAAAGTTTTCAGCCATAATTTCTGCTTTATTTCTTTCTTTTTTCTTTTTTGGCCATACCGCCGTGCAGCTTGTGGGATCTCAGTTCCCCAATAAGGGAATGAACCCAGGCTGCAGCAGTGAAACCCCAGGATCCTTACCACTACACCACCAGGGAACTCCCCATAATTTCTTCAGATACATTTTCAAATCGTCTTTTCTCTTTCTTCTCCTTCTGGTATGCCTATTATGCATAGGTTGGCACACTTTATATTATCCCGTAGGTCTCATACGTTGCTTTCATTTTTCTTTTTCATTTGTCTTTCTGTCTGCTGTTCTGATTGGGTGATTTCCATTATTCTACATTCCAGATCACTCATTCATTCTTCTGCATTATTCAGTTTGCTGTTTATTGCCTTTTTTTTTTGGCTGCATGGCTGGTAGGATCTTAGTTCCCTGACCAAGGATCAAACCTGTGCCCCCTACAGTGTAAGCATGGAGTTCTAACCACTGGACCACCAGGAAATTCCCTGCTGTCTATTGCCTTTAGCTCAGCTTTTGTCTCAGCAAATGGGTTTTCTAATTTTAATTGGCTCTTCTTTATAGTTTCTAGTTCCTTTTTACAGTGATCTACATTTCTATTGATAGCCTTTTAAAATTCCTTCTGTATTTTTATTACCTCCTTTTTGAACTTGGGGTCTAGTAGACTGGAGAGGTCTGTTTCATTGTTTGTTCTTTCAGGGGAATTCTCTTGATCTTTTTTTTTTTTTTTTGGTGGTACGTGGGCCTCTCACTGTTGTGGCCTCTCCTGTTGCGGAGCACAGGCTCCGGACACGCAGGCTCAGCGGCCATGGCTCACGGGCCCAGCCGTTCTGCGGCATGTGGGATCTTCCCGGACTGGGGCACGAACCTGTGTCGCCTGCATAGGCAGGCGGACTCTCAACCACTGCGCCACCAGGGAAGCCCCTCTCGATCTTTTAATTGAGTGTGATTCCTCTGCTTCTTCATTTTACTTGTATTTCTCAGGCTCTATGAATTCAGGAGAAACAATTATCTACTGTGGTCTTGAAAGGCTGATTTTATGTGGGAGCATCCCTGTGTAGTCTCCATGAGTCTAATATTTTCGGTGTGAAGGCTGTTTTTATTATGGATGCCTGCCATGTCTTTCCTCAGTGTGCACTGGCCATTATCCCCTTGATAGGGTGCTGTGATGCTGTGGTGACCAATGCCTACACTGGATGTTGAGTGGGGCCTCCTCTTTGCTCTGTGGTTGTCACAGCCCTGTCAGGGACAGGGTCTGCTCCCTAGTTGTTGGGGTAGAAACCCCCGATCTGTTCCTGAGCTGCAGTGTGAGGTAGGTGGGACTGGAGCACTTCCACTGGGAGAGGAGCCACTGAGTATTCCTCCTCAGGAGCTGTCCACTGGGAAGTGTGCTCTGGTGTCACCTGTCACCTGTTGGGTGGACTGAAAGTACACAGTTGTTGGCACTGCCCTCAGCCTCACCTCAACCATGGGATGCAGACAGTCAACCTGTGTGTCCCTCAGGTGCTGTGTTCAAAGCCACCAGTGCAGATCCATTGGGACAGATCCGTTAGAGTCAGGCATCTTCAGTGTGCATCTTTCACCCCGAAGTGAGTCTATTGTAGGCAACATATTGTAGGTTCTTGTTTTTTTAACCCAATCTGCCACTCCATGGTCTTTTGATTGGAGTATTTCTTTTTTTTTTAAATAAATTTATTTATGTATTTATTTATTTTGGGCTGTGTTGGGTCTTCATTGCTGTGTGTGGGCTTTTTCTAGTTGTGGCGAGCAGGGGCTACTCTTCGTTGTGGTGCGCGGGCTTCTCATCGCAGTGGCTTGTCTTTGTTGCAGAGCATGGGCTCTAGGTGTGCGGGCTTCAGTAGCTGTAGCATGTGGGCTCAGTAATTGTGGTTCATGGGTTCTTGAGCGCAGGCTCAGTAGTTGTGGCTCCCAGGCTTAGCTGATCCATGGCATGTGGGATCTTCCCAGACCAGGGCTCGAACCTGTGTTCCCTGCATTGGCAGGTGGATTCTCAACCACCAGGGAAGTCCCAGAGTATTTCATCCATTGACATTTAAAGTAATTATTGATAGGTATGTACTTATTACCATTTTAAACCTTGTTTTCCAGTTGACTTTGTAGTTTTTCTGTGTTCAGTATTTCTTTTTTGCTTCTCCTTTTGTGGTTTGATGGTTTTCTTTTGAAGTATGCTTGATTCCTTTCTTTTTTGTTTTTGTGAATCCATTGTATGCTTTTGATTTGTGGTTACCCTGGTTTTCAAGTATGTTGATTCATTACTATATGTACTTGCTTTAGACTGATAGTCATACAAGTTCAGACAGATTCTAAAAGATCTACATATTTTTACTCCCCTCCCCCATATTTTGTGATTTTATTGTCTTATTTTACATCTTCATGTTTATCACTTTACTGTTAATTAGAATTATAATCGCTTTTACAAAAATTTTTTGATTGTTTCTTAATCTATGTCCTGGCTTATTTTAGTGATCTTCAATCCTTATATATGTTTCCCTTTCCTATTTTTATTTTCCCTCTCCTATAGATTCTTGCTTTTTTTTCTATTTAGAGAAAAACTTTCAGTTTTTTTTTTTTTAGTGTATTTTTCAGGGTAATTTAGTATTGCTGAATTCTTTTGGTTTCTGCATCTCTGAGAAATTCTCTCTCTCTCCTTCTTCTAAATAATTATCTTGCTTGACAGAGTATCCTAGGTTGCAGGTTTTTCCCTTTCAGGACTTTGAATATATCATCCCACTCCCTTCTGGCCTGCAATGTTCCTTCAGAGAAATTATCTGATAGCCTTATGTGGTTCCCTTGTACATGACTCTTTGTTTTTCCCTTGCTGCCTTTAGAATCTTATCTTTAATTCTTTACATCTTAATTATATGTCTTGGTGTGGGTCTGTTTGGGTTCATCTTGTTTGGTACCCTCTGTGCTTCCTGTACCTGGATATCTATTTCCTTCTCCAGGTTTGGGGAGTTTTCAGCCATAATTTCTTCAAATACATTTTTGGTCTCTTTTCTTCTCTTTTCTCCTACTGGAATGCCTATTATGCATAAGTAGGCATGCTTTATATTATCCCATAGATCTCGTGTATTCCTTTCTTTTTTTTTTAATTTGTCTTTCTGTTTGCTCTCCCAGTTGGGTGATTTCTATTATTCTACTTTCCAGATCACTTATTTTTCTGTGTCATTTAGTCTGCTATTCATTGCTTCTAGATTGGTTCATCTTTATAATTTCTAGTTCCTTATTACAGTGATCTGCATTTCTATCGATAAAGTCTTCTTAATTCCTTTAGCATTTCCATTACCTCCTTTTTGAACTCAGGTTCTGGTAGACTGGTGAGGTCTGTTTCATTATTTGCTCTTTTAGGGGATTTATTTTGTATTTTTAATTGGGAATAGTTACTCTGTTTTTTCATTTTAGTTAACTTTCTGCATCTATGAATTTAGGAGAGAGTGACATCTACTATGGTCTTGAAGGGGTGTTTTTAGGGGAGTGTCCCTGTGTAGACTATAAGTCCAATATCTTTGGTGTGAAGGCTGGTTTTAGTATGGATTCTAGCTATGCCTTTCCTCAGAGTGTGCTGGCTATTGTCCCCTTGACAGGGATTGTGATTGGTGTTGGGGTGTTCAGAGCCTGCACTTGATGTCGGGCAGGGCCTTTTCCTTGTGCTATGGTTATCACCACCCTGTCAGGGGTGGGGTCTGACCTTCAGTTGTTGGAGTAGAAGTCCTGATGGTTGAGTTTTATCAGACTTTGTTGCACTGGAGTGTGTGCCCTGCCCCAAAGCTGGTGACTGCTGAATCAAGTGATGCCCACGTGGTCATAGTAAACCTCTGTGCTGCCCATGCAGGTGTCTGCAGTTCTGTCCCAAAGCAGCCCAAGTCGTGTGCCTTTCTCCCTTGTGTTCAACCCAGACCTTGTGCTAGGCTGTGGTGTGGAATAGGCAGGGGCTGGGGGCCAGGGTGCTGTGGTTGCAGGAATTGAAGTGGCTGTGCTGCTGCCTGGGACCTGCGCTGCCTCTGTGCCAGATCTCTCCCAGAACCTGTATGCACCAGTTTTGGCTCCAAGATGTGGTGTAGAGTGGATGGAGCTATAGCACTCCCCCAGGGAAATGAACCACTGAGTACTCCTGCCCAGGGCCTGCCTGCCTGAGCCTCAGTGCCCAGCTGCTGTGCAAATCTGTCGTGCCACCCAGTGCATGCACCAAAGCAGCCCACTATGGCTGGAATTCCCCTGCCCCGCGCACTTTCACAATGAGCTCCATGGCTGCCCCTGCTGCGTGAGCACTGACAGTTGGCTCCGTGGGTCCCCCTTGACCACACTCCAGGCCCTCCAGGCTGTCTCTGCACAGCTAGATCAAGTCCCCTCCCAGGAACCGTCTGCCTAAGATTCAGTGCTTGGCTGCTGTGCATATACGTGGCACCGCCTGGTGCATGTGTTGACAGTGTCTTCCCAGTTTGATCTGCTGCCCCTGTGTGTGCACTGACTATGGTCTCTGTGGTTTGGACTGAATCACACCCTGGCACATCCCAGTCTGTCTCTGAGCAGCTAGACCGAATCTCTGCCCTGATCTTGTGCTAGGCTGCAGTGTGGAGGGAGTGGTCTGAGGTATTCACCCCTTTGGATTGGGAAGTATGGCAGGGTGGCAGCCACCAGTGCACTTATTGTTAACAAGCCAGCACTTGCGCACTCCTGATGAGTAGAGTCTAGGCCCTCTATCTGGCCCAGTGGATTTCCCAGCAGGCAAGGGGGTTCCCAGGGTGAAGTTCTGCCCATGTGAACCTTCTTTCCTTTACAGATCCCTCCCAGGGGTGCCAGTCCCATTCTGGCTCCTTTTCCCCCTCATCCTACCTGGTTATGTGGATATCCTTCTTGCAGCTTTGGTTTGAGAGGATATCTTCTGTCGGTTTCCAGTTGGTTTTCAGTGAAAATTGTTCCCCATGTAGATGTATTTTTGATGTGTTTGTAGGGGGAGGTGAGCTCTTTGTCTTCTTACTCCACCATCTTGACCCCTGTCCCTCTCCATTGTATATACTTACCTCTTTTTTCATAGATTAATTGACCACAGGTGTGTGGGTTTGTTCATGTGCTCTGTATTCTGTTCCATTGATCTATATGTTTTTTGTGCCAATACCATGATTTTTTTTAACATCTTTATTGGAGTATAATTGCTTTACAATGGTGTGTTAGTTTCTGCTTTATAACAAAGTGAATCAGTTATACATATACATATGTTCCCATATCTCTTCCCTCTTGCATCTCCCTCCCTCCCACCCTCCCTATCCCACCCCTCTAGGTGGTCACAAAGCACCGAGCTGATCTCCCTGTGCTATGCAGCTGCTTCCCACTAGCTATCTATTTTATGTTTGGTAGTGTATACATGTCCATGCCACTCTCTCGCTTTGTCACAGCTTACCCTTCCCCCTCCCCATATCCTCAAGTCCATTCTCTAGTGGGTCTGTGTCTTTACTCCCGTCTTACCCCTAGGTTCTTCATGACCTTTTTTTTTTCTCTTAGATTCCATATATATGTGTTAGCATACGGTATTTGTTTTTCTCTTTCTGACTTACTTCATTCTATATGACAGACCCTAGGTCCATCCACCTCACTACAGATAGCTCAATTTCATTTCTTTTTATGGCTGAGTAATATTCCATTGTATATATGTGTCACATCTTCTATATCCATTCATCTGTTGATGGACACTTAGGTTGCTTCCATGTCCTGGCTATTGTAAATAGAGCTGCAATGAACATTTTGGTACGTGACTCTTTTTGAATCATGGTTTTCTCAGGGTATATGCCCAGTAGTAGGATTGCTGGGTCGTATGGTAGTTCTATTTTTAGTTTTTTAAGGAACCTCCATACTGTTCTCTATAGTGGCTGTATCACTTTACAATCCCACCAACAGTGAAAGAGGGTTCCGCTTTTCTCCACACCCTCTCCAGCATTTATTGTTTGTAGATTTTTTGATGATGGCCATTCTGACTGGTGTGAGGTGATACCTCATTGTACTTTTGATTTGCATTTCTCTAATGATTAGTGATGTTGAGCATCCTTTCATGTGTTTGTTGGCAATCTGTATACCTTCTTTGGAGAAATGTCTATTTAGGTCTTCTGCCCATTTTTGGATTGGGTTGTTTGGTTTTTTTTTTTTTTTTTTTTTTTTTTTTTGTGGTATGCGGGCCTCTCACTGTTGTGGCCTCTCCTGCTGCGGAGAACAGGCTCCGGACACATAGGCTCAGTGGCCATGGCTCATGGGCGCAGCTGCTCCACAGCATGTGGGATCTTCCCAGACCGGGGCACAAACCCGTGTCCCCTGCATCAGCAGGTGGACTCTCAACCACTGCGCCACCAGGGAAGCCTGGGTTGTTTGCTTTTTTGTTATTGAGCGGCATGAGCTGCTTGTATATTTTGGAGATTAATCCTTTGTCAGTTGCTTCATTTGCAAATATTTTCTCTGATTCTGAGGGTTGTCTTTTGGTCTTGTTTATGGTTTCCTTTGCTGTGCAAAAGTTTTTAAGTTTCACTAGGTCCCATTTGTTTATTTTTGTTTTTATTTCCATTTCTCTAGGAGGTGGGTCAAAAAGGATCTTGCTGTGATTTATGTCATAGAGTGTTCTGCCTATGTTTTCCTCTAAGAGTTTGATAGTTTCTGGCCTTACATTTAGGTCTTTAATCCATTTTGAGCTTATTTTTGTGTATGGTGTTAGGGAGTGTTCTAATCTCATAGTTTTACATGTAGCTGTCCAGTTTTCCCAGCACCACTTATTGAAGAGGCTGTCTTTTCTCCACTGTATATTCTTGCCTCCTTTATCAAAGATAAGGTGACCATATGTGCGTGGGTTTATCTCTGGGCTTTCTATCCTGCTCCATTGATCTATATTTCTGATTTTGTGCCAGTACCATACTGTCTTGATTACTGTAGCTTTGTAGTATAGTCTGAAGTCAGGGAGCTTGATTCCTCCAGCTCCATTTTTCGTTCTCAAGCTTATTTTGGCTATTCGGGGTCTTTTGTGTTTCCATACAAATTGTGAAATTTTTTGTTCTAGGTCTGTGAAAAATGCCAGTGGTAGTTTGATAAGGATTGCATTGAATCTGTAGATTGCTTTGGGTAGTAGAGTCATTTTCACAATGTTGATTCTTCCAATACAAGAATATGGTATATCTCTCCATCTATTTGTATCATCTTTAATTTCTTTCATCAGTGTTTTATAATTTTCTGCATACAGTTCTTTTGTCTCCTTAGGTAGGTTTATTCCTAGATATTTTATTCTTTTTGTTGCAGTGGTAAATGGGAGTGTTTTCTTGATTTCACTGTCAGATTTTCATCATGAGTGTATAGGAATGTCAGAGATTTCTGTGCAGTAATTTTGTATCCTGCTACTTTACCAAATTCATTGATTAGTTCTAGTAGTTGTCTGGTAGCATCTTTAGGATTCTCTATGTATAGTATCATGTCATCTGCAAACAGTGGCAGCTTTACTTCTTCTTTTCCAATTTGGATTCCTTGATGTTTTGATTACTGTAGCTTTGTAGTATGGTCTGAAATCTGGAAGGGTTATGCCTCCAGCTTTGTTCTTTTTCCTCAGGATTGCTTTGGAAATTCTGGGTCTTTTATGGTTCCATATAAATTTTAGGATTATTTGTTCTAGTTGTGTGAAAAATGTCATGGGTAATTTGATAGGGATTGCATTAAATCTGTAGATTGCTTTGGTAGTATGGACATTTTAACAATATTAATTCTTCCAATCCAAGAGCATGGGATATCTTTCTATGTCTTTGAATCATCCTCAATTTCCTTTACCATTTTTTTTTATAGTTTTTAGCATATAGGTCTTCCATCTCTTTGGTTAAGTTTACTCCTAAGTATTTTATTCAAAAAGGATATTCTTAAGTGAATCTGGCTTTGTTTTTTCTGTGAGGGCATGATGGTAAAGACAATGCTCCTACTGCAGTTTGGTGCCATTGCCTTGATTTGTGCCAAGGCACTGGCTGTTTCAATCATTGCTTATGTATCAGTGAAAATGTAACACCATGAAAAAGACAAATAATATCTCTAATTTTTTGAAAATAACTTTTACCTTGAGGACCTCCTGAAATTGTCTCAGCAACTTTCAGGTGTCTGGGGACCACACCTCAAAACCACTGATATCTGGTAACTAGAAAGCCTTGATCCCTGACCAAGGTGGGACAGAACAGAGCCAGTTGGAAACTTTCATCTGAGTAGGGTGATGGACAGGCCACCATCAGAATGGAAACCAATTCTGGCTTATTTAAGAGGAAAAGTGATTTACTGAATAGATATTGGGTAGCTCACAGAATCAGCAGGAGGCCTTCAGAGCCAGGCTTGTAAATTGGGCAGAAAGAATCAAAAGAAGGCTCAATGTCCAGAACCTGGTCCAACATATCACCAGCAGGCAGGTGAGGGGAAGATACTGTTATTGCCACTGCAGCTGCTATTGACATAGCACGTTGCATCTTGTATCCTGGTACTCCAGAGCTGGTCCTGGGAGGCTGCTGCCACAGTGTCATCCTCACTTTTGTCACCTGGAAAGATCTGGACTGAGTCCCTGAATGAACCTCTGATTGGCTGAGCCTGGGTCACTGGCCTCAGCCCTAGCTACTCAGTAAGCTGGGGAAGACTTATTACCTGACATCTCCAGCTTCTCTGGCAGATTGCAGCTCTGCTTCCTCCCAAGACTTATAAGAAGGGGAATTCTCCACGAATAGAAAGGAGTTTGGATGCTACAAAGCAGCTGAAAAGTGACAAACACTCAGCCTATTTCAGCTGGAGTCAGAGAATGGGAGTAATCAGTAAGTGTTAACCATTGAAGACACGGTGGCAAAGACATTTCCTAGGAATAGAACATTTTAAAAAATTGAGGTATAGTTGATTTACCATATTATATAAGCTTCAGGTGTCAACATAGTGATTCACAATTTTTAAAGATTATACTCCATTTATAAAATATTGGCTACATTCTCTGTGCTGTACAGTATATTCTTGTAGCTTATTTATTTTATGCATAGTAGTTTGTACCTCTTAATCCCCTACCCCTAGCTTGCCTCTCCTCCCCTCTCCTCACTGGTAGCCACTAATTTGTTCTCTGTATCTGAGTACATTTTTTTGTTATATTCACTGGTTTGTTTTACTTTTTAGATTCCACATATAAGTAATATCATACAGCAGTTGTCTTTCTGACTTATTTCACTAACCACAATACCCTCCAAGTCAATCCATGTTGTTGCAAATGGCAAATTTTCTTTTTTATGGCTGAGTAGTATTCCATTGTGTATACACACACACCCACACACCCACACCAACTGTTTACCCGTTCATCTATGGATGGACACATAGGTTGCCTCCTTATCTTGGCTATCATTAAATAATGTTTTTATGAACATTGGGGTGCATATATCTTTTTGAATTAATGTTTTTGTTTTCCTCAGATATATATCCAGATGTAGAATTGCTGGATCATATGGTAGTTCCATTTTTAGTTTTGTGAGGAACCTCCACACTGTTTTCCCACAGCAGCTGTACCAATTTATATCCCCACCGGTGTACAAGGGTTCCCTTTTCTCCATATCCTCACCAACAGTTGCTTTTTGTGGTCTTTTTGATGATAGCCATTCTGACAGGTGTGAGGTGATCTCACTGTGGTTTTGATTTGCATTTCTATGATTAATGATGTTGAGCGTCTTTTCATGGACTTGTTGGCCGTCTGTATGTCTTCTTTGGACAAATTGGGTTGGGGTTTTTTTCGGTATTGAGTTGAATGACTTGATATATTTTGGATATTAATGCCTTCTAGGTCATATCATTTGCAAGTATTTTCTCCCATTCAGTAGGTTATATTTTCATTTTGTCAATGGATTGCTTTGTAAACTTTTAAGTTTAATCAGGTCCCATTTGTATATTTTTGCTTTTGTTTCCTTTGGCTTAGGAGACAGATCCAAAGAAATATATCTGCAATATATGACAAAGAGTGTTCTACCTATGTTTTGTTCTAGGAGTTTTATGCTTTTGGTATTACATTTAAGTCTTTAATCCATTTTGAGTTTTTTCTTATATGGTGTGAGAAAATGTTCTAATTTCATTCTTTCACATGTAGCTGTCCAGTTATCCCAGCACCACTTATTGAACAGACTGTCTTTCCTCCATTGTATATTCTTGCCTCCTTTGTTGCAGATTGACCATAAGTGCATGGGTTTGTTTTGGGCTGTCTATTCTGTTCCATTGATCTATGTGTCTGTTTTTGTGCCAGTACCATATCATTTTGATTATTGAAGCTTTGTAGTATAATCTGAAGTCAGGGAGCGTGATTCCTCCAGCTCTGTTCTTCTTTCTCAAGATTGTTTTGACTATTCGGGGTCTTTTGTGTTTCCATACAAAATTTAAAATTTATTCTAGTTCTGTGAAAAATACCATTGTTATTTTGATAGGGATTGCATTCAATCTGTAGATTGCCTTGGGTAATATGGTTATTTTAACAATATTAATTCTTCCAATCCAAGAGCATGGGATATCTTTCCATCTGTTTGGGTCATCTTCAATTTCTCTCAGTGTCTTAGTTTTCTGAGTACAGATCTTTTACCTCCTTAGGTAAGTTTATTCCTAGGTATTTTATTCTTTTTGATGTAATTGTAAATGTGATTGTTTCTTTAATTTCTCTTTCTGACAGTTTGTTGTTAGTGTATAGAAATGCAGATTTCTGTATATCAGTCTTGTATCCTGCAACTTTTACCAAATTTGTTGATGAGTTTTAGTAGTTTTTTGGTTGCATTTTTAGGATTTTCTATGTATAATACCATATTATCTGCAAACAGTGACAGTTTTACTTCTTCTTTTCCATTTTGGATTCCTTTTATTTCTTTTTCTTGTCTGATTTCTGTGGCTAGAACTTCCATTAATATGTTGAATAGAAGTGTGAGAATGAGCAGGCTCGTCTTGTTCCTGATCTTAGAGGAAATGCTTTCAGTTTTTCACCATTGAGCATGATGTTAGCTGTGGGCTTACCATATATGGCCTTTATTTGAAGTATGTTTCATCTATACCAACTTTCTGGAGAGTTTTTATAATAAATCGTTGTTGAATTTTGTCAAAAGCTTTTTCTGCAACTATTGAGATGATCATATCATTTTTATTCTTCAGTGTGTTAGTGTGGTATATCACATTGACTGATTTGCAGATATCGAAGCACACTTGCATCCCTGGGATAAATCCCACTTGATCAGAGTGTATGATCCTTTCAATGTATTGTTGAAATTGACTTGCTAGTATTTTGTTGAGGATTTTTGCATCTATGTTTAGTGACATTGGCCTGTACTTTTCTCTGTGATGTCTTTGTCTGGTTTTGGTATCAGAGTGATGCTGGCCTCATTGAATGAGTTTGGAAGCATTCCTTCCTCTGCAATTTTTTGGAATAGTTTGAGAAGGATAGGTGTTAACTCTTTAGGTATTTGGTAGAATTCACCTATGAAGCCATCTGGTCCTGGACTTGTTTGTTGGGAGTTTTAAATAAAATACTGATTCAGTTTCATTCATTTCATTACTGGTACTTGGTCTGTTCATATTTTCTATTTCTTACTGGTTCATTCTTGAAAGATTGTACATTTCTATGAATTTGTCCATTTCTTCTAGGTTGTCCATTTTATTGGCATATAGTTGTTTGTAGTAGTTCCTTATGATCCTTTGTATTTCTGTGGAGTCAGTTGTAACTTCTTTTTCATTTCTGACTTTTATTGATTTGGGCCTTTTTTCCTTGATGAGTCTGGCTAAAGTTTTTTCAATTTTGTTTCTTTTCAAAGAACCAACTCTTAGTTTCATTTATCTTTTTAATTTTTTTAGTCTCTCTTTCATTTATTGCTACTCTGATCTTTATGATTTCTTTCCTTCTACTAACTTTGGGTTTTGTTTGTTCTTTTTCTAGCTCCTTTAGGTGTAGGGTTAGGTTGTTTGAGATTTTCCTTGTTTCCTTAGGTAAGGTTGTATCACTATAAACTTCCCTCTTAGGACTGCTTTTGCTGCATCCCATAGGTTTTGGATCATTGTGTTTTCACTTTCATTTGTCTCCATGTACATTTTGATTTCCTCTTTGATTTCTTCAGTGATCCAGTTGTTGTTTAGTAGCATATTGTTTGGCTTCCATGTGTTGATTTTTTTTTCTTTTTTGCAGTTTTTCTTGTAGTTGTTGTTTAGTCTCATAGCATTGTGGTTGGGAAAGATGCTTGATATGATTTCAGTTTTCTTAAATTTACTGATGTTTGTTCTGTGGCCTTGCATGTAGAATTCTTGGAGAATGTTCCACATACACTTGAAAACAATGTTTATTCTGCTGGTTTTGGATGAAATGTTCTCTATATTTCTCTTAAGTCCATTTAGTCTAATGTGTCATTTAAGACCTGTGTTTCCTTATTGATTTTCTCTGGATGACCTGTCCACTGATGTAAACAGGGTGTTAAAGCCCCCTACTATTATTGTGTTACTGTCAATTTCTCCCCTTTATGTCTTTTTTGTTCTTTTGGCCATGCCACATGGCATGTGGGATCTTAGTTCCCCAACCAGGGACCCACACCCCCTGCAGTGGAAGCACCAAGTCCTAACCACTGGACCACCAGGGAAGTCCCTCCTCTTTATGTCTTTTTTAAAAAAATAAATTTATTTATTTATTTATTTTTGGCTGCACTGGATCTTCGTTGCTGCATGTGGGCTTTCTCTAGTTGCAGTGAGTGGGGGCTGCTCTTCATTGTGGTGCACAGCCTTCTCATTGCAGGCTTCTCTTGTTGAGGACCATGGGCTCTAGCTGCATGGGCTTCAGTAGTTGTGGCACACAGGCTCAGTAGTTGTGATTCACAGGCTAAGAGCACAAACCCAGTAGTTGTGGTGCAGGGGCTTAGTTGCTCTGCGGCATGTGGGATCTTCCCGGACCAGGGCTCAAACCCATGTCCCCAGCATTGGCAGGTGGATTCTTAACCACTGTGCCACCAGGGAAGTCCCTCCCTTTTATGTGTTTTTTTTTTTTTTTTTTTTTTGGTGGCACATGGGCCTCTCACTGCTGTGGCCTCTCCCGCTGCGGAGCACAGGCTCTGGACACGCAGGCTCAGCGGCCATGGCTCATGGGCCCAGCTGCTCCACGGCATGTGGGTTCCTCCCGGACCGGGGCATGAACCCGTGACCCCTGCATCGACAGGAGGACTCTCAACCACTGAGCCACCAGGGAAGCCCCCTTTATGTTTTAATATTTGCTTTAGGTACTTGTGTGCCCCTATGTTGGGTGCATGCATATATATTTACAATTGTTATCTTCCTGAATTGATCCCTTGATCATTATGTAGTGTCCTTGTCTCTTGTAACAATATTTTAAAGTCTGTTGTCTGAAATATGTATTGCTACCCCAGCTTTGATTTCCATTTGCATGGAATATCTTTTTCCATCTTCTCACTTTCAGTCTGTGTGTGTCTTTAGATCTGAAGAAAGTCTCTTGCTGGCAGCTTATATACAGATCTTGGTTTTGTATCCACTCAGCCACTGTATATGTTTTGACTGGAGCATTTAGTCCATTTACATTTAAAGTAATTATTGATATGTATGTTTTTATTGCCATTTTGTTAATTGTTTTGGGGTTGTTTTTGTAGGCTTTTTGTTCCTTTCTTCTTTTGTTCTCTTGTGATTTGATAACCATCTTTAATGTTATGTTTGGATTCCTTTCTCTTTTATGTGTTCATCTATTATAGATTTTTGGTTTGTGGTTACCATGAGTTTATATATATGTATACATATATGATTTAAGTTGCCAATCTCTTAATTTCAAACACATTTTCATTTTAACACTGCATTTTTACTCTCATGTTAGTTTTTGACGTGTTTTACAACTAATTGTTTTGTGCATCTCTTAACTGTTTGAGATATAGATGATTTTACTACTATGTGGATATAGATGATTTTACTACTTTTGTCTTTTAATCTTCCTACTAGCTTTGTGCTTGGATGACTTACTACCTTTACTTTATATTTGCCTTTACCAGTGAGCTTTTTCCTTTTGTAATTTTCATGTTTCTAGTTGTGGCTTTTTTTTGCTTAGAGAAATCCATTTAACTTTTCTTCTAAAGCTGGTCTGGTGGTGCTGAACTCTTTTAGCTTTTGTTTGTCTGTAGAACTTTTGATCTCTCCATCAAATCTGAATGAGAGCATTGCCAGGTAGAGTATTCTTGGTTGTAAGTTTTTCACTTTCATCATTTTAATATATTGTGCCACAAGGAAGAGAGCATTGAGTGAGACAAGAAAAGGGGCCTGGAATATTCCTTGGGTCCTCCCAGAACCTAAAGGCCGAGTGGAAAATGAACCTACCAAGACAACTGAGAAGGAGTAGCAAGAAGGGGAGCATAAGAGTGTTGTGTTTCAGAAGCCAAGAGAGAAGCATGCTTTGAGAAGGATGGCATGGTTTCAGGTATTGAATCCTTCCCAGAGGCCCAGAAAGCTGAAGCCTGAGAAATGTCCATCAATGAATTATAAAATGTCTCAAATCTGCTCTTTTCCTCTTCCTCCCTTCTGTTGCATTGGAATGTGAATTATTGCTACCTCTCAAAGTCTGGGAGATGGGATGTCATTTATTATTCACCAGATGTACTTATTCCAGAAAAAAAAGGATGTGGGTACCATTTGGTCATTGTTCTCTAAGCACTAAGAAATCCCTTCGGCACCCAGTGCCCAGGCTGAGTCTCTTAGTGACAGGAAGGCTGACAGACAGCATATGGGAGCTACAGAAAGATCTCTCTTCCTTAGCACATTTGTGAAGAGTTGTAATCCATTTGATAACACTTTATGGAGCATTGCACTGCCTGTGCTTACTAAGCTCTGTCTTAATAATTGGGTATTTCAGAGAAGACAATAGTACATGAGATAGAAGACAGACATGAACTTAAAAGCACATAAAAAGTGAAATAAAGAGGCACAAATGATTATAGTCCCACCTCCTCTCTGTACTTATTTCAGTTCTCTAGGATATGGTCCCTGGTGCCCCTCAGACCTCTCTGCATGGGTTCCTACTGAGCCCACCCTCACCATGCTACCCTGGACCTGCCCAACACCCACTAGGTTTCAGTGAGGCATCAGTTCTTCCATGAAGACTCTGACTCACAAGTCTACTTAGTAATCTTCCTGTAACATCTTGACTTCTCTAGCTTATCACTTATGTGCCTGTTTGCTGATCTTCCTGACTAAATGGAAAGTCTTAAATGTAGGACCTTGTTTATCTTGTTTACCAGTTCAGGTCTTTCTAACAATTTCATCCCCAGCACCCAGCACGTAGTAGGTGCTCTATGAATATTTATGGAATGAATAAGTGAATCAATGACAGTGAATAAATTGGGAGCCTGTAAGTACTGACAAGACTCAGTGCAGAGGGATAACCAGAGCTGTGTGGAGAAGCCAGAAGGACTTGTTGAAAGGTGACGTTCTGTGCAGGCTTATGGAGGCAGATGGACCCAGATTAGCAGGGGCTAGAGATGCCACATTAGAGTGTTGATACCTTCTGAGTGAGATGGGGAAGGATTTGCATTGCTGGAGGGAGTTATCTATTTTGGGTAGTAACTAAGAGTTTTCTAAGTATTCTAGATGTTTCTGGGAGAGCATGCTCCTTCCAAGCCTATGCCATAGTGTGCTGTGATAAACGTAGGAGCAGAATAAGCCCTTTACCCTAGTCTGCCATGGTGCCTGTGTTAAGACTGCAGCCCTGCGTGGCAGTGGTGGTGGCTGGAGTGGGGTGCAGGTGCCTTACAAGCAGGGCCCAGCTCCCTTGGTAGAAGGGCTCTGCGATGCGAGGGATCCAGCCAACCATTGGCCATGTGACAGGAGCACCATCTGTACCCTGGGGCGCCTCGATTTTGCAGCTGCCACAGCCTTCTCAGGCAGATTTGACACGAGCTTAGCAAACAGCTTTTCCAGGAGGTTCGTAAATTTCCAATCTGCTGTGCTACGTTTTTCCCCTACAACTGCCACCAACCAAATGTTAATTTGGATCCAAGACCTGAAGGGCAATCAGCAAATGTATGGGCTCATCACAGAATTGGAAAGGAGATTGGGGCTCAGGTGGCCCTCTGAATGGACCATTCCCAGGAAAAAAAAAATGTCATTGTCAAATCTTTACTAATATGTCTGTCTTTACACACAGATGTACACCTCAGATACTACATGAAAATTGAATTTGTTATTTTCAATTTAATTTTAGCACCAAGTTAATGCAATCTTTAATGTTATTAAGGAATTCTGCGCTGAGTATTCCATTTGCAAAGTAAATAAATGACCCTCAATTTGTCTTTTGTATAAATTGTATATAAATGTGGATATATTTATATTTGTGCTTGTATCTTCTGTGTACCTATGTTGAGGATCATACCTCTTTTGAAAAATGCAGAAAACGTTGGCTCCATACTAGCTTTAATAGTTCCATACTTAATTTACAAGGCTGGAGAAAAGGTTGAGTTATAGACCCAATTAGTTGGCACTAAGATTGTCTTCATTGTTATCCATACAACTTCATCCACACAAAAGACATAAATGCAGAATTGTACAGCATGCTGTGATAAATACATTACAGCTTGGAGCTGCATTTCAAATACAGCTTTTTAAATATCTTCCTACCCAGGGAGGTTAAAAGTATTTATGAATTGAAGAACTAGGGGTCTTTGCTGTATTCCTGAACACAATCTAATTATAGAAAAGACAAGTTTATAAATATACAATAGAAATTTTCCGGGATGATCGTAGTGTCCCCAATTCCTGCTCTGCTTGACTGCAACAACCATTCCTCCCCACATGTCCATACTAGTTAACAAGCAACTCCTGCTGGAATTAGTTTTTCAAATGATGTTGAATAACTTTAGCAGCCAGAGTAGTAATACCTTAGAAAAACTAAATACCCAAACTCACATAACTGTGTGGAGGTGGAGAGATCAGTTAATTTGATTGTGATTCTCCCTCAGATTCTCTAGAGCCCAATCTATAGTTGTGAGCCAAGAGAAAAGTGAGTGTAATTTGAGGTTCTTGGAAGAATTTGTACATGTGCATATTTTTTCTTTAGGATTCATTTCCATACTGGTGCTCCTGGTGGTCCCATGGAAGTGCCTCTAATGGTAGAAGTTCCTTTAACTGTAGAAGGGTCCTCTAGTTCAGCAGCTTATGGCAGGGACTGTGTCTAATCTTGTATCCTCAGCACTCAGTGCAGGGCGTGGCACAGTGCAGGCTGCTTATTGAACAAATGAAAGAGCAAATGACCAAATGAAGACTAGTTTAGGCTTGACAGTGCAATACAGTACTCTATAAGGAGGGAGAGGCAATGGGCATATACATTCTGTTCACTTAACATGAAGATTGCATTAGTAGTTGGTCTTTTTGCATACCCCTGGCAGAAAGGGGCAAAGGTACTTGAATCAGGCAGGATCAATCATTAATTTTTCTTGGCCCGATTGTGCACAGTTTTGGAAAGGTTCTTGCCTTTTCCCTCTTGAGTTGCTAAATGGAAAGGTGTGACTTCAGGGTGGCTATCCTCACTGGTTTCCTGAAGAAGGCAGTGGGTAGTAGGTAAAAATACAGTTCCTCAACCAAATGAAGGATGTAGAGCTGATGGTGGAGAGATGAACCTGGACCTGTCACTGGAGCTTTGGATCCAGCTGTTCTTAGGGTCATTATGCTTCAGGATGAACTGGTTAGGTGGTCCAACAATCTTTTGATTAAGCTATTTAAACTGAGTTTCTGTCACTTGCAATCAATAAGTTTTGGATACTTTGCATTTTCTGATTAATAATGAACATACATTGCTTTTATAAAAAAAGAAAAAACAAAAGTGAACACACACATACCTACCGACCCACACTTAGGTCAAGGGCTCCATTTCTGATTTCTGAGACAAGCAAGTGAGCTCAGGGGTCATCCTCACTGAGCTTCATTACCCAGCTGTGTAAAATCCAGTTTGGGGAGTGGGCAAGAATCAGATTATTGCTGCTGAATGCCATTATACCTTTGTAGAGAAGTAGTGGTCAATCTTCGGTAAAATCCAAATTTAACAAAGCCAGCGTAAAACACACCAGGAAGCTATCAGATAGAATCTTCTTCCATTGGATGGGAAATCTTCCTGAGTCTATGGCCTTAGTAAACTTTACCTTTGGAATCCTCTTACTCTAGACAGTGCTCATCTTTTTGTTTTCTTAGTGGAGTCTTGAGGAGCTGAAGTTTTAAATTTGATCAAGTCCAATTTATTAATTTTTTTATGACTAGTGCCTTTTGTTTCCTAACAAATCTTTGCTTACACTAAGGTCGAGAAAAATTTTCTTCTGTGGTTATCTTTAGACATTTCATTGTTTAAAAGTTTACATTTAGGCCTGTGATCCAGTTCAAGTTAATTTTTTTTTTTTTTTTGGTATGGTGTGATGAAGAGTCAATGTTCATTTTCCCTTCCATATGTATATCCATTTGTTCCAGCACCACTTGTTGAAAAGACTGTCCTTTCCCCATCGAATTACCTTGCCAAGTTGGCTGAAATTCTATTTCTAGATCCTGTTATATTCTAATCATTCTGTGTCTACCCTAATGTCAGTAGCACATTTTCTTGGTCACTGTGAGTCTTGAAATTGGGTAGCTCATGTCCTCCAACTTTGTTCCTTTTTCAAAACTTCTTTGGCTCTTATAGGCTCTTTGCATTTGTATATAAATTTTAGAATCAACTTGTCAATTTCTACCAAAAAGCTTACTTAATGTTCAGATTGTGTTGAATCTATAGATCAATTTGAGAAGATGTGGCACCTCAAGAATATTCTGATCCACAGACATGGTAATTCTCTTTATTTAGATCTTTAATTTCTCCCAGCAATGTTTTATAGTTCAGTGTACAGATAAATTTCAGTGTAAATTTTGTTAATTTTATCCATTTGTGTCTTATACTCTTGATACTGTTGTAAATGGCATTTTAAGATTCCAGTTTCCAGTTGTTCATTGCTATTTATAGAAATAATTGATTTTCAAATATTTATTATATCCTGTGACACTGCTAAACTCATTAGTTCTGGAAACTTTTTGGTAGATGCCTTAGGATTTTCCATGTACATGAACATGTCATCTGTAAGTAAAAGTAATTTTATTTCTTCCTTTCTAATCTATATACTTCAATTATTTTTCTTTTATTGCACTGGTTTGGAATTCCAGTACAATGTTGAATAGAAAAGAATGGATCTTTGTCTTGTTCCTGATATTGGAAAGGAAGCATTCAGTCTTTCACCCTTGAGTATGATGTTAGCTGTAGGTTTTTCATAGATGTTCTTTATCAGGTTGGGGAAGTTTTCTTCTATTCCCAGCTTGCTGAGTGTGCTTTTTGTTTTTTTAAATCATGGATGGTTGTTGAATTTTGCCAAATGCTCTCTTCGTATCTATTGAGATGAAGGTTTGAATTCATTGTTTGCTTTTTGAATATGAAACCTATTTTGCATTCCTGGGATAAGTTCCGCTTGGTTGCAGTGTATTATCCTTTCAAAAAATTGTTTAATTAGATTTGTTAATATTTTGTTGAGAATTTTTACCTTTATATTCATGAGGGATATTAATCTATAGTTTAATTTTGTCTTTTCCTGTTTTTCGACATCAAGGTAACGTTTGGCCTCATAAAATGAGATGGCAATTGAGTTTTCCTCTTTTCTTCTGGAAGAGTTTGTGTAGATTTGGCATTATTTCCTCCTTAAATGCTTGAAAGAATTCTCCATTTGACCTAGACTTCTCATTTTGGGAAGGATTTTAATTAGGGGTTACTTTTCTTTGATATAGATACTTTCCTATTTTTCTTGTGTCATTTTTATCTTATCTCTTTAAAAGTTTTCCATTTCAACTGAGTGGTCAAATTAATTGGCACATAGTTGTTCATAATATTCTCTTATTTTTTTAAAAGTCTGTGGGATCTGTAGTGATCTTTCATGATCTTGGTAATTCTCTCTGGAGTTGGATTAGAGTGAATGATGTGGAAAAACAGGAAGTAGGAAGTGGTGAGCACAGGATGAGAATGCTTGCAATTACAAGCATGGAGGGGTGCGGTTATTGGTAATGACAAGGAATATAGCCATGCGAGTGGGTGGCTGAGTTTTGGCAGGACAAGGTCATTGCAGGAGAGGAGTCAAGGAGCTGAGAGGCCAGGGTATTGGAAGGATAATGATGGGAGGAGTGGTGGAGAGAAAGACAGTGAGCCCAGTACTGAACTCTTCAAGGAATGAAGGGAGTGAGTATGAGGAGCCCCTGGGTAGTTTATTCAGGCATGAGAGGAAAAGGTGCTGGGGGCTTTTGGGAGGAGGTGGAGAAAATGGCCATAATGAATGAGGAGAACTCCTCCCCCTCCCCTAGGCCCAGTGGGAAGGTTTCAGGGGAGGCCGTATCCTGAAGGGAGAGCCAGGTACCCACCGTGGCAGGAGGGTGACCCAGCTGCTCAGAGAAGAGGGAGAGGATCTGGGGTTATTGGCTGAGGGCAGCTGGAGTGGCAGAGGATACAGGGGAAGATTTAGGGAAGCCTGAGGGAAGGGAATGTAAGAACCACAGGAACATGAGGGTCTGGGTGTTTACAGGTGAGCTGGGGTCAGCTTTGTATGGTGATCAGTACAAAGAGGGATGGTGAATTGCTGGAATATTGCTGGGCACTGTTGAGACTGAGCAGGACCCTCTGGGCCCTCCTGGGCATAAGAGCCTTTCCATGTCCCCCATTTCTTGTTTGTAGGAAAAAAGTCTTTCAGTCCCCTAGACCTTCCCTTATTTCCAAAGGGCAGATTCAAATAGTTACGAATTAGGAGAGTGAAGGAACACAGAAAGAAACAATAGTGCAGTGATGGGGCAAGGTCCTGGTTCCTCCTCAGGGATGTGCAGAAAAATTTTCTTCATATCTCTGAGTTCTTTTACAGGAATGAAGGCCCCCACCAGGTAGAGGATGGTAATTTCAGGCTGAGCACTAGCACGTGCACCTAAGGCTCTTCGGACCCAGAAGGCTGATGATTGAGATTCCTGGACCACCACTCTGTTACCTCAACACCAACCAATCAGAGGAAGGTCACACACCCTGCAGCCCTCACCCCAAATTTTGCCTATAAAAACGTCTTCCCTGAAGCCCATTAAGGGAGTTTGGGTCTTTTGAGCATGAACCACCCATACCCCTTGCTTGGCCCTTGCAATAAGCCTTTCTCTGCTCCAAACTCCGACGTTTCCATGTGTTTGGCCTCACTCTGCCTTGGGCACATGAACTTGGGTTCAACAACACTGTGATGGAGAGCCTTTGAGTGCTGAGGGGAGCTCTTGGGCCTGCGTGTTGGTGGGGTTAATTAACATTTGAGTTCTAGGCACTGTGGTAGGAAAGATTTTTTCTTCATCTCCACATTTGTTTCAGCCTTTAGCAGATTAATGAACTGAAGCTGTGGTTGACTTTCTGAAGCCCATGGTCCAGGGCCCATTGAAGACCCCCAACCACCTGAGACTGGCCCAGGGCTTCATCGCTGCGCTCTGTGGCACATGGGGCCTTCCACTGCCTTGGCTGTGGAAAGCCCCTAATGCCTAGCTCTCAGGCCCGTCTCTCCCAGCTTTTAGATATTCCAACATTTCTTTCTGCTACAAGTTTTATAGAGGTATGGTCTACTGTTGGCATTTCATTTGCTTTACTATTCTCCTACTCCTCTCAGGAAGGCTCAGTGAGTTTCTAACAGTTTAACCTGTATCCTAAGTGCTCTATTTTGTTCTCTAACTATCTAGGGTTTGCAGTGCTTGCTGGTGTTAAATGCTGTCTTTTTTTCTTTTTCTTTGCTTTCTGTCAGACATTTAAAAAAGATAGTTATCTTCATTTGTCTTTGAAATCTCCTAGAGAGAAAGATAGGAAATTAATGTGGTCCAAGTGTGCTCAAATCATGTAATCTTTGATTACACAAATCATGACCATCCTCACCTTTCTGTCAGATCATCCCAGCCAGGAGAGTCTCCCATCAGGCCAGCATCCAATGCTAGGCCTGATCTCTGTCATTAGCATGTCTCACTCTCCTCTAGTTCCCATAAATAATTCTGTAAGTCAATATGTGCATTCCCTCAGGACACAGGCCCCATCTCATCTCCTCCCCAAGTGACTGCATCATCCTGAAACTCAAGTGTTTTATGTGAATTCCTGGCATTCCTCCCTTAAATTGGTCCAGATTTCCCTAGCTCTTTGGTCCAGTGGTCCCAGTCTACAAGATAGTTCCCCCAATTGTGCTCACTACAGAGTGCCCACTACACAGGGCACTTCTCAAGAATTTCCCAGGTCCCAGCTACTTCTGGCGAAGCCTTTCCAGTCTTCTCTCTCATCTTATCTCTTCTGTTAGATTTCACTGAGTGCCAGCCACACTTTCTGACCTAGTAACATGTAGAAATCCCTGCTCCCCGCCTCCCTGCCCCATTTCCATCATTCTCTTTATGTCAGTCCATCTGATCTTCTGAGATTCCAGATTTTCTTCAAAGTATTACTGAGCAAAGGCACGCTACCTAACCCACACAGAAGCCAAAGTTTGAGAAAAGAAAGAGCTTTATTGCGAGGTCGACTGACAAGGAGATGGGAGGCAAGACTCTCGAATCTGTCTCCTGGATCAAGGCCCGGGGTTAAATTTAAGGGGTTAGAGGAATTTCAAGCTTGGATGCCGATGGGCTAGTCTTGAATTAGTCCCTAGGAGCTACTCAGGCTGCTGGAAGCCAGATTTTCCTTGTGGAAGGACTTCTTAAAGACCTCCGGTTCTATTCTTTGAGTTCCCTAGATTGAAGATTCTTGGTTCAGAGATCATCCTGGAGACCTGGGTTCCCTCTTGCATATGCACAGTGCTGTTTCTGTAAAATAAGTCCAGGTTTGATTAATCAACAACCTATTTAAGAAGGCAAAACCAGTTTAAGTTGGTCAATGTTTTATGTGTTTTTTCAAAGGGAAATCTGTCTCTTTCTATAGTTTAATTAGCCTTTATTTTCATTTTCAATCTTCCACTGCCCTGAGTGTGAGAACGAGGCATGTTTTTTAAACCACTCTTCTTCTTCCTTGACTTCTTGAGAAAATCTGACTCCTAAAGTCAGAAGATTCCATGCATAGGCCTTTTATGTTGGCTTCTTCTTCTTCTTTTTTTATTTTTTAATATTTTTTCCTTCCTTCCTTCCTCCCTTCCTCCCTCCCTTCCTTCCTTCTGCACCGGGTCTTAGTTGCAGCATGCAGGATCTTTAGTTATGGCATGTGGGATCTTTCTTTTTAGTTGTGGCATGTGGATTCTTAGTTGCGGCATGTGGACTCTTAGTTGCGGCATGTGGACTCATTTGCGCATGCATGCAGGATCTAGTTCCCTGACCCGGGATCAAACATGGGCTCCCTGCATTGGGAGCACGGAGTCTTACCCATTGGACCACCAGGGAAGTCCCTTATGCTGCCTTCTTATTCTTTGGTTTTGTAATAATTTCATTGAACTGTTTTTCTGTCTAACCCAAGAAGATGCTATATTGTCTTTAAAATAAGGTCCCTCATTCTTCTTGGTTCCTTCATTAATAAACTCTGTCACTCATAGGTGAAGCCATTGTTGGAGTTTATGTCAACAAATCAGAGCCAGTTTGAGACCCCACTGAGCCTTTTGAGCCTGAGGTGATGCTACAGGAAGTTAAATTTGGCGTTCACAATCTAATCTCTTGGCACTGAGAGTAATTGAAACAGTCTAAGAGGAGAACTGAATGCTGGGCAGCTCATCTTGTCCTTGCTTGTCTATGACTGGTGCAGTAATTTAAAACTGGAACCACACTGATGTTCTTTTTTTTTTTTAGCATTTATCAGAGTTTAATTCCTTTTATCTTTTTTTTTTTTTGGCTGTGTTGGATCTTCATTGCTGCACGTGGGCTTTGTCTAGTTGTGGCGAGTGGCGGCCACTCTTCGTTGTGGTACGTGGGCTCCTCATTGCAGTGGCCTCTCTTGTTGTGGAGCACGGGCTCTAGGTGCATGGGCTTCAGTAGCTGTGGTATGTGGGCTCAGTAGTTGTGGCTCACGGGCTCTAGAGTGCAGGTTCAGTAGTTGTGGCCCACGGGCTTAGTTGCTCCACGGCATGTGGGATCTTCCCGGACCAGGGCCCGAACCCACGTCCCCTGCATTGGCAGGCAGATTCTTAACCACTGTGCCACCAGGGAAGTCCCCACACTGATGCTCTTCGATGACATGAAACAGCCATGTCAGTGCACGTGGGGAAATGAGGATTCCCAGGTCATGTGTCTTCGGTATAAACTGGCACGGCCACTCTGAAGAGCAAAGTTGCAGTACTTAGTGAAATTAAATGTTCCACTTGTCCTTCAACACAGTAATTGCTCTCCAGAGAAATTCTCATGTAAGGAAACATTAAAGCATTGTTCCTGGAGGGGAGTTGGAAGCAATCAAGACTCCTCCATTAAGAGATCAGTAAGCCAATTGCAGCCTAAGAAATACGATACTGCAGCTAAACTGCTACAAACTAAAACTGGATGATTATAATGCAACATAGATGACTCTTTAAAACATAGTGTTGAATGAAGAAAGAAACTGTTACTGTCTATGCAAATTAAAATCATATACATAAACTCACTTCATATTTTACAAGGATATTTATAATTCCAAGGATATATATCAAATACTTGAGAAAAAGTTTGTAATGGGGGGGAAGGGAGTGAGAGTGAAAATTAGGGATTGTATTAAGCATGTTTTTTTATTCTGATGTTTTGATATCTGGGGTCTTGCTGACCCTAGGACTAGCTAATTCCTAGAGAGAGCAAACAAAGTACCAACCAGTGCAGGGAGTGTACCTTTCATATGCAAATCAACCAATCTGAGCCCAAACTCTAAACCACCCCCTTTTTCAGGTTCTCATAGGGCTCTTACACACAGGGCCACTGTCTACCTGCCCTAATCACCCCAGGGCCAGTTACCAGACTACAAGAGACAGCCCTCAAACCCGAGTCTGCAGAAATTATTCAAACTAGCCAGTCCTAAGCCTGCTCGCCCAGCCTTGCCTCGCCTTCCCATGAAAACCACAATAATGGCTCTTGCCCACGTTGTCCTCTTGCTCCCTTTGCCTGCTGACTTACTCTGGTTCTTCCTGTATGGCCCTGCATGGCATGGCATGCAGGGATCTGTTTTTAGGGATCTGTGAGTACAAAAACTTCTTGCTTCATGATAGTTATTTTTGTGTCTGTGTATCTTACCATGACCGATTAAAATAAATCTAAGGTAAATTTTAAAATAGGGATGAATTTTTTAATAATAGCAGGGAGGGGTCTTACTTTGACCATTGTGAAATGGGTCATGTAAAAGAAAATTCTTCCTATGTACTCTTTTTTTTTTTTTTTGCGGTACGCGGGCCTCTCACTGTTGTGGCCTCTCCCGTTGCGGAGCACAGGCTCCGGACGCGCAGGCTCAGTGGCCATGGCTCACGGGCCAGCCGCTCCGTGGCATGTGGGATCTTCCCGGACCGCGGCACAAACCCGTGTCCCCTGCATCGGCAGGTGGACTCTCAACCACTGCGCCACCAGGGAAGCCCCATATATACTCCTTTATTCTCACATTACACTCAATACTTCATTTCTGGACATCAAATTTGTGGGGCTTTCTCCCACACCAAGCATTCTCAGATTCTCTGGCCACCAGCTGGGTGTACTACAATTCAATTCAGTTACGACACTATCTACCTGGAGGTAATGTCAGATCCCACAGATTATGGCTCAGTCCGACAAGACTGCTCCTCCCTGCCCACCTCTTCAACTTCATATGCCAGTTGTAAGTCCAGGTTATTATCTGTGCTTCTGACTGGCTATAAATTGGAGGTTTCTACAATCCCCTCCTCAGGTTCAATTAATTTGCTAGAGCAGCTCACAGAACTCAGGAAAACATTTTACTTATTAGATTACCCGTTTAGTATAAAAGAATATAATTCAAGTACAGCCAGACAGAAGAGATGCATAGGGCAAGGTGTGGGGGAAAGGGTGATGGAAGCTCTTTGGGCATTCCACTCTCCCAATACCTCCTTGTTTATCAACTGGGAAGCTCTCTGAGTCTGGTCCTTTGGATTTTTATGGAGGTTTCATTACATAGGCATGGTTGATTAAATCATTGGCCTTTAGTGGTTAACACAACATCCCATCCCTGTACCTTCCCTAGAGGGGGACAGGGTGAAACTACCAACCTTCTAATCACAAGGTTGGTTTCCCTGGCAACCAGCCCCAAAGTTTGGGTCTTTCCAAAAGTCACTTTATTAACATAAACTCAGGTGGTAGAAAGAGGCTTATTAACAAAAGACAACTCTATCACTCGTCACTTAGGAGATTCCAAGGGTTTTAGGAGCTCTGTGCCAGGAAAGGGGAGAAGACCATATATATATACATATACACAGAGAGTGAGAGAGAGAGAGAGAGAGAGAGAGAGAGAGAGAGAGGTATTTCTTATTATAAATCCCAATATCACAGCTCACAGACTAAGAAGTATAATTAACCCAAACATCTGCACCTAAGAAACAAAAGGGGACACCACCACCAAAGGAACCTCCCAAGAAACAATACCCTGGCCTGCCCCCACATGCCGATTCTAACTCTGTTCTCTGCAATGTGCTTGTCCTCATACATTGATGCAGGCTGCCTAGAATTCACTGGACAAACCAGTGGTTCCAGCTACGTTCTCAGAACACTAGGGTTCGGTTAAGCAAATCCAACAAGTTCATTTACTGCAGGTCTTCTCAGAGTCTTCGGTACGTTGTGTATCTCCAGGAAGGCCACATAATATGAAGCATTTCTGAAACATGCTTTCTGAGTAGGCTTTATTTTTGTGTAAATCTGGCGTTCTGTAAATGATAGTTGGGGACTACTGTGCTGAATGAAGGTAAGCTGGGACATGAAATGAGCAAGAAGATCTTGGCTCACACAGGAGGGACTTCAGGAATTCATTTGGCCACTCAATTTTCATTAAGGGAGGTGTTGTAAATGATACAACTCAAGACACATATGGAGAACAGAATGCGGGACCTTGGTCTTCTATCGTGTAGGATAGCATTCTACGACACAGTGATATTTCTCTAAATGCTTAAGTAAGCATTGTAAAAATTGTATTAACTACACTCTGTTAACTCTAGCATACGATCTGTAGCATTACATTTTATGGTTTATGGACAAAAGTTCCTGATTTTTTAAATACAATAAACATAAGCTGGTTAGCTTATATGGTTGGAAGTTAGCCTGTTTTTATACAAATTTCCCAAACTATAAGCTCTATCAGAGTTTAATATTTACCTTTTTGACACTTTTCTGTTTGTTATATATCTACTGATATTGATCCCCAAATCATATTTTAAAGGTTAACTCTCTATTTTTCTTCATTTCTATCTGCTTGGGGTAATCCTAAAGGACAAAAAGACTTAAATTGAAATATGAGTCCTATCTATAGCAATAACTCTCTGTTATCTTAAATTTGGGGGAAAGAAGAAATAATGAGGAAAATCTTATATAAGTATCATGAGGATTAATGGAGTTAATATATGTAAATTGCTTGGAACATTGCTTATCATAAAGTAAACACTATATATATATATGTTTGTTAAATAACTGAAGTAAAAAATTTAAAAAGCAAGTTAGACATTGGTGAAGTGATGATAATTTCTTATCTACTCTCCAATAAATACAAGTTCCACAGAGGACTCTGAGAGAATAAGTAGTTTTCTGCTTTTTATAGTAAAGAAAGAAGTAAGAGTCTTTTAACGCTGACTATTCTTTTTCAAGCAAGGAAAAAGCTCCCCCAAATCTCAAAGCTTTAAATAAAACTAGTTTCTTTGAACAAGACTTGTTATTTCTTGGACAGAAAAACCAAATGGTTTTCATTACTCACCAACAGAGTAAACCACATGATTTGAGGGTATAAATGTTGCCTATTAATAGTGAGTTGCCGGCCGTCTCTCTTATTTTGAAGGTGTTGGTTCAACCAGCTTTACAAACCACATTTTCTTCCAAAGAACCTACATTTTCTTCACTTATCAGAACTGACATTAGGTGTAGAGCTTCTGGAATTTATCAAATCTTGTGAGCTACATTTTAAACTACTCTCTACAGTGAATTCTAGTTGAATATGATATGTTCATGGCATAACTAGTAATTGAGGAGGAAGAAAATTTCAGGGATCATTTTCGTACAAACATAAAGATTTGTGGGATTTGAAGAACTGGACTGGGAATATAAAAATCATAATGTCAATCAGATTTTTTGCCATCACCTGGGAACATTACTTGTCATTGTAAGACTTTTGATGGCAAGTTTTCATAAATAGATGTAGGGAGATCTGGAGGCAAGGTTTGATGAATATTTTGTTCTGTAACCAAAAAAGGCATTCTTAAACCACCAATTCTTTCTGTGAGAGAAAAGTTCTGCTCTACCAAAGAGAACATATTTCAGAGAGAATAATTTAGGGATTCCGGGGACCTCAGAAACCATCAAAAGAGGCAAAACAGAGTTGTATAGTGGTCACAAACCCCTCCCTGCCTTGGAGAGAAAACAGCAAATGCATTTTATAAAGAAAATTAATTTTAATAGGTCAAGTTTTACTTCAGTGGATCTTGCTTAATTTTTCATGTTTAATGTTTTATGGAGTTAGTCCTGCAAAAATCCCTTTTGATGTGCATAATATTTCCAAAGCCTTTAAGGAGAGCAATGTCTTCTGACCCACGAATCTAGGCCCAGCATTCTATTTCTCAAATGTTACTAAATGTGCTTTGTAATTTAAAGGAGTTTATTGAACTTGGAAAATTTGATAGGAGATAAGAAGATAAAGAATTTAGTAGCTCTTCTTGAACATGAATGAAATATGGCCTTAAAAATAGGGATTCTCAATCTTTTTGGAGATGGTACACAAAATTGATTGATTTTATATCTCTGTCTCATGCCTTGACACTTAAATCCTTCATAGAAATGCTCTATGATATTTTTTCAAGTTTATTTTATTTGGATAGCACCCTGATAAAATATTTTTTTAAATTTTTCATTGCAATTGTTGAATATATTCTGAGTAGTTTCCAGAATTAAACCTGTGTATGACTGGACTACTTAAACCAGTGCTTTCCCTACTTATATGCATTGGGGATCTCAGATTTCTTCAAGCCCTAGCACTTTCAATTGTGGGTATTCTGCCCCTTCATTAGCAAAACTATCTCAACTTGAACTTCAAGTGAAGAGCTGTTCTGTCTGAACATTTCAGCTATACCAGAGTCTTTCCCTTTTTCTTTAAAATCCTGCAGTGCTATTTGGATTTTTAACAGCAACAATAAATTTGTATTATTTTGTTAATCCCTAAAAAGTAAGATTTGTGGTATTCCCTTGATTCTAAGATGCTGTGATCATTTAATGGAAACTTTTTGGGAACTGTACTTCTCAAATATGAGCTATCTCTCAATTTCAAAAAGTAACTTTGTGGGAAATAAAACACAGCTTCTAAGAAATTACAGTGTATGTACTGACATGGAAAAATGTCTGAGATATATTTTTAAGTGAAAGAAGCAAGTTGCAGAGCAATATGTTAGCTAGTATAACAAATAGGCCCCTAATGTACACAGTAGAAGTATATTTCTTGTTCACATAACAATCCGGAGCAGGTGAACAGATTCTTGGGGTGACTCTCCTCCAAGCAGTTATGCAGAGCTCAGTCTGAAGAAATTGCATTGTCTTCAACATGTGGCTGTCTCCATCCCAACCAGCTAGAAGCATGTATGTATAGGAGTTTTCCATGGCGTGGCCTAGAAGAAGTGCACATCACTTCTGCTCATATTCCATTGGCTAGACTGAGTCATATGACCACACCTAACTGCAAGGCAGGCTGGAGAATGTATCCCAGTTGTGTTCTCAGGAGGAAGAGAAGAACACGAATTTTACTCTAGCAATCTCTTGCGTGTGTATATACATATATATGTCTTACCTTTGTTAAAAATGCAGAAATGTTAGCTGTGTTAGTCAGGGTTTCCTAGAGAAACAGAACCAATAGGAGAGCTCTAGCTCTATCTCGACTCCCCTGGGAGTCAAAAATCACTGCTGGTTGAGAACCCCTGACTTAACCCCTATGAATTTCAATTTCCTCATTTGTAGATCAGGGATAATAATACTTTTCTGGTATAGTAGGTAAGGAAAGCAATGTTAGCTTTTATAATAAACAATCCCCAAATCTCAGTGGCTTAGCACAGTAAAAGTTTATTTTTTGCCTGTGTTCTACCAGTGTGAATATTTGTGGTTTGGTAGCTTTCTTTGTGGAAAAATTCAGGGGCTGGGTTCCTTCCATTTTGTGAACCACTTTGTGTGCCCTCCTCTATCTTGGTCTTTGGAATCCTCTCCATTCAGCTGAGAGATGGAAAAAGAGACAGGGTATAGCAAGTGGGGGATTATTTTGGCCCAGGCCTGAAAGTAGCACGTATTTTTCCAACTTCCACTCCATTTGCCAGGACTTGGTCACTGGGAGACACCTGACAGTATCAGCATAAAGTTTGGATAATTTGTCTATTGTATGTCTGAGTGTCTCATGTTTCTCTCAGTGGATGGAACAAAAGAAGTGACATTGACATTGACATTGGAATTTCTCTAGAAGAATGAAGGATTTCATTCCAACAGCCATTTGAAGTTTCCTCCAGGTGTTTCTGTGAGTCTCCAGGGACAACTCACAGGTAGTCAGGAAGAGTGTCCTCGAGTTCTTTTGCTTGATCTTCTCATGGGCTTGGGAGCCCATGGTGCAGAAGCCCTCGAGGGAGGTTGCTGGCTTCTGCTGCTGCTGGTGACCCTTGTGAGACCAGGTCTTTTGCCTTGAGGGTCACCACTGTAGCTGCTCCCTGCAGCTTTACAGCCCCTGCCAGACCCCCCTGGTATGTTGTGGTTACAGAAACAGGGACAATGACCCCTTTCTCCCAGCTTGGCTGTGCTTGGCTGCCACAGTCTCAGTTGTGCCCAGAATTTCACCAGAACTTTCGTTAAAGCTGGTCCTTTGGCTTTCTGTCCTAACCCCTCTCTCCATAGGAGATCAGATCTCCAGCACAATTAGCCTGCAGTGTTGGCAGGAGCTGGCCAAGGTAAGGAGACCGTGGCAGGGACAGAAAGTGCCCCTTTCCTTCATTTTCTCTGCTACCCTACTACCTCTGGCCCTTCAAAACTCCTCCCACCATCAGCCCATGCATATAGATGCCCCAGGGGTCACCAGCCCACCATTTCTGCAACCTGGGTTGGCTCAGCCAGGACGGCTGTGTATTTATTAGATTTATGTGTATATTAGATTTAGCAACATCCTTCCTGAGATTCCCAGAGTGCACTCAAAAAGGATGATGCTGCCATAAAGAGCATCTAAATGAAGTGGAAGACATGACAAGGTAAGAAGGTGGTGTCTATTGCCTGCCCAGTGACACAGACTTACTGCTGATTTAGCTCACGGGAACTTTAGGGCTCTTCGAGCTTAATAATACTTTGGTTACAGCATATGAGGCACATGTGATAAATCATATGCTATTCACAATTAAAACTGTGGCTTTCTAAAATAAATCACCACCAGCAGCGATCCCAGGGAAATTAAACCAGCCACCTCATTTGCCTGCGCATTCACCTGTCCTCCGACGTAGAATGGGTACTTAGCTCAGTCGCCTAATTAGGTTAACACGTGTTTTTAATGAACTTGGCTTCTATTACCTGTGGTAAAGATCATACCTGAGATTTATAAAACTCAAATAGAAGATTTGGGGTTTGGCTTTGTGTTGATTCAAATCTATTTAGCAGACTGTAAATTTAGTCATTTGGTAAGAAGGATGAATGCAATAAGTTACTCTCCTGCTCTCACCCAGGCTGGTTTCTTTAGACCCTGGAGTTGGATGTTCCTACATTTTAATTGAGTTGGCTAGTTTCCAGGCCACTGTGATAAATAGGATAACATTTCAGAGTATTACTGTGACTGAGGAGATACTGTTTCTTGATGCCTAAGAGTAGGAGTGATTTTTTTTTCTTTTAATAGGGAAAAGAGTTTGACAGGAATGTGTGCATGAATGAGTGAGGGAGAACGTGTGTGTGCATGTGAGTATGTGTATGTGTGAGTCTGTGTCTGCACATATGTGAAAGTGAGTTGAATGTGTATGTCTATCTGTGCGCCTGTGTGTGTGTGAGTGCTCGTATGTGTGTGCACCGTGGTGTGTGAATGTGTATATACATGTAAAAACATATGCATATTTGTGTGAATGTGTGTAAGACCTTGCATGAGAGAAAGAGAATAAATGCTTAGAGAACTTAAAACAAATCAAAGAGCTGACTGGCCTCAGCTGGATCCATCAATGCTCCTTTCGGAATCCCCACAATCAAAGGCTTTGTCTTATCTCTCACATGCCTTTGACTCATTTCTTGGAAGGAGGATGGAGTCTGCTTGATCTCAGAGTGCTCCTAGGTATGTGTTACTCTCAGGGCTCTTTAACAGACAGGAAACAAGTGGCTTTCCCCGCCCCCCCCATCGATTAGTCTGGTTTCACATCAATCTTTACACTGAACCCTGCATCCCTCATCCCTAGAATAAACAAAAAAACAAAGCTGGTTTCCACTACCTCTGTGTCTGGTCAGTCCTGACACTGAGAAAGTTTAGAAGAAAAGAAGGAAGTGAAAAAGGGACTAACATTTCCTGAGTATTCACTATTTGACAGGCATCAAGTTAGCCACTTTATAGGTGAAGAAATGAGGCTGGATGAAGTTAAGTACCTTAAATACCTGAGATTAAAATCCAGACTATATCCTTTCCACTAACCACATTGCCTTGCAACACCTTGGGGGAGACTCAGGGATTTTTTAGTTTGTGCCCCAAAATCTTGGCCAACACTTTGGTTAGATCAAATGGAGCTCAAATGATCATAAAGATCTTCCAAAAAAATAATAATAAGGGAAGGAGAGAACTTTAAAAAAGCAAGCTCACAGACTCTTCCTCTGCAAAAACTGTGAAAAACCGGAAAAAACTACAATAACAAAACAACTCACCCATACCAAATAAGCAATGATGTGGTTACAAATTCATGCCACAAACTTAAAAATTAGATGGCCAAAGAAAGAAATGGAAGATTCTGGTGCAGCTCAGTGAGTCAGAGTTGTTACTGGGGAAAGAATGGGAGTCAACAGAATCCTGAGAGTCGTCTGATCCCCTCTCAGTCTGTACAAAAGTGGTCTGAGGGAGTGAAGAGGAAAAGCACAAAGTGTCACAGAAAGAGTGGAGGAGACACACAAGCCTAAGAGAACAAGGAAGAGAGGAGTCAGAACAATCATAACCACACACACACTAGTTATTCCTGCAACAAATAGGAACTTAGCATTCTTGAAGACAAAAAAGAAAATAAATGAGACAAGATGCTTAGGGGATCAGGAAGCCAGTCAGAAGAGCACAGGGACTGAGGGCAAAGTTCCTTTCCTGGTGTGGGAACTATTGACACAGACCTGACCTCACAGACACATTCCCCTCTCCTCATCTGGCTTCTCACTTGGGAGGGGAGGTGGAAAGGGATTCTCAGGTAGATAGGCGAGTGAAGTGGGGAAGTGAACGATTTGGGGCTGACATTGAAGCGCAAGCTCTGGGACTCCCCCCACAAGTGACAGCCTACCCTTGCTGGGTGGAGCAGAGCCTGGGAACAGATTTTTAATAACAACAAAAAAAAAAGGAGTTAAGAGTCGAGATTTGTTAACAGGATAACAAAAGTTTTTCCTAAAGGCCAAGCATTCATGTATCACAGACTTAATTTTTGTCCCATTCAGGTGCCATCTGTTCTATTATATACTTAATATTTTCTTTAAATCAACTTACTTTTTTAACCTAAGAAATTTATTTTAAAAGGAAACTTTATGTTGCCTCAGTAAGTTGAAAACCAATATAACTTGGCAAAATAGAATAAAATAAAATAATGAAAATAAATTAACATGATTAAATTCTAGCTCTACCTTGTTGCCTCTTAAAGGTGCCGAACCTTAAGAGATACTCTCTCTTTGTTAAAAGGAAGAGTGGATATGTTTGGAAACATGTTGAAAATATACTAGTATTGAATTGAGACTTTCTTCTTGATTTAAATAGAACTAAAAGAGAATAAAAAGGAAATAACTTTCCACTATGTGATTCGGTATTATTTAATTCTAGCTCCAGGTACCAATTGGGAAAAGGTGACAGAAAGGACAAGGCTTGATATAACAATAAATGCAAAACAAAAAGACTGGGAGAGCAAAGCAATTAGAGGAACAATATTTGATAGTACCCATAAACTCTCTCTCTCTCTCTCTCTCTTTTTTTTTTTTTTTGCAGAGTACTTGAGGTTAAAATCCATCAACCAAGTGACAAAATTAGGAGTTGAGGGGATGTGGTAAAAAAATCTTATGGTACACATTTTACCACTTAAAAATGTAACTAAGACTAAATAATCTTGGGATTTTTTTGAAATAGCTAGAGTCAATCAAGACATTCTAAAAGTGAAATACATAATTGAGAAACTTTAATTCTTAAACTTTCCCTCTTTTTTTTCTTAACTACAGGGAGATTTTTTTTCAGTTACCTACTGTTGTATAACAAACTATCTCAAAACTTAGTGGCTTAAAACACAACAATCATGTGTTTGATCACAATTTGGCAATTTGGGCAGAGCTCAGAGTAGGGACAGTTTATCTCTACTACACCTGGTGTCAGCTGGGGCTGGAGGAGTCACTTCCAAGATGGCTCCCTCATTTGGCTGGCAAAGTTGATGTTGGCTGTTGGCTGGGAGTTCACTTGTGGCTGTTGGCCAGGGGCCTCAGTCTTCCTTCTTGTTGGCCTTGCTGTGTAGCTGCTTGGGCTTCCTTGCAGCACGGTGGCTGGATTCCAAGAAGAAGGAAGTAGAAGCTGCTAGTTCTCTTAAAGGCTAGGCTCAGAATTGGAACAGCATCACTTCCAAAGTATTCTATTGGTCAAAGCAGTCACAGGCCAAGCTCAGATTCATGGCCATGGAGAAGTAGTGGGAGGAGTGACAAAGAAATTGTGACCATTTGCCACTGTATCTTTCACTACATATTTCTTGTGGTAGGGGATTTCCATTTTCACTTCAATTTCTTTTTCACGTTAACTTAAAAAATATTAAATTTGATACTTTTACAAAAATGAACATATAGACTATATATATTACACCATTTTTGAAAAATCATTTACATCTATCTATCTACTCTTCTATCTGAATACATGCACAAAGAGATGTAGAGAATAATGTTTAACAATATTAATGATACTTATATCTAAATAATAGTATTTAGGATGATTAAAACATTTTTTCTTTTGAGTACAGTCCGATTTTGTTTAAATTTCTTATATGTATTATTTTTTGTTTTCTTTTTGTTTTTTAAAGACTATTTTTCAGAGCAGTTTTAGGTAGGTTCCCAGCAAAGTTGAGGAAGGTACAGAGATTTTTATAAAACCATAAAGTCATTATCTTAATAAAACCTAGAAGGAAGCAAGTTGTTAGAAAATAAATTTGCCCCTAGTCACATAGGCAACACTTACAATGTCAGTGAGTTGGAGGTGTCCTTGTGGACCACTGAGTGCCACTTTATTGTGTAGAAGAAGAAAATGAGGTTCAGAAAGTGACTTGCTCAGGCTCACATGTCTAACATTCAGGCAGGTATGTGGTAGGCTAACTGAGTGACAGTTACTGAGTTTGTGTCACATCCTTTTCCAAAATGTGAAGGAGTGAATTGACCTGGATTTTATCTAATATGAATCTATGCATTTGGATGTAACACATGGAGCCATAAACATGTTGTGTTTGAGATAAGAACAGGGGAAGAATTCAGTTACCAGCTTGATTCCTGGGCACCTTTGCAAAAACTTAGAAAGGATTTCTATTTAAGTTCCTTTTCTGGAGGTCCCCCTAATGCATGACCCATTCAGAGAGGTGGTCTACCTGTGGCCTGAAAATCTCTGTGACACACAAAAGGACATTCCCAGGGTGAAGAACTTAAAAGTCCCTTTGAAAATGGAAGGCACTGAGGTGGGAGGTCTGGCCAGACACTGCTGTCGGTCCAGACAAAGGGAAAGCACATTTCAGGGACATTGCTGAAGGAGAGCAGTGTATCCATCTGGCTCCATGTTGCAAATTGTCGCTGCTCTTCCTTCTTCTGTCATTGAATGAATCGCTTCTTGGGTTTTGCTGATAATTTCTGCAAATTAGTGGAAAACAAAATGTCTGGGGCTCCCCCTGAGGCTGGTTGTAGGAAGGACGATGATGAACTCCCACCCTCTCGGGCCTCTTACTTGCTGGGGCTTCCAAGGAGGCTCTTCCTTGCCCAATAGGATTTGGTCTCCCAGGCCTGGTCCAGCCTGCCCTTGCCTTTGCGGTGCCACGCCTGTCTCCACATGTGTGCTCTTGGTCAGCTCTGCTCTTTACTGAGGGGCGCGATGCTGAGTTCATTTACGCTAAATCTCCCCTGACATTCTGCTGAAGTTACTATTTCCCAGCATCCAGCAGCTCTCTGGTGACCTTAATGGGAAGGGAGTCAACCTTCAGCAAATCTCTTTTTGAGGAGAGAGGAACAGGACCATGAAACTGCCAACAAATAAAGACCCAGCAAATGAATGCAGCGAGGATGGAAACCGGCTGTTTTGTCCAATTGCATCAAGAAATAAAAACGTCCGTGAATCCATCTTGTCCGATTTGGTTGCCGTTCCTTTTAGAGGACATTTCCCTGGAAAGGCTAATTCTCCTGCTTTCATTCTTGCTTCTTTCTGCCACCACAAGAGGGATTGAGAGGTCTGGCTCTGTAATCTTTCCATCTCTCCCAGCTTCCTCCAATGAATGGCAGAGATTACTTCAGGAGCTAATATGCTGTCTTTGGAAAAGTCCTGCCTCATTCAGAACATGTTTGAGAAGGCTGACAAGGAAACATGATTAGCAGGGGTATTGTATAGTTCAGGAAACAACCCATCCTTTCAACAACTAACATTCCAGACACTTTAACTGAGCACATTTTATGTACCAGGTATTGTATTCGGCACAGGGCAGGGATCCCACAGCTCCAAAGAGGGCAGGGAGGTGTGGAGGGCTTACGGCATTGGGGGAATTATAAGTAGCTCTGAATAGCTAGAAGAAGGCTGCATATGATTTTTAAAATTGTTTTCCAAGATGAAAAAGACAAAAACATTTTTCCTCATGGAGTTCCCATTTTAATGAAAAGGACAGAGAAGGAAACAACCTTTATGTTCTTTAATAAAAGTAGGTGTGCGATGCTTTGGGAGCTGAGAAGAAAGAAGGACTGAATTAAATCAGCTGTGGTGGGGAGCTGGGGGTTGGGGGAGGGCAGGGAGGATGTCAGAGGCCAGAGAGGGTTTCAGAGCACAGAGGAAAACTGAACTGAGTGTAGATGGGTGAGTAGATTTTTCTCAAGAAAACAATGGCTGAGGGAACTCTAGACAGTGGAAGCAAGACATGCAAATACTGAAATGTATGAGGAAACGTGGCTGTGGGGAAATCGCAGATGTAATGCGATGGTTCTGAACAGCCAGTATGTAGACTGTGCGTCCCAAAAGATCTCGTGTGTCATGGGGCAGTAAGAGCCTTGGCTCTGGGGTCAGCACTGAGTTCACACCTGATCCGACAGTGGGGTAGCTGAATGATCTTGGGCAAGTCTCTGGGTCTTAGTTTCATCCTTTAGAAAACGGTGACAATAATGTCCACGTCACAGGTGTTGTAAGAAGTAAATGGATGCTCTAAAGTACGGGCACGTGCTAACCCCAAAGTGTGGCTTCCCCTCCCCCACTTCTCTTCCCTGGTTGTGCAGGGCACAGGTGACCCCTGAAGAAGGGCTAGGCTGGGGGCAGGCTTCCCCCCAGGGTCAGGCTGGGTCCAGGGCTGGGGCTGCAGGGAAGAGTCCAGGGGAGCAGAAAGGCAGTCGGACTGACCTTCCACCTGGGGCTTCGGCGGCTATGGATAGATCAACACCCACGGCCAATCCCAGCAACGATATCTCAGAGTTCCCCATGCTTATTTACTCTGGTGATATTCAGGGAACTCAGAGGGGAAGCTGCCAGCTCTTTAAGGCAATGCCACATTTTGAGGGGCACAGACTCTTCTGGATGTCCCCCCAGACACAGGCACTTTCACACCAAAGCCTGCAGACAATTCAGGGCGTTTGCAGACCCCTCTGAGGGACATCCTAGCCCCCAGGTAGCCTCTGATGATTTCACAAGCAGGGGAAGAACCGTCCCCCGGAGAGGCAGGCGTATTTCCCGACAGGACGACGCCTTCGCGGGTCGCAAATGCCCTTCCAGTCTCGCATTTCCCTGGACTCGGTCACCCGAGCGAGAGACGCAGCCAGAGCGCACCCGTTTCCCCGGCTTCTCATGCTGCCACCACTTCGCGTCTTTATTCGGTTTTCTGAGTGGCAGCAGTACACATTAGGTCATTGCAAGTGATTTCACTTGTGCGCGGCAAGTGATGGCAGGAAGCCGCTAAGCCGCCGCAGCCCCAAGCGGGTGTCCGCGGGCCATCGGTCCATAGCAGCTCCAGGACCTGACCTCGCTTCATGGGGTCAGGCACTGCGCTGGAAGGAGTTTTAATTAGAACACCGAAGTGCGTTTGTCTTCTAAAGCACATCAGGGATAAAATATTAAAAGGGCAAATGCTCTTTTCCAAGAGAATGAGTTTTTCTGCCAGTGTATTTTATTGGAATAATCCTGACGAAATGAAAGGAACACCCAAGTTCCTGCCAGGGGAAGCCGATAAAAGGAAAGGTAACTTTGTCATTCCTGCTATCCTTTATTCATTCCGAGTATATGCCAGCCATATTCTACATCTATTGGATTATTTAACCCTCCTGATGACCCTACCAGGACCCGTCTTACAAGTGGGGAGTCTGAGGCTCAGAGAGATTTGTCCAAGGTCACACAGCCAGGAAATGGCAGAGGTGGAATTTAAACCAGGGCCACCTAATTATAAAGCATATCATCTTTTTCTTTTTAACCATTTTAAACTGTAATCCTTTTCCCTCAAGGTAACAGATAGACATAGTCTAAAAGATCAGAAATGTCAAGCAGGCTCATAACAAAAAATATCTATCTTCTGCTGGGTGCCTCACCCCCATTCCCATTCCAGGTGACATCCACTGTATTGGTCAGGGTTCTCCAGAAAGACGGGACAAAGAGGGTGTGTCTACAGAGAGAAAGAGATTCATTTTTAGGAATTTGCTCATGCCATTATGGAGTCTGGAAATTCCAAAAGCTGCAGGGTAGGTGGCTGTGCTGGAAAGCCAGAGAAGAAGAGATGATGCAGTTCAAGTTTGAAGGCTGTCTGCTGGCAGAATTTCTTGTTTTGGGGAAGTCAGTCTCTGTTCTAGGAAGACCTTCAACTGATTGGATGAAGCCTACCCACATCATGGAAGGTAACCTGCTTTACTCAGAGTCCACTGATTTAAATGTTAACCTCATCCAAAAAGACCCTCATAGAAATAATCTTTGACGAAATATCTGAGTCAACGATATCCGATAGTTAATTTTATGTTGATACATAAAGTTAACTATCACAACCACTTTCAACTCTATTAGATGTTTAATCTGATACTTAACTTCCATATTTCTTAAAAACATACTTTTATTGCTATTTCTTTTTGCTTCTGCTTTAAATATTGCCTATTGACTTTTTACCAATACACCTGTAGACTTAGCTCTCTCATGCTCCTCCTCAGAAGTCCTGTCCCTGCATCATCCTCGCAACACTGTCAAACCGCCCTTCAAATCAAGAGTCAGAGTTTACATTCTTATGATTATTAGTCACAGATGAATCATATGGGTACTCCATTACATTTCCTCTCTCATTCATCTTTTTGCTCATTTCTGGAGTTAAAAATCACCTTGTGTTTAGTTTGCTTAGTTTACTACTTAGTACCCATCACTGATTAATCCCCGCACTGTCAGAACTGAGAATTCTCTCAGGAAACGACCTGTGTTGAAGATCCTATCCGTTCCTCCCTCCCATTCTTTTCTCCCTTCCTTCCTTCCATGTGCTGCTCACCTCTGGATTGGTTTTTCTCTGCACAGCTGTGACCCTGAAAATTCCCAGCACCACATCCTGGGAATTCCCTCCTTTCTGTGTGTTCATTCCCTACTTCCTGGAAGATGGAAATATTTTCTTCTTTCTTGATTTTTCTCTATTTTGGTGGAGCTCATTTTCTAGTAGTTTCCTGAGAAAAGGTACATGGAAGTGCATTTTTTTCAGAACTTGCATGTCTGAAAATGTCCTTCTTCTGCCCCCATACTTTACTGATAACTTGAATAGGCATAGAATTCTATATTGAAAATAATTTTTGTTCAGAATGTTTTATTTATTTATTTATTGGCCACACTGCTCTGTGTGTAGGATCTTAGTTCCCAGACCAGGGATCAAACCTGCCGCCTGCTGCAGTGGAAGCCTGGAGTCTTAACCACTGGACAGCCAGGGAAGTCCCTTGTTTAGAATTTTAAAATCTGTGTTCCATTGTCTTCTAGCTACCAGTGTTGCTATTGAGAAGTCATTGCTATTCTGATTCCTGATCAGCCTTGGAAATTTGTATGTGATCTCTTTTCCAATTTCCCCTTTCTAGAAGATTAGGATATTTTCTTTACCCTTGGTGCCCTGAAACTCCATGATTATGAACTTTGGTGTGGGCTTTGTTTTTCATTCATTACACACTTGAGGGGCCCTTTCAGACTGGAGGCCTATGTTCCTCTGTCCTGTGAAATTTTCATGTATTGTTCCGTTGGTAATTTCTTCCCCTTTATCTTCTTTGCTTTCTCTTTCTGGAATGTCTGTTATTCAAATGTTGATCCTCCTTGATGGATTCTCTCATTTTATTTTTCCTTTTCCATTTATTTGTTCTTTTGATTCTAACTTTCTAGAAAATGTCCTCAATTTTATCTTTCAATATTCCTATTGAGTTTAAATTTTTTTAAATCATATTTTTGACTTCCAAGAGCTCTTTATTATTTTCTGAATATTTATTTTTTTACAGTCTCTTATTCTCAAACTCAGGGGTGCAATTATTTTACTCTGAGGGTAATATCTATAGATTTTAGAATTTCTTCTGTTCCCTTTACTGTCTCTTCTTCCAAGTTTCTTTTATCTGCTAGTTTGTTTGGCTCTCTTTTTACATTATAGGTATTCCCCAAATGTCAGGTAATCCTTGATTGCCCATTTTTAAGACACTAAGGCATCATCAGTGTTTTAAGGTGCTACAATACAAAATTCTGTGTACATACTAGAGGCTTGTTGTCCAGGGGGCTTTGCTGCGCAGTGGTGGTCAGATGGGGCCAGGCTGCTTTGTTGGAGGTCTTCCAAAGTCAGTACCGGTAGGCATTTCCTCTTGAGCTGGTTAGTTTCCCTGGAGAGGAAGTCTTACCTGAGGAATATACGCCTGCTTCTGGCATTCTGGAGCAGAGTAGGGGAAGAGGGCTGGGGCTTACAGTATGCTGGCTTTCACGCAATCCCTGTTTTCATTAGAGAGGCTAACAGCCATCATCAGTTGGACCCAGTATCCCCAAGTTTGGAGTCTGACTGGTTCACCTTACCAGAGGGTAAATCCCCAGCCTTCTGCTGGAGTGGGTAGGGAGTAATTGTCTTCTTGGCAAGGCAAGGGAAAGGATGGGTGGGTCTAGTTGCTTCTTTCAGTCTTGTAATCACTTGTCCTTTTTCCAGCCCCACTGGAACTGGGGAGACTCCAATTCTTGAGCCTTCTAGGGATCTGCAATACACATAGGCTTGTTTCATCTTAACTTCCTCTCTCTCTCTCTGCTGGCTCTGTTCCTGGTTACCTCTGGTCGACCTGCTCTTCAGCTTTGGAAATTTTACAGACATTTTAATATCTGCTGAATTTTGTCCCCTATAATCTTAGTTTCTGTAGGTTTTTTGTTTTTAATACTATCATCTTAGTGGACTTTTGGTGGGAAACAGAGATGAAGATATGGGTTCTAGTTGCTATGTTTAACCAGAAGTTCCCCACAGCAGCCACTCTTCACTCCTGGGTATAGAAGAGGCTGATGGGATAAATGTCTCTTGGTTGTAGAACTTGAGCCCATCTTATCCCCACGCTAAACAACACTGCTCTGTTTCACAGTACGTGTGAGATTTGCTGTATTAACTAATCTTTTAGCAATGCTCTTTGTGGCTCGCTTTCTGGAGAGGTTCAAGAAGTCAGATTTTAAGCACCAGGTAGAGCACCCTTAATGGAACAGGAGTCATTTGGCCACGTTGGCTGTAAAGTGAATCCCTTTCCCCATTATTCTGTTGCCAGCTGGCTTGGCTCACCAAACACGTGGTTAAACAGCTAAAGTGGCTGGTCCATTGTAAGTGGCCAGCAGTCGGCCCTCTAGGACTTCTTGGCAGGTCTCAGAACTAGCATGTTTCTTTGGTCTCAGGGGAAATCCAGGTTTTAGCTTGGCCGAGTACGGCTTTATCCCTGAGAGTATAAAATCATCTTGGATACCTGTCTAAATACTGCTCTCTTTCTCTGCTTGTTGTCTGACAAGCTTCCCATTTTTTAAGGTCCAGATGAAATGTCAACTCTTCTACAGCACACTTCCTCTAGCCCTCATCCCCGTGTCTGCAGGGGTTTTTTATGGAGCATTAGGACAACCTTTCCTATAGGATTCATTCACTCATTCATCAGTTGCTCCCTCTTGTTGAGCAGTGAGCTCATCGAGGCCAGACATTCTGTCTTCCCTTTACCCCAGTGCTTATCAGGGCGCCTGACTCGTGCACTGTGGCCGTCAATGTGTATTTGTTGACTGACTGAGAGAAAGCTCCTCTATCAGCAGAGCCTGTGTGTCCTTTTGCCAGGAATGGTGAGGCATTTCTGTTGATCTGCCTTTTGGCTCCACACTGTAACCTCTAGAGGCAACTCAAGGTTTTCCGTGGCAACACCCCCTCCCTCAACCCACCTGCCAGGAGAAGGGGCTTGGGTATGAGTCAAGAACAAAATAGAATACCAAGACACAATTAGTCTCTGCACTGGGGGTGCACTCGGAAGGAAGGATAGGAGACTGGGGTCCACACTTTTGGTTTTCTCCTTGGATCCTCCTCCCAGCAGGGAACATGGCCTGCTCCCCTGCTGCTGGTTTGATGACACAGGCCTGGGGCTCCCTGGCTCTCCTTGTTCTGGTCCCTCTTGTGATCAGCAGTGGTGGGTTGGGATCTGCAAACATCCTATGCTCAAAGGAGGTCATCGGCCCAAAGGAGGTCATCAGCCTGTGTATCTACTCCAGTTGGAATATTCCTTTATTTCAAGACATCGGTACTGGAAAACAGATGATTGCTTTGCTCTAGCATTTGGGTTTACCTCTAATGAGGCATGCCTGTGTACAGGATCATAATGGACTCTTTGCCATTATGTTGGAAGAGGCTGTCTTTTCAAAGGGGCCCTGTAGAAGATGTTTCAAGGGGCCCAGCTGTTACTGCAAAGGGATATTTCTGGTAAAGATTAACAAAGAATATCTTCAAAGAAATGGGATCAACCTCCTCCTTTACCTAGAACATTTAAAAAAATAGGCCACTAACAATCCAAATCATGGTGAATGGATAAACACAATGTGGTATACCCGTATAACACATCACTTCTTAGCAATAAGGAGGAACCACCACCGATATATGCAACAACATGCACGGATCTCAAAAACTCTATGCTGAGTGAAAGGAGCCAGAAACAAAAGGCTACATGGTGTACGATTCTATTCATGTGAAATTTCTACAAAAGGCAAATCTGTGAAGACAGAAACTAGATGAGTGTTTGCCCAGGGCTAGAGGTGGGAGTGGGCACTGATTCCACACGGCACAACATTTCTATTTGAAGTAAGGAAACTGTCCTAAAACTGGATTGTGGTGACGGTTATGCAGCTATATAAATTAACTAGAAATTGTTAAACTGTATACCTTTAATGGGGAATTATATGATATGTAATCTATGTCTCAATGAAGCTGCTAAGTGTGAGAAAAAATGAAGCCAGACAAAAAAAATCACTGAAAAGCTCTTTTGCCAACTTAGGAAATGGATGGAAAAGAATAGTAGGGATTCCACAGCTCTCTGCTGATTTAGATTTGAGGTGTGCATCAGGCTTAAAATCTTTTTTCCTTTTCATTTAACTACTCTGTCTTCTTGCCCTTGGAGAGGAGGAAATGGCACAGAATCCTCCTTCTGCTAAAGACAGTGGAAGCAGGAAAGCAAAGCGAGAGGAACGTGTTGGGCTCCCCTGAGCTGCCTCACCCCCATGTAACCTCTTCCACTCTCGGGCCCGGCAGTGTCTTCAGCTCCTCTTTTAGCTGTGACTTTAGTCATCCGAGCACCGAGCACAAAGACCTAAATTATCAGTGCAAGCAAGTTCAACCTACACACTTCAGCTCCAGTCTCTTAAAGACCCTTGTGCTTCCTTGAGAGACAGTCCTGAAGGGCAGCCCTGAACCAGGACATGAGATGGGGGCCTGGCCAGCCTGAGGAAGTGCTTTGCTCGCCAGTTGCTGCTGTGTCTGTGCGGGTCAAGGAAGTCCAGATCACTGAGAAAAAGTCAGGCCCACCAGGATGGAGAAGGGAATAGAAATAAAGGAAGAGTAGAATAGAAAACCTCCTCATAACAATAGCTCGCATCTCTCTGTACTTTTTTATACTTTGCAGACCTCTTTCACATTATCTTACTTAACCCTCACAAACTCTAGGCAAGATTGCCATTAATATCCCCAGGAAACTGAGGGAAAGAAGTAAGAGAATCAGTGACAGAGCTGGGGACTCAAAGTCAGTCCTTTTGACAAGTACCATATGATATAAAGTATATGTGGAATCTAAAATATGACACAAATGAACTTATCTACAAAACAGAAACAGACTCACAGACATACAGAATAGGCTTCTGGTTGCCAAAGAGGAGAAGGGGTGGGCGAGGGATGGATTGAGAGTTTGGGATTAGCAGATGGAAACATGTATAGAATGGATAAGCAACAAGGTCCTACTGTGTAGCCCCAGGAACTAAACTCAATATCCTGTGATAAACCATAATGAAAAAGAATATGTAAAAGAATATATATAACTGAATCACTTTGCTATATAACAGAAATTAACACAATGTTGTAAATCAACTATACTTCAATAAAATAAATTGAAAAAATTCAGCCCTTTGGAGTTTAATTAGGTATACTATGCTGTACTATACTATATATGTTTATATATATACCTATATGGTACATGTACTATATATGTGTACGTATATATGTATATACATATCTAAGTGTGTGTATATGTATAGATTGATCTATCTGTATCTATCTATTGATCTATCATGTATATGTATGTATTAGGCCTTCTTTTAAGCCTCTTACATTGAGTCTTCCCTACTACTCTGTGAAGCTGGTACAGATGAGGAAACTGAGGCACAGAGAGATTACTTTGCCTAAGGTCACACGGTGCCCAAGTGGCAGAGCTGTGATTTGAACCTACACCCTACAGTGTGCTTTTCATGACACCATGCTGCCGGCCTCCAGACCCGCCATGTTGGTGAGTTTTGGATTTGATTTCTGGGTACAGACTGCGCTCAAATCCTGGCTCTCATCGCTCCAGCCTGTCATGCCTGCATTGCCTTCATCTGCAAGGACTCCGCTTCCTGCTATCATAGCAGCTCTCCTACAGTCAGTCTCCTAAACGCTTAGCAGTTTGTCTCACTCCCAGGCTTGGCTTCTGTTTCTGCTGCTGCCAGGATCATGGTACGGTCCCAGGAGGAACTGGAAATGCATGTGGATTTTACAAGCCTATGGATTTTTGAAGAGAGATGAGTGTTGATTTACTAGCTTCTCTGCGTGTTGAAATGGTCTTCTGAAAACTTTTACGGATATATTTACATGGAAGTCTCCCAACTAAAGAATGTACTGTAAAGAAATTTGCTGCCAATATTGTTTCGTTGCAAAGCGACATTGAATCAGGTCTGAGTAAATATTGATGATTTCTTTTGAAATGTGACAGACTCATGACATGGTAATTAATTTTACTGTAGGCCGAATTCAGAATGACTTCAGTGATATATGAGTAGGTGTGTAAAATGTTTATAGGGCTTTCAAAAGTAAGCCCAAGGTTTAAATGAAACCTTAACCAGACAACCGAGGAAGAATAAAATTGCAATTCTAATTTTGCTGGTAGAATTTCTGTGAGAAGCAAGGCGTTTTAGTGATTGATATTCATTGCAGAGAATCAGCATATCATGTATTTTATGTACTGTTAGACTAGTTGGAAACTTCAAATACACTTACTTTTCAAGAAATGCATGCCTTGAGCAATGGTTAAAAAAGAAAGGCTAAGTTTAGAAAATTGTCTTTGGTTTACGGCAAAAGCTGCAAGGAACACATATTTCATAGTTCTGTGCAGTAGGCTAAAGGGTAGTGGCTCCACCGAGGCCTCCAATTTTGGGTGTTTCTTTTTTTCACCCCACATTGAATCTGTCAGAAAATCCTGCATTTTCCGCCTTAAAAAGGTATCCAGAATCTGGCTACTTCTCACCACCTCCACCTCTCATTACCACACGTCCAAGCCCCATCATCTCTCACCTGGGTTACTGTAACATCCCCCTCCCTGGTGTCCCCCCTTCCCCACGGAATCCATGACCGACCTGGCAGCAGCACGATCGGGTTAGAGCGTAAGTGAGTTCACGTCACTCCTCTGTCTCCACTGGCTTCCGGTCTCACTCAGACTATAAGCCAAATAAGTTCAGAGCCTACAGGCCCTGCTGGATACGGCTCCTTCCTTGCTTCCTATTGTACTTCCCCCTGCTCACTCCTCCCTGTCACAGGCACCCTCCTGTCTCAGGTCTGCAGCTTTGGTCCCTCTATCTGGCGAACTCTTCTTCCTGTATCCTGCTGGCTGCATCCTCTCCTCCTCCAGGTTTTGTGCAGGTCGCCTTCCCAGTGAAACCTCACGTGACCACCCTTTTAACATGTGCAACCCGCCCCCACCCCGCCAAACTCCCCGTCCCCCTTGTCTGCTTTACTCTGTACTTTAGCACTTATCACTATCTGACGTTATACATTTTAGTTATTTATTTTATCTAGGATGTAAGCTCCATGAGGTCAGGAATTTGGGTCTGTTTTGTTCACTATTGTATACTCCATATCTACAGTAATGCCAGGTATATCGTAGGCATAAGAGAAAACACATAACTTACGGAATGGATGGATGGATGGATGGATGGAAAGGCATTTTCATCACTGCTGTGTAAGGGATAGGGGTTCTGAAAAAGGAGCCAAATGCTTAGTGAATGTTCTAGAAAGGACCATTGAAGGGGTGTGGAGACCTCTGGAATCTCAGTGTACGAGCTGCTGAATAATGGGTCAGTGGTTAGACTATTTCTATGGAATAATAGCTAATGTAGCAGCACCAAATGAACTAGCTAGAAAGGATGTTATAAAGCTGATTCTAGAATCGGGGATGCAAGTGTAGAGAGAATAAAACTATACATCTTACACCTTACCTGAGTAACATGCCATCTAATTTAAAAACAGCTTTCTAAGTACAGAGCCCAGTTTCTTGTGCAGCCCACAGAATGGTAAGAGGGCCTGTGCACGCTCGGGACTCGGTATTTCTAAGGAGATTAGTTTCTACAATGGAAACAGAGGAATTCAAAACCATAAATTAATGTACTCTTTTGCAGTGTACAAAGTACTGTTGAAAAATATCAATAAAATTGCTCACTGATTGAGCAATTCTATAATCTTACACAATAATATGTATATTTATTGAGAAATTACCCTGTGCTAAGTGCTTAACTTCTAGCATCTCTCTTGATCCTTACAGGTTATTATAATTATCCCCAAGAGTGTATTCACTCAACAACATTTATGGAGCACCTCCTATGCCAGGCACCATGCTAGGCACCGAGGCTGCGAAACTGTATTGGTTCTGCCTCAAGGAACCTGCAGTCCTGTGAAGGAGACAAATGCAAAAACATGAACTATTGTAGCCAATGGTGGTACGTGTTGTGGAGCAGGATGAGGCATAACGACATCACAAGACCTGTGGGAAAAAGGAACAGTAGCTTAAAAAAAAATCCCATTATCCCCTTCCTCAATATGTATGGTTGTTTGTTAATTTCCTTTTTTGTCTTATGAATGCACTCTTCCAGGGAAGTCAATTAATCTATAACCACTATTTTTATTTACAATGCCCAGAAATTGGATTAGTGGCTGTCCTGTGGCTAAGGGTGAGGGAGAGCTGATGGAAAACCTTGCGCATCTCTTCCTTTCCCTTCTAGAGGCTTTCCAAAGAAGTCTTTGTTACCATGATGCAAGGTTTGAGGTCTCTTTATAGGTGACCTGACTCAGAGGGGGATCAAAACCCCACCAACCTACCCACAGACATGGACTCCAATGGCACCTAAATCTAGGAGGACATGGCCCTGGTAGCCCAGAGTGGGGACTGGGCAGCTCAGGAAGGGCAAAATGTTCTATAGGGGATACAGGAAGAAAATATTGGAATGTTTGCATATATCTTAACTAAAAATAAGAGTCAAGCTTTAATTTCATTTACCACACAGAGTGATCCATACATGCTTGTTTGGTCTGTATGTCTGTTGGTCCCATGTCACACAGAACGTAAGGGGTCTCCTGAGGCACACTGAGTGTCACATGTACACATGTGCATGAACACACACACAGGCTGATGGTTGTATCTTCCTTCACTCCTCTGCTTTCAGAGTATTATAATATCCTCTTTTGCGCTCCTTGTGAGGATATACAGATTGTACTGTTTTGTTTTAATTAAATGAACCCTCACAAATGGAGGAGTAGCTTAAGAACCCTGCAAAGAAAGAAAGAGTGTGTTGAAGATAACACAAATCCAAGTCAACAACAAGAAAATGGCACTGTCCCTAATCTGATATATGCTTACTATCAGATATATTATGAAGTGAGAAACAAAGACCATCTAATCAGATCAGACAATAAGTTGGCAAAAACAAATTTAGAAATTATCAAGAGGACAGTGCCTTTTTCTCCACTGGTGTTTACGGTAAGCCACACTCTAAGTGTATATTAAGCCTTGAGATATTAGCAAATGATAGAGGTACACTTACCTATAACTTATAGATAAATAAATATAGTACTTATATTAGGTACATGTACAAATATTTTTACTGCTGAAGTTGTGTGATTGAAAAAAATTGAAGGCCACTGTATTAGGGAACTAGGCTTGCTTTAAGAAATCCTGGCCCTTTAAGATAACGTTCTCTGTCACGTGGGCAGAAGCAGATGGCTGGTCTGCGTGGACCCGAGATCAAGGACTTGTTGCTTATTTACTTACAAGCTGCATTTTTAAACAAGCTATCTGCATGCTGGTATTCCGTGAAGAAGCTCCCTGTGTGCTGTGAGCCTTTGGAAAAATAATTCCATATTTTATAACAAATAACCATTGAAAACTGTACAGTAATGGGAAATACTGAAGTGTAGTTTTATATAATTTTGTCTTCATCTTGTGAGATTTAATTTATATTTTTAAAGTCTCCTGTCTCCTATATGTGTTATTTTTGTTTGTATCTTTTCTTAGTCTGACAATGATTTTTCTTTCTGGGGAAGAAAATTTACATAACCGCTCCATATGTAAAACAGTGTTGCTTGGTGAGTCATGGTCACAAAAAGTTCCTTTGGAACATGTGACTGAATCTCTGCCTCAGCCAGTTTTTTTTTTTTTTTTTTCCCATGGCCTTCTTTGACACTCTAAGCCCAGAAGCTCCCCACTCGCCTGGCCCCTGCTCTATGAAGGCCACATCAGGTGTTACTGGCTTTCCCAGCTGCCTCCTGGCCCTCGAGGGTGAGAACAAACCTCTGGGGACAGGGCAAGAGGTCACCCTTTGAGCCATCCCTGGACCTTGTGAAGCAGGTGCCACTTCATTCTAGGAGTTGGAAGGGAGAGATGCACCAGTCTCCTGCCTCAGCCCTGGAATCCTGATCAGGGTGTGATGCGTTGCTACCAGTCTGCTCAAGAATCATCTTTCCATGGGAGGTGGGGAGTTCAGTGGTGAGTCACTCAAATTAGTCTCTCCTGTTTGGGCACGTTACTTAGGATTAAGTATTGTCAGTTTGTTTATTTATAAGTTGTTTGTTTATTTATAAGTATTGTCAGTTTATTGACATTGTATGTCAGTTTTCTCATCTTTAAAATGGGAATAATAATGCCTATTTCATGGACTTGTGAAAGATGAAATGAGAATCCATATAATGCATTTAGCCTGATGGATATAAGTTGTTAAAAATGTGCGTTACTGTCATCATTATCACGTATTATATAACCAGACTCAGTCTCCAGCTGAATAAGTGGTAGTGGGGGGAACTTCGTGACTGAAGTAGAATTAAACTCTGACCATACCTATTTAGAGGGATGACCATCTCTCACCCTGAAAATAATAGGATAACAGGATTTCATACTATTTCTCCCACTTAAAACAACCTAAATATAGTCTATAAAAATAGGCTTTGGGAGCAGATAGACTTGGATTCAGATACCAGCTCTGCCACTTACATGATCTTGGGCAAGTCACTTAGCCTCTGTGACAATCTGTACAGGGTTTTCATACAGTGATACTGAGTTTGAGAACATGATGTAAGCATGACATCCAGAAGACCGTCTGGCACTTAGTGGGATCCTCATATATTGTCCCTCTTCCCTTTCTTAATAGCCATTAAATAAATCAAGTAATAAATACCTATACTATGAAAAATGAGGATATCTTTATTGTTCAGCGTCTTGAGGCCCATTGTGATACTGTGATATAAGAAGAAATATACATTTGGTTTTTGTCCCTGGTAGAGTGTTTCCTTGGGTTCTGTGAGCCATTATAGCAAATTATCGAATCCCAGGAGGGGGGTTGAGGGAAGCCCTGATCTGTAGCCAAGTTGGGCAGAAGTGTGGGTAACCTGGGGACACACTTCTTGCAACTGGCATCTGAAGTGGAGAATAGTCTTGTGGGACTGAGCCCTTAACCTGCGGGGTCTGCACTAACTCCGGTGGTTAATATCAGAACTGAGTTAAATTGCAGGGCACCCAGTTGGTATCTGCAGAAAATTGGAGAATTGCCAGGTGTGAAAAACCCTCACATTTGGTGTTGGAAGTATTGTGAGTAGAGAAACAGTTTTCATTTACCCGTTAGGAATCTCCAATCAGATGGAGACACTTGTAGACATTGATAGAAGAATAAGCATTTACTGAACCCTACTATGTGCCATGCACTGGTTAGGCATTTTGTAATTTCATGTATTCTTTAAAACTCTGTGAGGAACATGTTAATAACACAACTTTATGGATGAGAGAACTGAAGTTTAGAGAATTTAAGACCTTATCCCAAGTCAATCTGGTGGTGAAAGTCCACGCTGTTCCTACCTCCTGCTTCCCTGCATTGCTCCAGATCTCTGGACCAACAGCTACTACATCTCTAAAGGAGAACACCCCCCTAGTTACAGGCATTGGTGGTTAAACCAGAACCAGCATGATAAAGTGGTCGTTTGGAACTCTACAAGCCTAGAGGACACCTCATGTCAGTGGCATAACCCCGGGGCCCTGGGTAAGAAGAATATGCCTAAATTTCCCCAGCCCCCAATCACAATAACTTCCAAGACACAGTCACCCAGCCAAAGCTTCTATCTAGCTCTCTTATTACCAACCCAGTGATGACCCTGTCTATTTGATCCTTTAGTGGTGGAATTTGGGGCCAGTTCTCTTACTAGGGCACAGAATCTTGCTGTCAGGACCAGAGACAGCAGTTCTCTGGGATTTCATTGATGAAGTTCAGTTGGTAATCCAGGGCAGACTTTGTCAAGAAGAAAGATGGAGAGAGAAACTTCTGTAATGACCTCTAGCTATTAAATTTGACCACCCGCTGAAATCAATATCCCCTCAAGTTAATCCCAGACGGCCTAAATCAGTTACAGTCAACTACAATTTACGTCACACAACAGCCACTGGGAGGTACAGAGAAGCAGGGTGCGGGGAAGGTAATGAGCACAGGCCCACATCAGGACCCAAGCAGATCATTTCTACACTCCTGGGACTGTTGCAGGATGAAATTCCCAGCCTTCTTTTTAAAGATGAAAATACCCTTTTCTTCTGATTTTAAAATAATGCATGCATATTACGATTGTTTTTGTTTTAAAATCAGACAATAAGAAATGTTTAAAAAAACAAAAATTTAAAAAAGCAAATGAAAATCTCACCCTTACTCCTGCCAACTAGTAATAACATTCTGTAAATCCTTCCACACATTTTTTTTGTTCGTATACCTCTAGCCTCCCCCTCCAATAATTGTTTTAAAAATAGGACTGTACTGTGATTTTATTTTATCACTTCTAACATATCATAAGTATCCACCCAAAGAATACAGATCTCTGTTGCTGTTTTAATGGATTTATGATATCCATTATAGAGATGTACTATAATTTGCTTAGCTATTCCTCTCTTAAATGGTTTCCAGTACCATGATGATAAATAAAGCTGCAACAAACACACTGGTACATCTTTGGTAAATATTTTATGTTGTGTTCAGGTCATTAACCCTGAACTTAAAATTCCACAAGACTTCAGGAACCTCAACCTTACTTTTGTGCACTCCCTTGATAAATTATGGCTAAAACATTCATTCACTCATTCATTCATTCAACAAATATTTATTGGGTGAACATGTTCCAGACACAGGCCTATGCTCTGTGGAGATGCAGTGAGTAAAACAGACAAAAATCTCTGCCTTCAGAAAGCTCGCATTTAGAGGGATGAAATTAATGATAAACAAAATAAATGATCTTGTGCAACAAGGTGGCAAGTGTTAAAGAGAAAAATAAGCAAGAAAAGGGGAATTTCTTCTACAGTCATTCAGCATTTATTCTCTCTATCATCGTGCTATTCAGTTTAATTCAATAAACATCTGTCGAACCCCTACGTTATGTTCTAGGTTACTGTTCTAGGTATTGGGAATGGGGCATGTAGAGCTGAATGAAGTATGAGTCCTAGTGTAGAGAAGCTCACAATTATTTTCTTCCTTGTGACTTAACCATTTCATCTGTGTGTGTTTTGTCTTCACAACTAGATTAGAAAACCCTCAAGGGCAAGAGTCTGTGTTTTATACTTCTCTTGTGTTCTCTTGAGCTTTTAGCATAATGTTTCTTTTTAACAGAATTAATGGTTAATAGGTGCTTGTTATGTACTGTACTTGTGGAATAGAAATGGCCTTGGTCAGTTCAAACTGATATGGCTCCTGTGAGAAGGAGTATAAAGAGCTTTTTAATTTTTATTTCAAATTATTCTGATGCCATTAATGATATATAGAAGGCAAAACACATAGTAAACTTAGAGAAGATAGTAGAGCCCAGAATCAAATCGAAAATATTTTTCCACTTTTAATATAAACCGTGTTTTCCAGGAAAAAAACACACACACACACACACACACATAAATTGGGGAAAAAAAAAAAAGAAATGGTGCTGGTGGTTTTGAGAGATGACAAACTGGGTTCTGATGAACCAAGAAAGATTCAGGGTGAAAAAAAGGCACTGATTAACATCCAAGGTTAATGAGAAAGCTACCTATTTAGATCATGATGTTGGCATTAAAAAAAAAGAAACTTGCTCTAAATCATGCATTAATTAAGTATAGTAATATAGATATGTTAATGTTAAATACAGTAATTTTAGCTCTATTGTGCAAAGCTGGTTGAATAAGTAATACCATTTTTGAAAGAAAAACAAACAAAGCAGAGACACGTGCTGGGATTTCACCTGGCTCTGTGTGGCTTGTTTAAACTGCCCCCCACATCGGACTAATGCACACCAAACCCTGCCTGAAGGGGGCGCTCTAACACTCACTTGCAGTTCAAGGCCTTCGCTCTATAAAGTCCCTCAGTTCTTCCAACAGACCCTTGTTTTGTGCTCTTTCCCACTTCCTGGCTATCTTCTGGCTGTTTCATCTCTCATTAAAAAAAAGAAAAAAAACCCTGCCATACAAAGTAGGTAACTCAAAGTATGAAGTGCTGCAGGATAAGACAGGCTTTATATCTATCATGATGGAATGCCTAATATTTGTCAGGGATTGTATCCTGCCAGCTACATATATTATTTCTAATTCTCAAAGCAACCTTGCAAAAGGAGCAATATTGTCCCCATTTTGCAGAAAAGGACTCTGAGGTTGAGAGATGTCACAGTGTAAGTATGCACACTGCTCCCTGTAGCTGCCTTTATTTGTCTGTTTATTTATTATTAGTACCATCATATTATTGTCATAGTTGATGTCATTCTGGCAGAAGTATAATTTTAAAATATTTCTCTTTAAATTTAACACTCATTTCTCCCCCATGGCTTCTCTCAACAAAGACTCTGCCCATCCAGGCTTGGAGGGTTTCAGTGAGGACCTGTAGGCTCTTTCTGGTATTTTCTGGCCTAGCCCTTTGAGCTGAGTAAGACCTGGAACAGGTGAAGCTCCCACAAGGCAGATCCCAGCTGCCTGCAGGACCAGGCAGGGCTTTTGACTCAATTCTCATCCTTTAAAAACATTTTTTTCCTAGCTTTATTGAGATTAATTGACATGTAACATTATGTAAGTTTAAGGCATACAATGTGATGATTTAATACACATATATATTGTGAAATGATTACCACAGTAAGGTTAGTTAACACCTTCATCATTTCACATAATTATCTTTTTTGTGGGTGTGTGTGGTGAGAACATTTAAGATCTACTCTCTTAGCAACTTTCAAGTGTATAATAAAACAGTATTGTTATCTCTAATCACAATGTTGTGCATTAGATCTCCAGAACTTATTCATCTCATAACTGGAAGTTTATACCCTTTGACCAATATCTCCCCATTTCCCTCGACTCCCAGCCCCTGGCAACGACCATTCTACTCTCTCTTTCTATGAGTTTGGAGTTTTTAGATTCCACATATAAGTGAGATCATACAGTATTTGTCTTTCTCTGTCTTATTTCACTTAACATAATGTCCTCAAGTTCCATACATGGTGGCACAAATGGCAAGATTGCCTTCTTCGTTGTTGAGTCATCCTTTCTGATTGCATTTCTCCTGGCACATCCCAGATGGAGAGTGATGATATAAAAACCTCAGAATGAAATGGACCTTTTCCCAGTGTTCACCACAGCGCTTGGGGCCCAGTAGGTACATAATGATTTTTGAGTGGACGAATGACACTATTTACAGACGTGTCTTACTAACTTTTGAAGCCTTTCTCACAGAATACAAACATAAATTTCAGAGTGGCTATTGTCTGGACTGACATGGAAAACTATGAAGACAAAATTATTGAGTCAAATCAGCAATGTGGCTGACTATGCCGAACTGAGGCCTAATTTAGGGGAGAATTCCTTTAAAAAATTAGCAAAAAGTTATTCTATTTAGTATAAAAACTTCTGCCATTTCCCTAGAGTCAATCGTGGCATCAGGGAGAAGTCAACCCTATATTTTTGACCTCTGTGATTCTATTATCAAATCCTTCTTTCTTAAAAAAATTTTAAGATTATGTAATACATATGTATTATAAAAATAGTAGAAAATACTGACAAGTATGAAGAAGAATTGTACATCACTAATAATTCCACCACCCATAAATAATCACAACTAACATTTTGGTGTATTTCCTTCTCCCATTTTCCCATGCATGTAATGTATATGCATTACAACAATGAAAACACGCACAAAGTTTTGCATCCTGCTTTTTTCACTTATAATAATACAGTATTTCCCCATATCATTAAATATCCTTAAAATCTTGATTTTAGTGGATGTAGAATATTTTATTGTATTTTTTTATTTTATCGCATAATTTATCATGGACTTCGTCAGGCATCGTTCTGACTCTTTGCCTGTATAAAGGCCCCACAATGGATAGCTTAGTGTGTAGCTACTGTACACACCCATGGTTACTTCCTTTTGATCTTCTTCTCATTTTTAAACTCCACGCTCAGCTACTTCTAAGGCAATAATTTTTAACCAGTGAGACATGGGCCCTCGGATGGGATGGCAAAGAGCAGGATACATATAATTTGAAAAGCCTTACTTGAAATTTCCATTGCATTATTTTTTTATTAAGATATTTAACTGTTTGGAAATTATATAGCAAAATGTGGGATTTTATTTTTCTAATGGGGGAATGGGTTAAAAATGGACATTCATTCAAAAATACTTATTGAATACTTACCGCATGTGAGGCCCTGTGCTAGACCCTGGGGATCGAGCCATGACGAAGACAGGCAGGCTGAGAATACATACTACGGTTTGCATAGAACACTTTTAAAGCCTCTAATGGCCTGTACAGATCATTTTTCTTTTCTTTGTCAATGTTGTTTGGAGCAAATCAGATTTGTGCTGAGATTAAAAGGGACTCTATATGTTCAGTGCCTGGCAGAGTGCCTGGAATACAGTAAGTAGGTCTTCAGTAACTGCAACTGCCCTCCACCTTCCCATCCCCTCAAAACAAAGGTTTCATTCATGTTGGTGGTTGTGTTGAGTCTCACGACTCAGTCTGAGACCCAGCATGCAGGGGATGGCTGCTGGCCAGAACTCTTCCCTACAAACATAGAATCTTGGTATCATCAACACCAGACTCTTTCTAAGCTAAAATCAATATGACTTGGTTTGAAGGGTCAGTCATTTATAGACTTTGGGGTTCAATACTAGCCTGTGATCCTGGGTGGTCGGGCTTCTGTGAAATGTTCTCTTTGAAATCATAATGGAAATGTGGGGGTCATTCAGTGTTACCTTTGCATTTTACATCACTATTAACTCTCCCTTTAAACCTCAGAGTTGCTGATGCTCAGTTTCCCAAGATCATTTCTTGCCTTGGGAACAACTTCTCATAACCTTGAAAGAGATTTGGCCATTTGGGGGAAGATGGAAAGGTGATGTGATGGAAAAGGAGGATGTAAACTGTCCTCCTTTGATAGGCCAACTCTCCCCACTCCCCACAGAACTCAGGGGAGAAATACAAGATTATTGGGGAGAGTCAAGTTCTCATTGTGAATTTTTTTCTTTTCCTTCAGCATACAACCCATACATTTTCTCAGAAGGAATCTTGTCTCTTATGTACATTGTTTTTCAGTGTGGGTCTGCTGCAAACACAGCTGGAGCTGGATAGCCAGACACCCCTGCAGAAGTTCACCCAGAAGGTTAGTGGCTTATTTTGTGAAAGTTCTAGTTGGTCCTGGTGACCCATAACTTCTTGAAGATATTGTCCTTAGAGACTGAAAGTTAAAAAAATCATTTTCTGGCCTCGATGAAGTGAACCAAAGACATATGTTTAGAGAGGCTGTTGAACTCAGAGCCGGGTTATAAGTAAGGAAAAATGTTATCTACCTCTTCTTACCTCCTCTATTACCCTTGGTATTCTAGATATATTTGTTTCTCTTTCTTCAGGGTATTTAAAATTTAAAAAAAAATCTTTTTGAAATCCCATCATAATACCATGTTTCCTAAAGTAAATCTAACCTAGCATGAAGAAATTATTAACAAAGTTTCTTTTATCCACATTAAAGAGTATTTGAAACATTGATCTTCTGACCACCCTTGATAAATCACGGCCATCTGGTAAGTCTCCAAGGTGGACTTACTACTCGTTGAATACATGATATACTCTGTACTTCAATAGAGCAAGTTTGGACAGACACAGAGCTGTAATGGAAAATGAAGCAGAGGGATTTATATGCCTAATTAAAGTAGCAAACTCTCAAATCCAGACCCATAAATTGACTTGTAGAGTTCTGATTGCTGGAAGAGTTGCAAATAAAAGCAGTTTGAGGTGAGAGATCATTTTTCTGGAAGCAGGTGAGCCCAGTGATTTAAAAATTGAAAGCTTTTACTCTTAGTAATTCCACTTACAACAAGAGTGTAAATTTTATCTGAATTATAACTATATATAAATCTGATTTATGAAAATCTGTCAAAAGAATCCTAGACTCTAAGAATCAGTGGCAGCTATAGCTTGAGAATCATAGGATTATTTAGCTAATAAACTCTAAAGTATATAAGACATAGAATTTAAAATTTGTTGTGTTTGGATAAAGTTATATATAAATAAAAAAAGGAATCTGGAAAAATAGTGGACCTCAAACAAGAGTAACAATTTGCATTCACTGGTGTCATCCACACAAGGCCATAATACATTTGTTTTCTCTTTCATTTTGTCATTCTGAAAATACTTTTCTGATTGATAGCTGGTTATCATGTCCTGTGTTGCTCCATTTTATTATCATTTGGGGCCTTTCAAAGGATAAAAGTGCTTTTTAATCACATCGGTAACATAAACCATAATGACATATTTTTTTCCTTCACAAATGCATAAAGACTGTGAGTACCTTACTATCCTGTGAGCTCCTTTCGGACAGAACCATGCCATTCTGCCCTGGGTGCCCAGCTCCGAGCTCAGTGTGTGGCTCCGTAAGCATGAGTTCACCCTCCTACACTGTTGGTGGGAATGTAAGTTAGTGCAACCACTATGGAGAAGACTATGGAAGTTCCTCAAAGAACTAAAAATAAGAGTTACTGTATAATCCAGCAATCCTTCTGCTGGGCATCTATCCAGACAAAACTATAATGCAAAAAGATACACAGATCCCTACATTCATAGCAGCACTACTCACAATAGCCAAGACACGGAAACAATGTAAATGTCCATTGACAGATGAATGGATAAAGAAGACGTGGTACATATATACAATGGAATATTAGCCGTAAAAAGAATGAAATAATGCCATTTGCAGCAACATGGATGGACCCTGGAGATTATCATACTAAATGAAGTAAGTCAGACAGAGAAAGAAAATATCATATGATATCCCTTATATGTGGAATCTAAAATATTACACAAATAAACCTATCTATGAAACCGAAACAGACTCACAAACACAGAGAACAGAGCTGTGGTTGCCAAGGGGGAGGGGATTGCGGGGGATGAAGTGGGCCTTTGGGGTTGGCAGATGCAAGCTATTATATATAGGATGAATAAACAACAAGGTCCTAATGTATAGCACAGGGAACTATATTCAATATCTTGTGATACACCATAATGGAAAAGAATATAAAAAAGAATGTATATATATGTGTAACTGAATCACTTTGCTGTACAGCAGAAATTAACACATTGTAAATCAACTATACTTCAATAAAAAATAAAATAAAATAAAAACACGAGTTCACATGAATTAAGGGAACCAGAACATCCTGGGCATTCCTTGGTCATCCCTGAGCCTGAGGAAAGCAATCGATTGGGTTGTCCTGTCAGGTGGGAAGTATCAGAAACCGTGCTGGGGACAGTTGTGGAATTTGGAGGTTTCGGATCTTCAGTACCACAAGGGCCTCATTTTTTGTAAAGTGAGAAAGAGATTTGGAAACAGAGAACCTGAATAGACAAAAATGTAGAACACAGGAAAAATTCCTAGACAGTCGATAAACTTGGTGGCAGGAAAGAAATGTGATCCTTCCCATACAGCAGAAAGTCTTCAGCTGTTCTCCTTCAAGGTTGAGCAACTCCCTGACTGCCGGAGGGAAGAAGGATAACTGGGGGGAGCTAATGGGCTCCCTATTATCAGCTGTAAACTAAACACGTATTTCCTTCCATAAGTATTTGACACGTAGTAAGCAGGGAATAATGATCGGGTCCAAATTACTCATCTGTTCCTCTGTAAGTGGTAAAGTTAGCATCAGCTGATGCAGTCAGTGAGAATCAGGTCTGATACAATCAGCAGGGGACACACCCTTGGTGACTGCAACAAAAAGTTCAAGGTGGCTTGTTTGGGATGAAAAGAATCCACTTGAGGTTGTCTTCTTGCCCTTCAGCACTGTCCCCTCTGTAGTTAGCCCTCAGACCAGCTCCCAGCCCTGCCACCTGCAGCTCTTTAAACAGCCCTCCTCCTCCGCAGGACCTCATAGCTACCTCTCATCACCCTGGCAATTGCAATGAGAACCCATGAATCACTTGCCGGGGTACGCCACAGCCTTTACCAGAGCGCCCTGGACAACCCCAGTTTCTTTTTCTCGAATATTCCAGTCTGTCCTGTTAATACACTAGTTCCATACTCTAGACAGACTTGGATTTGAATTTGCAAGACAAGTTGAAGAAGATAACGAAGCTCTTTAAGACTCAACATCCTCATCTCTAAAATGTGGGGTGACCACCCATCATGGGTTTGCCTAGGATGCAGGACTTTTAGTGTCAAAACCAAGAATGTCCCAAACAAACCAGGATGAGTTGGTCATCTTACTAAAACAGGAATAATAACACCTCATTTCTTGTGTAGATGAAATGTAATATTGTTTGCAGAGTATCTGTCAGGAGTAAGTATTCAATACATGCCAGCCTCTTACCTTCCTTAATCAATTAAAAGTATTTGTGAAATAAGGGTTTGTGGAATACCTGCGAGGTACCCCTCTAGGCACCAGGGGGCTGTGATCAAGTGAGGTCTGAAGCACAATTTCTATCTTCAAGGTGCTCACAATCAGGTTGGAGATATAACATTAATGCATATGAAACTGATATTTTATTTACTTATGCTCTGTTCCTTTCCCAAAAAAGACTGGAGGAAGCTCAGAATAAATGATACAGATACATGAAAATAAGAGTTGAAGGACGACAGCCACATAATTAGAGAGACAGTGGTGGAACAATTATACTAGAAACCCAAGGCTAAGGAAAGCTATTCCGACTGAATCCAAAACAGCCAGGAACAAAACAAGAATAACACAGAGCAGACTGAATTAAACAGTAAATTATATGGTATCAGTTTCAGAAGTTCAAGGTAGTGGTCTAAAAGTTCAAGGTGGAGTTCAGTGATGATTTCCCTCAAACCAGCTGCAGTGATTATGGGCAGGATGCCTCCTGCATGCTTCCGTTTCCTCTCAAAAACAGGGAGAATGCTTCTCGTGACAAGACATCAACTATCGATAATGCATGTGTGTTTCCAAACTCTCCCCTTCTCCTGCCCACTAGGGAGGCTGTGTTGCCCAAGTTTCTCCCAGGGCACAGGAAAAAGAGCAAAGGCCTGGGGGCAGACTTTAGAAGAAATTTTTTCTCAAGAATTTAGGAGAAGAGAGAAGAGAGGGAAGGCTGTGGTGGGTGAGGGAAATAGATGAAAGGATTTTTAGGAAGTGTTGTCCAGAGTCATATATTCCCTTTACGGTGCTTGAGTAATTTTGGAAATTTCTTTTTAGCTGGCAGACTGTCTTTCTTTGATCCCAGCCCCACTCTGAGACATGAGCTGATGGGTGAATGAAGGAGAAGGCACTTTGCAAAGGCCACGTTTGAAGCTGGATCTGAATCCTCTCCTAGCAGCTCAGACCCTCTGCTTTTGCTCTTCAGTCAAAAAGGAAAAATGCAAAAGACTTGGACAATTGGGATTCTGGCTCATTGGTTTCATAGTTGTACATCTTTGGACAAGTTACTTACCCTGCCAAATCCTCAAATGCCTCGTCTGTAAAATGGATTATTTGAAGAGAAATAAGATAATGTATTTGCATATAAAGCCCTTAGCACAGTGCCAGGCCCTCAGTAAATGTCAGCTCCCTTCTTTCCTTCCCCTTTTGCAATCCCATCTTTTTATAATGAGAATTGACAGTAGGTGGGAAATTCATTCCTCCTGGACCAGCCCTATGCAAAGCTGAAAGTCCCATGTCTCTCTCCTACCTAACTCTTCATCCAGTTACTCCCCATACCTCCCAGGTACACCCACCTAGGAGTCTACTTATCCAGAGATCTGCCTTTCCTGTGTCTGTCCCTTGGGTTTGCAATTGCTCCTTCAGGGCAGTGACCACAGCTTTCTGACTTGATGGGTAGTGTAGAGCACAAAATCAGACAGATGCTGTAACAGAACAAACCCTTCTATTGCTCTGCCATTGTTTTACAACTCTCATCTTTCCTCTACTTCATTCCCATGGTCTGGATCTAACACCTAGAATGGCTCCAGTTCTGAAGCTTAACACCCAACTTTCTTTCTGATAACAGCATCCCACCCTTGCAGCTCATTCACTCCCTTAACACACACTTTCAACCCCAGTGTGACCTCTGGTTCCAGAACTGCTCATTTGGCCCCCAACTCTTTTCTCCCTTTGGCTCTACTTCTTTTCTTACCATGATCCATCACTTCGGTTGTTCTCTCACCATTTCCCTTTACCTTCGTACCCCATGGCTGTCCATCTACTCCAGAACAGTCAGCCCTGGATCAATCCAGCCACTTACACTCAGACCAATGAGCTCTGCTAAGGAAAATCGCATCACCATACAAATTCACACTTTCCAACCTCCCAGGGCTCAGTGCTGCTGGAAATCCTCCATGTGTCTTAGTGTTTCTCCCATCTCCTTAGCAACTACTCCACATTCCACTTTTTTCCCTTAAATCTACCCTTCCATCTTCCTCTGTCTCCTCAATGACCTTGCCCCTTAGTTCTACGGTGGGAACTGAGGGCTTCTTTCAAGGTCTTCCTTGCACCCCTTAGCTGCTCAGAGATTTCAGCCTGGACCATCCTTTTCCTCTTCCTAATTCCCTCAGTGGAAGATGATCTCACTCCATCAGTCATCCCAGATTTCTTTATTAAATTTCAGATTGTTCCACTCGATTGGCCCTGTTCCTTCAGTGTGTAAATTTGCTCACTTTTTTCTCCTCAAAAAAATTCCTGTCACCACATTACTTACCCTTATCCCCAGTTATTGTATTATGGGTCAGGAGTAAAAATGTTAACAAGTGAATATCCACAGACTCTTCCCTTCATCCACCCTCTAATGAGAGTTCTGTCATTGCCATCTTGGCCTTTCCTCTCCCTCCTTCCGCAGGGGAAGGATTGCCTTTGTCTTTCCTTCTGTTGCAGAATCTGGGCAATGAGGTAAGAGGGGACTAGAAGGAACTCAGAGTAGCTGAGTGGATCTGCATGGTAAACAGCTGTGCCAAAGATGAGGAGGAAGATAAGAGAACTTGCCTGAGTGGGATTTCCATAAGTATTTTAGGGGAAGAGATGGAGGTTTTAAAAAATGTAGGCTCTCAGGTACCACCACAGTAGACTCACTGAACCAGAATATGCATTTTTTTCTTCATGACATGGATTTAACAAGATTCCCTAGGTAATCTGTACATTAAGGTTTGAGAAGCACACAAATTAACTAAAAACAGACCATAGGTATAAATATGAAAACCTAAGAATATCAAACTTCTAGAAGAAAATATAGGGGAAACACTTATGACCTTGGGTTGGGCAAAGAGTCCTTAGGTATAACAAAAAACAGAGCAAACAAAAAACTATGATCCATAAAAAGAAAAAAATAGATAAATTGAACTTCACCAATATTAAAAACTCTTTTACACTTCCAAAGACATGGTTAAGGAAATGGAAAGACAAGCCACAGATTGGGAGAAAATATTTGCAAGTAACATATCTGATAAGAGACTTGTATCCAGAATATATAGAAAACTCTCAAAACTCAACAATAAAAACAATCCAAATTAAAAATGGGCAAAAGATTTGAATATACATTTCATTAAAGAAGATAGATGAATGGCTAATAAGTGCATGAGAGCAAACTCAACATCATTAGTCGTCATGGAAATGCAAATTAAACCACAATGAGATACCACTACATACCCTCTAGAAGAGCTATAAGCAAAACAATTGAAAAGACCAAGTTTCATGCCAGTGGGAATATAAAATGGCATAGCCACTGGAAAATAGTTTGGCAAATTCTTCAAATGTTACATATAAACTTAAGATAGAGTCCAGAAATTACACTCCTAGGATTTTACTCAAGAGAAACAAAAGTGTGTATCTACACAAAGATATGTATATGATAATAGCTCATAGAGGCATTATACATAATAGCCGAAAACTTGAAACAGTTCAGTTGTCTATGAAGGCAGGAATGCATGAGCGGCAGTGACTCTAGAGGTCACTGTCATCAGTAGCCAATCAGGACAGGTGCACAGGTGCTTAGCACTTTCCAGCATGCCTTTGCTTCCTCCTCTCCATGTCCAGCACATGTCCCCAACTGCTAGCCTCACTGACCAATAGTGGCCCCAGGCCCACCACAAGACACTTGACTGGACCCATGGAAGCACCAAAGCTTCCCCTAGACCTACCCACGAGGCTCCCTTCATAAGTGGTTGGACGTGTCTGGCTTCTCAGATTGATTGAGTGACTCTTCCCCTGATCAGCCAATATCACTTTCAGGCCTTTACTTCCCCAGCTCCTTGCACAACTGTGCAAGGTCTTATTCCTATAATAAGTCCTTCGTCCCATAACACCAGTCACTCCGTTCCCCTGACTGAACACTGTTATTGGTGCCAAAAGTGGTTCCAGGGGAACAGAAGCTTAAGGATAGGAATATGGAATTGGTTGACTGATCTGACTAGATTTAAAGGCTTAAAGACTCTGTTGCTAATGGTAAAGTGGACACTGGTAGTCCACGGCATTTAAGTGGCAAACTTACATGACCACCTGTAATCACCTACAATCAAGCTCCTAGGAAAAACAAGGCATTGAGTATTAAGTGGCTGCTTCCACAGAAGATTATAGTGCAAATAAAAATTGTAAAGAAGTTGGTTGCCCTTAAGTACACTGGAGAGCTTGGGTAAAGAAAACGATGAGCTCAATGCTCTATATGCCCAGATCCAAGTGATAAACCAGAAAGCCCTGAAAGAAACTTTGTCTTCTGTGGGTTCAAGGCCAAGATTTCTGAAATCCAAACCCAAGGTCTAATCTTGAAGGTGGCTGAATTACAAGGCAAAAAGAATTTACATCAGTGAATGTACTGAAAACCATTGAATCGTATGCTTTAAAGGGGTGGATCATACAGTATGTGAATTATTGGGTTGGCCAAATAGTTCATTCGTTTTTTTCCTTACGATGGCTCTAGAGGTAATTAGCTGTCTTTAACTTCATTGAAAAGTTTTGTTAGATTGGATTGTGACAGCTGTCACATCAGCGTGCATTTAAAAAAAGACATCAAAATTGGTGAATTTTTGTGTAGCCAGTTTAATATTGAAGATGGAAGAAAAAAAGCAACGTTTTCAGCATATTACGCTTTAGTATTTCAAGAAAGGTAAAAATGCAACTGAAACACAAGAGAAAAAAGATTTTTGCAGTGTATAGAGAAGGTGCTGTGACTGATTGAACGTGTCAGAAGTGGTTTGTGAAGTTTCGTGCTGGAGATTTCTTGCTGGACGATGCCCCACACTCAGGTAGACCAGTTGAAGTTGATGGCAATCAAATCGAGACATTAATTGAGAACAATCAATGTTATACCTTACAGGAGACAGCCGACATACTCAAAATATTCAAATCAAGCGTTGAAAATCATTTGTACCAGCTTGGTTATGTTCATTGCTTTGAAGTTTGGGTTCCACATAAGTTAAGCAAGAAAAACCCTTCTTGACTGTATTTCCGCATGTGATTCTCTACTTAGACATAATGCAAATGTTCAGTTTTTAAATGTAATTGTGACGGGCGATAAAAAGTGGATACTGTACAACAATGTGGAACAGAAGAGATCATGGAGCAAGTGAAATGAACCATCACCAACCATACTAAAGGCCGGTCCTCATCCAAAGAATGTGATGTTGTGTATATGGTGGGATTGGAAGAGAGTCCTCTATTATGAGCTCCTTCTGGAAAACCAAACAATTAATTCCAACAAGTACTGCTCCCAGTTAGACCAACTGCAAGTGGCACTCGATGAAAAGCATCCGGAATTAGTCAACAGAAAATGCATAATCTTCCATCAGGATAACACAAGACCACATGTTTCTTTGATGACCAGGCAAAAGCTGTTACAGCTTGGCTGGGAAGTTCTGATTCATCCACCGTATTCATCAGACATTGCAACTTTAGATTTCCATTTATTTCGGTCTTTACAAAATTCTCTTAATGGAAAAAATTTCAATTCCCTGGAAGACTGTAAAAGGCACCTGGAACAGTTCTTTGCTCAAAAAGATAAAAAGTTTTGGGAAGATGGAATTATGAAGTTGCCTGGAAAATGGCAAAAGGTAGTGGAACAAAAGGGTGAATATGTTGCTCAGTAAAGTTCTTGGTGAAAATGAAAAATGTGTCTTTTATTTTTACTTAAAAACCGAAGGCAATTTTTGGTCAATCCAATACATCTTTCAAAAGCTATTACCAAAAACCCCCACAAAATTTACAATCTTGCAAGTTTTTCTGTTAAAATTAGGGCATTGATTGGGAAGAGAAGGATTCTGAAAATTGGGAGGGGGACACATGGGCAGTTTCTGATGAACTTGAGGACTTCAGACTTTAAATTCTGCCAAGCCTCCTGTGTCAGTAGAAGCAATCCTTTCTTTCCCTGTCTGAGGAGGTCAGCCTCCCAATCTCAGACCCCATAATGATCTCTCCTAAAGTGGGTGACTTGCAAGGGACTGTTGATTTCCCTTAGGACCTACCCCTACCCTAGACCCTTTCCCTGTACCTCTACAGTCACTGATGATCTCATGCAAGCTCATGGCTTTAAGTGCCATCTCTATGCTGATGACTCAAATTTATAGCTTCAGTTCAGACCTCTCTCCTGAACTCCAGACTCATATATTCAATTGCTTTCTTTAAATCTCTGCTTGGATGCCTAACAGGCATCTCAAAATTAACTTGTCACAAGGGAGACCTTTTAGTTTCCCTCCCCCATCTTGCTCCTCCACGGCTGAAATTCTTGGTGTCGTTCCTTCCCTCTTCTCTTTCTCTTACACCCACATCTAATACATTAGTCAATCCTTCAAAAATAGCTCCATTAGTTACTACTTCTCGCGGTCGCCGCTGCCATCACCTGGCCTGAGACATTTTTTTTATCATCTGTCACCTGTGTTTTTGGAGTGGCCTCCTAGCTGGTCTCTTGCTTCTAGCTCTGCCCTCTTTCAGTCTATTTCCAACACAGTAGCCGCGGTGATCCTGTCAAAATGCAAGTCATATAGCATTACTCCTCTGCTCAAAACCATGTAACAGCTTCCCAGTTCCCTCAGGGTAAAAGTTAGAGTTGTTACAATGGTCTACAGGACCCTAGATGATCTGCCCTCCCCCACCACCTCACTCCACCCAGCCACACTGGCTGTTTCAGGGGTTCTTGAATGTGCTGGGTTTACTTCACCCCAGGACCTCTGCTCAGAATGCTCGCCCCCCAGATAACCATGCCCCTTGGGTCTCAGTGTTTCTCAGCACTTTCCCAGTGAGGCCTTCCCTGGCCACCATATTTAAACTCTCAAACTTTCTCCACTCTTCATGTTCCTATCACCTCTCCTGTTCATGTCTCTTCCTATTACTTACCACTCTCCCACATACTACATATGGGCGGGGATTTTCATCCCCCCGCCACTGCTATATCCCCAGTGTCTAACACTATGGCTGGCACATAGTAGGCTCTTGATAAAAAACTGTAGAGCGTTGCATATATCCAGAGAAAACTCTAATTCGAAAAGATACATGCACCCCAGTGTTCACAGCAGCACTATTTACAATAGCCAAGACATGGAAGCAACCTAAATGTCTTTTCCTATAATGGAAAAGAATCTGAAAAAGAATAGATTTATATATATATATATATATATATACACGTGTATATAACTGAATCTGAAAAAGAATAGATTTATATATATATATATATATATACACGTGTATATAACTGAATCACTTTGCTGTACACCTGAAACTAACACAACATTGTAAATCAACAATACTTCAATTAAAAAATAAAGGGAAAAATCAATATAAAATCTAAATAAATAAAAACTCGGAGGATGAAAGGATGCAAATAATTGACATGGGGTGTATAGTAGATACTCAATTATGTTAGTTGTCACTATTTACCTGGTTATTTCAAGTACAGAGTCAGGAGGTATTCTAGACTGTTTCTTCCTTTTCTTCCGCCCACTCCCATTTCTAAATAGTCACAAAATTCTGTAGCGTCTACCTTAGCCTCAGCCCTCATCATTTCTCACCTGGATTATTGTAATAGGCTCCAGACTGAATCCTGTCCTTTTCCCCTCTTTCTTTTCTCTTTTGCTAGACATTGCTGCTCGAGTTTCAAAATCACAAATCTGAGCACGTCAGTCCCCTGCTTAAAATTCTTCAGTGGCTCCCCGGCCCTGTCAGAGTTTACGCTTTTTCACTTAGTACACAAATCCTTTCGTGACCCAGCCCTCTGACCCCCTTTCTGGCCTCTTCTCCTGAGATTCTTCTTCACACCTTTCGCTTCAATCCAACAGGGCCACTCAGTTTCCCATAGAGCAATGTTCTTTTACACCTTCTTGCTTCTGTGTATGCAGTCCCTGCTGCCTGAAATGACTTTCTTTTTCCTCTGTCTCTTTTTAAACTCTAGCGAATCCTACTCATCTTTCACATCTCATCTCAAGCATGACAGACTCCAGAAATTCTTCCTGGACTTCTCAGTCTGATTTAGGTAGCACTTTTCTGTACATTGCCCATCACGGCACTACAGTCCTGCAGTGGAACTGGTAGTGTGCTGGTTTGCCTTCCCCCCTAGTGCATACAAACCTGGAGGGTAGGAGAGGCGTCACACTATACTTAACACCTCCATGTCTAGCACAGAAATGAGGGGGCTGGAAGTGTTTGCTGAAATCATGATGGTTGTAAGGTTAAGACTCTGCTAGCTTCCTGAGGCTGCCTTGCCTAGAAACAGAGAGGCAGGCTGGAAGCCAGGAAGCAAGATATTCATACAAGGGACATTTAGAGTAGGTCTGCTCTTGGGGTTAGAGAGTAACCACTTCAGAGAGAATAGGGAATGGGCCAGGCTCTATAAAACAGCAATGGTAGGAAAAGCACTTTGTATTTTGCACACTTGATTTGAAGAATGTTTCTGACATTTTCTTTGTGGCATTTCCTTTGTATTATCCCTTAGTATGTAACAAAGTCTAATGGAAAATTCCAGTCTGCCTTAGCTGTTCTAAAATAATCCATGAAAAACAATTTGGGTCCATGATTGAGCCGCAGTATTAAAGGTGCAGCCGTTCCCCTCTTGGTGATGGCAGCAAGAATGTCTTCCAAACGGAAGAATTTTAATTGATCTATCACTTTGGAGGGCTTAAGGCTTCCCTCTCTGCTTTCACCAAAGGGAAGGTAAAATTTGCAGCACACAGTCCTCCCCACCTATGGATATTCTTTCCTGAGCTGAAAACCTGAAGCTTCAGAGTTTTCTTTTAGGAAAGAGGCTTTCCCCCTTCACAGAGACTTAATAAATACTTGGAATGAGGACGTTTTCTGATTGGTTGTCCAGACATACAGAGGCATTCTGATTGGTCGGTGCCAAGGTGGATGGAGTGGGTGAAGGGTAGGAGGGTGGTGATGGAAAGGCGCTGAAAGCCCCCTCTGCTCAGAGCGAGTACAAAGGCGCAACTGATGGTGAGCACATAAACATATGACTCAACAGTGAGAATTTCATTCTTTTCAAATAAGCTGTTGTAAGAAAGGGGCAAATATTTAAGCAACAGTTGGAGTGTTTGCAATTGCAACTCCCACGGATGAATTTAAGATGGTAAAAGGGCGACAGGGGACATTGGCTCACAACAGAGCGTTAAGGCTGTGGTAATAGAAAGCAATCTGTTCAAGGCGAGGTCTTGGAGGGCAGAGAAAACAAAAATAAAACCAAGCAAGCGAAAAGGGTAAATAATGGAGAGGCAATAACAACCACCTTATAATCACTGAGAAAATACCGACATTAATAAATCTTGAAAGGCAGATACGGATGCTGAAGTTGAGGGGCCGGACTCTCTCAGAACCCCGGTGACGCTGGAAAAAGTGAAGGTGTTAGAGGAGGGGTAAAAGTAATAAAAATAAGTTAGAAAAACTATGCAGATACTAACCTGCTCTTGTTTTACGTGGGTATAGAGCACATCTGTATACTTCCCTTCCTTTAAAACTGTCAGCCATTCTTATAAATCTTCATCTTCATGTAGCTAGGAGAGAGTGATTTTAGACTCACAAAATTTTAGTGCTGGGGCTTAGAGACAATCTCTTCCAGCCCCCATCATTTTACACATGAGGATCCTGAAGTCTAGGGAGGGGACGCGATTTGTGCAGGATCACACTCTCAGACAACTTACCTGACTTCCCTTCCAGTGTACTTTCTGTGACGTCAGGAGTTTCCAAGTGTTTAAAGTAAAAAGACGCCCCCCCCCCCCTTTTTTTTTTTTTTTTGCAGTACGCGGGCCTCTCACTGCTATGGCCTCTTCCGTTGCGGAGCACAGGCTCCAGACGCGCAGGCTCAGCGGCCATGGCTCACGGGTCCAGCCGCTCCACGGCATGTGGGATCCTCCCGGACCGGGGCACGAACCCATGTCCCCTGCATCGGCAGGCGGACACTCAACCACTGTGCCACCAGGGAAGCCCAAGACCCCCTTTTTTAATGTCAAACATGTTGAACACTCTTACATGACCAAAGCTGTGCTTTTAGTATCTACTGATTATAAATTTTATATGCAGTCATGATAAAAAGCAACCATGAATTCAGCAAAGCTTATAAAGTATCTTGTATTACTCATGTACATTTGAAAATGCAGAATATATCTATGAGTGAATGACACATGATAGTTTCAGTCTCTAGGCAGCTTGGTGCTCAAAAGGACCATAACCCTGAGGCCTCCCAGGGTTGGCAGCTTCCAGGTTGGGAACAGGGTTCTGCACCAGGATGAGCTGGCTATTTCCAAACCCAGCATGAAAAGAAATACTTCCATTCTCTTAAGAATAAAGCAGGTATCAAGTGAAATCAAGTACCTTAATTTGAAAAGAATTTCATAAGGACTTTGGGTAATTTCAGACCACAGAAGAAGAGAGTCCTATTCTGTGAGCCTGGCCCAGGGCTCATCACCAGATGAGCAGAGCAGAGGGGCAGGGGCTGCCCTTCTATCTTCATGGGTAGGAAGGAAATCCATCCCACAGTGGGAGAAACTCCGAGTGTTACAACAGTCCTGGGAGTTGGAGGAGGGTTGGAGCGGTGGGAAGACTGAGGGGTGCAGTGCTCCCCAGATGGGAGACTGCTGAGTTTGGCAATCTGTGGATCACACAGGTGGGGGTACTCCCAGGAGAGCCCTGGGTCAGTTACCACTTACTGAACACCTACTCTGTGCTAGGCACTCTGCTAGCTGCTTCACACGCACCATTTCTTTTAATAATCGCACTTCAAGGCAGAGGCTATTCTAACCCCCACTGTATGGTTGAGGAAAGAAAGGCTTAGAGAGGCTTTGTAATTTGCCTAAGATCTTGGGGCTGGAATTGGAACCCTGCCAGCTTGATTCCAAAGTGTCTGTTCCTAGCCACAACCTTAGCCAGCAAGAAGGTAGTGAGCTGTTGTGAGATTCAATTGAGATAACCCATGTAAAGTGTGTCTGAGCTTATAAAAAAGGCTTATTACATGGTGATGATGATTATCAATATTTTCAACATTTTTATGTTGGAAATGCAAATAACATTAAAAGGATGAAAACACTGGGGTGCTGTAAGAAAATCAAGAGTGTGAAACCTTCCAAGATGGGATCTTAAAAAAAAATGAATTGTGCCCTTGGGTAAGAGAGGGAAACCAGACTGTGGACCCAGAGGAATGGCCAGGGTACACAGGACTGATGTGGATGGACATGGATACCTCCCAGGGGTGACGAGGCTGCCTCCACCAGGATGATAACAATTACCATCAATGCAGGGGCGAGTCCTGAGACAGGCAGAATGTGGTGCGGGACCCTGTGTGGAGAAGTGTGTGATGGGGAGGCAAGTTCTTGGGATTTGATTGGTTGGGTTCAGAGACAAGAATATTTCATCACATTTACTCTTATTATTGCCCATTTCCTTGTGTCCAGGTGGGTATGAGGGGGACATTTGCTAGCAATGACATTGTAATAGGTCAATGGTCAAAATGACATCCGAGTAGAAAAACCTAGATATGGTCAGGATCCAGAAAAGTTGAGTGTCAGTGGTAGGAAGAGTCTGAATAAGTGTTAAATTTAGCTAATCCACTTACTTAATCAGAAGTGGTCCTTTGGAACAGTTATTCAAAGTCTCCTTTGAAAACATGGAGCACTTCAAAAGAGTTCTGCCATGGTACGTAAGAAAGAAGGCATGGTTTGATAGCGTACATTTTCAAAAATTATCAGTTTCATTTTAGAGGATTAAAATTGTATATGTGTAGCAAAAATAACTTCCTTTAAAATTTCAAGCAGAGCTTTAAAAACCTCACACTCAATTGAGTTTATTCATTCTCTAGGGAGAAAAATTCTTTTGCAGAGAATGATTTAATTCATGAAACGGGCTCTTACTGTCCCTGTTAGAGGATAAGATTTTCTACTTAATTTGAGCAAATGATTGAACAAGTTTTGTGGAATTTGGCAAATTTTCCTCTAGAAATTGTCATTTTTTTCCTTTTGTTGACTGAAAACGGAGAGGTGTATATGACAATAGCCACCAAAGAAAATGCATTGTTTGCAGTGATTGGTTAATTTGAGGAGACTCAGATGGTATATTATCCCAGAAATTGCTCAAAAATGAGACTGCTGTATCCTGAAAAGCCTGATGAGATCAGAAACACAGCATTTTGAAGGTCTTTTTTGGTGCGCTGTGCCCAAGGTTTATTGTGAGAAGGAGGAAATATGTTAACACATCAGTATTTTCAGGTGACACCAACACTAATTGTCTAGAGAATGACAAGACTCAGCATATCATATAAAGAGACTGGCCCTCTGATGGCAAGACTCCCAAGCAGAAATGTATCCTAATAGGGACAAATGGGTGTTAATAACATAAATAGTCTGGGACAGGCGCTCCATGATAAATAGGGCTATTAAACAAAGCCTGATCAGGATGTCAGACTGGTGAGGACAGAAAATGTTGCTAATTCTTCTACATCATACCAAAGAAGGAAAGCTGGTCCGAGGAGAAGTTTGCTGTGGAACAAAAATACTGTGTGTTTCTCTCATAAGCTAAGATTCTCAGACTGCACCAGTCTGGGGTCTACTTTGCAGAACAACAGCTTTCCCCATGACTCAAGCTGTCTTCAGCCATGAGGTCACTGCTGGCATCCATGGTTCTGCGTCCCCTGGGAGGCCTGGTTGGTGTCCCACACAAGGAACCCCACACCTGTCAGCTCCAGTGAGACACTCCTATTCTCTCAAAGAATCCTAACAGACATTGGGATCATTATCTGTGATGATTAATTTTATGTATCAACTTGACTGGGTCATGGGGTGCACAGATATTTGATCAAACATTAGTTCTAGGTGTTTCTGTGAGGCTGTTTTTGGATAAGATTAACACTTGAATCATTAGAATAAATAAAGCAGACTACCTTCCCTAATGTGGGTGGGCCTCATCCAACCAGTTGAAGGACTGAATTAAGAAAAAAAAAAGGCTGCCCTCCTACACTGTTGGTGGGAATGTAAGTTGGTGCAGCCACTATGGAGAACAGTATGGAGGTTCCTTAAAAGACTAAAAGTAGAGCTACCATATGACCCAGCAATCCCACTCCTGGGCATATACCTGGAGAAAACCATAATTTGAAAAGATACATGTACCCCAGTGTTCACTGCAGCACTACTTTCAATAGCCAGGACATGGAAGCAAACTAAATGTCCATTGACAGAGGAATGGATAAAGATGTGGTACATGTATACAATGGAATATCACTCAGCCATAAAAAAGAACAAAATAATGCCATTTGCAGCAACATGGATGGACCTAGAGATTGTCATACTGAGTGAAGTAAGTCAGACGGAGAAAGACAAATATATGATATCGCTTATGTGGAATCTAAAAAAATGGTACAAATGAACCTATTTACAAAACAGAAATAGAGTCACAGATGTAGAAAACAAACTTATGGTAAACAAGGGGGAAAGGGGGAGAGAGATAAAATGGGAGGTTGGGATTGACATATACACACCACTATATATAAAATAGATAACTAATAAGAACCTACTGTATAGCACAGGGAACTCTACTCAGTACTCTGTAATGACCTATATGGGAACAGAATCTAAAAAAGAGTGGATATATGTATATGTATGACTGATTCACTTTGCTGTACAGCAGAAACTAACAACACTGTAAATCAACTATACTCCAAAAAAAATTAATTTTAAAAAAAGGCTGATCCTCTACTGACTAAGAGAATTCTTCCTGCCAGACTGCCTTTGAACCGAGACATCAACTTTTTCTTGAACTGAAACATCAACTTTTCCTGGGTCTTGAGCCAGTGACTTTCAGATTGGAAATTAAACCATTGGTTTCCCTGGGTTTCCAGCTTGCCAACTTACTCTGCGGTTCTTGGGACTTGCAGCCTCCATAATCACATGATGCAATTCCTTATAATAAATCTCTTTCCATATATATATTTACATAGGCACTGTATTGATTCTGTTTCTCTGGAGAGCTCTGAGTAATCCACTGTCCATCATCTAATTCCCTCCTTCTCTGGTTTGGGGAGTTTCCCAGTGAATTAGTCAGAGTCCTCCAGAGAAACAGAACCATATATATATAAATGGCTCATGTGATTATAGAGGCTGAGAAGTCCCACAACTTGTGGTCTGTAAGCTGGAGACCCAGGAGAGCTGGTGGTGCAATTCAGTCTGAATCTGAAAGCCTAAGAACAAGGATGCACAGATTCCAACCCAGGTCTGATGATCTGAGGGAGAGCTAGGAGTGCTGAGGGCAGAAGACTGATGTCCCAGCTCAAGCAATCAGGCAGGGAGGACTGAATTCTTCTTTCCTCTCCCTTTTTGTTCTATTCAGGCCATCAATGGATTGGATGATGTCTACCCATGCTGGGGAGGGCAAGTTGCTTTACTGAGTTCACTGACTCAAATGCTACTTTCATCCAGAAACATCCTGACAGACACATTCAGAAAAAATGTTTAGCCAAATATCTGGGCATTTTGTGATCCAGTCAAGTTGACACATAAAATTAACCATCACACCCAGTGGGTATCTTCTTGGTGGGAGGTAATGCTCCATTTCCTGCTACAGAAAGCCAAGAGTTAGGTGGTCCCTCTCCCTGCACCTTGGCTGCAGGATGCAGGCACGTGACCTGTGCTGGCCCAATCAGATGTTCCTGCCTGGGACTTTGCATCTGAAGAGGGTGAGCTAAGAGGAAGTGTCAGTTAGATCTCACTTCCGGTTGTGGCAGAGAGTGGCTGATAAAGATGGTCATCTTGTTTCTCCAAACATGCTGCTTTTCTTCTCATTTTCTGAGCCTGGTTCTCCCATCATCAGTGGCTTCTGAAGGTCCTCTGCATCTTTCCAATAAATGTTGTTTTCAACTGAAGAGCTAAAGTCAAGCTCTGTTCCTTGTAACCACAAACTCTGACTGGTATAGAGGTGAGGCCCATCTTTCAGGCTGGACACTTGGAATCAAGACACCCCTATTCCTGTTTTGTGTCATGTGTAAACTTACAGGCAGATGGCTCTGGCTGCCACTGAGCGGGTCAGCCACAAGAGGAGTGCCGAAGCCAAAGGGCATAATCACATCCATGACAGTGACCAAGTATCAAACCTTTCCCATGTGCCAGCCACTGTGCCATGAGCTTCTCTTACATTATCTCAACTGATTATCACTACAGTCATCTGTGGTTGGCAGCATTATTATCCCCATTCTTCAAATGAGGAACCTGTAACAGAAAGATTAAGGAATTGGCCTAAGTTTGTACTGTCCTAAGTGGCAGAGCTGGAATTCATGCTCAGGACTACTGGTGCATCCAGATGTGTAACTAGCATGGTAGGTGTAGTGAGACTCTGTGAGTCCTCTTTGGAAGGATTGAAGGAGGCGTGTAGAGAGGCAGGAGGTAGGGAATCAGCCAGGAAGAATAAGGGCCCAGCATGTTGATAAGGGCCACCTAAGCGTCTGCTTTGGTGTTTCTTGGCCACCGTATTCAGGCAGCAGAACTCATCCTCACTCATTTAAACAGAAGGGGATTTGTTGCAGGGTGTTGTTTAGTTTGTAGAATTTCCAGAATTGGCTCAAATCATGCTTGATTGCTACAAATTCATGGATCATGCAGACAGGGGAAATGATGAAGCAGAATTCCAGACTGTTCTAGAGGAAACCCACTGTTGCCATTGCTGACCACCCAGAGGCTATGATGCTAAAGATAGAATCATCTTCCCAGCCACTCCATAAAAGCTAATCCCTCTGCTGCCACCCTTGCTGGATGGTCCAACCTCTCATGGCACATGGCCACTGACCCAATTGCTCAACTTCGCCTTCCAAGTCTCATGTGGGTGTCTTGGCTTGGTGGACCTAGGTCATGTGGGGAACGCTGGTGGCAAAGAATCTGCAAAATGTAGTTTTTAGCTTTTCAGCATGTTTAGTCCAGGAAGGCACTTTAGAAGGGGGTTGGAGTGGACGCTGAATGCCGAATCAATGGTATTGTCCTGCCTCAGCTTCATTGCTCTCTGTACACATGTGTGGTGGAGAATGTGTGTGAGGTCCTGATACTCCAAGTTGATACCATACAACTTCACATCTGGAAAGGAATCTGGGGTTTTCAGGTCCTAGGGCTTCCTGAAGGGGTGTTAGGGGACTGCCACAGTGATCAAGGAGGGGGCTGGGTGAGGGGCAGGGCCAACACATTTTACAACAGCTCAGCTCTGCTATGTTTCAGATTCTGTGCTAAAAATATATAAACAAAATAAAAGAGGTTGCAAATCACTGGCTAATCTAACTTTTTCATTTTTACTGATGAGAAAACAGGGACTCAGAGATGCAAATGCCTTGTCCACAGTCAGAACTAGCAGAGGGTAAAACAGAGGACAAAACTAGAACTGTTCCTTTCTCTACTGCACCATGATATCTGAAAGTGTGTTCATTCAAAATTGTATCATTGCCCAAGATGCACGACATTCTGGGTTTAGCACAAGTGGTGATATGACCTGATTTCAACTTCAACATCACTGCCCCAGAGAAGTCTGCCTGGATCCACCAGGCCAAGCCAGTTCTTTCTGTCATATGCATTCTTGGAGCCTATACTTTTCCCTTGTAGCACTTAGCACAATTATAATGAAGAATTTAATCACTGTATTGCTTAGTATCTATCTCCCTTATTAGAATGTAAGTTCCATGAAGTAAGGACTTTGTTGGTCTTGTTCACGGCTATATCCCCAGAATATGACAACTTCCAATGGACAACCCAAACACTAAAAAAGACTGGAAATCAGGGCAGCTAGGTCTAAGCCCTGCCTCAGTCTTCCCCAGGGGGAGGGACCAGCGTTTGCTGCTCATGAACATAGACTGCAGAGTGAGACAATCTGAGTTCAGCCCTGAGCTGCGTCTCTGTCTCCTCATCTGTTAAATGAGCCTAATAATTCCACTCTCCTTTACTGTTGTTAGGAGGACAGGAGAGAATGACTAAAATTTGGACCTGAAATTGGATACACATTTCCCATGGCTAGTCAAACTATGGTAGGAATTATAGTCCATGCCTTGCTATTCTGAAGCCTATGGAAAGAATACCCTAGAATGTGAGGACTGAAACTGTTCCTGAGATCCTTGGGATTTAGCTTCCTGTATTTACAGGACCTTCATTTCTGATTGAACAAAATAATAAATGTAAATTATAGAAAAAAATAGAAAATATAGATAATTATAAGGAAGAAAATTTAAAAATCACCTCATGATCTAATATTTTGGCATACATCATCCCAACCTTTTTTATGTTCATATTTATATATCATAATTTATACTGCTTGTAATCTGCATATTTTCATTTTAAATATTTTAAGACCATTTTCATATTTTAAATGTTCTTATATAATACAATTTTTTTTCAGATATTCATTTTTAATTAATTAATTATTTTTAGCTGTTTTGGGTCTTCATTTCTGTGCAAGGGCTTTCTCCAGTTGCGGTAAGTGGGGGCCACTCTTCATCACGGTGCACGAGCCTCTCACTATCATGGCCTCTCTTGTTGCAGAGCACAGGCTCCAGACGCGCAGGCTCAGTAGTTGTGGCTCACGGGCCTAGTTGCTCCGTGGCATGTGGGATCTTCCCAGACCAGGGCTCGAACCCGTGTCCCCTGCATTGGCAGGCAGCTTCTCAACCACTGCGCCACCATTTTTTCTTTTTTTAAATTTTGATTTGAGACCTTTTCTTTTCTAATGTAAGCATTTAACAGTATAAACTTCCCTCTTGGCACTGCTTTAGATGCATCCCACAAATTTTGACATGTTATATTTTATTTTTCATTAAGTTATATGTATTTTTATTTCCTTTTTTGGGACATTTTAATTTTGCTAACTAGCCTTTTTAATTATGAAGTTAATTTATTCATATGGTAAAACAATCCAAACTTTATGAGTTTTCAATAAAAAGAAAGTCCTTCTCTCATTCCACACATACCCCAGTTCCTTTCATTAAGGTACACATAGTGAACAGTAACTTTGCGCACCTGACAGAAACTTTCCACTTACACACATGTTTGTGTGCATGTGTGTGCGAGATAATATGTGTCATGTTTTATCTTTTATTGGACAAATAGGAGCACACAACACACACTTGTGCACCTTACATATGTAGTAGATTGATTATCAAAATGGTCCCAATTATTCCCCGCCTTCTCATATTTCTTGCAATATAACTTTGAAGCTACTCCCATAAGAGAGGGAGAATAATGTAAATCAATGAAGTTAGAAAACTCCCTCACACCTTACACAAAAATAAACTCAAATGGCTTAAAGGACTTAAATATAAGACATGACACCATAAAAATCCTAGAAGAGAACATAGGCAAAACATTCCCTGACATAAATTGTAGCAATGTTTTCTTATGTTTCCCAAGGCAAAAGAAATAAAAGCAAAAATAAACAAATGGGACCTAATCAAACTTACAAGCTTTTGCACAGCAAAGGAAACCACCAACAAAACAAAAAGAGAACCTATGGAATGGGAGAAAATATTTGCAAACAATGCAACCAACAAGGGCTTAATTCCCAAAATATACAAACAGCTCATACAACTCAATATAAAAAAAAAAAACAATCAAAAAATGGGCAGAAAACCTAAATAGACTTTTTTCAAAGAAGACATACAGATGGCCAAAAGGCACATGAAAAGATACTCAGCATTGCTAATTATTAGAGAAAGGCAAAACAAAACCACAATGCAAATCAAAACCTCACACCAGTCAGAATGACCATCATCAGAAAGTCTACAAATAATAAATGCTGGAGAGGGTGTGGAGAAAAGGAAACCCTCCTACCCTGTTGGTGGGAGTGTAAATTGGTACAGCCACTATGGAGAACAGTGTGGAGGTTTCTTAAAAAACTAAAAATAAAGTGATCATATGACCCAGCAATCCCACTCCTGGGCATGTATGTGGAAAAAATGAAAACTCTAATTTGAAAAGATACATGCACCCCAATGTTCATAGTAGCACTATTTACAATAGCCAAGACATGGAAACAACCTAAGTGTCCATTGACAGATGAATGGATAAAGAAGATGTGGTATATATGTACAATGGAACATTACTCAGCCATAAAAAAGAATGAAATAATGCCATTTGCAGCAACATGGATGGACCTAGAGATTATTTTACTAAGTGAAGTAAACTAGACAGAGAAAGACAAATATCATATAATATCACTTATATGTGGCATCTTAAATAAATAATACAGATGAACTTATTTGCAAAACAGAAATAGATTCACAGCCATAGAAAACAAATTGATGGTTACCAAAGGGGAAAGGAGGGAAGGAGGGATAAATTAGGAGTTTAGGATTAACAGATACACACTATTATATATAAAATAGGTAAACAACAAGGACCTACTGTATAACACAGGGAACTATATTCAATATCTTGTAATAACCTGTAGTGGAAAAGAATCTGAAAAAGACTATATATATAAAACACTGAATCACTTTGCTATACATCTGAAACTAACACAACATTGTAAATCAACTATATCAAAAAAAAAAAAAAAGAATTAAAAAAAAGAGGGGGAATACTTCCTTACCCCTTGAATTTGGGTTTGCTTTGGACAACAGGATGTGATGGAAGTTATGGTATACCAGTTCTCACTCTAAGTCTCAAGAAGCCTTGCATGCTTCCACTTCCTCCTTTGGAATTCTTTCATGTGAACAAACCTGGGCTAACCTGTTGGAAGATAAAAGTCCATGTGGAGGTTAATTGTCCCAGCCAAGTCAGTTCTAAACCAGTCTACACTGGCTGACCTCCAAACATGTGAGAGCCTGCTGAAGATCAGCAGAGCTGTCTACCCAACCCACATCTGACTACAGAGTCAACCAAAGGTCAACCAACAATGAAAGATGCTTATTGCTTTAAGCCCCTGAGTTTTGGAGCAGTTTGTTATGTGGAAATAGCTAACAGATACAGTGATGTTTTCATATCAGTACATTGAATAAATTAACATGTGTAAAGCATTTAGAACAGTGCCCAGCCCACAGTAAGCTTTCAAACATGTTAGCTCTAATTATTATTACATACAAATAATGCCTGCAAAGTATTCCATTGTATGATGTACTGTTATTTATTCAAAGAGTCTTCATTTGTTGAATATTTATATTGTTTCCACTTTGTTTCTACTGTAAAGAATGCTGCAATCGTCCTAGTATATAAATTTTTTTTTCGGTCTATTAATGGGAAAGAATTCTTAAAAATGTAATTACTGGCTCAAAGTATATGTACACTTTAAAAAACGACGGATAATAAAAATTTGTCTTCCAAAGTTACTCAATTCTTTTCCACCAACATTGTATGAAACGACTGTTTCTTCTCAGCCATCCCCAGACCCAATGTTATTTTAATGACTGCATAATAGTCTATCATAATATGTGCCACAGTTTATTTAACCAGTCTTCACTGTTGAACATTTAGATTGTTTCCTTTTTCCCCACATTATAAACAAGACTGTGGAGAACATTCCAGCAGATAAATCTTTTCACACATTCATGATTATTTCCTAACGGTAAATTCCTAGAAGAACTTTTGAGTCACAGGATTTACACATTTTTAAAGGATTTTGAATATATAATACCAAATTATTCCTCAGAAAAATTATACCAGATTATACTCAAATGCAGCATTTACAAGAACCTTTATTATGGAAAATTTTAGAAATATACAAAAGAATAGAGAACATTACGACACCCCCAGATAGCCATCACTCAGGTTCAATAATGATCAACTTAATGTCCAATCTATTTCATCTACAACATATTTCATCCCAATTTGGCTAGATTATTTTGAATCAGATCCAGAGGGGATGTTTTTAAAACTTTCATTTAAGCAGGTGAGGATTCGGAAGACCGATGAAAGTCTCCCTCTTCAGAGGGGATCCTGGTGGGAATCTCTTGTGACCACAGCCCAGGCCTGTAGCCAGGGGATGGCCTCACTGAGGGGCACAGGGAAACGGGGGAGCCCTGGTGCATTGCGCTTATCCCCTGCCCTGTGGGAGCCAATGATCCTACAGTAAGTGACTAGTCCAGCCCACTTCTGAGGGCGTCCAGGGTTTTTACTGAGTCTCTGTGTTCCCCAGCTGCACGTCATTCACCATTTGAATAAAGCAGAGGTAGATAATATAATCTATCCATGGTTTACGTAAGAGCAAATATTATGAGTCGCGTTTACAGTGATTGCAGCTGAGTAGGAGGCTCTTCCTTGGCCTCTGCTGACATTTTCCAGGCTGATTGAATTTTGTAATACTAGTTGGTTACATTGCATCAACTACAAGTCACACAATCTTGGGACAGAAATACAAGCAATTTCCTTTAATAAGAAGGTACGGTAATGGCTCAGTGTCTTCCCAACTCTCAGGGCATGTTATTACAGGACTGTACCATGAAGCAAACTGCACTATCGCTGAGATGTTGCTCTGAGGGGAAAGAAACATAACTTGAAGATGCATGTCAGTCAATTTGCAGATAAAGAGCAGCAGGAGACCTGTGTTCTAGACCAGAATAGTAAGTGGAAGGAAGATGAATACTCAACATTGATTTCAAAATGTCAGATTCAAAGCACCCTCAAAAGTTCACTGCAATGATTCTGTAATTGCTCTAGAGGTCATCCAGCCTCGCTTTAAATAATCCACATGATAATGCTTGTGTCATCAGAATGCAAAGGAAAGGCCACAGGCTTTGAGGCAAACAGAACCAGGTTTGAATCAAACTCCCCCATGTACTTGCTGATCTGGGGCAGCTTCTGAGAGCGGGGAAGGCAAGCACAATGTACGTTCTAAGGACAGGGGAGGGTGGGGAGGGGCCTCCAATTGCCAGGGTCCAGCCTGCAGGTGAAACCAGTGGTCACGTCTTCTTAAAGACTACCCCCAACAATCGGAAAGAGGTCAGAGGTCTTCCTAGAGGAAGTGGCATCTCAGCTGGAGTCAGAGAGCCAGTGGGCGTCAGCCAGCCGACCTGAGGGTAGGTGAATAGGAGATCAGCATTTGTGGGTGGGAGGATTCCAGACAGAGGGAACAGCCTCCAAAGGTTTGGAGAAAGGAATGAGAAGCACACTCTGGTAATTAAAGTCGTCAAGTGCAGCTGGAGTGCAGTGTGCCAGGAGAGGGACAGGGTGACGCTGAGGAGGAGGTAGCAGGAGTCAATCTTGAAGGGACATCCAAGGTAAATTCAGGAAACAGTAGAGTTTCAAGCTTGACAGCGACAGGATCAGAAGGCTGAGATCTCTGATCTCAGCTGCCGCGCAGAATAGATTGGAGGGGGTGATCCATTAGGAGACGGTTGTGACAGTGAGGTTGTCTGGACCAGGGCAGTGGCCGGGGGATGACGAACCATGGACGGCGCCCAGAGCTATTTCACAGGTAAACAACTGGATCTGGTGATTGGGGGATATGGTAGGTCAAGGGAAGAGGGAGGGACCCAGGGTGGTCTCCTGGCTTCTGCCTTGGCCTCTGGTGGGTGGTGGTGCTAGTCCCAGAGATAGGCGATGGTCACAGGGGTGGCACGGGGAAAGATAGGGAGTTTGTGCTGAGTTTGAGGCCAAAGAAGTTCTCTGGGCAATTGTGTAAATACACTGGGGACTGAGAAGGGTGACAGAGCTCGGTTGTGAGCTGTCAACGCACGGAGGGTCACTGAAGCCACACGAGCAGAGATGATCTCCGGGAAGAGCACTTAGTCCATGAAGAGGAAAAAAAAAATCTCCTCATTGATGAAACGGCCAAAGTCTCATGTAAAGTGCCGAGCCTGGCCCTGGGTGGGGTGGCAGGCGATGGCAGGGCCCCCTCTTTGTCTCCCTGTGGTGTGACGGGGCAGCCTTGTCCCACCCCAGTGCCATTTTCACAGTCTTACGTGATCTCCCTCTTCTTGGCGGCCTCCTTGGTTTAATACCAGCTATGAATATCCCAAGTCTGCCCCCCTCCCTACCCATGTTCCAGAAAATGAAAATGGACCACTTGATACGCAAGCCCTGACCTCAATCCTATAGTGATCAGATTTTTCCCAACCAAGCAGGGTTCCAGTAAGAGACCGCAGCTGCCTGCTACTCCGCGAATGGATCTTAAAGCCGTGGTTTGCTTCATGATATACAGGAGAGAAATCTGGTCAGGAAACTCCAGAAAATCGTTTCTCGGCCATCTGTCTTCCCCTGAATGGCAGCCAGAGATCGCTCACCAAGTCGTGTGTATGGCAGCTCCGCAGCTCAGTTGGAAAGGAACCGCAGCCAAGGTGCCAGGGTGCGCGTGCTCCGTGTTCCGTGACGGCAGCTGGCTGGCAGGCTGCTCCCGGGGTCAGCAGGACCAGATTATGCAAGGACAGGAAAATTAGCTCCCCAAGTCATCCCAACAAAATTAATTTCGTTGTTGCAATTAACTTTCCATCTGCTGGAATGTGGTTATGCTGCAGTGACAGCCAAGCCCTGAGTCCGGGTAATGGCAGGCCCGCTGGTGCTAGCTTTTCCACTTAGTACTAGTTTGAGAGGAAACGTGAACTGAATAGACTTTGCTGGAGAAGCCTCAGAGAGAGTCTCCCATGCCTAGCTGCCCTGAGGGCCTCACAGCAGATGTTAACTCTTCTTCCTTGGAGTCTATTGAAAGTGGGCTGACTCAGTGGAAAGCCCGAATCCATGAACTGTGCTTTCCAGCGGAGCAAAGGGAAAGAAAGAACAAAGAGGTGGTGCTCTCCAGGAGCGGCAAATTTTGTATTCATAAGAAGAACCCTTTCGGACTTCCTTCTCACCACTCTCCCCTCCCCACCATCCAGGCTGCAGCATCTCTGACTCTATTCTGGGCATAGTGTACCCCTTTGATTTAGAGCCACAGGGAGAAGGCCGGCGTCCTACTCTTCCGTTTATGAAACTGGATCATTTTTCATTATGCGTATCAAGGGGCAATTTTGGCTGAGCTAGAACTTAGTCATTGCATGTTATTATCCCCCTCTATCTATTTGCACCCATTCCTATGCATGGGGTGTAGACTTTGTAGTTGGGCGAGGAAAGAGGCAGGGGTTTTAGAGATCTGTCTTCCAGCGGCCCCCTTGGCCTGGGGTTGACCTCTACAGGGATAAGGATTTGAAACTGATGGAGTTATTTTCATGGAAGACTCTGTAAGATTCTGGGATGCTTAGGACCCAGGTGACAAAGTGTGGCCTGGGAGAGGAAAGCGGCCATTCTCCTTCTGCTGCATAGAACCCAGCGCCATGCTGAGGAGGGTGGTCTTGGAAAGCTTCTTCTAACAGCTTAACGGGTGAGTGGAAGCCAGAGAAAGAGGTCATGCAGGGCAGCCCCAAGTGGTTGCTGCAGCTGGTAGCCTGGCCTTGAACCCAACAAGAGCCTCTCCTACAATTTACCAAGTACCTCTTGAAAGGAGCTAAATTCTGCATGGGCAAGTGAAGGCCTTGCTCAGGATCATTGTATTTGGGGCATAAACAAATATACTCCCAAACTGGGAGGCTCTGGGGCACTTGGGAGAATTTGTGTAGGCAGAGTGTTAGCATCACTCTTTCTTGCCACATCCCTGGCTCCAGCTAAACTTAGCGATGACTGTCCAGGACCTATTCTGGAAGAGCAGGAGGCATTTCCTCCAATCACTCAGTGGAGGGATTTCTTAACCAAGGCCAGGACCCAGAGCATGCTGCCTCTATGGGAGGTCCCAGGGGATGGGAAGGAGGTGGGAGTAGAGAGGCTGGTACTGGGAGTGGGGTCAGTCGGGGGCAGGAAGAAAGAAGAGGTAGGAAGAAATGGTCTCAGGTGGTTACTTTGAGCACCCAGTGTTGCCACGGACAGAATTTCATTTTCTTTACAGCAGAGCAAATTGACATGGACAATTATGTGATCTTCTAAGGAGAAATCAGCAAAGCCAGAAAATCTATCTCTAGGAAGTGTTTCTTTTATTCTGCAATTTCAATAGAGTGAGAGTTAACACAGCAAGTTCTAGCTTAGGAACCAAAACATTCTAAATTTTTAAGAAGGCCTAAGACCAACAACTCCAAGATACCCTAACACCCATTTAACTGCAACTCCCTAAATATGGTCCAAATGCCAACCTGTATAAAAAGCTCTTGGAGTGCTGGTTAAAAATGAAATTCCTTAGTCCCAAAGCACTAGATCAGATTCCCTTGGAAAGAGCCCGGGATTCTATTTTTTGGACAAGTACCCAGGAAATTACTATGCACATTAAAATTTAAGAACACTTTGTTTTTACCCTCACTGTCCAATATAGTAGCTACTTACCACTTGTGACTAAATTAATTAAAATTAAATAAAAATTTAAAATTCACTTTCTCAGTCATCCTAGCCATATTTCAAGTGTGCAGTAACCCCATGTGACTAGTGGCTACTCTACTGGGCAGCGCAGAACATTTCCATCATCACAGAAAGTTCTATTGGACAGAGCTGGTTGTAAGGAAGATTGTAAATAATGAGTTAGAAGATTATAAATGTTTTCATGTTAACATGTGAAGTTTAATCATTTTTTTTCTATAAAAATGCTGTTTCCTCCAAAACAGTGAACTTTGCATTGGTTAGTATTGATCTGTGAGTATATCGTTGTCCCTGTGGGTCACCTCTTTTCTGCCTTTTGGCTGGGCCATACAGAGCCTCTGCAGGAGTTAGACGGGTATAGCCAAATACAATTCTGGGTGGGTATAGTCTCACAGCCACCCCTTGGTGGGACAATGGAGTCAGTGCAAAGCCAGAGTCTCCCATGGCTCTGGGCCGATGCAAACATGGGCCAGTGCACACGGCTGGCCAAGTCAACCGTGGTTGGACTTTGGCCCCAACTTGCCTTCTCAGCCAGGCACCTTTGCACAGTGTACAACCTATAAAACCGTATGCAGTGGCCCTGAGTGGGGAGCAGCGTTTGTTGAAGTTGCAGATTTTTTAATTCAAAAAATACAAAGCTTTAGTGTCCTATTTTTTTTATTGTTCCAACATATTTATGAATTAAGGACATGTTTAGTATAAATCTCTGTAGAGGTTTTTTTTTTTTTTTTTTTTTTTTTTTTTTTTTTTTTTTTGGTACGCAGGCCTCTCACTGTTGTGGCCTCTCCTGTTGCGGAGCACAGGCTCTGGACGCACAGGCTCAGCGGCCATGGCTCACGGGCCCAGCCGCTCCTCATGTGGGATCTTCCTGGACCAGGGCACAAACCCGTGTCCCCTGCATCGGCAGGTGGACTCTCAGCCACTGTGCCACCAGGGAAGCCCTAGTGTCTTATTTTAAAACACCTCTTAAGACTGGACCCCATGCTGGGCACCGGGGACCCAACAGCCAAAGAGAGAAGGTCACTGCCCTCAAGTTGTTTGCAGTTAAGCTGGGAAGGGGCTCAGAGCTAAACAGCACTTCGAGTGCAGCATGGTGCAGTGCAGTGGTGGAGGGATCTCTTTCGTCCAGGGAGATTAACCACCTTGGAGGGGATAAGGAGGTCCTCCTGGATGCCTAAGATGACACAGAAGGAAGACTAGAGCCAAGTGAATGGGGTGAGGGAAGGCAGCATGAGCAGAGGGAACTGCAGGATCGAAGGTGAGGGGAGAAGCAGCACGGTGCTTGGGGAGCTACGCATCTGAGCTGCTGTTGCTGGAGCTGAAAGTATGAACCAAAGAACTGGAGAGGAGGAGGGAGAGTCAGGCAGAGGCTGGGGTGGGAGCCACAAGTCTGGGCTTTATCCTGCTTCAAAGGGGTGTCATGGGAAGGCTCTCAGCTGCTCAGATTGTCAAAGATCGACTGCTTTGCAAAACATATCAGAAGTTATATTCATAGGCTGCATTTTATTTTGTCTAATTGCATTTGATCCTTACAACACCCACTGGAAAATCAAGATAGACATTGTTTACTATTTTACAGAGTGGAGAGTAAGGCTCAGAAAGGCAGCATCATTTGCCCGAGGGTTACACGACCCCATGTCAAGCATTAAGATTTTTTTAAAAAATGATTTTAACTTTGTTATTTCCTAATTATAAAAGCAGTATGTGATCACCAGAAAATATAGGAAACTATATAAAAATATGAAGAAAATAAAAACTCACCCATAAATCCACATTTACTATTACCAACTTACTGCATTAACTTTCAGTCACGGACGCGCGTGCACGTGCACACACACACACACACAATACTCTTTATGCCACAAATATAAATTCTATATCTACATATAACATATAAGATATTATACATCCTATATATGTTATACATACTATTTTAATACATTAGGATTTTGTATCCTGCTTTTTTCACTTTACAGCTTTCCATGAGCAATTTTACATGTCTGTAGTGTTTGGAAGTAAGATTTTCAATGGCCTCATGTATTGACAATTTCTTTAATTAGTTCCTTGTTTTGGGACATTTTTAGGTTGTTTCTGAGCTTTTGTTAATATAAATGTGCTTTAAAGAACAATACTATTACCTTTGGAAAAATTTCTTTAAAAAAATTACTGTGTCTGGGCTTCCCTGGTGGCGCAGTGGTTGAGAGTCCGCCTGCCGATGCAGGGGACACAGGTTCGTGCCCCGGTCCGGGAAGATCCCATGTGCCACGGAGCAGCTGGGCCCGTGAGCCATGGCCGCTGAGCCTGCGTGTCCGGAGCCTGTGCTCCGCAACGGGAGAGGCCACAACAGTGACAGGCCCGCGTACCGCAAAAAAAAAAAAAAAAAAAAAAATTACTGTGTCAAAAAGTATGAACTACTTTAAAGCTCATGATACATGTTGCCAAACTGCCCTTCAGAAAGGTTGGACCAATTTACTCCCCTGCCAGCTGGGTGTGACAATGTCCTCTTTACCAACGAGTTGCCGGACTACAGGCTCTGGTCATAGTTCACTTCCCATGACCCTTGTTGTGAGGCTCCAGAAGGAGAGGACAAGGGAACCAGCACAGGGAAACACACATGCATAGGGTCTGCCATCTAGGCAGAGGGTTGCCAGAGCAACCCCAGGACGTGGGGATGGAGAGGTGATGGTGAAAACAACCACACCTGGTCAGGACTCTAACAGGGACGCTTGGCACGTGGCGAGAGGACAGGAGACACCCGCCTTTCCTTTCAGCAGGCCACGCGGGTTAGCCCTTCTGTCCAGCATGTTCCCAAAGTCAGCATTCCTTAGTGCTTGGTGTTTCATGAGGGGGCGTTTAAAGCTTCAGATGAACATGGGAGAGAGAGATTTCTGTTCAGAGCTGGAGAAGAGCTCTTGTTAACCAAACGAGTCCCATGAAATGCAGTCCATCCATCTGATCCTCAATCCAATTTAAAGTGATTTTACTAGATTTGAGGGTGTGTTCGATCACTGCATCTTAACTTGGAATGAAGTGAAAACCATGGTTACCAAGGGAAAGGAAAAAGGGCTTGCACTCAAACGTGGAGAAGACCATCCCAGGCCTCCCAAACCACCCTGTGGGTTCGGATCTGATCTGTCTGCCCCAAAGCAAAAGGACTGTGCACCAGTAAAAACGCCATCCTGGGGCTCCCTGTCACTGCTGTAGTTCCCTGGAGGAACTGCAAGCCAGAGAGCACATACATGTCCCTCCAGGGTTGCCAGAAGGACTAAAGGACAAAGTGAGCCTTGGTGAGGCCCCAAGGCCCTTGGAGTTGCAAGGAGCTGGGAAGTGGTCGCTCTAGAAGGTGGGGTGAGAGGGGTGGCTGTGGGGTGGCATGGGTCATCTCAGGGGTGTTGGAGGACAGAAAGGAAGCAGTCAGATATCACGGGGATTGCAGGATAAGGACCTGAGGCCCCCTTGTCTGCCTCCCAACGGCCACTTCTTTTTCTTTGCTCTCTCTCTTTTTCTTTTTCCTCCCGTCTCCAGTTTCCTCTATTTAGTCATCTTTCACGTGGCTCCCAAAGAGCCACCTCAGTCCCCAAGTCAGCCTGAGCTTTCAGCTTCAGGACTGTCCATCAATCTGACAGCACCCTCTGTGTCTCTCAAATCAAATCACTGAAGTAGAGAAGCTGAATGGTCCGGAACAGCTATGGATGGTCTCTGCCTCTGGGTCAAGGGACCACCCTGGTCCCTCAGTCACAGATAGTCATTATGGGGGGACAGGTGGGTCACATGGCATAGAGGAGTGCAGGCTGGAGGTAGAGCTGCCATGGTCAATTACAGAATGTTTCAAGTGGAAATAGAATTGCAGTTCCTCTTTTAAGACAGGCTCACACTGCCCATGAGACCAAACAAGGGGAAGGAAGAGACAGAGGTCAAGGGTCATCTGGGCACAGAGGTAAGGTTCACAGGAGCAGAAAGAGCTTTGGGCTTGGAGTCAGAGGACCTGGGTCCAAATCCTGACTGATTTGCCTGGGAGTTGGTCTGGGACCAGGTATTATACCTGTCACAGTCTCAGTTCCTCCTCTGGGAAAGGTAGATCCTGCTGCCCTCCCAGAGAGGGCTTGAGGATAAACTGGTATCATATACATGAAAGTGAATTTTCAGTTGTACATCATAACCTCTACTGTAGCCCCCTTATAGTAGAATTAGTGGCTCTTAATGGCTGTGATCTTTCTGGGCTCTCTAGAGAATCAGAGTAAGGCATGTAGGACTCGTTCTAGATTAAAGCAGTTCTCAAAATTCACTGTCACATGACCCTTTTACACTCTTAAAAATGACTGAGGACCCCAAAGAGTTATTAATATGGGTAATAGTTATTATTCTCAAAGTTAAAACTAAGGATTAAAAAATATGTACTTAGTAATTCATTGTAAGAAAATAACCCATTAAATGTTAATATAAATTCATATTTTTATTTTAAATGGTGATATTTTCCAAACCAAAAAATATCAAGTGAGATGAGTGGCACCCTTTTACATTTTTGCAGCCCTCTTTAGTATCTGGCTTATTGCATTCAATCTGTTGGGATACGTTGTTTTGGTTGAAATATATGAAGAAAATCTGGTCTCCATACATGTATAGTTGGAAAAGGGAGGAGTATTTTAATAGCCTTTTCAGATTATTATGGATGTTCTTTGATGTCACACCCACTCAACAAGCAGCAGTTATTTAAAGATAAGTTGCAACATGGAATCTGAAAACCAATGAGTTTTTCGTTCTTTGTTACATTAAAATCCATTGGTCTGTCTTGCACTATGAATGGATCTTTTACCAAGCACGGTTTTGTCGCATCATGAATCGGTCACTTGGAAAATATTGGTTCAAAGAGTTATGCAGATCACCTAAATGTTGACACATTTCCTTAGATGATATCCAAAAAATCCCATTCATTAATTTGACCAGTCTCATCAGAAAAGTCTTAGAACTGGGGGAAGCTGTCAAGCTTACAGGTGTGGATGCAAAGTTTTCCAAAAATTAAAAATTTTTGTTTAAAAGCTCAAATTCCACCATTGGCAACATATACTGTCAGTTGATATCTTTGACGTGACAGGCTCACTTTGTTCATTTTAGAAAGTTTCTGCCGAACACCCTATTCTGAATAACCACATTGTGTCTGTCAGTGCTTCTTTGAAGTAAAAATGGTGTTTCACTTTTTTAAAAAGGCTAGTTCAGCTCACAACTCAAACCCATTACACAGTGCTTTTCTTCAAGCACTTTTCTTCGTCCATCATACTTTGGAATACAGCAGAACTGCTTTTATGCATAATTCTCAGTTTGTCACACAGAATATGGAAATACATGAACTCAGGGTCAAGATTAATAAACTGAGTAATTTTTACTGCTTCATCAAAAACATTCTTTAGTGAGACTGGCCATTGTTTTCCTGCACGTGTGTGACAGTGCAGAACACAATGACTGCTAGGACATCGTGTTGCCTTGACTCATGGGGAGGGGCCAGCAGTTTCACCCACAGCCTCTTTTCTCTATCAGTACACCTGACCACAGTGACACAAGTAAATGACATCTTGGTATGATTATGAAAATACTTTTGGGGCTTCCCTGGTGGCGCAGTGGTTGAGAGTCCGCCTGCCGATGCAGGGGACACGGGTTTGTGCCCCGGTCCGGGAGGATCCCACATGCCGCGGAGCGGCTGGGCCCGTGAGCCATGGCCGCTGAGCCTGTGCGTCCGGAGCCTATGCTCCGCGACGGGAGAGGCCACAGCAGTGAGAGGCCCGCGTACCGCAAAAAAAAAAAAAAAAAAAAAAGAAAAGAAAATAGTTTTGACTTCAAAGACCTTCTGAAAAGGTCTCAGAAACCCTCAGGGGGTCCATAACCTATATTTTAAGAGCCACTCTTCTCGAGCTTTGGGGTTGAAAGAAATGACACATTCCTTTATTTCCTTAATAAAATTAACTCTGGTTCAAGGAAGTCCACTGCTCCTAATGTTCTGGGATTCTTTCCTCCTCTCCTGGGTCAGACCCTGGCACAGAAATAGGCGAAGGCCTTGGTCCCTCCTGGTTGATGCTGACACTGCTCCTTGCCCAGGCCCTCTGGGTGCCTGCAGTGGTGAGTGGCTCTGCTGGTAGCCCCACCACCCCAGGGCCATGCTCAGCAGTGGGGTCTTCCTGAGACCCTCTTGGCTCCGGCACTGGTGCCCTGCCCGACCCTTGTCCCAAGATCTTGCCTCCTCAAGATGTGTGCTCTGCATTGGCTTAGGTCCCTATCACTCCGGAACCTGCCACTCTGCCTGTCTTCTAGTTCCTATGTCTCCAACCAGGCTTTCCTGGATCAGGTTTTCCCTTTTCAGTCCCTGAATTCTGAAGCCTTCAAAACCCTTCTCTTTTCCAATATTCTGGGTTAATTCACTCAGTGGACCTAAACCAGAAGTCTGTGGTCCTCAGACTGTGCATGAATTTGACTACAAGTGTTTCTAGTTTTTAAAAAATTTGAATAAAGTGCCAATATTTAAAAATCAGGATATTCACAGACAATTATGATATCTGTCTTCTCCTGAAGCCTTAGATGGTCTGGCAACATGAGGCCTGCATTTTCACATGGCAACTGTCGGCTGAAGGTGAGAAGAATGCATTGTTCATTTTGTCAAAGACCCTACTGCTCCCTCTTGTCTCCCAGCAGCCTTCTTTACTCATTCACTTACCTGCCTGACTTCATTAACATTTGAGTTTGTCATCCCTGTCCAGCCCTTTGAAGGACAAAGACTTTTGAGGGTATATCTTCTCTTACCTGGCAAACCATATGCAAATTTGTTTTTTAGTCATCTTTCTATGGCCAAGAAGACAGAGCTAAGCCTGTCTGACAAAATTTTATGAAAGATGACTATGTTGTCTTAAGCCCAGCTTAAAAGTGGAGCTTCTCTATTTGAAGTTTGTAGCAGTTTCAGAGTATTGTCTGCTCAGGAGCCCTTGAGCCTCCTTCGCACAATCCATGGTGTTCCACAGAGCACCACTGAACAGCCACAGATCTAGCCCATGCAAAGCTCATAAGAGGAAACACGGAGACCTTGACTGAGCCCAGCTAAAGAAAGGGTGTTAGGTATCAGTAGCTGACACTGCACTGTTGAGGAAGACCCCAGCTTGGTGGATGTAGAACAAGGGTTGGAAATCATCATTGACTTCAGGGGTCTGCCTTGCCAACTGTGTGCCCAGGTAGATCACCGAACCCTGTCTGAGCATGTCGAATTTAAAGCCTCCTCAACACAAATTGTCACTCACAGTGTAAGTCATTTTTGTTATTCAGCTGGGACTGGGGGGAACAATTTTGACCAGCTCCTCTCTGGGTAGAAGCAGGCCCTGTCTGGGTGGTGTGTACTAAGTTCATTGTCTTGGTGAAACCACAGGGCATCTCTGGCCATCAGCCCCTGCTGTGGTCTGTGCCTGGGTTAAGGTCAGAGCTCAAGTCTGACTTAAGCCATGAGCTGAGGCAGCTTCAGGAAATTGGGGGGCAGGGCGGTCATTCAAACTCAGCATCACTGTTGCTTTTCTCTCTTCTTTTGTATAAAAAGATCAATCTCATGTCTAATTCATTGGAAAATTCTCCACTTCTCTGTGTGTGTTTTTGATAAAAATAGAAGTCTCTGAGGACTGCAGGCTCCTGCTGAACTTTATGAGCAACTTCTCAAAGCTTGGTCACCAGAATCTTCTAATCTTTCCTTGAGTGAATTAAGCATCAGCAGGATGCTAGCTTTCCGGGTGACTGGTTCACGTAAAAGACTTCTAGGGTTGGAGGCAGGAAGTTTTAAGGTCATTTAATCAATTTGCACAAAAAACACAACAGAGTGGACAAGTTGGCAGGAAGTTGGTCTCATAGACTCCCATTTCCATTTCTCTCCTTCCTTTCTCCTTTCCTTCTTCTTCCTTCCTCCCTCCCTCCCTTCCTTCCTTCCTCCCTTCCTCCCTTCCTTCCTCCCTTCCTTCCTTCCTCCCTCCCTTCCTTCCTTCCTTCCTTCCTTCCTTCTCCCCTTCCTTTCTCCTTTCCTTCTTCTTCCTTCCTCCCTCCCTCCCTTCCTTCCTTCCTCCCTTCCTCCCTTCCTCCCTTCCTTCCTCTCTTCCTCCCTTCCTCCCTTCCTCCCTTCCTTCCTTCCTCCCTTCCTCCCTTCCTCCCTTCCTTCCTTCCTTCCTCCCTTCTTTCCTTCCTTCCTTCCTTCCCCTCCTTCCTTCTCCCCTTCCTTTCTCCTTTCCATCCTTCCTTCCCCTCTCCATTCCTTCCTTCCTCCCTTCCTTCCTTCCTTCCTTCCTTCCTCCCCTCCTTCCTTCTTCCCTCCCATCCTCTGCCCCTTTTCTAGTCCCAGCCATCACCATCTCTGCAACAGACTCCAAACTCACCTCTCTGCCTGCAGACTTGTCCTCTTCCAAGACAGGGAGTGCTTTCCAGAGGACAAATATGATTGTATTTCCTCCCTGCATAAACCTTCATTGCTTCTCTGGTTTAAAAACTTCTATGGTGTTAGAAGTCAGGATAGATGTTACGTTTGAGGAGGAGAACAGAGCTGATGATAGAGAAGGGCATGAGGGAGGCTTCTAGGGGGCCAGGGATAGTCTGTTTCTTACCTTGGGTGGTGGTCACATGGATAGTCATATTGTGATAATTTATTGAGCTGTGCCGTGATGGCGTGGGCACTTTTCTGTACACGTGTTATACTCCTATAGAAATTTTTATGATTCAGTGTTTAATATCGCCCTCCTGTGCTTTCCCAGGTGAGGGTGAGGAATGGCTGTGAATGCTGGGGAAGGGGACTTCTGGGATTCCTTAAGAGGGTCACTGAATCTTGTGGCAGCTTTGAAGCTGGAGTATCAGAATAATGAGCTAATTTCAATGACTGTGGGTGTGACAGACTTGTAGACTGTCTGATGAATGGGGTCACGGAACTGCAGAGTTCTGGGATAATGATGGTTCAGAGAAGCCTCTAGAATCCTTTACAAATGGTTATGGTTTGGGGCTGAGCAGGAAGAATTAATCCTGGCCCAATTCCCATCCAAGAAAGGGTTTGTTTCAGATGGAGTTTGATTAGGCACGGGCTTGGTGTTGCTTTTAGCAGAGGTGTGAGGGTGCTCCACTGAAATGCTTTCCTGAAGTTTGTGATCAGGGCTCCAAGGGGACAGGAGGCCACAGGACCTGGGAAAGATGCCAGGCCTTCCTCAGAGGTAGGCTGCAAAACTCTCCCTGAGAAGCGTCCCTTACAGTGGACCAATAAATGGGCCCTGGAGGAAGGCTGGGGGTGCTTCCCTCCCATGGGTCCCTTGGCAGAGCTGAGGAGTGTGGCAGCCATGGGTCTCGGGGTAAAGAAAGAATTGGTGTGTGGTGAGTGGTGGGGGACAGGCAGAGGGGGGGCTCCCCCCCATCCTGCAACTGAGTCACCAACTTGCTGAGCTTCTACAATCATTGGACATTTTGTTCATTGCATTTTTAAAAACCTACTCTTCCTGGGCCTGTGTCTGCCTCCACCTAGCACTTTGTCTATTACATTGACATTCGCCTTCTCCTGTCTTGGCCTTTTTGCTGACCATAATGGCAGAAGTGGCCCTTTATGATGTCCTACTCATCCCCAGCACAGCATCTGGCACCTTGCAGGTGCCCAGTGAGCATCTGTGGAACAATCAGAGGTGTGTGGGTCATCGGAGGGAGAGCTTGCTTACGCTCTGCAACCCCCCTGAGGGGTGGGACCTACCATCTCTCGAAAAACCGCGGCTCAGAGTTCATTTGGAGCACATCACTCATAAGGGGTAGAACTGTGATTCAAACCTTGGCCGGTCTGTCACCGAACCCCTTGCTCTGAATCTCTGTGCAGTGCTGACCCCCATCTACACTAGCCTAGTTATTCCCCCTTCAGCACTCCTATCACTTGCCGACTTTTTTTTGTTTGTTTGTTTGTGGTACGCGGGCCTCTCGCTGTTGTGGCCTCTCCCATTGCGAAGCACAGGCTCCGGAAGCGCAGGCTCAGCGGCCATGGCTCACGGACCTTAACCGCTCTGCAGCATGTGGGATCTTCCCGGACCAGGGCACGAACCCGTGTCCCCTGCATCGGCAGGCGGACTCTCAACCACTGCGCCACCAGGGGAGCCCTCGACTTTTTATTCAGGGTAACTCAACCCTCTCATCAATGCATCCCACATAACCCAAAGATTGGGTTCCCCAACAAAAGTGTACAAGTCCCCCTGAGACCTAGCCCTTACCTACAGCTCTGGTCCCATCTCTAGCCACATGGCGTCCTGAACTTCATGCATTAATCATACGGAAATACTCCTAGTTGCTTGCATATATCATGCTTCCTTGATGGGTTCCTTTTTCTAGGATACTTCTTTCCCATCTCTATTGGGTGGGAAATTATAAATAGATATAGACAGATATATAGGCGGATCTATCATCTCACATAGTAAGAAATTCTGGGGGCGAGGGTGCTGCCGGTGCAGGACCTCCAGCTCCTCTGCTCTGTGCTCTCTGCATTGGCTTCATTCTCAGGCTGGTAACAAGACGGTGGTTCCACATCTCACTTCCAGACACATCAGAGTCATGCATAGGAAGATGGACTGTTTGTTCGTGGGTCTGCCTCCCTGAGCCCCCAGCACATCACCAGCCTGGCTCACTGGTCAGGCCTGACCACAGACTCACCCTAAACCAAGGGGAATGGTGTTGATGAGATTAGTTTAAACTCATCAGGATTTACCCCCTGGGGCTGGGGATTGGGTTGTGCTAGGGTGAGGTGTGTTCTTTAAAGAGTGGAACTCTGTCTGCAAGGGAGGTCTCAGGATTGGAGTGGATCCTCAAAGGTATCCAGCTCAGCATTTCTAAGGAAGGCTCCTCCTGGCTAGCATTTTAGCCTCCTCCCAACTCTAATTCTCCACCAGCCTTTTCCCCCACAGCCAAAATCCTCAGCCTCGCCCCGTGCCCTTCTGCACAGTGGCCCTCTCTGTGGGCCTGGCCTCTCTGCCCAGCCTGGCCGCATCTGCTTGCTTTCTTCGCACATGCCTTGCTAACTCACTTGCACCGTGCTCTTCCTACCCGGAACACTGTGCCTTCTTTCTAGCCAGTCTGTGTGCATCTTGTCTGGGAGGCGTGCCTGGATTAACCTCCCCACCTGTGTCACTCCCATCCTTCTGCAACCCTCTAGCCCTTGGGGATTCTCTCCCTGAGTTTACTTGCTGATGGTTTGTTTGCAAACTTTCAAAGTTCTGAAATCACTTCTGCATTTCACAGACATGTTTTTCTCCCAAGCAAGGGTGTTTCTTCCTTGAAAAGAGTGATGTCTTCTAATTCTCTGGCAATCCCAGGAGCGACAGCCTTCCCCCCAGACCCCGCCCCCCGCCCCTGCCCCTCCACACAGGCACACACTCCTCATCTCTTTGATCTCCACAGTCCCCCCCCACCTGCCACCTCATCTCTTTGATCTCCACAGCCCCCCCTCCCCTCCCTCCCCCCCCACCTCATCTCTTTGATCTCCACAGTCCCCCCCACCCGCCACCCCGAGAGAGTAGGCAGTCAATTAATGCTTCTAACTAATTAGCCAGTTTGTCCTCAGCCTGGCCTCTTGCCCTTGCCCTCTCCCCTCTGTCTGCAGTGATGGCAGCCGCCTCTAGAAAGGCACAGCTTCAACATTTAGGGCCAGAAAATCCTAGGAACAATGGCTCTTTGGGGCTAGGATGTTATGTCTCCAGAAATAATTTAAGCTCTATGGTGAACAAACCACCTGTCACACTGCTAGGATACAGCTGAAGGAAACTGGAAACTGTAGAGCACCTACTATGTGCCATGTCCTGGTTCCCCGCCTCAGATGTTTGTCCCTTTCAGCTGTGCACTTACCAGAGCTGCCTCCTCTGCCTTCCTTCTTCGGCAGCTCTCTGGAAGGTTCCACATACCCTGCACAACTCAGCTCAAATAGCACCCGTGGTGAAGCTTCCCTTGATCCCCCAGAAACAGTCCCTTCTCCTCCTTCTCTGTCGTCCTTACACTCTGTGCAAACTCTGCATGGCCCCAGCGCAGTATAGAGAGTTCACTGCTCACCTGCCCGCCTCTCTACTGTGTGTGAGCTACGTAAGGCCAGGAACCAAATTTTTCTGGATTTTTGCATCCTCTGAGGACAGATTCATGCTTGTCAGGTAATAATAAATAAATCCCTGTTAATTAAATTAAATTAATAGTTGCTTAGGTCAGTAGAAAGCAAGATTCTGAAAAAATGAACATGGAACTTAATAAATACAATGACTTTTTTTTAACATCTTTATTGGAGTATAATTGCTTTACAATGTTGTGTTGGTTTCTACTTTATAACAAAGTGAACCAGCTATACATATACATATATCCCCATATCTCCTCCCTCTTGTGTCTCCCTCCCACCCTCCCTATCCCACCCCTCTATGTGGTCACAAAGCACTGAGTTGATCTCCCTGTGCTATGCGGCTGCTTCCCACTAGCTATCTATTTTACATTTGGTAGTGTATGTATGTCCATGCCACTCTCTCACTTAGTCCCATCTTACCCTTCCCCATCCCCGTGTCCTCAGGTCCATTCTCTATATCTGCATCTTTATTCCTGTCCTGCCTCTAAGTTCTTCAGAACCTTTTTTTTTTTTTTTTAGATTCCATATATGTGCTCTAGCATACGGTATGTGTTTTTCTCTTTCTGACTTACTTCACTCTGTATGACAGACTCTAGGTCCACCCACCTCACTACCAATAACTCAATTTCGTTTCTTTTTATGGCTAATATTCCATTGTATATATGTGCCACATCTTCTTTATCCATTCATCTGTGGATGGGCACTTAGGTTGCTTCCATGTCCTGGTAGAGCAACACAATGACTCTTAAATGTGTATTTTCTTTAATATGGTTCATGGTTAGGGAAAGAACAAGAAAAATGAAAGGAGAAAGAAGAGCAGTGTTGAGAAGGCCTCTCTCCTTCTTTAGGTGAGCTTCCTAAGAGCAAGAACTATTTTACATCCCGTGGCCCAGCCCAGAGCCTGGAATATAGAAGATGATGCATAAGTATTTGATGAATAGATGAGCAGGAGATGGGTCAGGCTGTGCTTTGGGGTTGGACGCTGAGCGCTGGCTGGGGTAGGGCATGAGGAACCTGGAATCTGGGATGGGACAGGGAAGCCCCCAGAAGGGAATAATCAACTTTGCCTATTTTGCCCAGGGCCTCAGACCTATGGTTGATCGATCAGCTCCTCTCTCTCTCTTCAACCTCCCCTCACCTCCTGCTCTTTACCCCTAGCTGTAGCACCTACATGGTCCCATTTAAGACTCTAAACTGAGGCCTCAGGTCAAGGGCATGAAACCAGACTTGTCCTTCATGCGCATGTGCCAGACCCCCGGCAGAGGATACGTGGAGGTCCAAGGGCTATGCGTTTGTGTACTAAATAAAGCTATAAACCAATGAAAAAAACCGATCAATAAAATATATTCTACCTCCTACTTTGGCAAATATATCTTCAAAACAACAAAATAAAAAAATATATAAAGCTATAATTTTTATATGACTGAAATTTAACCAAATGTCATAAATGACTGACTTGAATTATTATTGTGCACATCTCAGACAGTGATATTGGGGTAAGTAATAAAAGCACACATAATTAATAAATTAGTACATCTTTATTTCATAAATTGTATTTTCACGTTTTCGTTTCAACAAAGTCACTAACTGTATTGTTATACAATCAAGATAGTCACATCAAGTATGTTCTATTGATGGTGATAATTTGGATTTTAAAAATGTGGTGCTGGGCTTCCCTGGTGGCGCAGTGGTTGAGAATCCGCCTGCCAATGCAGGGGACACGGGTTCGAGCCCTGGTCTGGGAAGAACCCACATGCCATGGAGCAACTAAGCCCGTGCGCCACAACTACTGAGGCTGCGCTCTAGAGTCTGCGAGCCACAACTACTGAAGCCCATGCGCCTAGAGCCCGTGCTCTGCAACAAGAGAAGCCACTGCAATGAGAAGCCCGTGCACCGCAGAGAAGAGTAGCCCCAGCTCGCCACAACTAGAGAAAGCCCGCATGCAGCAACGAAGACCCAACGGAGCCAAAAATAATAAATAAATAAAATAAATAAATTTATAAATAAATAAATAAAATTAAAAATGTGGCCCTATTCAAAGTTTCCAAAATCTCAGCATATTTCCATCATAAAGTGTAGATCAAACTGAATGTAAATTATTTGAATATACAATTTTCATATAGGTTTTCAAAAAAGTAATAATTCTTTTACTCTATTTTACTGTATTAAAAGGTAAAATACAAATTATAATTAATGAATATAAAACATTTAGCCAAAATTATCTAAGTTAAGCTAAAAAAATACTATGCCTACAATTCTAATATGTAATAGTCGTGCAGCTGCCAGTGTAAAAAAACAATATCATTCTTTATGTACATTATGTCCAGACCAGTGGCTCTCAACAGGGGGTGATTTTGCTCCCCATGAGCATTTGGTAATGTCTGAAGACATCTTTGGTTGACCCAACTTGCTACTGGTATCTAGTGGGTAGAGGCCAGAGCTGCTGCTAAACATCCTGCAATGTATACATTGCAACAAAGAATTAACCCTGGTTGAGAAGCCCTGGTTACACACACACACACACACACACACACACACACACACACACATGCACGCATGAGAGTAATATGAACTGGTTAATATTGCAGAATGTCCCTTAGCTGCGAGGTACAATTGTTGTGAATACTACACTAATTATGGGTAACTCCAGAATCCCAAATTGGAACACGAAGAGAAGCGAGAAAATGGACATGCGACACAGATTGCATTATGGAAGCATCGATTGCATTCTTGCTGTGCGAGAGGAAGGATTTGACATTTTAATTAATTTGTCTTTTCTTTGATCCTAGTGCTTCTGCCAGTCAATCACCTCCCCCTTCCGCAGCTAACACACATTCTGAAATAATGTCCATCTCCAACATCAGAAGCAACAACCCACAGATCCTGGTGTTCAGGCATAATCACCTTTTGTTTCAAGGACATAGAAAAGAGATGTGGAGAAGCGCTGTCCTGAGGCCTGAATGGTGTCATTTCAAGTGAGGGTGTTTGAGGTTATGGGTCACGCTCTACCAGAGTCTAGAAGCAGATCCCTAGTGACAGAGGTGCCCACGCTTTCCTTCATAAATATAGTTTCTGTGTGCTTGTGACATGGGGGAGGGGTTCTAAAGCATGAGGCCCAGGGAAGGGGCCTGGAGACACCAAGTCCCGTTATCACCCTTGGGTTCTGAGCCAGAACATGGGCGAGCTGAGAGGCTGTTAATAGCAGATCATTAGCGTTTCCCAACTCTTTTGCAGAACAGCATGCTGTTTGGCTGCCAAAATATTAGGACTGAAAGCAGCTGACAAAAATGTTTAGTGAAGAAGTGAGCCTGCTTGGAGAAGCCAGAGGGAAAATTCCTCTGGGACTGTGACCCGAGAAGGAACCTGGCTCTCAGGTCCTCTTTTGGAAGCCTTCACTCATTCAGTGGGGGCTTCACTGCCCCCCGCCCACAGGGCTCCTTCGAAGAGGTGTGCTCTGGGGCCAGTGCTTATTCCAGGTCCTTTCTGGGCGATGGCTCTGAGGAAGATGAGTGCCCTACAGAAAGTCTAATAGTAAATTTATTCTCAGCACATGTTTAATGAATTTGGAAAATAAAGAGATGTAGACATAAAAATTCCCCTCCTCAGAAACTCAGCTAATATTTCTAAAGAGACAGGTCCAAGGGGGCATCAGATGACAGTCACCTGTGTAGGTGAGGGTCGAGAGGCAGAAAGGACACGTGTCTTTACTAATGCTGCGTCCTTGCATCCATCCATGTGTCCCTTCACAGTCTACCAGGGAATCCTCCCTGCAGCCTCCACACAGGTTCCAGGCAGCCTTCCTATTTCCGCTTTACAGACTTTGAAAGTTAGAGCAACTTGCTTGGGGAGGCACAGCCAGTAGGTGGCAGAACCGAGAGTGAGACAGGGTCTTTTGGCTCTAAGAACCATGCTCTTGCCAGTGACATCAGTGCTTTGGTCTGTGGACCAGGCAGTTTCAGTTATTGTAAGGTACTCAGGAATCCAAAGTACAGTAAGTACCACCGGTAGCCTCAGTTAATAGATATAAAACCACTATCATGGAAAGGGGCCCCAGAGTTTTTGACACTGATACAGATTCTACAGAAGAGTGGGAACCATTACCTCACCCCACACTGTCAAAGACCTCCTGGCAGAGATGTGACATGCTTTATCACTAGGGACACTGGGCACAAAAATTCCTAGGAGCGGGGGAGAGCTAGGATTGTGGCGCAAATTTTTGGTCTGTGTTTTGTGGTGCACAATGGACTTATAATTCAGATAGAGAACCCTGCACATAGGACATAGTAGGTGCTCAGTTTTTATCAGATGACCAAGTGACTGGCTGAATCTGAGAAGAGAAACAGATACCAAATGCCAAAGGAAAACCAGCCTCCTGATGGTGATTAGAGTGGGGCCATCAGCAAGCAAATCCCCTCACCTGTTAGGGGAAAAGGGATGGAAACAAACAGCAAAAGTATTTAGCACATTGTTTAAGTGGTTGCTTTTGGAATAATAACACAACAGTGCAGTCTCATCAGAGGTTCTAAGGGGAGCGGACAAGAAATACTCACGGCCAATTCCCTTTCTGTTCCTATTATTAGTAGCACATTTTTAAAGCACCGAGTAGGATGTTAAGTCCTCTTCTATTACTATGAGTTCATTCATTCATTTATTCAACACGACAAGTGTTCGGAGTGCCTGTTGTATGCCAGGCGTTGATCTGGTGTCGGGGATGTAACAGGGAACAAGATAGACAAAAGGGCTTCCCTGGTGGCGCAGTGGTTGAGAGTCCGCCTGCCGATGCAGGGGACACGGGTTCGTGACCCGGTCTGGGAAGATCCCACATGCTGCGGAGTGGCTGGGCCCCTGAGCGATGGCCGCTGAGCCTGCGCGTCCGGAGCCTGTGCCCCGCAACGGGAGAGGCCACAACAGTGAGAGGCCCACGTACCACCAAAAAAAAAAAAAAAAAAAAAGATAGACAAAAGACTGCCCTGGAGACTGGCCAGCATGGTGGGGTAGAAAGGCCCTGCATTCACTTCCACTTATGGGCACACCAAAACTGCAACTATTTGCAGAGCAAGCACGATGGAAAAGATTAGAACCTGCCAGAAAAGATCTTCTACAACTGGAGATATAAAGAAGAGATGGATAGGAGGGGCAGACTATATTGACTCACAATATAGACAAGTCCCATCCCCGTCCCGGGTGGGCAACCCACAGACAGTAGAATAATTACAATTGCAGAGCATCTCCCCAAGGAATGAGAGGTCTGAGCCCCACGTCAGTCTCCCCAGCCCGGGAGTCCTGTACCAGGAAGATGAGCCCCAAGAATGTTTGGCTTTGGAGACCAGCGGGGCTTACTTTCAAGAGACCCAGACTCTGTGGGGAACCTGGACGCCACTCTTAAAAGGGCCACACAAAATCTCACATGCTCCAGGACCCTGGGCCAAAGCAGCTATTTGAAAAGAGCTTGGGTCAGATCCACCTACTGATCCTAGAGAGTCTCCCAGAGAGGCAGGAGGCAACTGCAGCTCACCCTGGGGACACAGACACTGGTGGCAGCCATTCTTGGGAGCTCCTTCTACCACAGCAGACACTGGTGCTGGTAAGCTCATTAGCACCAAGACCTGGCCCCTTCCAACAGCCTGTAGGCACCAGAGCTAGGCCAAGCAACTAACCAGTGCTAGGATGCCTCAGGCCAAGCAACTGTGGGGACACAACCCTGCCCATCAGCTGCCTTAAGACTCCCTGAGCCCACAGCTGCCTCTGGACATGGCTCTAGAAACAACCCTGCCCACCAGAGAGCTCAGGTCCCAGCTCCACCCACCAGTGGGCAGGCACCAACCCCAGAATCCCCTGAGCCCTCTGCTCTGCCTGCCAGGAAGCCTGCTCTGGCCTCTGAAACAGCCTCACCCACCAGGGGTCAGACACCAGACCCAAGAAAACCACGGTCCCATAGTTTGCGTATGCAGCTTGCCTACTAGCAGGCCAGACCCTGCCCTGGGACAAGCTGGGCTCTGGCCCTGCCCACCAGCAGGCCAACACAAGCTTTGGAATACCCTGGATCCCATACCCAACTGTATCAGGAACTGGCCCCCTGCCACCAGTGATCCGACACTAGTTCTGGGACCCTTGGATCCTACAACAAGACTTCATCCAGGTCCTGGCTCTGCCCACCAGTAGGCCAGCATTTAACCCCAGGACCTGGGTTCACTCACCAGTGAGTAGGCAACAGCACTAGAGTTTTCTGACCCTGACTTTGCCCACCAATGAGCCAGCACTAGCCCCGGTGCCCTCTGGATTTCCACAGTCAGGGGTCCTGTGACCAGCCCTGCCAGCTAGGGGCAGCAGCATCCACATAAGGCAGGGCCTGGTAACCAACTGGACCAGGGGCCAACCAAGCATACCAGACCACCCATATAGTTGGTCCACCACAACAGAAGGACCCATGCAGCCCTCATAGCAGGAACCCCTAGAGCATAGGAAGTCTCCTACAAAAGGCCACTTTTCCAAGGTTGGGAAATAGAACCAACCTACCAGATACATAAAAATACAAACGGTAACTTAGGCAAAATGGGGTGACAGAGGAACATGTTCCAGACAAAGGGACAAGATAAAACCCCAGACGAAGAACTAAGTGAAGCAGAGATAGGCAATCTACCCAAGAAAGCGTTCAAGGTAGTGATTGTAAAGATGATCAAAGAACTAGGGAGAAGAATGGACACACAGAGCGAGAAGTTAGAAGTTTTTAACAAAGAGAAAATATAAGGAATAACCAAACAGAGATGAATAATACAATAACTGAAATGAAAAATACACTGGAAGGAATTAACAGTAGACTAAATGACAGAGGAATGGATCAGTGAGCTAGAATAAAGTAGTAGAAATTACTGACGCTGAACAGAAAAAAGAATGAAAAGAAATGAGTACAGTCTGAGACAGCATCAGGGACACTAATCTTCCTATTATAGGGATCCCAGAGGAGAAGAGAGAGAGAAAGGGTCTGAGAGAACATAGTTGAAGACATAATAGTTGAAAACTTCCCTAACCTGGTAAAGGAAGCAAACATCCAAGTCTGAGAAGTGCTGAGAGTCCCATACAGGAATAACCCAAAGAGGAACACACCAAGACACATTGTAATTAAAATGATAAAAAGTAAAGATAAAGAGAGAATATTAAAAGCAGCAAGGGAAAAGACACAAGTGGTGTACAGGGGAACTCCCAGAACTATCAGCTGACTGCAGGCCAGAAGGGAGTGGCAGGATATATTTAAAGTGATGAAAGGGGAATACCTACAGCCAAGAATACTCTACCCAGCAAGGCTCTTATTCAGATTTGATGGAGAGATCAAAAACTTTAGGGACAAGCAAAAGCTAAAAGAGTTCAGCACCACCAAACCAGCTTTGCAAGAAATGTTAAAAGAACTTCTCTAAGCAAAAAAGAAAATGTCAAACTAGACACATGAAAATTACAAAATGAAAAAGCTCATCAACAAAGGCAAACATACACTATGGGTACAAAGTCATCCACATGCAAAGCTAGCAGGTTAAAAGACAAAAGTCGTGGGCTTCCCTGGTGGCGCAGTGGTTGAGAGTCCACCTGCCAATGCAGGGGACGCGGGTTCGTGCCCCGGTCTGGGAAGATCCCACATGTCGCGGAGCGGCTGGGCCCGTGGGCCATGGCCGCTGAGCCTGCACGTCTGGAGCCTGTGCTCCGCAACGGGAGAGGCCACAGCAGTGAGAGGCCCGCGTACAGAAAAAAAAAAAAAAAAGACAAAAGTCGTAAAATCACCTATACCCACAATAAGCAGTTAAGTGATACACAAAACAATTCAATGTAAATTATGATATCAAAAACAGTAATTATGAGGGAAGGAGAGTACAAATGCAGGGCTGTTAAAATGCATTTGAAACTAAGAGATCAGCACCTTAAAACAATCATATCCATTTACATATTGCTATATAAAAACCTCACGTTAACCACAAAGAAAAAACCTATAATAGATGCACACACACAAAAAGAAAAAGGAATCCAAACATAACACTAAAGATGGCCATCAAATCACAAGAGAAGAGAGCAAAAGAAGTAGTAAGGAACAAAAAAGACCTACAAAGGCTCTGCCTTTAAGGAGTATACATTCTAGACGACAAAGAAATGAAAAGATAAACTACACAGTATATCAGATGGTGATAAGAGCTATAGAGACGATGAGGCAGGGGAAGGGGACATGGGGGAAAACCTGCCATTTTAAACAGGATGCTCAGGGAAAGCCTCATTGAGAAAGTGATATTTGAGCAAAGCCTGAGGATATAAAGGAGCAAGTCGGGCAGATATCTGTGGGAGGAGCACGCCTGGTATGTTCTAGAAGCAGCCACAAGAGCATTGTGGAGAGCAGAGTAAGCAAGGTGAGGCTGGAGGAGGAATCAGGAGCCCAGGTTACACAGGACCATGTAGGCTATTGAAGGGACCTGGGCTTTCACCCTGCGTAACATGATCTGACTTGTATTTTAGCAGGTTTCCCTGGCTAATACGGGAAGCAAGGCCATGGGGTGAAAGTGAGGGGCAGGGAGAGGTGTCGGAGGTATGAGAAGAGACATTCCTTCCAAGTCTGTTATACGCATTAACTGAGATGACACAGCAAGGGGCCTGACACAGAGGAGATGCTTATAAATATTAGTGCCTTTCCCTCGAACAGAAAGGAATTCCTCTACTGTCTTTGTGATTGTTGTTCATAACAATACGTGTTCTTTAATCACATATATTGTTTTTATTATTATAATAATATGTCATGGTCAATATAGAAAATTATAGAAAATGCAAAAAATAGAAAGAAAAAAATTACTTATAATCTTTCCTCAAAGAAAACAGCTATTAACAGTTTAATGTATATCCTTTTAGCCCCCTTTCCTATGAATATTTATTGTATATATACTTTCTTGTATGCGGCTTTTTCCACTTCTCATTATATTTCACTATTTTTTCATGTCATTTAGTAGGGTCCAAAAATATCATTTTTTTTTTGGCCACACCATGCAGCTTGAGGGATCTTAGTTCCCTGACCAGGGATCGAAGCCATGGCCCCTGCTGTGGAAGCACAGAGTCTCAACCACTGGACCACCACGGAATTCTCCCAAAATATGATTTTTATTGAATATATGGCATTCCATCATGTGCTTGTTCCACCATTTATCTTAAAACTTCCCTATTTTGGACATTACAGTTAATACCAATTTTTTACATTTATAACTAACACTGCAATGGACATCTTTGCAGAAAAACCTTTATGCTCTGGTAAGTTCTTTAGAGTAAGCTCTTAGCAATGGAATTATTGCATCAAAGAGTAGGAATATTTAAAGTCTCTCGGTATGTACAGACAAACTTCCAGAAAGGTTACACTAATCTACATTACTTCCAGCAACATATGGAAGTGCCCTGGCGTGATCATTTTTAAAACCTTTGCCAAGTTGGTATTGATTTATTGTTTTAATCTACATTTCCTCGATGAATATGAAGTCAAACATCTTTTCATATGTTTACTTCCTTTGCATTACTCTGGAATGCCTCTGTGCAGGGGAATTTGGCTTGAAGAAAAGCCTCTCGGTGGAAATACTTTTGAAGCTGCTGGAGTGGTCTGGGCTGATCCCTGGGTGAGGACCCCAAATCCAAGAGCTAGCATTTGGGACACAATCCTCCAGCCCCTTCCTGCCCCTAGGTGGCATCTCCCTGTCAGGGTGATTTTATCAGTTGCTGCAAGATTCATTCCAAATCCTAGGAGACTCAAAAAGTCCTTTTTAATATTCCACAAAGAGAGAATTTCATCCCATCCACGACCTGGCAAACAGGAGCTATCACAGGAGCGGAGATGAATCTACAAATAAGGTGGTGTGCTTGTCTCATTTCCCTCCCGGTGTAGCATTGGAGACGCGACTTGGTTTTTAAAATTAAATACTCTTCTCACCCAGTGGAAGGAAACTGAAACCACTGCATTGTTAGCGCTGGGTTTTGTTTTGTTTTTTTTAAATGCTTCTCCCCCAAATATCTTTAGCACTCATTTTATTTGGTTGAAGTCCAGCTTGTCCTCTTTTATTCTGAGCACCAGAGACCCTCTGAACAGAAGCTTTAGCCAAAAAGGAAGATACCCTGGCAAATTTTTAGGGAATAGAAAAACTCCCTTTTCAAGCAGTTTATTTTGTTGGAGACAGCTTCACTCTCTGTCTGTCTTTATACACCCACACTCACACACTCACACACACACACACACACACACCACCACCACCACCATCACTACCACTACATCTGTCCCCTCCACACTCATACCACATCACGTGCACCACACCATGCACTTGACTGACACAACACACATGACATCACACTACACACCACACTGCACATGAACACACACCCATACACACAAACATACACACCACTGCCGTAACTACTGCCACATAACAGCCCCCTCCACACACATACACATCCCTTCTCCCTCCATAATTCCTCCCAGCCAGCCCCCCACCCTTGAGATTTTAAAAACAAATGTGGTTCCGTGATATGAACCAAATGTGAAGATGAAAGGGATGTACGCTGCCCAGCTTGTGTTTCATTTTGCTCCCTGCTTGTGAGGAGGGCAGGGAAGGGGCACAGCATGCTCTAGCCAGGGCTCTGGGATGGCTCAGAGGTTTAATGAGAAATTAGTGCGTCATTTGTGAGGCAATAACTTTAGTCCAGAGCAAGCCTTGGGTGGAGACCGTCTCCCTACTTGCTCGTCAATAGGGCTCATGCCATCTGGAATAAATCGAGTCTAGGGCAGATGGTCCGGTCAAGACGATAAGAACCTTGAAGCATCCACCTTTCTAATTTTCCTCCAACTTTCCTCATTTCAAGATAAAGAAATTTTAAAAAGAAAGTCTCAGAGGTATAAAGGAGTTACAACCATATAGCTCTGCTAATTAGAAAGAGCAAATCTAGTCAGCTTTGACGATCAGCTTTATGGATTATCCATGGTCACGTTTTCATGCCTCAGCAGTTCCTCCATCCCCATCCCTCCTTCAGAGTTACTCCCCTCTTCCACTTAACCAGAATATTCTTAGAGACCATGGGCTACTTTTAATATCTGCCTTGGAAAAACATTATTCAGAAAACAATCTGCTGCAAACTATCCCAGCTGAGCAGTCCAGAGCCCTAGGTAAATGATTTCCTGAAGATCCATGTGTTGGGATTACCCACACCACTGCTCTGTCCTTCCCATCAGTTTGGGTGATTGAAAATTATTCCCTCTTGACTAGAGGTGTCAAGGTTGAGCCACTTATGTTGAGTAAACTATTTCAACCATTAAAAAATTTCCAGGGACTTCCCTGGTAGTCCAGTGGTTAAAAGACTCCACGCTTTCACTGCGAGGGGTGTGGGTTTGATCCCTGGTCAGTGAACTAAGATCCTGCGTGCCACACGGTGCAGCCTAAAAAAAATAAGTTCCAAATGGCAGATGTGGTAGATCACAGTGGTTGAGATCTTGAGTTCTGGATTCAAATGTAAGATTATTTGAATCCTAACTATACTGGACCCTAGACCATGAACCTAATGGATAATAATAGGGTTTACTTCGTAGGGTAGGTGGAGAGGATTAAATGAAGAGGTGCGCAGTGCCTGGTACACAGCAAGCCTGCAATAAATGATAGCTAGTAATATTACGAATGTGCTCTAAACTTCTGCAGCCAAAATATCTAATAGATGGGCGTGTAATGGTCGAGATTTTCTTGCCCTTATGATGCCCCAGAAGGAACATAATGGAAAGGAAGAAGGAGGGGAGACTTTAGCTGCACGTTTTCAAAAAGATGAACTGTCATTTCTCGGTTGTAGTGAGAGACCAGTGGGATGCACCGGTGCTTTACTCTACCTGTTCCCAGTGTCAGTGGCATGGGGTCATCACAGCGAGTGACCATGTGGGAATCATCAATGCCCTTCCCATAGTTCCCCTAATAAGACTTTCTTTGTCCATTTCAGCTTGTTCACCTGTTTGGAAGGAGGCCTCCCTTCTGCCCTATACTGAATTGGTAAGTCATTATTATAAAAATAATACCTGATATTACCAATCATTCTCTCTTTCAATAGTGAATTATTATTATGTACTTGGATAAAAAGGCCTGTGCTGTTATAATTTGTAAAGGTCAGATTAAACAGAACAATAAAACTTGAATAATGACATCTTGTATTTCCATGTGCAAGTACATGGTACGTCAGCAGGCTGCTCCCTGACCTCCTTTGGCCAAGAAATCCTGGCATTGTGCCTTTTCTTCTAATTGGAACCCTAAGTTTTCGAGACACATGGCCCTTTGGAAAGCTCTGTGCAGTGCATTTTCAGGCTTGGAAACAGCTACACCAGCCAGACCTGGGAAGCAGGAGGGGCTGTTTTTCTGCAAACATGTGTCCCTGACCCCAAAGAGGCAGCTTCTTTATTATGGCCATTTATTATTTACAAAACACTGCAGGTGTACACAGCATTTTATGAGACACAAAGACAAGGTCCCTGCCCCATGAACTGAAAGGTTTTATCCAGCATTTCATCTGTCTGAGCTGAGCTGTGGGAGCACAAAGCAAGTAGGTCTGAAAAGCTGAGTGTGGTGTCTCAGATGTTAGGGTAGAAGGAAGGATTTCTGACGAGGAATTGTAGATGGAGAAAGTCAGGTGCGTGCAGCTCAAAGCACCATTTCAGGATCCAGAAGTGTTTTAGCGATGTCCTGTGTTTCAGCCCCTGGAAGAGGAATTCTGCCTGTGTGCCTTGGAGCACTTGGAGCAGTGCCTTTCAGTCAGTTGAAAGACTACAGAGACAAATGTCTGTGGGTCCCTAGAGCCTCTTCTACCAGCCCATAGCTCCCCATCCCCTACTCTCCTGCAAGTTGTCTTGTTTTCCTGTTTTATTTTTTGGGAGTGATTAGGACAGGGAGGAACATAAGTCAGCTTTTTTTACAAAGTGTATCATAATTAATTCACTGTGTATCTTTAAGCAGATTCATTTTCCTCCTCTAGAATGGTAAATTTTGGGGTATTTGGACCCCTAGTCTTCAGCTACCCACTGCCACTGGTCAATTACTTTTCTTCTGTCTGCATCTGTCTCAGTCAGCCCAGCCCTAATAGCATGTGGCCATCACCTGCCTGCATCATCTTTCCATCCACCCAGCAGACACACGCGTGGAACAGGCTGTAGCCTGAAAAGCTGAGCAAAACCCCGTCCCTGCCCCCGGAAGCCATAGAATAACAGGATCGAGGATGTGAAAAAGCAGTGAGGTTGGGCCACAGCTGCCCTCTCCTGTGGGAGGAGACAGAGGGTTTGCTATGCGAGCACACGTTCCTTCAGAGCTTTTAATCATTCATTTGGAGACATTCCTGGGTTCCCACCCTCTAGAACAAGGACTCAAATCCTAGGAAGGCTCAGAGATGTAGACGTGCCCTGGGCTCGGGAGAAACTGATCACGTCCTCGGCGTGGGCTTCTTCCTGCTCAGAGCTCAGGGCTTAGTCCAATACCAGGCAAGTTTTGCAGCCAGAAACAGATATAAATTTGGCTGAGCGGCAATAGCGAAAGCAGAATAGATTCTGTAATGTGCCGAGTGTGCACCAGATGGCTCTGCTTCCTATCAGCCCTGTAAGGCTGGTGAACAAAGCTCACTGCCCTCCGTCACCACCAGCATCCCTGTCATCACCATCACCGTCATCACCACCAGCATCACTGTCATCACCATCACCGTCATCGTCACCATCATCATCAGATTTTATTAAAAGCCCTCTGGTACGTGGCGCTCCGTAGAGCACTCCACGTCTGGATGTTTAGCTGAGAATATTTCCTGCCTCCCTCCCCTCTTTTCCTCCATCAGCCTCCACATCCCCGCGGTGTTTGTGGTCTGGGTTACCATTTCCTCCACAGTCCTCCTCTCTCCCCTTGCCTCTCCATTTCCCACCACCACTGGTACCCTCTTCTTTCTTCATATTCCCTTCCACTTACCGAGCTGCTGTCTCTCAAAGTATGGACCTCACACCTCCTGCATCAGAATCAAGTGAGGAGTGTGTGCAGATTTCTGAGACCCCTCCCATGCTAGTTCAGAGGGCCTGATGGTGTTCCACGGTCAACTGCATTTTAATAAGTTTCCTGTGTGATTCTCCCACACCAGTTTAAGAAACGCTGCCCTACACTCTCTCCTTCCAACAAGAGCCATATACTTAGTCTTCTAGCTTCCCAGACCAGAAGCCGGCTCTAGAAGGGACACCAGCAATCGTGTGCCTGAGCTGGCCTGTACCTCATGGCAAGAGCAACATTTTCAGGAAATTTGTAAGCTGCTTGTTAAACCCATGGCGGGGGGCATATTTACACTGTAAAAAATCATCAAACACTATGAATCAAGTGCCCCGCGCCCCCGCTTTTGAGACTCAGTTTACCAGCACACCACTGGACACTGAGTTATCATCCAGCCCAGTACTATGATTTGCAGATGTGAACCCTAAGCAGCAGAGATATAAAGGGATCAAGGTCTTCTGACAAGTGAGGATGGAATCAGTTAGAATCGAAGCCTCTTAGTCTTTGTTCTGGTGCACATGAGATCCCTATTCCTTTTGCATAATGACTTTGCCTCTGTTTGGAGGTTGGTTGGTACGGATTCCTACATAGAGTTCCCATGAGTGTTTATCGCTCTGTGAGTTGGTTGGGGTTCTATGATTGCAAGCCACAGATTCCAGCTTCTAAGCAGAAGAGAAATCCAGCTGAAGAGTCTCACTGAGTTCACAGAATTGAAAGGAAGGCTAGAAAGGCAGGCTTGCAGAAGGACCAAGCGAGGGCAGCTCAGGATTCCACGGAGCAGGGACTGACAGACAGTCTCCTGAGGGAGAAGTTGCCTGATTGAACCAACTCCAACCTCTTCTTTGCAGCCTTGCTTCACTTGCCTCAACATACAAAGTCCTTGAAGAGTATCTGATTGCCCTTGGGCCTCATGCCCACCTCTTAGCCCAGGGCTGGACAGGTCACCTTGATTGACATTCCCAAGACTGCACACAATGGGTGAGATAATTCTTCCAAAGAAACCAGGTGCTATTGCAATGAGAAGAGGAAACTGGTCCTGGGTAGCCAGAACCCCAGTTGCCCTCTAGGCACTTCAACCAGACCATGAGTTCCGGGAAGCTTGGCTCACGACCTCCCTCTTGCCACTGACACCCAGAGTGGCGCCTTATGCCCTGGGCACACCCTGCCCTTGGGTTGGTGCTGGGATTGGGAAACCTGACTTGAAGATTCTAACGCTTAAGCGATGTGCACGGTCACCTTCTGTTCACCCCCTGTGCTCTCTCTTCTTGTATCGATGATTATCTAAACGCTAATGGGATTCCCAAACTGTGTCTCCAGACCCACAGTTTGGGTTTCCCATTGGACTTATCCACTTGGAAGCATTTTTCAGCTTTCCCTCCATTCCTGATGCCACTGCATGGGTTTAGGTCTGCATCATTTTCACTTACCTTTTCCACCAGCCTCTGGTCTCTTTCTTCATCCTCATTTTCTGTCCTACCCAATCCACCCACTACATTGCACCAGTTTACTTCTTAAAAACAATCAGGGCTTATCAACTCCCATCTTTAAATGACACCCAGAGAGTCCTTTTTCTTCAAAATAAAATCCATACTCCCTACCCGCCATACAAGGCTTTTCATGGTCTGATTTTAACCTCTCAGCCCATCTACTCTTTGCTGCTGATACACAACCTTCACTTCCCTATATGGAACTCTCAGCAGACATGCCAAGCCTTCCACTCCTGTGCCTTTTCACATGCCTTTTCTCTAGGTGCAGTGCCTCTCCTCAGATTCTTTTCCCATAAATCTCTTACTCGTACTTTAGGACCCAGAGGACAAGACAGAAAATGTGAGCAGAAAAAGCATCGGATGGGTAGGAGAGGTGGAGATCATCTTGGTGAAGTTTTTGCTCACCTGCCCAGTCAGATTTTACTTTTCTGTCCTCTTTGTTTCCACAACTCTTTGTTCATACAGTTTATAAAAACACTCCCTTTTAATGTATGCATTTACATGCATTTTTTTCACCTCATCATGGACATTCATAAATTTTTTTTTTTTTTTTTTTTTTTTTTTGCCACCCAAGACCTTTCATATTCTTCCTCTGTTTGGGGAATTCTCGGTTTTATGAATCTTCACATCCCATCGTGGAAGGCACATATTCACTTTGCCAGCTTCCCTTGCAGCTAAGGCACAGCATGTGACCTGGATGACCAACAGCACGTGTCCGTCCAGGACCCTGAATCAGAAGCTAGTGCTGCAAAGCAGCGAGCACCAGACGGAATGCAATCTGGCCAATGTGGCCTGTATCTACCACAGTCTCAGAGGTAGTGGCAGAAGATCCTGAGGAGAGCATCTGAGGTCCCGCATCAGCAATGTCACCAGTTCAGGCTACATGTCTGTGTCAACAGGGGGACCAGTAGTGTCTCCTCTAGATAGTTCTGCAAAGTGTTTTGGGTGTGATTCCTAGCTGCATAGTTTCCCAGAGATTTTGTGATCTAACTAATATTCTTCAATAAATTCATTTTCTGCTTAAAGTAGCCAGACTTGGTTTCTGATTTTTGCTGCTAGGAATTTTGACCTTTTTTTCTGAAAAACCTTCAAGAGCAGGGACCACTGCTTGTTTATTTCTTTATTCCCTGCACAGTGCCTGGCACCAAGTAGCTTCTGTACACATGTTTGTTGAATGAACAGCTCAATTGTCTCGGGGGAGGTTACTTATCCACAGTGCTTGGTTTTAATAGCTCCAGGCTGGAGTTTCAAAGCTGAACATAATGTTTATGTTACTTGTCTCAGAAATCTGGTTCCTACAATCTATTTCAAGGAGCTCAGAACTGCTCAAAGACAAATGTTGGACAATCTATTACATTACTTTAACTTTTATGTAGAATTCCCTTTTTGCTTGACTCTTCCATAAAGTTCCATAAAGTCTTGGAATTTCATTTGATTTCACTTTTTGAATTCCACTGTGTTCCTGCATTCTCCTTTTTGTTTCTTCCCCACACAGATTAATAGGAAGATTAAATAAATTTCACTGCCCAAAACGTGAAACCATTTTTCAGAGACAGTGCAGGCCACCTGTATGCCGTCTTCTTACAAGGCCCTGGAAACTATTTCTTTCTGTGGGAGGTTGCCAGGCCAGTGGCAGAGCAGAATGCTGGAGGCCTTTGACTTCATAAGGCATTTGGGAGAGTCTGACTTTATTTCCTCAAGGACAAGATAGAAAATGTGGGATGAATGATAATGCATTAGGGGCATGGTTGAGGTAGAGATGGCTAGCTGGCCACCAAGTTCCCACCTCCCCCTCTTCGTTGGAAGAGGTGTGGAGCTGGCCCCTGTTTGCTCAGCTATACTGCATTTCCCACCTTCCATGCTGGCAGGTGCCCGCTGTATCTAGGTTCTCCCCACTGGCACCTGAGCAGAAGTGATGCCTGCCACTTCCAGGCCTGGCCCTTAAGCCTCTCTTATTTGCTCCTCCAAGCTCTTCCCCTTCCTGCTGGCTGGAGGGATGACCAACTGAGCAAAAGCAACCATGTGCTGAAGACGGAAGAACTGCCTTCAGCCTGGCTCCCTGACTGACGGTGGGAGGATGGCTTCTCACCTAAGTGGGGCCTCTCCAGACAGTTATGTGAGAGAGAAAGATACTTGTACGTCTGTTAAGCCTCTGAATTGTTGTGGGATCTCTTAATACTGAACTCACTTTTCTCTAATGCACTGCATTAGCTAGTTTAACAGCCAAGTCCCAAGAATAGTGACCAATGCATCAACATGAACTTGGAAAGAGAACACCAGAGACAGGCCACAAGGGTTCTGTCTTAGACGGTGACACAGGTTATTTTAAGCAATAATTCAGACAAAGCAGTGGAAATCATACTTATCAGATTTAAAGATGACACAATACTGGGAGGGATAGCTGCTCAAATTCAAAAAGACCTCAAGAAGCTAAAAATAACAGGTGATATTTTCTAAGCACTTAATGCAAACCAGGCTCTGGGTTAAATGCTTTCCATAAATGATCTTGCCTGATGCTTATTATAACCCTATGATGTAGGAATATTATCTCCCTTTTCAAGATGGGAAAACAGAAACTTTGAGAGATTAAGTACAGAGCTGGTAAATGAGAGCACTGGGGTTTGAACTTGGACTCTGTGGTCCTAACCACTATGCTGAGGTCCTAGCCACTACCTGACTTAAGTCCAGGTTCATCTGGGACAGTCCTGGTTATGCCTGCTGTCTCAATGTGATTATTAATAGCAATCATAGTACCACTTTCGCTCTCCAAAATTTCCTGATTCAGATGATAAATTATAGGGTCCCCTTAGTGATTCTTGCCCAGTCTGAAACTGACAAGATAAGATTAAGGAGAAATCAATGTAGAGTTCCATACATCAAATGTGGAAAATTCAATGAATTTTTTTTTTTTTTGTTAACGTTATACTGAACCAATAGTATGATGAGGCTGTCAAAATGACACTGGAAACTTAATGTCATTATTCATAGGTGTGAGGAGTCCAGAACAAGGTACAGGATGGTTCTATTGTACTTGGTGCTGGAGAGGCCATATCTAGACTGTTGAGATCTCTTCAAGGAGCCGTATGTTCAGAGGGACAAGCACAAATTGGAGCACATCCAGAGGATGATGTGCTAGTGCAGTATCAGGAGACTAAATCCTAGGAGGACTGGGGGAGGGCACAGGGAATGCTTTGCCTGGAGTCAAGCAGACTTTAGGGACATGTGAGCTGTCCTCATATATCCCAATGGCTGCCATGTTGGGGAGGGATCAGGCTGATGCCAGCGACTCCAGATGGCAGATCCAGGACTAGGTGGAATGACAAGAAAACAGATTCCAGCTCAATTACAGGAAGAGCTTTCTAACAATCTGAGCTGTCTGAATACAAGCCTGCTTTGCAAAGGATGGAGCAGCCGGTCCCTGATGTGTTCAAGCCAAGGCAGGCTAGACCCCATACCTTGGGAGGGGGTTGAACAAGGTGACCTCTGTGTTTCTTTCTCAAATTCTGTGATTCCAACAACAGAAATAGAAACAGACTGGTGACACCAACAGGGCACAGAATTCATTCAGAGTGTGAGTAGAAGAACCAATCACAGCCTGGATTTTTTTTTTTTTTTAAAGACAAGTAGACAGTGCCCTAAATCTGTGCTTTGAGTGGTCCATGGTCCCTAAACAGCTCTGAGTTAATAGACCTGCTAAGGCAAGTTGGGGGCTTGAATGAAGCTAGTCAGGGATGATTCTGTAAGTGGGACCAGGAGTTGGGGATTGTGTCTTAGGCAGATAGAAGAGCTCCTGAGTCTGCAGGGCCCAGGGGAGCTGAGGGAGGGATGTCTGACCAGCCCTTGAGTAGGAATAGGGGAGACAGAAGTAGAACCAATCTTTCCAGTTACCAGAGTAGAGAGAGCTGAGTGCTTCCAGGGCCCGTCCTGTGCCAGTCCCCAGGTTTCTTACCCAGAACAAAGAAACTTCTTCATTCACTCAAAACAAAGTGTGAGGTGCTATGCTGAGGCCTCCAGAGAGGGTGGTGATAAGGCAGAATTTGAAATTAGCATGTTCCTTAGTTGCAAGTAGCAACAACAAATAATCAAACCCTCAACCTAGTTTAAATACAAGGGGAATTTATTGGTCTGTGTAACTGACAAGTCTAAAGGTAGCTCTAGTTTCAGGCAATGCTTGATCCAGGGGCTCAAATAATGTGACCAGGACTTTGTTTTTTTCTCTCCATTTCCTAGCTCTGCTTGTCTCCATTGTTGGCCAGACTCACCCACCCTAAGCCTCACCCGCATCCGTCCTGGGTGGCTTCCAGTATCCCAGGAGTTTACGTGAACAGTAGGGGAGAAAGGACAGGGTGCGTCCTTTCCAGGGGGGAGCCCTGAGGTTCACTCTGATTGGTCCTGCCTAAGTCACATGTCACCCCTGAGCCAATCACTGTGACCGGGAGAATGGAGGTAGGGGATGCTGGTTAATTTAAGCTCCACAGCTGGAGCTGGGCATTGGTGTCAATCTCACACAAAGCACATGGCTGAAATGGGGAGGAAGGACATTTCCCAAAGGAAATATGATAAGCTGTCTCTTAGAGGACAGTGAATAAATACTAGGCTGCAAACAGATGCCCAACAGGTATGGTCCCTGATCTCAATGAACCTCTATAGGAACATCAGGTAATTGTGAATCCAAGGTAATAGTCCCCTGTTGCAGAGGAAATCTTGGTTGCCAGCAGAGCAGAGACATACCCAGGCAGGGAGTGAGGTGGTTAGGGAAGTCTCCCCGGAAGAAGTGACATTTGCACTGAGACCAGAAGCATGAATGGGCTTTAATCAGGCAATAAGAGGGAAAGATTGTTCTAGGTAGAGGCACAGGCATGACCTAAGCCAGTAGGTGAGAGAACCTGATGAGCTCTGGGACTGAAAGAAATTCCGCATGGCAGGAGCAGGGAATGATGGGAGGCAGGTGCCCCACACACTGTCGAGAAGGGGAGGGTGAGGATAAATTGATGGGTGGGAGGCTTGCTTGTTCATAAGGCGGTAGCCAGTGACAGCAGTGGAGGCTGAGTACCCTGCACTGGGGGACAGTCCTGGCTTGTCCTCGCCCAGAACCCTGAGGGAAGAGGCCACAACATGGGTAAGTGTGGGTGAGGAGGGCAGAAACCCAGGGCTGCCCAAATCTCACCCAGGACTCTGGGTTGCCCCAAACTAAATGTCACAGTTTTGTCCAAAACTGGCTTGAGAGTAAATAAATGTTCTATTAAAGTATAGATTGAGGTAGGCACTGCATTAATATTTTTCACTGGATCTTGAAGTATAAGACAGGATGCTTTAGAGCAAAGGTTCTTATCCCAGGCTGTACATTAGGATTTCCCAGGGAGAAGCTTTAGAAATGGTCTAATAGTGACTGGGTCCTATGAGGACAGGGCCCATGCCCTGCAGATGCCCTTGGCGGCCGCTGCCTTGTTGCTGGGGAGACAGTATACCTCAGTGGTGAGTGTGGGCCGTGGAGTCAGACAGCCCTGGGTTCCGATCTCAGCTCTTCCTTTTACTGTGTGATGGCTGGTAAGTTTCCTCCTCTGTAAAATGTTGGTTAATGATCATATCTACCTTGTGGGATCTTCATAAAGGTTAAATAAAATTATGTTTATATATTTCCTAGAATGTAATACCCCCCAAATGGAAAATACTATTATTACTGTGTTAGAGATGATTTCATCTTTACATACATTTAAATGACATTCATTCATTCATTCTGGCAACATTTACTGAGAATTCCCTAAATCCCAGGCACTGGGACTATAGTAATGAACAAAACAGACAAAAATCCCTGCCCTCATGGATCTTACCTTCTAGACAGGGAGGTGGACAATAGACAAACACAAACATATATACAATTTCAGGAAGTGTTAAGTGGTCTGAGGACAAGAAAATAGAATAAGAGGGAGAAGAGGAGGTATAGGGGGATGTTTTAAATGGGGGTGGTCAGGAAAAGCCCCCGGCTCTGTTAAAAGACCCAAATGATGGGAGGAGGACCATGTGGGAAGCATTTGAGGCAGGAGGAACAGCTAATGCAAAGGGCAGGAATGGGTTCTGTGTATTCAAGCAAGAGCAAGACAGCTCCTGTGGCTAGAGCAGCATCAGTCAGGTGGGTGGTGGGATAAGTGTGGGCAGGTAGGCAGAGGTCAGAACCTGAAATGCGGATGTTGTGCTAAGATGTGATGGAGGGTTTGCAGAGATTAGTAATAGCTCTTGCCTACACTTTATAAGGACCACTCTGGCTGCTACAGGGAAAAGTGACTGGGAGGTGTAGTCCAGGTGAGTATTAAAGGATGTGCATGCCTTTGTTCTATTCTTGGGGTGGTAGGCAACCTCTAAGATGGCTTCAGTGATCCCTGCATCCTGGTATTCACATCCCTCTGTAATCCCGTCCCCTTGAGTGTGAGCTGGACATAATGACTCTCTTCCATAATATGGCAAAAATGATGAGATGTCACTTCTAAGATTAAGGTATAAAAAGACTGCGACTTCTATCATGCTCACACTCTTGCTGGCTTGTTTGTTGTGAGCTCCAAGTGGCAAGGATCTGATACCTTCCGCGAAGATTCTGTGAGGACCTGCCAACAGCCACCTGAGTGATCTTGGAAGTGGGTCCTTTTCCAACTGAGCCTTGGGATGACTGTAGCACCGGCTGACACCTTCGATGCAACCTTGTGACAGACCCTAAACCAGAGGGACCCAACCAAGCCACACTTGGATTCCTGACCCACAGCAACTGCGAGAAATAAACATTGGTTGTATTAGGTTGCTAAGTTCGGGGGTGATTTGTTACACAGCTACTGATAACTAATACCCTTGGTATGAGTTAGTAAAATATCAACCCAGTGTAGCCAATCAGAAGCGTGAGAGTTACAAAAGAATCATGGTGAGTTCTTCTCTCAGCTGTGTCACAGCTCACTCACCTCCCTCAGACCTTTAGTCAGATGTGGTCTTCTCACTGAGGACCTTCTCAAGCACCTTTAGAAAATGGTACCTCCACCTCCACACTGTCCTGCTTTCTTGTCACCATCTGACACACTACACATTCCCCTGGCTTATTTTGTTTATTACCTGTCTTTCCCCCACCCCACCAGCTCTAAAGTGTAGGTTCCACATGAGCAGGGGTTTTCGGCTGTTTGAATCACCACTGTATTGCCAGTGCCTAGAAGTACATATCATGCCTGTAACGTACCAGGTGCTCCAAAATATCTGTTTCCACATTTACTGCTGTGCCTGAGCAGCAAACGTAGGAACAAAGGGAACGACTAGTGTTGGCTGGAGACTCTAGTATTCTGATCATCAGAACTCCGCTTGACAAAAACAAAGAGCAACAATTAAAGCAAACCACAGGGTCTGGGAGGCAGTGAGAATTCCAGAACATAGAACACGAGCAGCAAGACAGGGTGTGCAAACGGTGAGGAATGAAAGGGAAGTCTGGAGGAGCAAGATTTGTGGGCAGAGCTCACCACGCTGAACAAAGCTCTCTTTTGTTGCGTGTCGGCCTGGCACCTTGGGCTCCCATGCCACTTCCACTGTGGCGGAATGTAATCGGTCCCAAGAGTTACTCTGCCGGCTGAGTGTGTACGTCAGGTTACGGCATCTAGTGCAGCTCTGAACTGTCTACTATGCTCTGTGGTATTTGTACATTATGTAAGCTCTCTTTCTCCCAAAGTGGTGTTAGGGGAGAGGAAAAAGGAGTTAGATGGGGAAAGTGATGCATGTCCCAGTGGAGAGTCTATTAGGGTGCAGAGTTTCAGATTCTTAGTCTTTGGTCTTTAGACTGAACATTGTTGGCTTCCGTTTGGGGGAATGATCATACGGAATTTTCTCCCTTCACAATCCCAGTAAACTTTTCTTTAGGTTCCTTAGAACCCTAATTTCCCCATCTCATGGCATCTGTTTCAGGATAGGCTGCTGCCAGCCTATACAGTATGTAAATTCTAAAAGGATACCCCTTCTGTGTGGACGCACTCCACCAGCATATGGCTTAGTGGAAAGCTGCCGCTTTTGTGCAAAAAAAAAAAAGGCATCCCTTCCTGCAGGACTGGAATTCAGCCCTATTTGCCTCCTTGGCTGGGCACCTTGGCACAGTGTATAAACTCACATCCATACGCAGTAGCTCAGTCTTCAAGTTCTTTCCTGCCCTCATCTGTAAACGTGAAATGCTTAAAGAGTAAAACCCTAAACCATCTGAAGTCAAAGGGGGATGTTGAACGGGATTGCTCAAGAAGTGACCTAGAATCTACATTTCTTTCCAATGGGGGAAGCTCAGATTCCGTCCGGAAGCAATTCTTGATATCAAGAATTCCAGTTCCCAGCCCAGTCCACCACAGAGGCAGCGGAGCAGAGGCAAGCAGATGTTGATGGTGGAGCAGAAGGGCACATTGCAAGTAGAGAAAGGAGCCATTTGTGGGTTATAAATAAGTGACCGTAGGCACTTTGCAGAACACATTGGAAAAGGCAGCCTTCCTAGATGTCAACTGATACAGTCTTTGTTATTTAAAATCTGAACTTTGAGAGATTCCAGATATGGAGATGGAGATTTCTCTGCAATTAATAACAAGAGCCTTGATACAAGAAACAATCCCCTGAACCTGGACCGGTATGAGTCAAGAATTAGGTGGAATAGAAGAAGCACAGCAGCTAGACCTGGATACCACAAAATCAGCAGACTTCTCAGTTCCTGAGGAAGGAGTGAAAGTCAACATCAGAACCCAGCTGCAGTTTTCCCAAGTTAACAGTTCAGTACATTTTAGATGCTTCTCATTACAGAATGTGAGACTCAGCCATTCTCGATTAACCTTGGTTTTGTCTTTATTGAAGTCTAAATTAAAGAACACTTCCAGGTATTTTCATAGATGGAATCTGCCTGGGAGAAGAGCCGCACCTAACCACTGCTGACAGGATCCTGGCGTCCAGAGCGGACAGGGCAGGGAACACAGCCTCTCTCAGGGGATGCTGCCTTAGCCAGCCCTCGCCTGGTCCAGAAGGGCTGCACATTGAAATCCCATAATGTATGACTGCTGGCCAGGCTGGCTTTCATGTAGTCATCTGTGTGACAAAGTTTCCACTAAGCTGCCTTTGTGTACATCACCTCATGGCATCAGTAACCCAGCACATTCCAGTGCGGGCCTTGCAGCTACTCCAGGGCGATCCCTGGGAGCTCCATCCTTGCCACGAGCCAGCTCCCCGAGGAGGGTCTGTCTTTGCCTGTCTCAACCCTCTGGTAGCTGTGGGGGTTAGGATGGGAAGAAGGCAGAGACTAATAAAATTTAAGTAAGAACTATTTTGTGGGCTTCCCTGGTGGCGCAGTGGTTAAGAATCCTCCTGCCAATGCAGGGGACACAGGTTCGAGCCCTGGTCTGGGAAGATCCCACATGCCGCGGAACAACTAAGCCTGTGCCACAACTACTGAGCCTGCGCTCTAGAGTCCACGAGCCACAACTGCTGAGCCTGCATGCCACAACTACTGAAGCCTGCGTCCCTAGAGCCCATGCTCCACAACAAGAGAAGCCACCGCGATGAGAAGCCTGCGCACTGCAACTAGAGAAAATCCCGCACAGCAACGAAGACCCAACGCAGCCAAAAATAAAAAAAAGAACTATTTTGTTTCAAGAATGAAATGATGCCATTTGCAGCAACATGGATGGACCTAGAGATTATCATAGTAAGTGAAGGAAGCCAGAAAGAGAAAGACAAGTACCATAGGATATCACTTATATGTGGAACCTAAAATATGACACAGCTAAACTTACTTACAAAACAGAAACAGACTCACAGACATAGAAAACAAACTTGTGGTTACCAAAGGGGAAAGGGGGTGGGGGAGGGATAAATTAGGAGTTTGGGATTAGCAGATACAAACTACTATGTATAAAATAGATAAACAACAAGGTCCTACTGTATAGCACAGGGAACTATATTCAATACCTTGTAATAAACCATGGTCGAAAAGAATATGAAAAACAGTATGTATTATATATGTGTATAACTGACTCACTTTGCTATACATCAGAAACTAACACAGCATTGTAAGTCAACTACACTTCAATTGAGAAAATAAAAAAGAACAAATAGAAATAGTTTGTTTGTAGGAAGGGAGAAGGCAGAACCAATGTATTGATACAGGCCAAAATTTTACTGGTAACATTTGTCTCTCTTCTCACCCTCCTTTCAAGGCCTTGCCCCTACCTCCTCTAGTTGGCCGCGAATTCTCCCTTTCACCTGCACAGATTACCTTTTGACAACTCAGAACTCCTGGCCTTGGCCTGTTTACCATCATAGGGTTCTATGCCTTCAAACTATTCTTTATCTCCGTTCCATTTTCTTACGCTAGGTGTGGGGAAAGCAATCTGATTAAACTCCAGAACGTTCACCACTGATTGGTGAGATTTTAATTAGTCATAAGCAATCTTTCCCTGCCAGCAGCATGAAGGGCTTTTGTGACAGCTGTGGTGACACTTTTACACTTTGTACAATGCTGGATATGACATTGCTGCATTATTTTGAAGTTTTTTTTGGTGTATTGTTGAAAATAATCCTTTTTTTTTTTTTGCGGTACGCAGGCCTCTCAACACTGTGGCCTCTCCCGTTGCGGAGCACAGGCTCCGGACGCGCAGGCCCAGTGGCCATGGCTCACGGGCCCCGCCGCTCTGCGGCATGTGGGATCCTCCCGGACTGGGGCACGAACTCGTGTCCCCTGCATCGGCAGGCGGACTCTCAACCACTGCACCACCAGGGAAGCCCAAAAATAATCCTTTTTAAGACTACAACTGCAGCTTGCTTCTCACCACTCCTTCCCTTCCTCTCTCCTCTTCTTCCTATTTCTGAATGTTCCTTTTCTGAACTAAATTACTCCATGTAGATTTTTCTTTTGACCTTTGTTCTCCCAGAGAAGGGATCACTGTCATTTTTGACTTCCAAAGCCTACTGGGATTTGATTCTGGGACCAATTACTGCCTCCCCACCCCTGCATTTTTTGTTTGTTTCAAATGACTGAACAACTCAGCCCTAGTTTTCTGTCTCTTTCTTTTTAAAAAAACTTTAAAAAATTGTGTAGAAAATGCATAACATAAAATTTATCATCTCAACCCTTCAAAAATATACAGTTCAGTAGTGTCAACTATATTCACGTTGTTGTGCAACAGCTCTCTAGAACCTTTTCATCTTGTAACATTGAAACTCTGTATTCACTTAACTCCCCACCCTCCCCCTCCAGCCCCTGCAACTCTCATTCTACTTTCTGTTTGTTTGACCACTTTAAGATACCTCGTGTAAGTGGAATCATACAGTAATTGTCTTTCTGTGACAAAATACTAACACTTTCACTTTGTATAATGTCCTCAAGGACATTACCCTTGAGAACATAACAGTGTAATGTGACATTACAGGGACATTCCATCCATGTTGTAACATGTGTCAGAATTTCTTTCTTTTTTAAGGCTGAATAATATTCCGTTGTATATACACACAACATTTTCTTTATCCATTCATCTGTCACTGGACATTCGGGGTGTTTCTACCCTTTAGCTCTTGTGAATAATGCTGCAGTGAACAAGGGTGTGTGATCTGGTTCTCTCTTATACTATAAGTACATTAAAAACAGCCAGAAAGCAAAACAGAACTGAAAGGATAAAGCTCCACTTTGCCACAATGGCAAAAAGAAAAAAAAAAAAATCTGCTGCCTACTTTGTCGCTCACTCTGGAAGCTGCTTGCTAGTATGAACTTTATTTTGCATAAGATTATCTATTAACTCAAAGCTTTCACCTCTATTGAAAGCTCCACTTTAAAGTTTGACATTTTTTTTTTTTAGCCCTTCAGAAGTTTTTATTATCTGAAAGTACTCAGAAATGTCTCCATTCTTCTGCGATCTCTAGAATACCTTATTCTAGTACAAGGGTATCCTATAATTCACTCTGATATGCCAGCGAATGTTAAGCAGTCTCCCTACCTAGCTTTAGCTTTTAAAACCAATATACCTTTACTTAGTAGAGTTGAAAGTAGGTATTGAGAAGGTATTTGTGGGCAGAAATCCTCCTTTAAATTGATAATTCCCAACCCTTTCTCCAGTAGGGCACACAAGCAAGAAAATCTCCCCGAACCAATGTCAGGGTGATGACGAGGTCATGCCTGCTTGCTTTAACATCACCTCTCTCCCGCTCAAGAAAGCATAAAATACAAGTGAATGCAATGGATGTTGTTATAGGGATAGCCTTGGATTTTCTCTGGTTTATTTTTTTAAGGGTAAATCATTTGCAACTCCAGTATTTTAACTATTAGTAAAACAGATCATTTGCAAGGCACCTTATGAGTGAGTCACCACACCAGTATGAACACGTTGTGGTTGAGAACTTTTGCCTTAAATGATGATGCTTGGCTTATTCTGCATACTATATATTCAGCCTTGGAAGGGATAATGAGGCGTGTGCTTGTGGTTCCCTCATTCTTTCCCTCCAACTGGGAAAAGGCAGAGGAATATGAATGGAGCAGAGCAAAAAGTTCCTTGAGGATGCAGGGGTCTTGAACTTACTGTCAGGCTCTCTGCAACATCAGTTATTTTGGGAGCCCTGAATGACAAGCCCCAAGTATTTGAGCTGAGATAATTTAGTTCCTGGGGATCCTGGAACAGTTTGGATAGTAGAGTTTAGTGGTTAAAACATCCATATTGGAGGCAGAAAAATGTGGCTTCAAGTCCAAGCTCCGCAACTTTCTAGTTTTGTGAACTTAGGTGAGTTATTTAACCAATCTGATCCTCAATTTTCTCATCTGCAAAATGGGTTTAAAAACAGTCTATTTGGTATGTATTTATGTAATTAAATTAGGTACAATCGTATGTAGAGCCAAAAAAGAAATTACATTGCAATATCTATAGGATGTTAGTATTTATTTATGTGCAGCAAATTATATATTTCTAAGTTACATATATGTATTTAAAAAGCAAAGAAAACTGTAGGCGATACTAAGAAAATGATAATATTGATTTTATCTAGGATATTTTATTGAGATTTTTGCCCTAGACGTGTCTCTGAAGTTTAAACTGTTACTATAATTATGTATTCAGGTATAAGCTATATAATTAAAATAAATGTTTCTTTAAAATTACAACGTAAAAAAAAAAAACCCAGTGTATTTGAGGACATCTGATGTCTTCATCTGTCTAGAATCCCTTCTTTACCCACTTCTTTCCTGTAGGTAATCCATGCCCTGGGGTTCAAGTGGGGTTGGACCTCACCCACTTCATCCTCCCAGTCACAGGTAAGGCATGTGACCCAGGTCTGTCCACTCAGAGAATTTCATCCCTCGGCCACAGAGTTTGATTCACAGAGTAGCATGTGACTTAAGCTGGTCAACCAGATTTTTCTGGTGGGGTTAGTGAGAAAGATAGATTTTTTTTTCTGCTGGAGCTGCTAACTGTGAAGGTGGAGTATGGGGTGTGGTCGGCAAACTATCCTACTATGTGGGAATATGCTGTCCAAAGAGTGTAGCCAAGTAGAAAGAGCAGAGGTTAAAAAAGAGAGAGCCCTAATGAAACAGTTTAATTTCTGGTTCCAACTATTTCTGAAAGCAGCCCTCAGTTTCCTAGTTATCTGAGTCAGTAAATTCCCTTTTGTGTTTAAACTCGTCTGAGTTGGGTTTCCGACATCCATCACCAGAAGTCTTGACCAGTATACTACTTGAAGGGTGTTGTGGGAATAATGTCTGTAAAGGGATTTAAGGCTGGGTCATGGCATCCCATCTTCCTCGCCCAGAACAAGGCGAGGCAGCCTGGGCCTCAGTCATCAGCCCTCAGGCCTGTGGAAGCCAAAGGGTGTTCCTCCTTCTGTGTGAACACGGCAGGGCAGAGCCCACAGACTCTTTTCCCCTCTCGCTTTGCTTTGTGCATGTGACTCCAGAAACAGTTGTTCTGGAGGGAAAAGTAACACTAAGTATAACTCTTTGAATGAACTTCTGAGCATTTGTTTCTCTAGCTCAGTAACAACTATGGCCTTCGCATACCTGTACTGGGTTGATTTGTTTGTAAGTTTTACTTGATTTTTACATTAAACTCCATTTATGGAACTATAGAATGTTAGAGCTGGGGGGTACCCTGCAGGAGGAAATGTCTGGACTGGATACCCCCTGTAAACAGAACAAGAAGCATTGGGTTGAAGCAGCCCCTTCCTCCAGCCAACTGGCCAAGGCAAGCCTACATCTAGTCTCCTGATCCCCAGTTCTCTGAAAGGATCCTGCCCTCAAAACTGAGCTGGGCCTCTTCTCAGCCACACATCCAGCCCTGTCTTCCCTCTCACAGAGCGCCCATCTGGTGTTGCAACCCCTCGGGGTCTGCTTCACTCACAGGTAAGGTGGGGTGCGGCCCAGGCCCAGGGGTTCTGAGCAGGGCCGAGTCCCCACCTGCTCCTGCAGTGGACTCTCCTCCACCTCCCGGCTCCTCCAATCTCTCCCGCTCTGTCCTTTCTCCCCACAGTTCACTAGCTCAAGCCCTTGCCACCCGCCCTTGACTCCCGTGCTCTCTCCCTCTCTCCTTTTTTTCCTCCCTCTCCCACTCTTCCCTCCTTCTCTCTACCAGCCCCCTCCTTCTTATCCTGTCTGGTTGGCCCATTATTCCTGGAAGGTTAAGTCCCAGATATGGAGGCTACTGTTCTAAAGTCAGAATTTCCCAAAAAGCGATCCAATGACCAACAATTCCAACAACTGTTAATATGGACTTCATGTGTTCAAAAGATTTCTGTGGACAAATAAAGAGTTACCAAATTTAAGGGTAAGAATTTAAATTCAAACTTGGCTGTGTAAGAACTGTTGTATGATCCCGTTTTGTTTTTTTTTTTTGCGGTACGCGGGCCTCTCACTGTTGTGGCCTCTCCCGTTGCGGAGCACAGGCTCCGGACCCGCAGGCTCAGCGGCCATGGCTCACGGGCCCAGCCGCTCCGTGGCATGTGGGATCTTCCCAGAACAGGGCACGAACCCGTGTCCCCTGCATCGGCAGACGGACTGTCAACCACTGCGCCACCAGGGAAGCCCATGATCTCATTTTCTTAAAATCAGTTTGACACAACCTGAGCCTCCAACCCACCAGGCTAATGGAAAACTCGCCTCCTGATCCCACCCGCCCCCTCCAGGATTATGACAATGTCCTGGGGTTTGACACAGGGCAGGACCCTTGAGGCTCAGCGTGGCGTGGCATCATCAAAGGGCTCCTGGTGCAGGGCCCATGGCCACGTGATGGGGTGGCGCCACTGCACCTGTGCCAGGCTTGGGCACAGGGAGCTTAGCTGAGGCTGGAGCCTCAGTGCCTGGAGTCCGGCTTCCCCACAGGCCCCCATCAGGTCCTGACAGCTCCCATCAGGCCTGGTGCCAGCTTCTCCCAGAAGCCCCCAACCTCTGCTTGCCTTTCATCTTAAAGAATTTCTAGCACTTCTCTCTGCTTTTGCCTCCCCACCCAATTCTCCACCAGGCAGAAGCACTTGCCTTTGAACTATTACATATAGAATGGGTAAACAAAAAATTCCTACTGTGTAGCACAGGGAGCTATATTCAATACCTGTGATAAACCATAATGGAGAAGAATATGAAAAAGAATATATATATAAAATTCAGTCACTTTGCTGTACAGCAGAAATTAACACAACATTGTAAACGAACTATACTTCAATAAAATAAAATTTTTAAAAAAGCACTTACAAACGTAAGGTAGATAGCTAGTGGGAAGCAGCCGCATAGCACAGGTATATCAGCTCTGTGCTTTGTGACCGCCTGGAGGGGTAGGATAGGGAGGGTGGGAGGCAGGGAGACGCAAGAGGGAAGAGATATGGGAACATATGTATAACTGATTCACTTTGTTATAAAGCAGAAACTAACACACCATTGTAAAGCAATTATACCCCAATAAAGATGTTAAAAAAAAAAAAAAAAAAGCACTTGCCTTTGTCTTCCCCTCTGGGAGAATCTAGGAAATTTCTCCCAAAGGCAGGAAAGGGTGTATCAGCAAGTGGCTACTGAGATCCTACAGAACGGATCTCCCCTCCATTGACAGGGAACAAAAGGCTGGTTACTTTCTCAGGGAGATCGGGTTGGTGGAGGAAAAGTAGAGTGAGAACAAAATGCAAAATATTGTCTCAGTTAATTGCCCTGTCATGAAGAGAGACTGGTCATTTCCCAGAGAACCTCTCAGGAGGCAGATGGACAACCTCTCCTATGTGCATTTGACCTGGGACCCTCTTCTCTGCCCAGAATCTCAAGGACTAGTCCATGGAACATGCCTCAGGAAATTCTGCATTAGGAGTTAGCTGTTCACAGTTCCTAACTCTGGCCTTTGCCTGCCAGCAGTTTATGACATTATCAGGTGGACACATGAAAGGACAGAGAGACACTGAAGTGCAGTGGCAATGCACTGGCTGAGGGTTCAAGTCCTGGCACTGCCACTTTCACGCTATCTCTGAAGCTCAGTTTTCCCATCTGTAAAATGGGATTAGTAATAATACCGACCTAGTGAGACGGGGTGAAGATCGCATGACGTCATGTACATGAAGTATCCAGAATAGCTTCTGGAATGTAGCCGATAGTCAACGTGTCCTTGTAAGCACTGTTGTCCGGCAGCCTGAATCTGAGAGGTCTGTGAGCAGCAGAGTGACCCATCCCAGTGGGCTTGGGAGAGGTGTACCTGGCAGAGCTGAGGAGTATGAAAGGGGGGCCAGAGCTGGAAGTCAGTAGAGCAGCTGGAGGAAGAATGAGGGAGAAGGGGGAGCAGCATCCCTTCCCAGCACAGCTCCTCAGTGTGGTGCCTTTTCCACAATTTGAAGAAGTATGTTAACAAGGCTGCTCTTAAGACTATGATAAAAACAACAACAACAGCAACAGAGACCTTGGAATGCATGCAAGACTGAAACACTGGCCCATCAACTTGGAGCACAGGCCCCGGTCCCCATGTCTATCCTGCTGTTTAGAACATGGCTTCACCACTGTGAGAAGGCCACTGTGACCTGTAGGTGAGCATGTAAAAGGATCTGAATTCAGGCAGCGTCAGGAGAAATGGGGGAGCAGGGAGAGCTGCCCCTGATCACAAAGAATGAGCCTCCCCATCCACCACGGCGGGCGGGGTGTGCCACGGGCCTGGCCTCCTCCAGCTGGGCTTCGCGGGCAGGAACTGGACTGAGGTGTGGTTCAAGGCTGGTGTTCAGGGGGATGGGTGCCTGATTCATTTCGGTATCCCTTTCACTTAGCACAGGGCATGGCCCTTCTGTAGCTCCTTGGTGAGAGGGTACTAAAAGGAGAGAAGCACCCCCTTCTTCCTCATGGCTGCAGGGCTGGCAGGCAGGGCTCAGACAGGACAGGACAGGATGTGGGCACCTGCAAGACATGGCTCCCACTGTCCCCTTCACCCACTGCACAGCTGGCTAAGAAGCCCAGGCAGGGGCGAGGACACTGAGCAAGGTGCAGGGGCAGCTCCTGCCTTCCTCCCGCCCTCCCCTCTCTCCCCGCATTCTGTCTCTTCGATTTCTTTGCAGCCCAGATTAACAGTTGTCAGTATGAAGGGACTCTCGCTCCCAACACAAAGCCATTTTCACAGGCACAGCTGATGCTGTGCTTGGCCTCCTCCTAACGCTGCTTCAGGGGCAAAGTGATTTCGGCTGCGTGTTAGGGACAGGCTGTCGTGCAGTAACGGCACATTAATTTTGAGCGTGTGCAGAGGTACAAGTGGCACCTCTGAACGTAGATGTTTTATTCATATAGAATTAAGGCTGTGACAGCTTCCACCCACCATTAGTCTTCATTCACTTTGGATTGTGGAGCAATGCAGGGTTGTCTTCAACAGCTTGGCTCCCATGACAGGATCTATGAGATATAGGGCTCCGCATGGTGGGAAGGATGCCTCAGAATCGTCAGATCATAGACTGAGAAGGGGCCTTCGATATGGTCTAATCCCAGAGACTTGTTTTAGGGTGTGGCTGACCCTGAAGGCCAAAGAGGTAAAGGGACTTGGGAAAGGACACAGGGTTTGTGCCAGAGCAAGGAGAGCCTAGGGCTTCTGTATCCCACCTGCACAGAATCCCTTCCGAGGACCTGGATGGTCTAGAACTCTTTGCCCTGAGCCATGCCTGCCGAGGGGACAGGACCCCAGTAAGTCAGCTCCACCTTGGGCTGGGCTGTCTTGAGTTTCCAGGAATCTGGGTCCAGGTAACTCAACTGCTCTGCAGCATCTTGGTACAGTCCTGTCCATAGGGCCCTACTCACTGGAGGGCAGGACTACGTCTGTCCACTAACCCTGCTCTTTCTTCACCAGCCCCCTTCCATCTTCTCTACCTTTAAGAAAGCACACAGGGCTTCCCTGGGCGCAGTGGTTGGGAGTCCGCCTGCCGATGCAGGGGACACGGGTTCGTGCCCCGGTCCGGGAAGATCCCACATGCCGCGGAGCGGCTGGGCCCGTGAGCCATGGCCGCTGAGCCTGCGCGTCTGGAGCCTGTGCTCCGCAACGGGAGAGGCCACAACAGTGAGAGGCTCGCGTACCGCAAAAAAAGAAAAAAAAAAAAAAAAGAAAAGAAAGCACACAGCACTATGGAGAGCAGCGTGGAGGTTCCTCAAAAAACTAAAAATAGAACTACCATACGACCCAGCAATCCCACTCCTGGACATATATCCAGAAAAGACAAAAACTCTAATTCGAAAAGATACACTCACCCCGATGTTCACAGCAGCACTGTTTACAATAGCGAAAACATGGAAGCAACCTAAATGGCCATCGATAGATGAATGGATAAAGAAGATGTGGTACATAAATATATACAATGGATTTTTACTCAGCCATAAAAAAGAATGAAATAATGCCATTTGCAGCAACATGGATGGACCTAGAGATTGTCATACTGAGTGAAGTAAGTCAGAGAAAGACAAATATCATATGATATCACTTATATGTGAAATCTAAAAAAATGATACAAATGAACTTATTTACAAAACAGAAATAGACTCACAGAGTTAGAAAACAAACTTATGGTTACCAAAGTGGAAAGAGATGGGGGAGGGATAAATTAGGAGTTTGGGATTAACAGATACACACCATTATATATAAAATAGATAAACAGCAAGGACCTACTGTATAGCACAGGGAACTATACTCAATATCTTGTAATAACTTATAATGGAAAAGAATCTGAAAAAGATTATATATATATATAACTGAATTATTTTTCTGTACACCTGAAACATTGTAAATCAACTATATTTCAATTAAAATAAAAGAAAAGAAAAAGAAAGCACACAGTTCTACCCCCAGTGGGCTGGACTGGGGCCCTGCCTCAGAGGCTTTCCCACTTAGAACTGGAGGGACCCTCAGAGCTCACCCAGTTCAGTGTCCCAGGAAGAAACTGGGGCCAGAGAGATCAGACTAAGGCCATACCTCTGAGGAGAAGCTGGCTGAGGTCAGAACCTAGGACTCTTTTTTTTTTTTTTTTTCCCGGACGCACAGGCTCAGCGGCCATGGCTCACGGGTCCAGCTGCTCTGCGGCATGTGGGATCTTCCCGGACCGGGGCACGAACCCGCGTCCCCTGCATTGGCAGGTGGACTCTCAACCACTGCGCCACCAGGGAAGCCCAAAACCTAGGACTCTTGATCCCAGTCTTAGTGCCCTTCCCTCCCAACCCACGACTCGGGAGTGAAGACCCAGTATACTCTAAGTGGGGTTCCTCCAAGTGGAGCCTAAAGACCAATTGGCTTCAGAATCATCCCGGAAGCTTGCTTAAAATGCAGCTTTCTGAAGCTACCCCAGACCGACTAGATCAGAATCAGTGAGGCGGGGACCAGGAATCTCCTTCTGATGCACCGCATTCTTTGAGAGCCACTGAAGGCGGATGTTACAATCGGTTTTGAAGGGTGTTGCAAATAACTGGTTACTAATAATACTTAAAGCACTCAATTTGGCGGCGTTATTTCCTTTTTGAACGGAACAGATACAATAGCATGGCTCTCACACACTTGCATAATGATTAGCTTCCTTGACCAGCAGAGAAAGTTATGGAGCTCCAGATACCGCACAGGGGAGGCACGTGCCTTAGAGGCTGCGTTTTTCCACACCACGTGACCAGACCCTTTATTTGTGTTTGGGCCTCCCCTAAAAGGATATCTGGGGGCACAGACGAGTGCACCAGCTTTGGAGAGAGGCAGAGCTAGGTTCGAATCCAAGCTCTACCGTTCACCAGTTGTCCATCAGACCCCCTGACTTCTGTCAGTTTCCTCCTATGCAAATTGGGAATAGTAGTTCCTACCCCCAAGCGTTGCTGTGAAGATTAAACTAAAACATCCTCATGTATGTGTATTGGAACAAAATGCAGGCATGGGATGCACAGCTCCCCGCAGCCTGTAGCAGGGTCTCTGGGCATTGTCCCGCTACATCTGGCTTATTCCCCTTACCCATTCAGAGGAGAAAGACCCTTGTGCTGGGATTCTTGAAGAACTGTACTCTGCAGGGGCTGTGCTGGTGTTGAGTAAGGCTCAACAAACGGGAGAGGCAGTATAACCCCAGCCATGGCTATCTTTCCCCCTCTCGCCTTCCCTCTGTGGCTTTCTGGGACCATGGTTGAAGCTGGGGGTCCTTGCCCTTCTCCTCTTCCATCCCGGAAGTTTTTGCCTAGCCCTGAATCCACTTTGGTGAGAACAGGGGTGGGCAGGGCATCTGGTGGGAGGCTGGCTTTGGAAGCATTAAAAGACGCACCCCTGGCTCTTGAGACGCTTCCAGCAAAGGAGAGAAGGGATGCTAAGCCTAATCATTTCTTGCATCTTTGCTTTAATGCAATTCCACTTCACTCTCTGGTTCATTGCCCACTCCTGTCTGACAAGGAGACAGCAAAGGAGCGGCATGCTTGAGGATTCTGGTGAGCTGGCAAGTCTGACTCCCACACAAACTCTCCCCCATCCCTGCCTCTGCCCACACCTTACTCCAGAGTGTGCTCACCTCCTGATCTAAGCCGCTTAATGGGCTTCTCTGTTGCAGTTTAAACGTATCGACAGGCGAGCGTCCACCAATAACGACATGCGGTATGAAACTAATTTTCTTATTCCTTGCACATTGGCTTCATTAAGGCCGTTAGTACATTTGACATCTCGAGAGGAAACAACCTTTTTCTCAGCGTGTCACCTTCTCATAAATAATGGGTGGAGGCCTCCTGGGGGCCACCGTTCCTACTAATATACTCCCCAGTTTCACTCACTGCCCAACGAAGAAACATTCTAAGCAAGTGGAGAAATGGAATTAACAAGAGATCTCCATACTGGATCTATACTCCTCAGAGCAATTGAGAAGAGAGAGGTGACCGTGGCTCTGAGTGGACCAAGAGCTTCGGGAGTGGCCTGGTCAGATGAGAGCCCCGGCTTTGATTTCTGATGGCAGACCCCAGAGAGGAGTTTTATAAACAGTGGCTGCTCCTCCAATCTTGCAGACAGCACGTCCGAGGCCCTCTCTCCACCTGTCGGCAAAGAAGCTCATTAGCGCTTCCGAGGCTCACATCAAATGTGGCTCTCCTTCAAATTTGTAGGAATCAGGTTGCTTTAATTAGCCATGCCTTGGGGGCAGGGTCCTTAGGGCATGGACAATTTTTAAAACTGCAGTTTATCTGGACAGGACAGGATGGCTGTGGAAGGCCTGTGAGTTGATTAAAACAATTTGGGTGGTGGGAGCAATGTTGGGATAGTGTTAAAGAAGAGCTGGGTTTCTAAGCTGTCTTAGTTCGTTCATTATTTAATCCCTTGGATGCACATAGACTCAGAGGTAGAGGCAACCCAGAGCTACACTTGGTAACCTCAGGGGGCTGGACTTGGATGAAAATCTTACAAGTGACCTGTGCTTCAGCGGGAGAGAGGCCCATCCTTCTTCCAGGCTGCACGGAGGCTTCACAGGGACTTAGACTGGACTGTGCCTTTTCTGTCGGCATTTCCCTTTCCCCAAACCCACTGTGTCTGAGTTGGCCCAGCCACGCCCCGCATATTCCAGGGGAGCCGAAGCTCCCCCCTCATCACCCCCACCTCCTCTATGACGTCTCACAGATGCCCCCTGGAAAACTCTGGTTTTTTGTCCTCTGCTGCCTCCATCAAGTCCCAGCTGCCCGACTCTAGGAAGTGGCCCTGACTGTGCCTCAAACTTCTAAGTCAGTGTTAGCTATCTCTCCTCTGGGTTTCCTTGACACCCTGGGCTCACTTTTAGTGGCTATATTTTACAAACACTTACATAGCACTTGCTAGGCACTTTTAGGAATATTTACTCATTGAATCTTCATAACAACCAAGAAGGTATTTACTAATATGATGCCTCTTTTATAGATCAGAAAACAAAAGACACAGAAAGACAGCAATTTGCTCAAGGTCACCCAGCACGTAAGTGGCAGGGCTAGAATTCAAATGCAATCTGGTTGCAGAATTTGGGCTCTTAACCACTCTGTGAAACTACGTGCCACCAGATGCCTTGTAGAACAGTCCATTTACAAGTCCTTTCTCCCTCACCCACCTGTGAATTCTGTGAGAGCTGGAATTCACTGCCAGGTACACAGTAGATGTTCCAAAAGCTTTGGGGAATAATATGCCCTGTGTACATACAGTCCTGCCTTGAGTCAAGCGGGAGCATATATCAGCCAGTAGTTTCTCCTGGTGCCAAGAAGGGGGCTCCAAAAACAGAGATAACGCTCCCTGCCCGTAAAGGACATGTGCTGGTTTTAACTGCTCATTCCCATCAGCACGTTGATTTCCTTTGGGGAAATTAACTGTTTCCTGCTGGGTATAGGATTGACAGGATTGTGAATGGAGGTGACCTGTCCTCCCCCAGCCAGGGAAGGCAAGGACCCCAAGTTAGGCCAGCTGGACTCTATTTTCCTGGACTTTGAATTTGGAGTAGAGTGGCACGTGAACGGAAACACCAGTGGATGGCAGGGTTGCCTGTTCCCTCTTGCCTTGTCTGAGCCCCATCTGGATGTTTGCACTCCACGTCTGCCTTCCTCTCCCTGCCCGGTCATCACCTCTGCCCCTTGACCTTAGCTTACTTTGCACTGAGTCTATTTGGCCTGGCTAGACCTGACACCTTGGATTCCAATGAACTTGCACTGCTTTTTTCTATACAACTATCCTATCTGTACACTTGCTGTGGGTCACGCTGCTGCCACCTGGCCTGTTCTTGCTCTGGACCTTCTGTACCCGGCATCCTGTTCAGGCCCTCCCTGTGCTCTCCTCCAGCTAAAGTTTCCTGCTGTGTTCTCTGAGCTTCAGGGTACCACCCTGGGGGTGGGATGGGGAGCAGAGGCCCAGCGAGAGGCTGAGTGGGAAATCTATTGGTGCCACTTTTATCTGTCTTATATATTCAAGTTCTACTTAAGACTGCAGTAAAAAAAAAAAAAAAGCTCCTCTACTTCAAAAAAAAAAGTTTGAAAACCATTATCTTAGATCTTTCTGAAGCTATCATTTTATTTCTGTATACCGCTCTAGCATTTAAGCTTTTAGTTTGCTCAGAACTCAGTTAGCCATTCATTTGATATCTACTTAGTTCATACTCTGTGCCAGGCACTGTGCTGGGTGCGTGGGAAGCCAGGTGAGGAAACACAGCCTCTGTCCTCAAAACACTCATGAGCTAAAGTAATGCCCCTCAAATGTGATGTTCACACAAGTCACCTGGGGTCTTTCAAAATGCAGATTTTGATTCTGTAGATCTGAGTTAGGGTCTGAGATTCTGTCTTTCTAACAAGCTCTCCGATGATGGAATCAGGAGCCCAGTGCTCCGGCATGCCCTCTGGGATGCCTTTAAAACTCCTAATGTGTAGGCCATGATGAAATCAGCATCTGTAATTTTTAAATATTCTTAGTGATTCTAATATGTAGCTAAGTGGTTCGTAAACCACTGATCTGTAGGGAAAGACAGACTGTATTAATTTCCTATATCTGCTGTAACAAACTTCCACAAACGTAGTTATTTAAAGCAACACAAATTTCTTTTCTTACAGTTCTGGAGGTCAGGAATTTAAAATGGGTCTCACTAAATCAATCTCACTAAAATCAAGGTGTTGGTAGGTATTCCTTTCTGGAGACTCTAAGGGAGAACTTGTTTTCTTGTCTTTTCCAGCTTCTTCAGGCTGCCACATTCCTTGGCACGTGGCTCCTCCCATCAGCTCTGATGTAGTCTTTCTCACCTTGTATCACTCAGACTCTCCTGCCTTTCTCTCTGATTTATAAGGACCCTTGTGATTATATTCAATCCATGCAGATAATCCAGAATAAAATCGTCCCAGCTCAAGGCCAACTGTCAGTAATACAGCATAATTTATGAACAAATTCTGGGGACTAGGAAACGGACATCTTTGGGGGAGATGTTATTCTGCCTACTGCGCAGACACTGAATAAGGTGAAGTAGTGCAGTGTGGTTCCGCCTTGAGGGAGATGTGCACAGGTGGGGTGGTCATTATTCAACCTTGGAAAAGGGAGAGGAGAAGGAGGCAGGAAGGACTTTCTGGAGGGAAGTACTACAGTTGACTCAGACCGGCTCTTGAGAGCTGACTGTCAAATTTCCAGGAATGTTACCCAAAGCAACCATTGGTAGCTTGAAATCAGCCATGGGAGGAATATTTACACCATAGAAACTGGAAAATGCTACACATCAGGTGTCTTTCTTTCCCTCTTTTCCAGAGAGCCAGTTGTTAAACATTTACCAGCACACTACTGAGGAGGTACCCAGAGTCTTAAAAGAATAGACATCAGCCAGCCAGGTGCATAAGACACTTGCCTTTGAAGTATATCTGCTCTCATCAAATATAGTACAAGCTCCCACTGGACAAGTCCCAAATTTCAATGCCTCTAGAGCAGGGCTTCTCCAACCTTAATACGCCCACAAATCACCTGGGGATCTTGTTAGATCTAATTTAGGAGGTCTGGGGTGGGGCCTGAGATTCTGCTTTTCTAACAAACTCCCAGGAGATGTCCATAATGCTGGTCCCAAAACACACTTTGAGTAGCAGGACTCCAGAGCAGTGCTCTCCAAAAGTGATCACAAAACAATCCATTCAGGTCCAAAGAAGATGATCCTGGGATTTCTATTTCTCCTATTTTATTTACCAAAGATGTCAGTGATTACCATTATTTTGTGTACATTGGGGAAAAAAATTTTAATTTATTTTTAAAAGTCAAAGTATAGTTGATGTACAATGTTGTGTTAGTGAAAAATTTTTTTAAAGCTACCAATTAAACTATGACATGCTATCAGTTGTATGATGCATCCTAATTTCGGAGGTATTAAAATGTGAAAAAAATGTGTCTTTGAATCAATAAAATGCAGTGTTTGTATTTTATATTTTAAAAAAATAAGATATCACACTTAGCGTTATTTAATACTTTAATGACACCGGAGCCCTTACTTGGCCTACATGTTGAATGGTTCTGAACTGTGAATGGTCCAGAGACTCAGAAGCAAAAGTGGGGGCCAGAGGGGTTAATGTGGTGTTGTTTGTCAATGCACTTTTTTTTTTGTTTTTCCATAACCTTTAGTTTTTATGGAGTTAGAGATTATGTCACCTAATTTTAGCTAAAAGAGCTCTCATAAAAGAGACAAATGGTTTAAAAGAATTCCTGTGGTTAGAAGTTAACACCGATAATAGAAGCCTGAATGAGCAATAAGAAAGAGGCAGAACTGACATTTCTGCTCCCAAAATGCATTCTGCATCTGCCACATTCCACAGTAAAACAATGATGATCTAATCAGATCTGACAAGACATTGGCAAAAAAAAAAAAAAAAAAGGAAAGAAAGAAAGAAATGATCAGAAACACTTTTGAAATGTGGATTCACATTCATTTTTATTAGAGATGAATGTCACCCTTGGGACCTTGAGGTGTGTGTTAGTTATGGTGGTGCATGTGTATAATTCATGCATACTAGGAAGAGCAGGTCTGCTCATTGCAGGAACCCAGGGACCCTTGCTGATGGAGCTGCCACCAGAGCAAGCTCTCCAGAGGCTTTCACACCAGCAGTTAAGTGCTCTGGTATGAAAGTGTCACATGTTTCTTTGGTTTCCAACTCACTGACCCAAACCAACCATGTGAGCCCAAACACAAGGAGAGCCGGAAGCACCATCCTGGCAAACAACAAGACTAATGACTGCCCTGACTCCTGATTTGTTTTTCTTCACCTGTTGTGCTGTCTCCTGCCCATCTGGGGTCATGATCTTTTCAAAAAACAGATAAATCTGGATGCTCTATGCCAGAGAAAGCTGCCCAGATAAGCCTGTTTTGCTCAGAAAAAATCCTGCCTGGGCTTTGAAAGGCATTTGAGTATGAAGATGTCTAATGTTTGGAGAAATTGCAAAGCTTCTGAACAGATGATACAGTCAAGCCATAAAGAAAAACCTACAAGACCTTGAAAACTTGCCTCTCTCCCAAGTCAGCCCTGTTCTGTGCTGGAAAATGATTTCATTCCCGCTTAGTTTTATGCCAGGAACTGAGCTAAGGAGATCTTTTCTCACCCTTCCCTTCCTGGCTTCAGTGGCATGAAGAGTAAATGAAGTTGGTCAATACGGCATTGAAGAATGGATTTAATCAGTGGAGAGGATCATGCCAAGGAGAATCTGGAAGCAAGAAAAAAAATCCCAGTGCAGATCATCTGTTCAAAGAGAATCCAGTTACAAGGAAATGTTTTCCACCTACAAAGATTTTATATATATATATATATTCTGATCTTTAAGAGCACCAGGTGGTAAAATAAGCATCACTGGAGAAATAACTTCTTGGTGACTCCATAGGAATGTGTCAGAGCTGAATCTTACAGGAAGCAAACTTCATTCACATTTAGTACTAAATAGATGAGTGGGAAACAAAAGGCAGTGTTTAATTAGGATGTAATTATTCATCCATAGTGGGATCCCAGCACCACTGTGTTCATTAGAGGAACATCATGTCTTCATTAGCAATTGGAGTTGTGTCCCAATTTTACCTGCCTGGGGGCCAGCGATGTTTGGAAGAAGCAGCAGCTGCTCCTTAGGGAGGAGATAGCATGATGGATAAGGAAAAGTGGCTCTTGTAGCATTTACTGTGAGCCTGGAGTCTGGCAGCCTTGCGAGCAGGTGAACAAGGGAGGCTCTGCTGTGAGGAGTTGTGTTGTGCCAAGAGTATGGCCAGTTTGGCCTATCGAATTAGTACCGAACCTGGGATTCAAAGACATCTATCTAAATATAAGACTTCTGAAGGACCTAGCAGTCTCTTCTGAAAACTCCTCATAATACCCATGATATACCCATGACATCACAGAACTAGAACAAATAATCCTAAAATTTATTTGGACCCAGAATTGCCAAAAGACCCAGAATTGCCAAAGCAATCAAGTGGGAAAAGAATAAAATGGGAGGCATAACCCTCCCAGACTTCAGACTATACTACAAAGCTACAGGAATCAAAACACTGTGGTATTGGCACAAAAACAGACATACAGATCAATGGAACAGAATAGAGAGCCCAGAAATAAAGCCACATACCTATGGACAATTAATCTTTGACAAAGGAGGCAAGGATATACAATGGGAAAAAAACAGTCTCTTCAGCAAGTGATGTTAGGAAATTTGGACAGCCACATGTAAATCAATGAAGCTAGAACACACCCTCATACCATACACAAAAATAAATTCAAAATGGCTTAAAGATTTAAATATAATACAAGACACCATAAAACTTCTAGAAGAGAACACAGGGAAAACATTCTCTTACATAAATTGTACAAATGTTTTCTTAGGTCAGTCTCCTAAGGCAATAGAAATAAAAGTAAAAATAAACAAATGGGACCTATTCAAACTTATAAGCTTTTGCACAGCAAAGGAAACCATAAGCAAAATGAAAAGACAACCTGAGGAATAGGAGAAAATATTTGCAAGTGATGCAATCAACAAGGTCTTAATTTCCAAAATACGCAAACAGCTCCCACAATTCAATAACAACAACAGCAAAAACAAACAACCCAATTGAAAAATGGGCAGCAGACTTAAATAGACATTTCTCCAAAGAAGACATACAGATGGCCAGTAGGCACATGAAAAGATGCTCATTATTATGACTTATTAGAGAAATGCAAATCAAAAGAACAATGAGGTACCACCGCACACCATTCAGAATGGCCATCCTTAAAAAGTCTAAAAATAATAAATGCTGGAGAGGGTGTGGAAAAAAAGGAACCCTCTTACATTGTTGGTGGGAATGTAGATCAGTGCAGCCATTATGGAAAACAGTATGGAGGTTCCTCAAAAAACTAAAAATAGAGCTGCCATAAGATCCATCAATCCTACTCCTAGGCGTATACCCAGACAAAACTATCATTGGAAAAGATACCCCTATGTTCATAGCAGCAACTATTTACAATAGCCAAGACATGGAAACAACCTAAACGTCCATCAATAGATTATTGTATAAGAAGATGTAGTATATATATATATATATATATATATATATATATACACATATATATAATGGAATATTACTCAGCCATTAAAAATAATAAAATAATGCCATTTGCAGCAACATGGATGAACCTAGAGATGATCATACTAAGCAAAGTAGGTCAGAAAGAGAAGGACAAATACCATATGATATCACTTACATGTGGAATCTAAAACATGACACAAATGAACATATCTATGAAACAAAAGCAGACTCACAGGCATAGAGAACAGACTTGTGGTTGTGGAGGGGGCTGGGGGGCTGAGTGAGGGATAGATTGGGAGATGCAAATTATTACATAGAGGATGGATAAACAGCAAGGTCCTGCTGTATAGCACAGGGAACTATATTCAATATCCTGTGATAAACCATAATGGAAAAGAATATGAAAAGAATATATGTATGTATAACTGAGTCATTTTGCTGTAGAGCAGAAAGTAAAACAACATTGTAAATCAACTATACTTCAGTAAAATTTTTTTTTAAACATCTTTATTGGGGTATAATTGCTTTACAATGGTGTGTTAGTTTCTGCTTTATAACAAAGTGAATCAGTTATACATATACATATGTTCCCATATCTCTTCCCTCTTGCGTCTCCCTCCCTCCCACCCTCCCTATCCCACCCCTCCAGGCTGTCACAAAGCACCGAGCCAACATCCCTGTGCCATGCGGCTGCTTCCCACTAGCTATCTACCTTACTACATTTGTTAGTGTAGTAACACTAACACAGCTCACCCTTCCCCCTCCCCATATCCTCAAATCCGTTCTCCAGTAGGTCTGCGTCTTTATTCCTGTCTTACCCCTAGGTTCTTCATGACAATTTTTTTTCTTCTTAAATTCCATATATATGTGTTAGCATACGGTATTTGTCTTTTTCTTTCTACTTCAGTAAAATTTGAAAAAATCAAAGTCTTCCTGGAAACACCCCAGACCAGGTTACGTGCCTTGCTGCTGTGCCTGCCACGTCCTTGTACCTATTATAGTGCTGCTGTTATAATAGCATAATTGTGTAAGCATGATTGCTTACTTGTTCTCTGCCTACTGGACTATGAACTCTCCGAGAATGGAGACTGCATCCTATTCAGTGCCATCCCCTGGGATGTGACACACGACACATACTTGATATATTTGATGGAAAGGATGGGTGGATGGGGTGACTCATTTCAAGTCCTCAACTGAAAACCCTTTTGAAATGCTGTGGAGGGCTGGGCTGTGTATGCTTTATTTAGAGCAGGAATCCTTAATCCGGAGTCTTTGTACCCCATGGGAGGGCGTGCGGTTCATGCATGGGAGGGGTGGGTAAGTTTGAAAAAATTGAATACAATATTTATGTGCATGTTCATTTTTCTGGAGAAGGTGCCCAGAGCTTTTTATCAGTTTTTCAAAGTGATACATGACCACAAGAAAGCATGAGAAATTCATGTGCTTATGTAATCTTTGGCCTTGACCCTCATGGAGGAGGAGGGATGGGAGCGAGTTCTGGCTTTGTAGGGCAACACCAGACATCTGCTGGAGATACTGAGTGGTAGACAGTCACTGGCAGGCCCTGAGCCTCTGCAGATCATGTGTCACTCTGCCCAGTGTTTCCTTAACACAGTGAGATAAACACATGTCTGAATTTGAGTTGCAATCTTAGAGTTTTACCATTTGGGATTTTAGAAGGCCACGGGCAGCAGAAGAGACCTTAGAAAATGGCAATCCCAAAGAGAAGTGATCAGAGATGTTGGACCCAAGGGAGATGGAAAGGTTGCCTTTTGATACATGAAGAATTGCTGTGTGTGGGAGGCTCTGGAAAATAGAATTGGGATCAACAGGTGAATGTGGCAGAAAGTCCATTTCTGCCCTTACAGAGGAAGAAACTTCTCCCAATTAATATTGCTTAAAAATGGAACAGTCTGTCTTCACAGGTAGTGAGTTCCTTATCACTAGAGAAATTCAAGCAAAGGCTGAAGGAACAAATATCAGGGATATAATGGGAGGGGGTATTGCTTCTAAGGCTCTGAGTTTTCTTTTCATTCTCTGCTTCTCAAGTAATTCCGTTCATTTTGAAAGACATTTCACTTTTCTTAATTTGATTCCTGTAAGAGATTCTCTTTCACCAGCCTCACCCACAGTTTCTAAGCTTTTGTCTTCAAGTTGAAGTCAAGAGCTTGTGCCGGCAAGCTAACTCTAAATAAACTGATGAGATTCTGAGCAAATTCTCTCTGGAAAATGTACTGAAATATATTCTTCTAAACAATGAAACAGATAAGCAAAACAGCTTTTATTCTGACGTACTGTTTTCTTGAACACCCTAGAAGCAACCACTCTTGAAGATGGAGCTGTTGGAGCCAAAGGCTCTGAAATTAATAGAATGCAATTTCCTGCCATTTCTGATAAATTTCTGGCCTTTCTATGCATATGAAAGTCATAAGGATGAGCAGAAGCAAAACTAGTAGCCAGGAGGTTATTTTGACAAGCTTCCTCCAGCCATCCCTCTATTGTCTTTTCATGATCACAGCTTTTTGTTTTGCACTGAATAACAATAAAATAAAAAATGAGAACAAGTGAGAGAGAAGACCAACGACGCAATGTTCAGCCAACAATGCAAACAGAATAAAAATGTTCTTCGATTTTAGGCAAAGATAGAAGAATTTGGTTAAGGGCAAAAAAAAAAAAGTGAAACTTTATAAAAAGCGGGTATTGGGAATACTATAACTTTTCTGAGCCACACAGAGATTCATCAGGAATGTTCTTTTCAGTTCTAATACATCCCGAGGCATTGCGGACAAACAACTCCAGTTCAGGTCTTATTTCTTGGGGGCTCTGTTTGGCTAAGTTCCTCTCCCAGACTTGGCGCCCAACCCCCTAAGTCTGGAGGATCCTGACCTTTTCTGATCTTGCTTCAAGCATCATGCTTTTGAACTTGTCTTTACACTTGCTTTTCACTATTCCTGGGAATCTGATCCCCACAGGCAACTCACTGAGACCACCCAGCTCTACCCCACTCGCAATGGCCAGACACCATCAGTAACATCACCATTTTCATTTCCGTCATAACACTTCTCATTTTCTGACATTATCTTGTATATTTATTTATGCACTTGTATATTATCTGTCTTCCTCATTTGAAATATAATCTTCATAAAATCCATGCCTGTCCGGTTCGCAGCATATTCCCAGCACCAGGAATCCAATATCACATACACCTCCCTGGACGCAGACCTAGGGTCGGTGCCCTCACTCCTCTTTGCCACTTTCAGATGATTTTCTCTCTTTCCTTCCTAGAACTCCTCAGCTGCTTAGGAGCACAGGTTGTCATGTCATACCACCCAGTATCTTCCCTTTTTGTAATTATCTACCGTCCCTCCTAAAGACTCCTCCATTCACTGACTACTTTATCACCTGCTTTACTTGCTCTCTCTACCTGTCATGATTCCTGGTGACTTCCACGGCCATATCAAAGTCCCTGGCCTTTCAGGTTCTTGGCTTGCTCACTGCCCCAGCCCTGCTCTCCTCCTTAGCCACTTGCTCCCGTTCATCTTTGCCTACAATGCCACTCTGACTTGATCACCCCTCACTCTCCATTCCCCAGCTCATGCCTGCCTTCCTCCTTATGTAGTTTAGATTCCCACATCCATCTGTAGCATCACCACCTGGCATCATGGTAATAAACTCTCTTGCCCCTGTCTCATTCTTGGTATTTGCCTGGCAAAATCCCAACCCTGATTAAATCCACCTCTGCCTACCCCTCACCTGCAATCATGGCTGAAAAAAAAACCCCCACACACCCATATTGATTTGTCTCATTTTAAATTCATGACCACAAACCTCAAGGGGGCCCTCAGTGCTGCTAGGCAGTGTTCCTACATTCATCTAGTTGATTCACGCTCATATGCTCCAAGGGGACTTTTTCATACTTTCTCCATCTCCTCAAACCCCCTGTACCCATGATGCCATCCTCACTCTCAGCTGATGACCTAGCATCCCTGAAAGAATAGAAATTCCCACAGCTGTATCCATCTACCCACCTGCACGGTGAATGCATGAAGTCCACCTCCCTCCTGTTACCAGGAATGAAGTGTACATGCTGCCATCAAAGGCTAAGCCCTCTCTCTCAGTACTGGACCTCTCCCCTCCCACTCAAGGTCATCGCTTCTGCACAGACTCCTCTTTTTGCTGCATCATCACTTTCCCCTCCCTCCTTGGTCATACTTATCAGCATACAAATGTGCTGTAATATCTCTCATCTTAAAAATAAAGGTACCCCTTGACACCACAATCTCCTTCAGCAGCTGCCTCCTTTCTCTGTGCCCCTTTATAGCAAAACTCCTTGAAAAACTTGACCATTCTTGTAATTTCCACAACTTCACCAACTGCTCTCTCTTGCATGCTCCCCAATCATGTTTTTCTCCCAAACACTCCACCCATAGAGTGATTGTCAAGGTCCCCACTAGTCTTAGCTTTAAAGGCTGCTACTTTAAAAATGCCATGGACTGCATGACTTAAAAGAAAACATTAATTTCTCAAAGTTCTAGAGGCTAGGAAGTCCAAGATTGAGGTGCTGGATGATTCAGTTCCTGGTGAAGGCTCTCTTCCTGGCTTGTAGACTGTGGCTTTCTTGCTGTATCCTCATATGGTGGAGAGAGAGAAAGAGAGAGAGAATGAGCACATGCTCTGGTCTTTTTTTTTTTATAAGGGCACTGATCTCATCTCAGGGGCCCCACCCCCATGACCTCATCTTAACCTAAGCGCTTACTTCTGGAAGTCCATGGGAGATGACTCAGAATTGGCAAAAAATACTTGTATAATGTGGAAGATCCTGTGGGAAATGCTGGGACCTCCACTGCAATCATTGAGTGCAGTGTGTGTGGGCAGGTCTGCAAAGTTTGACAAGGAGAGCAAAAAGTGATGCAAGAGAAGCTTTCCTGAAGAAGAGTGTGTGAGGGGCACGATATGACTGAAAGGATTTAGGCAGGGTCCCTAAGCCAGGAGAACACCTTGAGCAAGAACACTGAGGCCACAGACTAGACTGGAAGCCTTTCTCTCTCTTTATGTGTGAGACCTCACTGAACTAATGATCCTCAGCTTCTCCTGGCCCATGCTAAGACAAACTTCTCAACGTCAAACTCCAAGGTCCACTCTAATGAAGCTCTGACCTGTTTACAAAGCATTTTACAAACTGCCTGGTATTTCTTTAATGTTGCCTTCTGTTCTCTGCAGCCTCAATGCTTCCCTGTTGCATTTAACTTAAAATCACTCAGGACGAGGAGCAGGTAGCCGCTTTCGGCCTTGGATCTAAGCTGTTTTCTCCAATTCAGCTTTACCTCTGATAAAGTAGATATCTGATCTCTTTCTGATTTCCATGTCTGCTTCTGATTTAAAATCTGCAGATTTGACTTATTGGCCCCTCAGAAACCACAGAAGCAGTTCAAAATGTGACCCCTTCTGGAAGTCTTCCCTGACTCCCAGTGGCCTCAGTGGCTCCCTCTGGCTTCTGCTGCTCTTTGCACACACTTGCCAAGGGGCTTAAGACATTGTCTTGTGGCAAGCTCTTGTAGCACCCAGACTGTGTCTTCTCCTTGTCTGTTCCCCCAGCTCTCAGCTCAGAACAGATGCCCATAACCATCCCTTAAATCCATGAGTGGAAGAGACAGCACAGCTTCTGAGACAGGAGCAGCACAAAGGCTCTGGCAAAGCCCTTAGCCCAGTTTGTAGTGATCACATGAGACCTATCCCAGAGGATGGCTATTGTACTATGCCAAAGGGGCATCTCTGTTCCCAAGGCTCCGAGGCACACTCCCCAAATGCCCAAGCTTAAAACAATTTTCTGGGGCTCAGGCCTTGTCTTTGGAAAATGTAGATTGTTTTTCCCCATGTCCCCATCCCCACCCTACATTAATGACTACGAGATTTTTCTCTAGGTCATTCCATCGGGTCACCAACTTTGACTAAAAAGCCATTAAAAACCAACCACTTTATGTGGCACATATATACAATGGAATATTGCTCAGCCATAAAAAGAAACGAAATTGAGCTATTTGTAATGAGGTGGATAGACCTAGAGTCTGTCATACAGAGTGAAGTAAGTCAGAAAGAAAAAGACAAATACCGTATGCTAACACATATATACGGAATTTAAGAAGAAAAAAAAATGTCATGAAGAACCTAGGGGTAAGACAGGAATAAAGACACAGACTTACTGGAGAACGGACTTGAGGATATGGGGAGGGGGAAGGGTAAGCTGTGACAAAGTGAGAGAGAGACATGGACATATATACGCTACCAAACGTAAGGTAGATAGCTAGTGGGAAGCAGCCGCATAGCACAGGGAGATCAGCTCGGTGCTTTGTGACCGCCTGGAGGGGTGGGATAGGGAGGGTGGGAGGGAGGGAGACGCAAGAGGGAAGAGATATGGGAACATATGTATAACTGATTCACTTTGTTATAAAGCAGAAACTAACACACCATTGTAAAGCAATTATACCCCAATAAAGATGTTAAAAAAAAAAAAAAAACCAACCACTTTGAGGACTTCCCTGGTGGTGCAGTGGTTAAGAATCTGCCTGCCTGTGCAGGGGACATGTGTTCGATCCCTGGTCCGAGAAGATCCCACATACCGTGGAGCAACTAAGCTCATGTGCCCCAACTACTGAGCCTGCGCTCTAGAGCCCGCGAGCCACAACTACTGAGCCCGTGCACCACAACTACCGAAGCCCACGTGCCCTAGAGCCCACATGCTGCAACTATTATTGAAGCCTGCACGCACGCTCTAGGCCTCGCGTGCCACAACTACTAAGCTTGCGTGCTGCAACTATAGAAGCTCGCGCGCCTAGAGCCCGTGCTCCTCAACAAGAGAAGCCACCTCAGTGAGAAGTCCATGCACCTCAACAAAGAGTAGCCCCTGCTCGCCGCAACTAGAGAAAGCCCGAACACAGTCAAAATAAAAAAACCAAAAAACCAACCACTTTGGATCCTAATTGAAACAAGGCAACTATAAAAAGACATTTTTTTCAGACCACGGGGTAATTTGAATATGGACTGGGTAATATTATAGAATTATTATTTTGTTAGTTTTATTAAGTATGTATAATATATATGGTTTTTATTAGTTAGAAGCATATGCAGAAGAATTGGTTGACGAGTGAAATGATATAAAATCTGTAATTTGCTTTAAAATACTTTAGGAAAGTAAAGGGATGGGGGAAGAGATGAAACAAGATTGGGAGGATGTTGATGACTTTTCAAGCTAGGGGATAGGTATGTAGAATTTCATATTACTCTCTTACATATGTTTGAACTTTTCTATTAAAAAAAAAAAAAAAGGTCAACATCTTGGTTCTTCCCTCTCAAGGCTGCAAACTAACAGAATACCCCTCAGGTTCCAGAGGGTCATGGAGTGCCCTGAGCATTTTTTGTCTGAATGCATTTGTTTCTGTGTATCAGTTCAAGAACACATAGATCTATTAGTATCTCAGCTTCATTAATAACCCTCAGGTTCAACTTAAAAAAATAAAAAAAGAGCTGGCAATGATATCAAGCTTAAAAGAATGATAAGTTAATTCTGCAAAGGTCAAGGGATTAGAAAAGCCCAAAGGGGGACAGCCCCTGACCTAGGGTGTGACATTCATCACAGTGAGAGAATTTTCCTCCCACCAAAATAGCTACACGAACTAGAGTGGATGAAAGCAGAAGCTCGAGGCCATGGGCTTGCTGACTGTGAGAAGAACTTGCACCCTGGGGGCCTAGCACCAGAGCCTGGACCACCCAGCAGCAGGAGTAATTAAGCTAGGAAAGGTCACCCATTCATAATTTATGTCAAATGGCTCGATTTAACCAGCAGCCCCCTCCTCCACTAGTGCCCACCTCAGTGTTGAGGCAGAGGGGCCATCTGAAGATTTCCAGGCCCGCAAAGACCCTGCCTGTCTTGTCTGGGGGCAGAGCACTCCTGCTGGACCTGAGGACAAACTGGGGCCGGGGCAGGGGCGGGGCATGACTGTCCCCATGTGGTTAAGGTGTTCAGTTGGGGGCCTAGGATAGGGGACTTTACCAAGGCCATCCCCTTGTACTTGAGGTCACTCAGTAATCACTTACCAAGTCCGAATCATCATTATTATTAATAAGTGTTTACTGTATGCTAAGTGTTTTTCAGGTATTACCACATTCGATCCTCCGGACAACTCAACAGGTGGTCATATTAGCCCCTTTTACAGATGACAAAAAGGAGGTTAAGTTGGGGGGGGTGGGGTTTTATATACATTAAATGAATAGGATCCCCAGTATATATAATGATCTCTGCCTAACTCCAAGGCCCATGCTCTTAGCCTCTGCTGGGTCTTGCCCAATGACAGTTGTCTTGGGCTGAAAATGAAGGTCATCCAACTCTCTTGGTGACAGTTTACTGTGGTCCTATTTCATGTTTTGATCAGAGAGGTCAGTGTAGCGTGACCAGCTCATCTGAAGATTGGCAGTGGCTGGAAGGAAAGGAAGCATTCTGATCAGCCCCAAACTCTCTCATCTTGCTCAATCCACACAGCCCTACTCACACCACAACCACTCCGTAAAGGCAAGTTGCGAACATTCACAAGTGTTTGTGACACTTGCCCTGGGGCCCAGCCTGCTTTGTGTTGACCCCATCCCTGCTGGCCTCTGACATTCTGGGTCTGCAGCAGGGATCTCAGCTCCTGCCCCTGGTTCTGGTAGCCTTTCGCTTTGGCCTCTATGCTATTGCACAAGCAACCAATGAGCTGCTGCTGCAGAGCTTACAGTGAATGTCAGGACTCCCTTGTTCCAACCATTTAGTTGGTGAGCCCTGAGAACCCAGCCCTACTGGCTCAACCTCACCGGGCCAGGACCCCAGTGAGGCACTGGTGACATGCACCTGCTCTTTCTGGCTTGAGTGTGGTGACTCTGATCATAGGCTCTGCGTTGGGAATCTAACTACCCAAAACTTTTTATATGATCTAAAATTCCTTCCTTAGTTGTTCTTGAGGTTCTTTTTCAAACTGTCAACCTGTCATTGCACCCTGAGAAGACCCAAGGAAGAGAATTCTGTCTTCACTTGGGTGGGACCACTAAGGGATGGAGCAGCTCCTCCCGGAAGCAGAAGGTGGCAGCAGAAATCTGCAACAGCTCTCAGGTGAAACTGAGCAGAAGCAATGAGGCTCCTGGTCCAAGAAGAGGATTTCCAGGGTGTGGAGCCAGTCAGGCAGCACCTGCCCTGAGCTACATCTCCAGAGGCACCTAGAATTGGATCCTGGGAGATCAGAGAAGGAAGGGAAAGGTCTCCTCTGATGGTTGCCCCTGGCTCTGGTCCAGGTGACTGAGGTTCTGAGAAGGTCTCAAAGCTTTACCTGGCAGATCTTCAAAGCAGTTATTCTCACTGTGCAGCCGATTTTAGGAATTTCAGGTTGAGGACACGCCCCTCTCCCATCCTGTGGTCCACAAACCTATCTTTTGCCTTCAAACACTTCATGGCTATTCCCTTCTTGGCAAGAAAGAATTAATCAAATTAAAAACAACTCCCCTCATCACTACCACCAATGTTGAAACTCTTATCTCAGTTAATCCATCTGATTAAAATTGATTGAGCACCTACTAGGCAACAGACCCTAAGCGAGGACTGAGAAAACCAAAGTGAACAAAACAGATGCAGAACTTGCCCTCACCCGGCTGATGGTCTGGTCCTTATCTGGTCTAGGAGACAGATAATTAGGTAAGTCGTTCCCATGAAGTCTGAGGGCAGTTAAGGCAGCAGATATATAGGGTCTATAAAGGGCTCTCGGGGTCTAACCCAGATAGGAAGATGGGACCGTCCCCTCCTCCCAAAGCAGATCCTCAAAATGAGGAAAGGCTCAACGTTTGTGTCTCTGGGCCGTGTGGGGGAATGCGGAGGCAGTCAGAGCTGAGGGAGGTGCATGGGAATTGCTTTCTCGGCCAGGGAACTGTCTGAGCAGGGTTTGAGGGTAGCCAGAGGGAACTGAGGAAAGCAGAGCCCAAATTCCGCTCACAAACCCCACGGCAGCCTCCAGGCCAATCAAGACGGCTTTCAGGGAGAGCAACTGACTTCCTTTTGTTATACTGTTTGGCTCTAACAATTTAACGCAATGAATAGTGGAAAGCCCCCCGCCACCCTCCCTGCCACCTTCCACCCCAGGTGAGCACAGCTGTGAGGAAAGCGATTGGTTTTTGGCAGTTTTCACGTGCAAGAATCATGAACAATTGGATATGAGACAAGCCAGGCTGTTGGCGCCTCCTGTAGGGGCTAGAGGCACTTACCTCACTCTCTGTGGCTTCCCCGAGCTATGGCGCTGTGGCCTGTCTGCCACCCCAATGCCTGCTGTATCTGGAAGTCTCCTCTGCATCCAGATCCCACTTCAGCCACCTCCTGTCCCTGATTCCTCCTCCTTAAGCCCTAGGCTTAACCGTTTCCTCCTCCTGCCTTGTTTCTTCCTCTCTGCCCGCCGCCCCACCTCCCCGCTGCCCCCACGGTGCTAGGCTTGGGCTCCATCAGCCACTGTTGGTTTCCACTGGCTGGGGCAGTTGGGGGCTCTCCAGCCCTCCCCCCACCCACTGTGAAGAAGCCCACTCAGGAACTGAGGCCTCAGTGGGCTCTGGGCCTCCCCTCCATGATTTTCTCAGCACTTTCAAAACTTGTCCCACTCCATCCTACAAAGACTGCTGAGATTTCCTAAAAGCTCAGTAGCCTCCCAGAGGGAGAGTAAGTCAGAGAAGCTGTCAGGTGCTTTCAGGAGCAGGGCTGAAAAACCCCCCTGGCGGCGTGTGTCTGACTGTGGCCCGTGTGTGTATGTCCCTGTGGCACGGGAGGTGCGTGTGCGCAGGGGAAAGAATTGGTCAGAATGAAGCAAAGCATGTTCCCGTCAGCATGTTCCCATGTTAGCTGCTGTCCTTACCAGCAGCCTGGACCACCCAGGTGAACAAAAATGCATCACCTGGGGCTTCCCTGGTGGCGCAGTGGTTGAGAGTCCGCCTGCCAATGCAGGGTACATGGGTTCGTGCCCCGGTCTGGGAAGATCCCACATGCCGCGGAGCGGCTGGGCCCGTGAGCCATGGCCGCTGAGCCTGCGCGTCCAGAGCCTGTGCTCCGCAACGGGAGAGGCCACAACAGTGAGAGGTCCGCGTACAGCAAAAAAAAAAAAAAAAAAAAAGCATCACCTGGCTTCAGCACTGGGCCATCTCCACACCGCTGGGGCAAATCCCCCAATTTCCAAGGCGCTGGACAGGGTCCTGGGGGGCGAATAGCTGTCAGGTTGCTCCCCCAGGCTACAGGGCTCCTCCCTTTTTAACTTTACAGATGTTCTCATCCGAGGCCAGCCTCCACCTCCCCTTCATCCAATGCCCTTTGTTCTCTGCTCCCCTCCCAGCTCCAAGGGCACTTTGCTAATTTGGAAGGCCTGAGAGTCCCACCCTGGGCCCTCTCTTCTCCCACAGCCAGCTCAGCAGTTAGAGGGAGAGATGGGAGGAGAACGTGTGTGCAGGGGTAAGAAAGAGCAGAGATGGTAGAAAGGGAGGGAGGTGAGTGGGAGGTGGGGTGTGTACTCCGAATTCCCCTTAGCAGCGCTCATTGCACAGTAATGACTTGGTGTTATCATCAGAAACGTTTGCACGAATAACAGTGAGCTGTGCCAGCAGACACACACTTGCTTCCCAGAAATGGCTTGATACCTGGAAAAATGAGCAATTTCTTCTCATGAAGAAACTTTTCAGGACCCAGACTCTGGTGTGGTCACAGAGGACTTTGGAGCTGGTTCCCCCCCCCGCCCCCAGCTTCCTGTAGCTTCATCATAAGCTCTCTGAGGGCAGGGTTTGGGTCTTCCTCAGCTGGCCTCCTGACTGGCTGGAACAAACTGGGCTCTTTGTAAAAATCCAGCCAAGTGAGATTGAGCTTCCTAGAGGTGAATCTGGGAATGCGTGAAGGCTGGTGGTTCTCTCTCCCACCTGTCCCTCACCTATGCTCCAGTCAAGAAAAGCTGCTCACTTCCCCTTCACATGGAGGGCTTATTTTTGCCTGAAAGCCTTACCCCAGGCTGTTCCTGCAGCCTGGAAGGAAGGTGTTCCCCCATTCCTTCCAGTCTCGCCTGCCTAAGAAACTCAAAACTCTACTCCCGCAGGAAGCCTTCCCTGATTTGGCCCATTTAATTGTATTCTGGGATTCTTCTGGCACTCACATCCTTGCTTTGCACTATATTACATTCACATATGTACCTGTCTTCAGAGCAATAGTCACTCACTGAATGTGGATTAGGTGTGAGGCACTGAGGAGATGAAGATGAATGAGATCCAGACCCCAGCTCAAGGAGCTCATAGCCTAGTTAACCAAGTTAATGGTATGCTGTTGCAAAACTCTGTGAAAAAAAAGTGAGCATTGGGCTGACGAGAAAGGGGACATCTTGAGACAGCTTTGGAAGTCAGGGAAGGGGCTGTTCTGAGTGCTTCATGTATGTCAACTCATTTAAACCTCTTGGTAAACTGACGAGAGAGGTACTGCTATTATCGTCTCCATTTTATGAAGAGGAAAACTGAAGCACAGATAGGTTTAGCAACTTGCCCAAGGTCACACAGCTACTACACGGCAGATCTAAGATTTGAACCCAGACAGCCTGGCTCCAAAGCCCACAGTCCTTACCTCTGTACCCCTCTATGTCCTATAGGAACCAGCTGGGTGACGAGGAAAAGAGGAAAGGTGTTCAAGGCAGAGGGACAAGCAATTGCAAAGTTCCAGAATCTAGAGGGGCCATGGGTAAAGGAGAGAGGATGTGCGGGAACAGTCAGCAAAAGCAGGAGGTTGGGTGGGGTGGAAGGATGAGAGACAGGGATTATCACTCTGTGACCGCAGCACAGGCAGCCTCCAGGGATACCCGGAGTGTCTGGAGAGGAGGCTACATAAGTGGACGGAGGCCATGTCTGGAAGGGACTTGTATGCGATGCTAGAGAGTGTCAACCTCATCCTGAAGGCCCCGGAAAGTCTGTGAAGGGTTTCAAGTGAGAGGATGACATAATTACAGTATCCCGTAAGGTGACTTCCATGATCCAGAAGAGGAAGTTTGAGTGTCTAAGCTGGGACAGTGACAGTGGTGCGGAGAACAGGGGTTAGATCATTTTAAATATAAAAACAAGAGGATTTGGTGACAGGCCGAATATGGGTAGAAAAGGAAGAGGCAAGAATCAAGGTTTTGGGTTTAGTTTGGTCTGCTTACGTCCTCCTTTAAGGAGGTACGGCAGGTTTGTGAAGGAAAATATGAATTCTACCTTGAACATATTAGATTCAGGAGGTCTGGGGCGAAAGTGTTCAGAAGAGGAATTTAGAAATGCATGTGTAGGACCAAGGAGAGACTGATGAGTCAGAGCAGAATTGGGAGTCCTTAGGAGCTAGGTTCTGGAGTGAGACTGCCTGGGTTCAAGTGCTGGTTCCATCACTCGATACCTATAAACTGCAGATAATAACAGGGTTGTTGTAGGAATTAAATGATGTAATCCATGTTAAGCAAGCAACATAGACCCTGAAACACAATAAGTCTTAATAAGTGTTTAGTACTATTACTATTCGTATTATTTAGTATTTAAAGCCCTAGGAGTAGATGAGATCAGTGGAGAGAATGTGCAGAGACAGAAGAAGGGATGAGAGTTGAACCCTGGAGAAAATGGAAGGGCTGGGAGGAGTCAGAGGAGAGAGTGAGAGAATCAGGAGAAAAGAGCGATCCAGAGAGAGTCATGTCACAGGAGCGAATTTCACAGTCGATGTGGGCATGGGCAACTCTGCAGCAAAGAGGTCGGAGAACTCATCTTAAACCAATTTCATGTGTGGTCTCTCTCTGCAACCGATTATGCGCACTCCCCCAGGACAAAGGCCGTATGCTTAGGACTCTGCACACTGTGTGTGATGGAGGGCTAGTGCTTATGGGAAACAACACAGGTCTGTTCTTATGTGCCTGGTCCAGAACTGGGACTTAGTAGGACCTCAATAAATGCTGAATGAATGAATGACGTAAAAAGACAGGCTCAGGTTCTGGCTCTGTCACTTGCTAGCTGTGATCCCAAGTCAGTTATTTTTAGCCTCTCTTGAGACCTCACCAGTAAAAGGAGGATAATAATATTCACTTCCTAGGGCTGTTGCAAGTATGAAATGAGACAACATACGTGAGACCGTTGTATAAACTGTTCCACTTTACAAATGTACAGGAGTAGTAATGAAGGTGGGGGCTGAGCCAATAAAACCACTCACTGTACCTCTAGCAAACAGCAGACACATAGATGATGCTTGGGGGCTGGGATGGAAAAGGATTTTTATCCTACTGAATGGATGGAGGCTAAAATTTAGGGAACAGATTTGTTCTTTCCAGGGGTTCCAGCCCTTCATTGCACAGGGGGCAGTAGGCCCCTGACCCAATGCACACTCTGTTGATTCTTCCTGCTTGGGTTCTGTTGAAATCCAGTATTAAGACTTCCTAGTTTTGACAGGGCCTTTTTTGGATTTGTCACTTTAATTAGTTTTGGTTTTTGTTTTTTTTTTTGCGGGTTTTTTTTTTTTTTTGCAGTATGCGGGCCTCTCACTGTTGTGGCCTCTCCCGTTGGGGAGCACAGGCTCCAGACGTGCAGGCTCAGTGGCCACGGCCCATGGGCCCAGCCGCTCTGCAGCATGCGGGACCCTCCCAGACTGGGGCACGAACCTGCGTCCCCGGCATCGGCAGGCGGACTCCCAACCACTGCGCCACCAGGGAAGCCTAGTTTTGGCATTTTATCCGGTTTCTTTTCATTAGTGGAACAGCCAGAGTCCTGAGACTAGAAACTCTCTCCAGGCTCCTTGGGGATAATTCCAGTCCTTGGGGTCCTGGTCGTACAAGAATCTTGGCTTGGACCTTTCCTGGAAGCTGTGCTATGACCACAGGACACAACCCAGCTGTAGCAGAGACTCCCTAAGCTGTCCTCTGAGGAGTCCTATCTCTGTCGAGTGAAGCAGCCAAGCATGTCCTGAGCCATGAAGCTGTCTGGTCCCAGCCCTGTGTTTCTTCAATGACACTGTCTTTTCTCAAGACCAGCAACTGGGTCCAAGGGGTAATTGGATGGCTAAGGTCAGAGGGCCAAGACCTTTGCAAAGAGACACAGGAGTGAATCTTTCAGTACTCTGTAATTTCTTTCCAAATACTTTTTATTTATTATGAAGTCAATTTGAAAATACTATAACCTTTTTTTGTAAAAGAAAAAAGTTATTCATACCCTCACCATCCTCCCCAGTAGAAGGAAGGGACACTCACAGAAGGCTTAGATTCCAGTTATCTGCTACATCCTAGCTTGTATGACCAGGGACCAGTCACTTAACTTCCTCATTTACCAAATGGACTACTAGCACCCACCCATTCTGCCTCTTAGGGTTGTTATAAAATTAAATGAGGCAGATTTGCTCTTGGCAATCTTCAGGGTATGGTTAACCTTTAGACGATGCTCCTGCTGGCTTTCTCTCTATGATCTGAGAGAAGGAAGAAAGGGATAGGAACTGTCATTTGTTTGAACACCTGCCATGAGTCAGCCATAATATAGTAAGCATTTAACTCCAGGTATTTAATCCTTGTACACTATAAAGCAGGCCTTATATGTCCCAATTTACAGATGAAAAGTTGAGGTTCAGAGAGCTAAGTGCCTCAAGCGATACAGCTACTAAGTGACAGAGCCAGGATTTGAACACAGGTCTGTCTGACTCCAAAACCGATGCTCTTTCTTCTATCCAAGATCAGTGTGAAGAAGAGTACAGTTGGCTTCCTTCCCAGCCCTTCCCCTCCAATATCCTTCTCACTTCTCAAGTAATGCAGAGAAAGCCCTGGACCCAACATTGTTAGGTCCATGTCTAAAACTGTTTTAGGGAGGATGTTGCCTTCTGACCTTGAACCTGTATCTGCTTTTCTGGTCCCCAGCCTGCTTTAGCCCACAAAGCCAGGCTGGAAGCAGCAAACTCTGTCCAGTCTTCCCAAGTCTGATCTGGAACTCTGTATGCTCGAGCAGAAAGCACAACAGAAATGGGGCCTCTGAAATGGGGAAGAAATGAGACAGGGGCAAATATACCCTCGGCTCAGGAGGTTTGAATTGTCAAGGACCTTTCCTAGAATAAAAGCAAGACTGGACTCTCAAAAATACCTGGGCATCGACTCAGGGCTCTGCAATGTCTTCTGCATCTTTCAGGCAAGGAGGAATTCCTGAAAACTCTTATAATGGCTTGGAAGGGCATGGTTTGCAGAAGTCACCCAGCTTTGGCTAGAGTTGCTATGTTGGTGTGAGGTTGGGGGCATAGGGTGACATCTGCTGGAAACACCAATAAAGCTGTTTTGGCAGAAACCCCATGGGGATTCCATAGAAGAGCGTGTTCCAAAAAATGGGATAAAGTTACTCCCACTCCCCAATTCACGACGTCAACTGAATTCTCCACCAGCAGTAGAACAGGTTCAGCTGATGTCTGTTTTCTTTAAGTTAAAAACCTTCGCAGAAAGTGGCCAGATGCCTCAGTAAGCAGGAAATGGGAGAGGTGGAGACAGGCGATCAGTGGTCCTCAAGGTTGGGTCACAGTCCCCTTGGCTCCAATCTGCTCGGCAAAGCAGTGGGTCTGCTTGTGTCTATTTCTCTGTATCTCTCCCTGAGCGTCAGACAATCCACCTATGAATATCAGACTGATTCCTTCACATCTCTGCTGGGGGTTTGGAGGGGAGGAGGGAATGGGGAAAGGGTTCCCTATTTAGAAATTGCATTGAGATGGAAAGACAATATGACACATCGGCTCATGTCAAAAGAGCTCATTCTTCCCGCCTACAGCATTAGCAATTTCCTACTGAGGTTTAATTTCTTTTTTGAAATTATTATTTTGTTTTAATTTATTTTATTTTTCGTATAACTCAACAGGACATTGCTGCTCAGAACAGGTTGGGAAGCTTCCAAGGGCAGTCAGGCCACTGCCTAAGAGACTTGGGGTGGGGGGCGAAGGGGAAGTGTACTTTGGCTATTTCTGATCAGAGGACGGACAGCAAAGCAGTGAGAGGCTGCTGGTTTTTGCCTCAGGCCTCTTCTCGTTCTTCCTCTCGCCTCACCCCCAACCCCCTCTCCTGCTTCTGAGCAGTCTGGCCTCTGGGGCTCCAGGCTCAGGATGCTCCAGCCATGACTGTACAGGAGATGAGGGTAATGAGGGAGGAGAAGCCCAAAGTGGGTCTGAACATCTGTGACACACTCTTTTCTTGAGAGCCAGAAAAACCTGCTCCTCACTCCCTCCTTCCTTTCCCTGCTCAGCTTCCTCCTTTCCCCTCCTGTAAAATCCTAGAGTGTGGTTGCTGGACAGAGACTCAAAGAGCTCCTTATCCCACTTCATTGTCTTGCCAGTAAGGAAACCTAGGCCCTGGCAGGGGAGGTGACTGCCCCGGGGCTGGTTTGGTGCACCAGTCGTGGAACCCAGCCTCCTGTGCCTTTGTTTGCCTGTGCCATGCTGGCTGTCTCCACCCCTCCTTCGCTTCCCCACCCCTAAATAAAACTCAGAATGGTCTTCCTGTGAGAGGTAGCATTGAGGGGCAACAATTTCACTTCTTCCCTCTCCTTCCCTCCCCAGGTCTGAGTAGGACGGACTCTGGGAGCCTGAATTTGGTCTCTTCACATGGGAAGAAGCATAGATGTGTTTTGGGAGTGGGCTTGTAAGCGAAAGGGGTTCTAGAGAGGAAAGGGTCCCATCTTTACATGAGGATATTTTTTCTGCTTTGTGTCTGGTTATGTGACCACAAGTATCAGCAATTAACTGTGGGGGAGAGGGCAGGAAAATGACTACTAAGGCAAAGCTTTGTTCTTAATGTAAGAAAAACCACCTTTCTCTTTTATCTTTCTTTCTGAATGAGTGTCCCTTTATACATCCCTTTACATGCATGCCAGTTCTGTCTCTCTCTGCTCTCTGAATCTATCTCTTCTATTTGTCTCTTTGTATGTCTCTCTCCTTCTCTGCCTCTCCAGGTGTCTCTGTCTCTTATCTCTATCTCGGTCTCTGTCTCTCTTGTTTCTCTCTCTCATTCACAGGCACACAGTCACTTGCACAATCCAGATTCAATGGTTATTGACTGGGGAGCCCCAGCCCCTTTCCGCAGCCCTGTCAGAGCAGAACCTTTTTCTCCCCGTTAGGATAAGAAACGCCAGGTCCGGAGCTGCTGCCGGGGCACCAGAGACGCTGCAGAACCGCCTGCCGAGTGTGGAAGCAGAATCCTGGAACAATGAGAAATTATCTGTTAATTCTCAGTTCCTACCACCTGCTCTGCTCCGAACAGGCTCCTTTGCCTTCAGTTTAGATGCAAATTCCCCCACTCGTTGTAAAGCAAAATATTGATTTCCCTGCATCAGGGGCCTGGGCCCTTGGAACAGACCTGTGTTTTTTCATTTTCTGCAAAGGCAACACAAGGCGCTTTGTTCTGCAAATTTCCCCGGGAATTTGAGAGGGGGAGGGAGAAATCGCCGCGGAGTGAGAGTTGCCATAAACATGGGCAGAGAGCGGTTCTTCTCCATTTGTTGTTTTACATAAACACAAACCAACCCCCTCGGAAACTGCTAATGAGCGTGTGACAAGGGGCCTCTGAGCTCCAGTCTCTCCCAGCTACTGAGCTCTGCATCGGGTGGTGGAGGGAAAAGTGATGGGGCCTCTGGGCCCCTCAGGTGAGTTCTAAGAGCACTGGGAGGAGAATGGGGACTCCACAGCCTCACCTGTTCTTGGAACAGCAGCTGAGCACCTCCCACAGGAAGGCAGCCTGGATTGCATTGTGTGGCTGGGATCATGCCTGCTCAGTCCCTCCTGCCTGAGTTCCTAGCCCTCCCCTGTCGCAAGTTCCTGAAGTCAGGGTGGAAGCTTCGAACCCACCGCAATTGCCCGCCCCACCCCCCCTCCCTTACGGGGTGCCCACGCGACGGTCGCACCAACTGGGCCTTCAGCACCATGGACAGAGCTAGGAAGCACATGGGGGAGAGGAAAAACCGCCCAGTTAGGCCACGGTCCTCTTAGGCCTTGGCTTGACCCTCTGTACCCAGGGCATGCCCAGGGCAGTCAAGTGTCGGCTAGCGCGGCTGGTGCAGATGGAGCACGATGGACACCGCCAGGAGCTGGGGCTCCGAATCTCCTGCCTCCGGAACGCGAGTCACCTCCCGAGCCACTTCCAATTAGCGTGTTAATTAGGAGGAAAGACCCTCCTCCTCCATCCGCCACCCAGGTACACACCAGCCCCGTGGCTTCCAGAGGCTCCAGCTAAAGTTTCCTTCCCAGCTCCGGGAAGGCAAAGGGACCTGAGCCTGGGGTTTCAGGTGAACCGCACAGAGGAAGAGGCCCACCCGCCGACCAGCTGATGACGCAAGACTTTTGTGACAGGGCCCCCTCAGGGCCGCGACCCGGTGGCTCTCCACAGACATCCAGGCTGAGTGAGGCGCCTAGGAGCCCCTCAGTCAATCTGCTCCTGGACCTCACGCCACGATTCCTGGAGGGAATTGTTCTGCCCTATCTAGCCTCAATCCTCCCGTTTAGTTTTCGGTTTTCCTGGACCTTGTTACGCTTAATAGCAAGCGTAACATCAGTGGTGTTGCACGGATGCGGAGAGATGGGTCTGGCGGGAACTGAGAGCCCTCTTGAAACACCCCCCATTCCGATTCGCCAGAAACTTTCCCTTCCCGTTGCCATGGAGAGAGACGGCCGCTGCCTCCCGTCGCCATAGCAACGTGCGGGTACCGCGGACCTCAGGATTGCGGGGCTCAGAAAGTCTTTTTGCAGTTCGCATCGCCCCGCAGTCTTACGGTTTTCTGTCTTCGAAGCTGCGACTTGGGCCAAGTCTGACTAATTTCTCCCATCAGGAACCTTGGCCAAGGTCCTCCCACCCCCAGCGGGGTCATCCTTCTTTCTGTAATAGGTTTGTCTATTTCGTTTCCGCTTGTGTGGCATGTGGCAATTTACCAAGTGTTTTCACAAACACTATCTTTATATCCCCAGGCAACCCGTGAAACACTCGTAATTATTATACCCCTTATAGAGAGAGGAAAAATTGAGGCTCAGAGAGGCCCAAGGTCACACCAGGCCGTGAATGTGGAGCCAGATCCCAGGCTCTTTTCCGAGTGTTGCACCCTCCAGGATGCAGAACAACCTGGCTCCCCCGCCTTGAACCGCCCGGACTCAGACTGGTCGCTGAGTGTAGAGGGGGCGGCCGTGAGGCGCCAGACTTGCCAGCTGCTGCGGGATGCCACGTGAGGGGCGGAGACCCTGCGGGGAAGTGATTAAAAGCCGAACGGAGCCCGAGGGGGCCGCTGCGGGGAGGGTCTTTTTGGGGACGCCTTGCCCCGCCCCAGTCCGGCCGCGGCGCGGTTTCGGGCGGCTGCTTGGAGGGCTGGGGTATCCAGGGCATGAGCGGGGTGTGGGAAACCGGGGAGCCTCGGTGCCAGGCGGCGCTCGCGGTCCTGGCCTCGCTGTGCCGGGCTCGGCCGCCCCCTCTCGGGCTGGACGTGGAGACTTGTCGGAGCTTCGAGCTAGAGCCCCCAGAGCGGAGTCCGAGCGCTGCCGACGCAGGTAACAGAAAAGCCGAGGCCCCCTCCCTTCCTGGATTCTCGCCCTGGCTGTCCCCGCTCCCCAAAGCCCCAACCCCGGGAACCCCGGAACCTAGATGGAGAACTCCGGCGCAGGATTCTGGATTCGGATCCAGCCTCGGCCAGTGCCCTGGCCCATCGCCTGCAGGGCAAGCAGAGAGACATGAAGGGGACCCGGGAGGGAGAGAATCCCACTGCCCCCTCCTGTGTGACTCTGCGGGGCCCCCGCGGAAAGCCGGGCTCCCGGGACGCGGCGCCCCAAGGGGCCTCAGTTTCCCTCCTGTCTCTCTGCTCGCTCTGCGGGCGATCTGCCAGTGGAGGGGTCTATAGAGCGAGCAGGAGACCAGGGACATCCCGGCTGAGGAAGTAACTCGTCTCTTCGGGGGTGTCGACGTCCCTGGGTGCGTCTGTCGGTCTGTCCGTTAGTTTATCTGTTCTCTCGGGGAACGCGGTTCGAGCCCCCTGGGTCTCTCAGGGAGAAACTTGGATCTGCGGCTGGCACGAGGTCTTTGTGTCCGGGTGTCTCCGGCTGCGAGTGGCTTTCTGCGTCTCCGCTGGGGGGCGGGGGGCGGGGTGGGGGAGGGTGTCTCAGCACCCTACCCCCCTACCCCCCGCCCCTATAACTTGCTCCCTCGGTCTCTCCCTGACTCACTCGGACTCGGAGCCGGTGCGCGACTGAGCCGGTGCCTCTTGCCGACTTTGCCAAGCGGGCGCCTCCTGCCCGAACGGCGCGGACCCGGCGCCGGACGCAGTCCAGGCGGCCGCCGAGCCCAGGCGGGAGCCCGCGCCGGTCGAGCTCGCCGGAGCCGGTGAGTCTGGAGCCCGAGCCCCGCGGGGCCCGGGCCCGGCGCACAGCTGCGGCGTCTCCCGGGAGTCGCGACAGCGGGAATGGCGTGTCGCGCCCTGGCGGCCGGAGCCGCGGGTGGGTGGGCAGCTCGGCCGGCCGGTGGCGGGTATTTACCTGCCTCACCGGCGCCGCGCGGCCGCGCTCTCCCGCTACAGCCGGGCTTCTTTGTCCGGATCCCGACGTCTGGAGGGTCCTGGGCGGAAGGGAGTACCGGGTCGCGTTCCCTCTGCGCGGGGAGAGGCTGGGAGCAGTGCGAAGCCTCGAGAGAATGCGGAGTGGGGGTGGGGAGATCCTGCAGGGACCAAGGCGCCGGGGTTCCTTTGGCTCCGCAGACTGCACCCCTCCTTGTACCCCGGCCCTGACCCCAGTGGCACTGGGCCTAGAGATACGCTGGGGTCGCCCCGCGGCTGCGCACCACCCGCGCGGGAAAGCGAGGAGGGGGCCTCGAGAGGCGGGAATTTCGTCTCCACACGCTTCTCCTGGGACCGGAAGCCGCGGTTCTTGGAGGGAGGTACAGGTGGGGTAAGCTCCCCAGAGGCCGCAGGTTCCAGGGCCCTGTTTTCACTTGAGGTTAGAGATCGGAGATACAGATAGGTCCTAGGTTAGGAACAGTGCCGCTGGGGGATGGGGGAGAGAGAAGAGGGTGGTGGGCCAGGGGAGGCTTGTGTGCGTGAGGTGGAGCTGTGTCCAGTCTCGGGGCGCGTGGAGCCCACCTCGGCCCTGTGTGGGTTGTAGGGGGGCGCTGCTCCCTCTCTCTCTCTCTCCCCGGCCCTGGCAATGTTTAATCAATGGGTCGATTACTGCAGCAGAAGGGACTGAGGTTAGACATGCAGAAGAACTTTCAGAGGGTGGTACAGTGATGGAGGTTGAAGAGGTTGATTCTTCTTGAAGAATCTCTGAGCAAATTAGGCCCAGCAAGTATTATCAGACTTTGGTTCTCCGTGCCCTCACCATCTACACCACCCAGCTCCCTATATCCAACAGACACACAATTTTCCCCAAGTCAGGGTGTCTCTTCCTTCCTGCCTCCCCAGCTCCTTCCATCCTTTCCTCCAGTGATCCATCTCCAGTGGGGCCCTTAATGCTGGTTCTGACCCCTCCGATCCTAAAGGGGCTAATTCAAGGTGAGAACTCACCTGTCGAGTTCCGTCGGGTATGGAGACTGTTTCTCCTGTCTGTTTAGGGCAGAAATGCTAAGAGTGGGTGGGGGGGCGGCTGGCATATGTGTGTAGCACATCCTGATACAGGGAGGCACTGGTGTTCTGACTCCAGAGGGACACCCCATAGTCTGGAATGATAGGTACCTGGGTGGCCAGGCTGCGGACGAGAGAAGGCTGAGGGGTGAGAGCCAGCAGGCCCAGATGAATCAGTATGCCTTTCCTGCAGGCTGCTTCAGAAAGCGAGGTTGAGTTGTCAGCCTTGGGGAACTTTAACTTTGGCTGCTGAATCACAAGTCTCAGTAAGCCCTGGGGCCAAGCTGGGGCGGGGGAGGGCTGAAAGGGACGGGGAAGGCCGAAGGACACCCTTGATCATAGCAGAAGAAAGAAAATGATTGAGCATGGCTTTGGGATCTTGGGGGTTTAGGGGAGCATGGCGTCTGGGGAGATGCTGTGGTATTCGGGACCAGGGCCCACAGGTATCACATCTCCCAGCCTACTCCCTGCATCCCAGAGCCACTGTCTGGGTCCAGATTCTCCAGTCAGAGAAATGCTGCATCTTTTCCTTTGCAGTTTTATGAAAAATGCAAGTGACAAGAGCATGCCCAGTTCCCTTTATCATTGTATGTTTTCCCCTGCCTTCACTCCTTCTCTAAGTCTCTAGCTCATGGGATTTCTAGTAACACCCTGAGATTCAACAACAGAGATTCAGACTCTGTTATCATTTACTGGGACACTCCTATATGCCAAGGTCTGTGCTAGGAACTGCACAGGAAATCTCAATCAGACCCTGACTGGGAAACATCTCTACACAAACTGTCCAAGCTGAAAGCAAGTCCCATCTTTTTTTTATAAAAAAAAAAACTCTAAAGGTAAAGGGTCTGCCCTCCTTCTTAATGTCCACCCCCACAACCCCACCCCAGGGGAAATTGGTGGGCAGTTCATCACCTTTCTTTATGTCATTTGCCTTATGGAGGTGAATAAACTTTTTCCATGAGCCAAGTTGCAGAGAGTTAAGTGTGGGTAGCATGGGTCCTGCGTTGTATGGTTCTCAAGGTAGTGAGCAGAAGTACAGTTGTTCCGGAAAATGCAGGAATCTGTTGAGAGAGCCTGAGCTGCCCTGCCCCTCCCAGACTGGTAGGCAGGAATGGTTATTCTCCGGCTTACCTATGGCCATGAGATGCATGTGATGTTTGTTCACTTTTCTAATGACTATGGAGATGTTCTGTGATTCAGCCACCTGGCTTTAAAGTTGGCCTTTTGCAGCACAGGTATTTTTCCTGCTTGTGATGCCAAATTAAATGCACAGCATTTCATTAGAATACAAAAGTCCTGTTTCTATAACTGAGTGAGTCACTCCCTCACTCCTTGATGGAAGGAAGGAATTCTGCAGATTTTGCCTTCTTTGGGGAAAGGTGCAATCCACAATCCTTTAGAACCCATGGTGATGCTATTCGGACACTACGGTGTGTCTTGGGCTTTACAATTCTAGAACCAGGGTCCAGTATCTAGGGGTTGTAGAGCCCTTGGATTTACAGGTCTAGAAGTTCTCTTCTCTCTGTGTGGAAACTTCAAGAGTGGGGATGGTAGATCCAGAATGCTGCATCCCTCCAAGCTCTGTACAAAAGATGTGTTCTCTTCTAACTGTCCTAATGTTACTCTGTCCTCCCTGTCCACAGAGTTGGGATAGGATGTATGACTGAAAATAAGGAGGAGTAAGACTGAGGCATGTGGATCAGGCCAGGTTTCCTTGGTCTCTGTAGGGCTGTCTGGAGCGGGGCGCAGCAGGCTAAGAGAAAGTCCTGACCCAGCTAAGTGGCACCCCTGCTGGTCCAGCTTAGGAAAAGAAGCCTCTAAAAATGGAAGGACTCAGCCACACTTGAACTGAAGGCAGAGGGGCTGAAAGTAGAAGTGAGCAGGGCATCCAGCCCTGAATGCTCCAGGTGTCTGACACTACCTCATCCCTCCCTTCTCTCTGTGCGGGGCGCTGAACTGTTTTTCTCGCTCCACCCAGGCAGAGGACCCAGGCAGACCTCTCTTCTCACTAGTTGCAGATATAAACAGGGAGAGGGGAGTAGAGGGAAAAGAATGAAGCTTTCTGTCCGCCTCTCCCCCCATCACCCCAGGCTTGATTGCCCCATTCAGAGGGGCTGCATGCCCTGACCAATCAGGCAGAAAGGCACAGTTATACCATCTGCCAAAATACTAATAATTGCTAAATTAACGCCAATGCTCTGTTAGCTCTAACACTCCACATTAGTCTCTGATTTATCCCTGAATCCCCTAATGATGGTGGAAACAGGCTCCCGGTCATAAAGCTTGGTGCGGCCGTAATTAACCCAGCATTGTCTCTCCTCATCACAGCTTTTCCAAGAGCATTAATTCCTTCTCTGTCTGGACTCTGCTAATTATCCCCATTGGTAGTTCGGCCTGGATCTCGGAAAGGAAGCCAAGGCTTTCTGCTCCCCACCCCAACCCTACATTTTAATTATACTACGTTCTCCTAATACATTTACAAGCCACAGCAGAGCTTATTATTAATGGAGAACGTCTGTGAGCCTCAGAACAGAATAGCCGCTGTTGCCCCAACACATACACACACGCTCAGGTATTTCTCAGGTACATCTCTGAATGGGACTTTTCCAGGGGCCATTGGTTATTTGCCTGGTGGCTGTAGTGTCTGCATCTTCCAGGGAAGGAGAAAGAAATGGAGGATGGGGAGGCTGGTCATAATCCTAGTCCCCGGGGCTCTGCCCCGGTTCAGAGGGTCAGGCCAAAAAGTAGATTATGCAACCCACCCTCTCCTGATTATAGTGAAGAAATACCTCTCTAGCTTCTCTGCCCAGGCTTCTCCTCTGTAGTTCTTCAGCTCAGCCTTCAGACCCCTCAAGGGCCTGGCTCAGGAACCTGGGCTTTGGCATCAGAAAGTCCGGGTTCAAATACCAGCTCTTCCACTTAACTGAGGTACACTTGAACAAGTTATTTTGTTAACATCTCTAAACGTAGTTAATTTATCTTTGAGAGGTGAATTTCTTAGGGAGGATGTGAAGGTTAAATGAGATCACTGAGGGCCACAGTGCTTACCATGTAGAAATAAATAACAAATACTATTACTAGTATTAGCAGTAATGTTTCTGCCCAGAGTCTTTTCCCTTCCCAGACTACCCGCTGCTCCTTCCAGGCTTTAGGGCCTCTGAGTTTCTTGCTGGTTGGTCTCTGGGTTGTGCTGGTCTATCTCTCCATCTGTGTCTGAATGGCAGCTCCTTGGCCAAGGCAGCTCCTGCTCTGCAGAGCCTGGCATTGCCCGTTTCCGAGGGTCCATCAGCAGCCCCAGACCCTGAAGCCAGCCTTCTCCAGCTTTGAGGGGAGCAGGGAAAATGGTCCTTTCTTTTCACTTCCTCTCCCCAGTTTATCTTTTCAATTACAATCTGTTAGCGAGAATGTCTGTTACTATTACAAAATGGATCTTCCTGACATGGAGGCCCATTCGAAAAATGGAAACAATAGCAAGCGATGAGGACTGCTGATAAATCCTAACACTGTGGGTGGAGAGAAGAGGAGGGGGCACCGGGGCACCAGGGCTCTGTCTCTGGAGAAAGAAGTGTCATTGGGGTGATAAGAAAGCCCTGGGTTGCTAATTAATAGCTTGCCATTTTCCAGAAAGAGAGGGAGGCCATGAGCCATCACCCCTGTCAGACAATCTCACTTAAGGTGACAAGCAGGTCCTGCCTTGATGGCATTCAGGGGACCTTAACTTCCCAGGAAAGAAGGAGCCTGAGGTCTCTCAGGTGCTTTGCCCTCTGGTCCTGGGTCCCCTTCCCTGCCTCAGATGGCCAAGCTTTGGGTCCCTCCTGTACCCAGTAAACTATTATCCTCCACCAGACAAACAAACAACAGACAAACGCAAACAAAACAAAACAGGAAGAAGTAATAGCAGCTTACTTTTTGGGAGCATTCACCATGTATTGGGCACTGTGCTCAAAGCCTTAGTTTATTTAATATTCACAATGATTCTGTGAAGTAGGGATAATTAGAATCCCCATTAAATAAAAGAGGAGACCAATGTTTGGAGAAGTTAAGTAACTTGCTCAAGGTCACGCAATTAGAAATGTGGGCGGGTGTGCTCTGTGGTCATTCTGGCACTGGTGCTCAGCTGAGATGTCTGCCTGGTGTCTGAGCACCCAGTGATGCCCACTTCCCCAGCCCAGGCTAGAAGCCAGGTGCCCTGCACAGCGCCAGGTCACTGGGTGTGTTTCTGAAGCCGAATTCCACAGCTATTTGCTCTCTCAGAGGCTGCTGGGTGACTGGCCAACAGGGTTTCCCAAACCAGGGACCCATGGAATACTGGTCTCCTCTGATACCTCCATAAAGATGTTTTGCACCTAATACTGAGTAATGGACTTCTTTCCCCCAGTTTCCAAGAAAACTTTGCAAAAGCATAGCATGTTCTCGGTTGAACATTTTTCTTCCATGAATTTCTTCTCATTGCTTTGGAGCTTGCTCCTGTTCACCAGCTGGCTGGTGACAGTAATGACAAAACAACTGAACAAGTAGCAAGCAAATGAGTGTTGACAGAAAAACTTGGAGATGTGAGATCTTTGATATATTATGTATTATGCCTTGAGATACAGAGACACCTAGCTATATATGAAATAGTTATATTATTTCTACTAGTAAGGCGGTTCCTAGTTTGTAATGATAAAGTTAAAGCTATCTCTGTTTATTAGTGTTCATGGTTTGCACGTGTTCTGCCCACTAAACGAATTTCAGAACTAGGAGATGTCCAAAATCATACTGGGCAGAGCTAGATAATTCTAATAAAAATAGCAAATATTTATTATATGGCTTACTACATTCTAGGCACTGTCCTGAGCAATTTTGATGCACTTGATCTCGTTTAAATCTCACAATGACCCTATGAGGTAGATACTATTACTGTACCCGTTTTACAGATGAGGAAACAGAGGCTGGGAGAGATTAAAACCAGTAGAGATGGACAGTGAATGAGCCCAGTCTGACTTTAGAGCAGTGCTTCTTTCTCTCCAGCCTGAAGGGGAAATAAAGAAGGAAAAAGGCAGGGAGGAAGAATACAAATAAATATGAAGAGCACTGGGTCAGGACTCAAAAGGTGGCTGAATTGCCCGTCAAAATTCTATCTGCCTCCTAAGGTGAGGTTCAAACAAGACATGAGTGGGAAGAAGGCTTTGAAGGCTGCTATGCACCTGTGATTTACTAGAGGGCAACACATCCTGGTGGGTTGGTCCCAGCAGGCCTAGGGTAGGAAGGCACATATCTCAGGTCATCTGGGCCTTTGGACAGCCCTTGGGCCATTATGTACCTTCAGCCAGGCTACACGGGCTGGCTGAGTTCAAGGCCACATGTGGTGATGTTAAAGGGGCTAAATCCTATACAGTCATACCCATCCTGGCCTAATTCTGGTCTTACCAGCCTTGCTCACCACCTTGTTCCCCTGTGTGGGTGAACCCACTCAGCATCAGGACCTAATTCTCCTTGCATTGCCTGCCTGCGAGATATCCCGGAAGAAGATTCTCCAGGCAGAGTAAGGGCCTCCTGGTCTTACATAACCAGTATTGAGCGCGGGGTGCCAATTCCCAATAACCTATACCTCTGCCTTCCCTAATCACATCTCCGAGGGAATAACAGCCAGGGCGGGGGTCACGTGGAGACGCATTCAAAATAGCAACCACACGGAGGAAAAATTGATTACTCCACCTCTCTTTTCATTTATGAATTCAGTGTTTTTGTCAGGCTGAACATTTAAATGCACTCTACGCTCTCTGGATTTCCCCCATTCTCCCCCTTTCTCATTAAAATTCTAATTATTACCAGAGCAAGCAAGATGTATGATCAAAGGAAAGCAAAACCCTAGAAATACCTTTTGTTTTAAGGTGACCCATATTGCAGAGACTGCACCCGGAACAGCTGTAACAGAGAACAGATGTGGAGGGCCCAGAGATGGCCAGATGCTTAGAATAAGGGCACCCATACCTGTGGTAGCGTTCCTGGTGAACCCCAAGGGGATCCAGGCCTAAAACACAGTCCTCAAACCATTTAGATCATGAACTCATAACAGCAAAAATTATTTTGATTTAATACCTCCAATATGTGTTTTTTGTTCCCACGTTCTATACACACGTACAGAGGGGGTATTGTAGAGCTGAACTGTCTGGGTTGTATCTCAGTCCAAACACTTACCAGCTGTGTGACCCTGGGCAATCTATTCAACCCTCTGTGCCTCAGTTTTCTCATCTGCAAAGTGAGGATAGTAATCTTTACCTATTTCACTGGAGAGTATTAAATGAGTGAATACATAAAAAGCGCTCTGTACCTTGGACATAGTAATGTTCAATAACTTGACTAAATCCAACAGTAAAATGGTATCATTCCTATTACTGTCAACCTGTATATTACAATTTTGCTTTCTTATTTTTAAGATAATAAATAAAAATAAATAAATATTTATTTATTTATTTTAATAAATAAATATTAAGCAATCCGATATTTTTTCTCTTGTGCTCCCAGGATGCATGCACACCATAATTGCAGGTCTTCAGTCTAGAAGTTAAATAGGAATCAGTTTTTCTGGTCCCTGGCAGTCTCTGGTGGACTAACCTCAGTTCCTGTATTGGGGAAAGACTCTGCTGTCTCCATGCAGGGACCTGGGGGCTGGAGGAGGTTGCTAAGGACTTGAGGATCCTGTGCTCTCATCCCTTATTCCTGAAGGTGGTAGCTGGTCAAGGCCAGTACCCTCCAACCAGGGAGCCGGGAGGCAGTGCTAACTCCCCAGAGAGGGTGCCTGATGTTCTGGCCTCCTTCTCAGGTGCCTTTGGATGGGGGACAGCTTTCACGGGGGCCCATGTGCCGTGAGAGTACTCTTGATCCCCCAAGGAGGGACTGGGCATCTCTATACTCCCAGTCTAGCTTAGCACCTGGAACATGGCAAGTGCTCAGTAAATGTTGGCTGAGAGATAATGACAGCTGTTTTATGTGCCATTGATTGACTCATTCATTCTCATGTGTCAGTTTCTATGCTGAGCCCTGAGTCAGACAAATATAAAAAACACAGGGCTATAGTAGCCTATAGTTTAATCAGGGACAAAGAGTCTGGGACAGTGGAATGAGCCCCAGGCTGGGCAGTGGACATCTGGACCCTGGTCCAGGCTCTGTGTCTGACCTGTGACCCCAGGCAAGTCCCTTCTCTGGACCACTGCTCCCATCTGCAAAAGCACAGCCTCACTTGTAGGGTCATTTCTCATCTTAAATCCCAAGATTCTTAAGGCATGGGGACAGGATAATCCAGAGACTACAAGATCACAGGCCTGCAGGGGCCAGGCAGGTAACAGGGAGAGCAGCTGGTGAGCACGCAGCCTTCCGAAGGGCATCGCCAGTTCCCACCATGCGGGAGCATAGGTCTAGTTAGCAAGTCCTCAGGCCTTTTCCAGAGAAGCCAGAAATCTGGTGTGATGATGATGATAGTGATGATGGAATTGCTCAATGTTTCAATCGTCATGTAAGCCAGGCGAGCCTCCTCTGCTGGCCTGTCTACAAGTGACCTTTGTGCAAACCCATCATTGGTTCAAGGCCTCTGACATCTCAGAGTAAGAAGAGGCCTTGGGCTCAAAGGTTCATTCCTAAAGGTGGGGTGGGAAGCCTGCTTACTAATTTCTCCCAGAGGGAGGCATCCTTCACAGCTCTCCTGGGGTATTGGGCATCCTACTGGGGGCAGAGGTGGGCTGGGTGTGGGACCGTGAATGCCTGCCTCTGAACGAATCATGACATTCAGTTTTACAGCAAAGCTCTCACATGGCCACAGGAATGGGGGGAAAGGACAGCTATCGGAATCCTCTGTATTTAGCTTTGAAGTCAACTGTGTGGATCAGATTCCAACTTAATACAAGTATTTACCGAGCCTACTATGTGCAGGGTTCCGGGAGTACGGCAGAAGCATTAGACCTAATCCCCCTCCTCGAGGAGATTATGCCCAATCTCATTCACTTCAAGTCAACCTACTAACTATACATCAGGTCCTGCTGTGGGCTTGGCAGGCGCCGGGTAAGGGAAGGGAATGAGGGTCCCCGAGGCCCCACAGCCTGTGGAGGAAGAGAGCTGTCTGCAAAACCAACCCTGCTGTAAATCTGGCCATAGTAACAGCTCTAATAGAAATTCAAACAGCATCCAAATGTGAATGCTTCACGAATTTGCACATTTGCTTAGGCTGCTATTTAAATTACGTTCCCTTCCCCATACACGTGCCCATGGGGAGGGGAGGCAACCCAGGTGCTCCCCAAGCTGGCGGTGGGGGGAGGGGCAAAGCTGGAGAAATCAGACCGAGGTGAACCCGAGGCTGCAGATATTTCACAAGGTGGATACGGAGCATCAACCCTACAACCATCCCTCCTCTACCTGGGCAGCCTTCTCATGACCACTCTTCTCTCTTCTTCCATCTCTGTCCCTTCTGTGTGGCCCCTCTTTGAACACCCTTCCCTGCTTCTCCCCTCCTGTGTCTGTCCCTGTCGCTCCCCGCCTGGCTGAGGGCAGGCACCTCTGTCAGCCTCCTCACAGTGGTAGTTATTGTGTGTGGCGTGGCCCTGGTGGCAGTTTTTCTCTTTCTCTTTTGGAAGCTGTGCTGGATGCCCTGGAGGAACAAGGAGGCCTCCAGCCCCTCCTCTGCTAACCCCTCCCCGGAGGCCCTCCAGAGCCCCAGCTCCAGAGGCAACATGGCGGACAAGCTGAAAGACCCCAACACCCTGGGCTTCCTAGAGGCAGCCGTGAAGATCAGCCACACGTCCCCAGATATCCCTGCCGAGGTGCAGAGGTCGGTCAAAGAGCACATCATGCGTCACACACGGCTGCAGCGACAGACCACAGAGCCAGCGTCATCCACCAGGTGAGGGGTGGACCCCTCCCTTCCCTACCTCCACATTCCTGGATCCAATACATTAATGAGATTCCGGCCTGTGAGGATCAGAGACCAGAAATAATCATGTGCACATTCTGGTTGGAGAATATGTCCGATGATGTGCTCCTTGGTGGGGGATCAACTCGGAGGTGGGCGCCAGGAGAGGGGAACCTTTGAGGTGGGGTGCTGTGCAGGTGATAAGCCCTGGGATGTGTGTGGGTGCGAGGTGTTGGCTTATCCGGAGGGAAGGAAAGACTTCAGGCTGAGGGAAGAGAATATGCAAAGGCGCAGAGGCAGAGAAGTTCATGACGTGTCTATGTCAATACAGCCTCCTAGATGGAGGCTGCAGTGCGTGGGAGATAAAGCAAGAGATTCCTAACACTTTGAGAATGAGGATAGCTTTGGACAGCGTTCCCCGTATGACAGCAATGGTATACATGGCATTCTTTAACTGAAAAAACAAAATGACAACAAAAAACAACCACCACATAATGACAAAAACCTACTCCAAATTCAGAAACACTTTTCAGTGATGTGGTACGTGCAGGTATAAGGCATTGTATTTGTTAAAAACTTGGGGCAACGCAAGAGGGAAGAGATATGGGAACATATGTATATGTATAACTGATTCACTTTGTTATAAAGCAGAAACTAACACACCATTGTAAAGCAATTATACTCCAATAAAGATGTTAAAAAAACAAAACAAAACAAAACAAAAACTTGGGGCTCTTGTGGATTCCTGGGTCCAGGCCCCCAGGGGACCGACCAGCCAAAGGGAAGCAGGCCTGGTCTTCAGATTGAAAGCCAGAAATGATGAAAGTGCTGGGTCACGTTTACAGAGTTTGTTGTTTGACCTCAGGCAAGTTGCTCACCTTTCCTGAGCCTCACTTTTCCCAACTGTAAAATAGGGCTAATGACTCTCATAAGGGTATCCATGAGGAGCCAGTGAAAGAATCCATGTGATAATAAGAGCTTAGTATAGGGCTTCCCTGGTGGCGCAGTGGTTGAGAGTCCGTCTGCCAACGCAGGCGACACGGGTTCGTGCCCCGGTCCGGGAAGATCCCACATGCCGCGGAGCGGCTGGACCTGTGAGCCATGGCCGCTGAGCTTGCGCGTCCGGAGCCTGTGCTCCGCAATGGGAGAGGCCACAGCAGTGAGAAGCCCGCGTACCGGGGTGTGGGGGGTGGGGGAGAAGAGCTTAGTATATACCTGGCCCTGTTCTAAGCACTTCATTGTATTTATTCATTTCACCCCCACAGCAATCCTATGCAATTGCTACTTTTATTATTCTCATTTTATAACACAGAGAGGTTAAATAACTTGCCCCAGGTCATACAGCTAGAACGTGGCAGAGTCGAAATGAACCTATGCAGTCTGACTCCAAAGCACAATAAATGTTAACTATGGTGGTGGGGATGGTAGTGGTGGGGATGAAGGAATGCCACGTGGAGGGTGGGAAAGGATGGTCCTTCTCAGTCAGGGAGTTTATGGTTTAATGGGGGAACCAGAGTCATGCCTACCAGGAAAGAAACCTAGAAAGCAGGTAGCAGAAAAGCAGTAAAAATGATAATGATCACAATGGCTAACACTTACTGAAGCTTGTTATGTACCAGGCTCCATTCCAACTACTTTTCATATACTAAGTCACGCACACCGAGTGTGTGCAGAGGGAAAGGGGGTCAACTGGCAGGAGGAAAAGGGGGCCTCACAAGGGGTAGGATGAGCCAGGGCCCCGAGCCATGCCTGCCGGCATTCCCCCACTCCTTCCCCCACCTCACTCTCTCACCCCCTCCTGCCCTCCGCCAGGCACACGTCCTTCAAGCGCCACCTGCCACGGCAGATGCATGTCTCCAGCGTGGACTACGGCAATGAGCTGCCCCCTGCGGCGGAGCAGCCCACCAGCATTGGCCGCATCAAGCCCGAGCTCTACAAGCAGAAGTCAGTGGAGGGGGACGACGCCAAAACCGAGGCCAAGACCTGTGGGAAGATCAACTTCAGCCTGCGCTACGACTACGAGAACGAGACCTTGATCGTGCGCATCCTGAAGGCCTTCGACCTCCCCGCCAAGGACTTCTGTGGCAGCTCTGACCCTTACGTCAAGATCTACCTCTTGCCTGATCGCAAATGCAAGCTGCAGACACGGGTGCACCGCAAGACCCTGAACCCCACCTTCGATGAGAACTTTCACTTCCCCGTGCCCTATGAGGAGCTGGCTGACCGCAAGCTGCATCTCAGTGTCTTCGACTTTGACCGCTTCTCCCGCCATGACATGATCGGGGAGGTCATCCTGGACAACCTCTTTGAGGCCTCTGACCTGTCCCAGGAAACCTCCATCTGGAAGGACATCCAGTACGCAACCAGTGTGAGTACCGCCCTGCTCCCTGGGCTTCTCGAGGAGTTGCAGTCCTGGATTTGACTGGGATGTGTCCCGCATCCTCCTCACCCCTAGAGACAAATGGGCCTCTGCCCTTCAGGGTACGAAGGGGACTCTGACTAATAGCCCAGCCCACTCTGGGGAAGTCCTTGCCCTGGGGCCCACGTTGCGGGGCAGGGGTGGGGGGCAGGGAGCAGAGCCCCCATGTGGGTGGGAAGGGAAGGGAACATATCTATGGCTTCTGATCGCATGTTCTGAAGTGGTTCTCTCTACCTGCCAGGCCTCAGGTCTACCACCTATAAAATGATACATGTCTTTCATCATGGGTAAGGATCGGGCCAGGCCCGTAGCCTGACTCAGACAGCAGTGCGAGCCAAGGGCCTTGGTGTGTGCTGGAAGCCCGGCACAAGCAATCAGGAACAGGCTGTATTAATTGGGATAAACCAGGTTATGCCGTAGCCACAAACGATCCTAGGATTTGGTAGCTTAACGTAGCCAAAGTTTGGTTCTCATTCATGTTACATGTGCTTTGCAGCTTGGCCGTTCTTCCTTGTTACTTAGGGATCCAAGCCAACAGAGGCTCCGTTTTGACCTGTGCCCCTATAGTTACCACCTGAGGAGGAAGAAGATGTGGCAAATCATGTGCTCGTTCTTAAGGCCTCCATGCAGAAGTGGCACATGTCACTTTCACTCATATTTCATTAGCCAAAGCAAGACACATGCAACTCCTACTATCAAGGGGGCCGGGCAAAGCAATCCTACCACGTATCCAGAAGGGGGACTGGAAGTACTTACGACCAGCACTAGTGACTACCATGCAGCAGAGCCCCTGCTCTTAGGCCCCGCCTGCCTGGGCCAGTCCGGGAGTTGGAGCGGGGCAGGGGGGGCTTGAAGGGAGACCTGGTTAATCCACACATGCGGGAAGGGGATGCTTGCCTGTTCATGATCAACTGGAATTAAGCATGACGGTGTCAAGGAGCTGGGGCTCAAGTTGGCTTTTAAGAGGGAGGACAGGTTTGGCACAGAGAGTTAAGAGGGCATCTCCAGAGCCCTTTGGTCCAGTGTAGACAGTGTTCTCCAGTCCCTTGGGTGGCTGTTGAGGAAGCTGGGTAATTGCATGCCACAGATGTAGGTGGCATGCCTCTCTCTAAGCCCAGCCAGACAGCTGAGAGCCCTGCAGGGGTGTTGCCACCAAACACCAATGGCCTTGTGCCTCGTGTCTTGAACTCTAACTGATTGAGTGTCTCCTGGGATATTTCTTGCACTATTTCCCTGAGTGCAGACCCTCCCTTTGGACAATCAATACTCAATATCTATGGGCTGAACTTGTAAGGAGAGAGGCTGGGAGAATCAGCCCCACTCTGGTGGGAAAAGGATAAGAATCGATTTGTTCAAAGAGAGAAAGCTTGGTGGGCTCCGTTTCTGCTCCAGAGAAGGTCTCTGGGACAGCCCATTCTCCTAGCTGCTGCTGACTTTGACCAGCCCTGTCCGATGTCTCACTGCCTCCCCTACTTTCGCTCTCCCGAAATGTCATCCGCAAGAACAGCACAAGCAGCGGGGCTGGCAGACAGGGCGGGCAGACGGGGCGGGCTGGAACAGCAGCTGTGTGCCCGCCTGAAGCCCAAGAGCTCCGCTTTATAAATCACTCTGAAGTTTACATCTGGTGCAGCTCTTCCCTTGTGGGCTCGTAAGGCAGCAGCTTCATTATCGTGACTATACGGGTAGAGAAAAGCGGCTCAGTCCCCCCCATACTGAGGCTGAGGCCCAAGTGCTCAGAGAGAGGTAGGTGTGAGGGCCAGGGGCTGTGGGAAGCAGGGCTCAACTCAGCCCTCTGAAGAGCCTCCCTTCTCCTCTCCAGAGGCCTCCCTTTCCTGTAACATGAGCTCCAGGCACGATGAAAGCCCTAGTCCTGGAGCGTGCGGTCCGTGCCCAAGGGTGCCCCTCACCTGAATGCTAACTTCCTACATCCTAGAATTCCGTGGCTGTCCCTGCACTCGTCCCACACCCCTTCCTCAGCCCAGCTTCAGAAAAAGGCAGATTGTCCAAAAGGAGCTGGACAAGTCATTGCCACCCTCATCATCCTCATTCAGTACCACTCTAACCCTCCTCCATCTCTTTCTAAGCAGGACTGTGCCAGGAACTCGGGAGCAAGGGGGGCTGGGATAGAAGACAGCCTCTTTGTGCCACGGAACTTTAATGCAGTAGCTAGTGATGCAAAGTAGCAAATACTGTGAGGCTGTAAGATCTGAGAGTTAGGACAGCCAGGGAAGGTTTCCTGGGTGGGGAAGGAGAATTCAGGTGGGTAGGGAGGGACTGGTATATATAACTTGATAGTCAAAAGCAGGAGGAGTCTGGGCCCAGGAGTTTCTGGAGCAGAAGATCGGGTCATTTGCTCACACTCTCTGTCTTGCTCGCAGTTTGTCTGCACTGAATGTTCTGCGTGGTGAGGCCCCTGGGGCCCTCCCATCCACAGCCTCTCCAGCAGGCCAGCTCTCAGGGGTGGGCTCTTTATCCTGGGGGGTGAGGAATCAGACAAAGGAAAGGAAAAGGTAATAAAAGGCTGGTGCTTTTACCTGGGCTTACTCTAAAATTGGAATTATTTTGAGGCCAGAGAGGCCCAAGCCCTAGTAACGGGCAATGATTGAGCACTCAGTGTACGTGAAATCCTGCAGCCAGCATCGTGGGGCGCGGTGCACATGAGCACAGCCGGCTCCCATCTTTCCTGCATGCCAGATTCCTGCCAGATTTCATTCCTAGAGCTGCATTTTGGCCCCCAGCTCCTCCGGCCTGCAGGCTTGTCGCTGAACACGTCCAGCATTTCTGCCTCTTGCCTTTGCTCCCAAGGTTTTCTCTGGCAGACAGGCTTTTCCCCCACCTCTCTGCGTGGCCCAAACCAATCCACCTTTCAAAGCTTCCCTGAAGCCCTTCCGCTCTCACAGCAATCACTCCTCTGGATTTATTTTCTGGGTCCCTCATTTATACACTGAGTCATCTTATGCCTTGCAGAGTCCCCAGTGGCTCAGGAATGGCTTGTGTCCCACATTTGACTGTCTCTTGTATTCTCCCTCAGGGCTGAGTGTGTCATTTTATGCAAACGTAAGAACTCAGCAGTTCTTGTTGAATGACAGATGGCTTAGTTAATTCAAACAAAACTACGTATTGGTGCACAAGGAAAGGATTATTAAAGAAGAAATGGAATTTGGGTGCAGTTAACCTGGGAAGGCTTCCTGGAGGAGAAAGTCAAGTAGTATTTTGAAAGTGAGTAGAGCCAGGCGTGGTGGGGAGAGACCTGGGCTGTGCATTCCTACAGAGAGATGGTTTGGGTAGATGGTTTATGTCTGGAGTAGCAAAGAGATTAACCAGCCTGGACTGAAGTAGAGGGTCAGGGACCCACAGTCTGGACTGAAGTGGAGGGTCAGTGACCAAGAGTCTGGGTAGAAGGAGAGGCCCTGTGAGAAGTGGGTTCGGGAGGCTGCTCTGATGTCACAGGAGTCCATGAATGCTGCTGCCCTGGTACTCCTCACACTTGTATGGGAGAATCAGGTGCGGCCCTGGCAGGTGGAACCAGGCAGGTTCCTTGTTTTGGCCCCCGCCCCAGTGCCCAAGGTGGTCTGAAGTAGCAAAGCCTGGAGCATTTGTGCTGTTTTCTTACAACCACTGAACATGGAGCTTCAAGGCTCGTGAAGGGGAGGTGTTCATCTGGGGAGGCTGGCCCTTTGTTAATTGCAAATCTTCAGCCCCAAGGGCCGCTCCCCCCAGCATCCCCAGGTTGTTCTGGATGGAAGCCTAGGCTGTCATGGAGCTAACATACACCCCACCAGAGGGTGAGCAACAGGCAAACAAGATGTGCTAGGACAGTCAGAGGTCTCTGCTGCTCCCTGGAATCCAGAAGCTCAGGCATGGGCAGGTCTGCCACTGAGGCTTCCACCTCCTGCCTGGCTTGACTAAGGTCCTCTGCTGGTCTCCTGGGCATTCCCCGTGGTCTGTCATTTTCTCTCCACACACAACTTCGATCGGCTGAAATCGTTCTCTTCTTCCCTTCCCCCCTCTCCAGCACCCAGTCTCATTATTTCTATATGAAGCTGTAGATTTATCATTAAAATAGAGCCGCCATCACCAGGGTTTGGTAACATCTCTGTATTCTTGTAGTTATTGTTACAGAGGCCTCAGACCCCAGTGCACACAGGTATTCCTGTTGCCATCCCAGCTCCTTCATGGAGGCTGTCATTGGGGCCATAAACATGTGTTGTGCTTGGTGGCATTGATGGACTCGGCCAACTTCCTGCCTTACCAGGTCCCCGCCAGGTCAGAATGAGTGTGTGTGTGTGTGTGTGTGTGTGTGTGTGTACAGGTATGTGTGTGTTTTAGGGGTGATGGAGTGCTCTGTATAATTCCAGGGAGCCTGGACTCGGAGTCTGCAGGGAGGAGGGGGGGCCTTATGTGGTAGAACAGTCTCTTTTCTAGCCTGGCAACGAGCAGAGTTGTGTACAAAGAGCTCAGGCTTTGATACCAGACCAACCTGTGTTGCATTCTAGCTTCTGCACTTTCTAGCTTTGAGACCTTGGGGACATTGTCTAAACCATGCCTCAGTTTCTACATCAGTAAAATGGGGATAATGATGGTACATACCTCATAGCGGTATTCTATGTAGTAAATGAAATAAAATGCACAAGATGCCTAGGGCAGCACTGTCACAGCGCAGCCTCCTGAGCCCCATTCTTACAGTGCCTTTCCTTCTAACTCGGCCTGTGGGTCACTATTTGTACCACTCCCAGGCCTGATCCCCCACTTTTTTCCAGATCACCTATTCCGACAGGTTGTTGGTTGTTATTATTCCTGTTTTATTTATTTCTCTCTTTTACTTCTTGTCCTATCATGTGTTCTCTGTGTGACCTTGGAAAAGTGATTTGCCCTCTCTGAGCTGTGGTTTCCTCAGAAACTAGTTTCCAAGTTGTGAGATTCTGAGATTCTCAGCTTCCCCTATAGAGAAGTGGTTGGCTCTCTTGCTTTCAGAGCAGGGATACCCAGTCGCTGGAAGTGTGGTCTCCTTAGTAGAGGCCTAAACCCCAGGCTGACAGGCCACAGGGCAGAACTTCCAGACACACCCTCCTCCTTTCAATGTCAGTGAGAATCAGTCCTCTCTTTAAGCCCCTTGGAAATGTCCTCCGGGGAGTTCCTGCCACAAGCAAGTCCCCACCAGCAAGCTTCCTTCCTCCTTTTCCCATGAGGCACAGTCCTGCAAACAGGCTCAGCGCCCTCCCCACCTTTCAGGCCCCCCATTTACTGGTTATTAATACGCAGGTTATTATTTGAGCTCCTACTGGGAGCCAAGAGCACAACCAACTTTATTCCATTTCATCCTCACCATAAGCCTTATTATTGTGCCCTGTATGTAAGTAAAGAAACGAAGGTTCCAGGTTCAGTGACATCCAGTGTCACCCAGACAGAAGGTGCTAGAGAGCCAAGACTCAAGTCCAGGTCTTCAACAGAGCCCACATCCTTGCATGGCTAGAGGGGAGTGAGTGTGATTACATTGCTCCTTGGACAGAAGATAGACCCTGAAACTGTGCAGCTCGTCAGGGGATCCAGAAGAGTGACTGGTTTGATTTTCTCTTTGTGGCCTGGATCCTTCCTCTCGTTTCAGGGGGCAGCTTTTGTGCTGACACTTGGATTCCGTTACCATCTCCCCAGTGTTCTTCCTGCGGCACTGAGTTTGACATTCATTCCTCTTTCATTCAACAAACATTATTGAGTGTCAGCTATGTGCTCTCAGTTTGATCACTGAGCATGTGTTGGATACAGAAGCTGGGCCGGGCTGTGGAAAGGATGGCAAAGAAAAAGCCCCACCTCTGACCAAGCTACTGGGAAGTGTGGAGCATGCCCAGTGACCCCCAAACCCCTCAACCCCCTTGCACACAGGGCACATACTTGGGGACAGAGCAATTCAGGAAGCTCACAACCAAATCATGCAAGCCGCGGCACTGCAAGCCATGTGCAGAAGTGTTGAGGCGAGATGGAGAAAAGAAATCAGAGCCAGATGAGACTGGTCTGGGAAAGCTTCTAGAAAAGGAAAGTTTTAGGCCAGGCTTTGATGGCAGTGAAGGAAGAGAGTGTTGAAAGGGGGAGGGGAGTGTGTTTCTCTATTTTCTTTGGATTGGGGGAAGGATCTAGAAAGAACTTCTCTCGAATACAATGGGTTTCTTTGCTTTGTGCAGTAACTACTTGTGGTGTAATTACCGTGTACCAGGCACCAGGCTAGCACAGGGGATACCATAACTTCAACTCAGTCCAGTCCTCAAAGCCTCACAGTCCTATGGGGAGTCAGGAAAGCACCCCCACCACCCCAGGGGACACACAGGTCCCAGCATGCTGATGGAAGGCTGGCCTCCTGGAATGAAATTGCCTTCCTTGCCAGAAAAGAGTTAGTTGCATTCTTTTCTCACACCCACATACTCAAGTCTAGTGTGATCCAAGGGTAGCTCACAAGAGGCCTTTTCGAGTAGAGCCAAAGAATCGGCACAATTGATTCGCTGTGACTCAGTCAGTCACCTGGGATGAAGCCTCCCAGACGCTCACTGACCAGCAGCTTGATGCAATGCCTTCAAAGTACCCACCTTGGGTCTTAGGATCCCAGTTCTGTCCTGGCTAGGAGCCGGGAAGGAGAAGGAGGGAAGCATCATGAACCTTCATCCACTCAACATGTCTTCAGTGATCTCTTAAAGAACTTTTTCGGGTCCAAGAACACTGGGTATTGAAAGACAAATATAGTCCTTGCTTTTAAGGAGCTTACAGTTGGGTGGAGCTTTCGGAGCAAGTAAAAATGTAATCCAAAGGACACAGTTATTTAAGTTGCACGAAATGGGAGAAGGGGAAAATAGAGGTCATTGCTGAAGCTGGGAGAGTAAGGGAGTGGAATGGGAGATGCAGATGGCAGAAGGAGAATTTGAAAACAAGAACTGAGTTTGGGGAACACCCAGAGTCAAGAAGAAGAAGGACAGGGGCCAGAAAAGGGTACTAAGCAGGGGGAGATCCGAGAGAAAAGAAGAGAACTGAGGAAGGCAAAGGAGGGATAGTTCGGGAACTAGGCAACCAGAAGTGATGTGTTCCAGCATCTGTGGGGTAGCAAGCACCGTCTTAGACACTGCGGATGCAGTGGTAAATGAAGCTTACAGTCGTGTGGGGGAGACAATGAGTATGTGAGATAAATAGTGTGGCTGAGGGTGGTAAGTGGACTGGAGAAAATAAAGCTGGGAAGCAGCGGGGTGGGAGGGGGGTGGTATTGGGGTTGGGAGGGTGGCTGGAGGAGAGGATCGCAGGGTAAAACAGGGTAGGCGGGGAGACATCCCCAAGAGGAGGCCATCTGAGTAGGCCTGAAAGACAAGAGGGAGAGAACCATGCATATATCTGGAAGAAGAGAGGTCCAGGTGAGAGAATGGTAAATGGAAAGACACTGAGGTGGGAGGATGCCTGGCTTGTTCAAAGAACCGTAAGGGTCCAGTGTGGCTGAAGCAGCAATGGGACTGGGGAGGAGAGAGAATAAAAGATGAAGTGGGAGAGGTAAAGGGGCAGGAAAGGTTCATGGAGTTCCACAGTCAAAAGTTTAAGAGCATCACTAGAGTTGATGGGTTGGGAACAGACTCTACAACAAGGGCGAAGACAGGGAAATCCGTTGGGAGGCTATTGCCGTGAAAAAGAGACAATGGTGGCTTGGACAAGGATGGGGGGTAGAAATGTAAGATGTGCTTCATTCTGGATGCATTTTGAAAGTAGAACTAGCAGTATTTGTTGACAGATTGGGTGCACGGTCTAGGGTGTAGAGAAAGAAAAATCAAGGTTGTCGGCCTGAGTAACTCAGGAGGGAGTCGCCATTGACTGAGCTGGGGAATGCTGGAGGAAGAACCCATATGGAGAGGAAAGTCAGGAGCTCGGGTTTGAACATGTTGTAGTTGAGAGACCGTCGGGACATCCAACTGGAGATGTTGGATAGAAACTTGGATACAGAGTGTGGAATCCAGGGATTTCCCTGGTGGTCCAGTGGTTAAGAATCTGCACTTCCACTGCAGAGGGCACGGGTTTGATCATCCCTGGTCGGGGAACTAAGATCCCGTATGCTGCGTGGCCAGAAAAAGAGTGTAGAGTCCAAAAGAGAAGCCTCGGCTAACCAACTGAATTTAGGGGATGTCAGCATATAGATGGTGTTAAAAGCCATGAGACTAGTTGAGATCCCACATTTAGAGAAAAGACCTAAGACTGAGCTTTGGGACACTCTAAGGTTTAACTGTGGGGACCACGAGGAAGTAAAAGAGACTGATAAGCCCCAGCCAGTGAAATAGGAGGAAAACCAGGAAGGTACAGTGTCCTAGGAAACAAGGACAGTGTGTCCAGGACGAGAGAGGGAAGGATCAAGTGTATCAGACGCTGCAGCGGATCAAGTAAGGTGCAGACCGAGACGTGACCACTTCGTTCAGCATCTGCCTTGCCACGAGCTGTTTGGTGGAGCCCCGTTGGAGATGAGGTCATTTGCGGAATATTGGGACACGGGTTGTATCATTTGGGGGGAACTCTTTTTTATCATTTATGTATCATTTAGGGAGACAAGATTTCAAGGCCTAGGAAGGCTGGCTTTGCAGTGTGCCAGCAGGCTAGCTCCATGTATGGGCCATACTTGGGGAAAAGGTGGGGTGGGGATGGGGGAAAGTGGGTGAGCAGCCCCAGTTCATGCAGAGCAGATCAGGCCAAGACAGCACGTTGCATCAGGAATTTGCAGCAAGTCTAGGTATCCCTAGAATTCTGCCTTGAATTCCCGAGTGTCTGGACTCTTGCAAGCAGAACCAAGCCAGGATAGAAGCAGAGAGAGAGAACCTTCTAAAAGAGATCAGATCAGGGTCACATGGAAGCCCCAGGAGGTGTGAAAGAAGCAAGGCTGGGCCCGGGCTGCCTGCCAAACCCATGAAGACTGTTCCCCAAGCCCTCCAGCCGGAGCTGCTCTGAACCATGTATGAAGCCGGCCAGCCCTGCCCACTCTCTGAGCGGCCTGGCCCCCCGCGAGCCCTGGCTGTGCCCTCCCGGCAGCCTGACCCCACTGCCCGGGTCAGAAGCCCTGGGTCACTCCAGGGCTGCAGGCCTCTCTTGTTTACTTTCTGCTCAGCTGGAGCTCCTTGTCTCTGCTAATGTTCATTTACCCACACACTCCCCAGGGCCTGGCCTCCTTACACTCATTATTCTCTGGAATGCTGAGCTCTCCTGCACCCACACCCTCAGGCTGGGGGAAGGCCAACAGTGTCCAGTCCCTGCCCCCACGCAGTTTATTCCTTCAGCCCCCGCCAGTGCAGAGGGCAGCTGGCCGGCCTCTTTCCTCTGCTCTCCTCCCTGAAGAGGGGAGGAGGGGAAGGGCCTGGTTGGTTGCCTCCCGCAAGGATGCCATGTGATGTTAGGGATGTCGAAGCCAGGAGCAGCTTTTCCTGCTCCAGAATAAGACCTGCAGCCCCGCCCTCCAAGCTCACGTCCTGTAATGACCAGGAGGAAGTTGGAAGGGGGTGCGCCAGGGGTCCCTCCATGCTTCAAGCTCAGGTACTGAGAACGTGACTCAACCCGCTAGGCCCCGGGTTCTGCAGCCAATGTGACCTTGACTTTTCTGGGAAATACTCAAAGGGCCAAGGCTCCTCTAGCAAAGGGTTGCTGAAAAGCTATCAAGAACCCAGAAAGGGGGAGAGGCGGGGTGTAGGGTCCGAGCTCCATTCCACAGGCAGTGTGTCTGTTCAGGAGAGAGAGGGGATAGAATCCCAGAATGACAACACGGTCCCTGCACCACAGGGGAAAGCTCCAGGCCTGCAGGTTGTCCCCTCAGCAGAGGTGACGGATGTGCACCTTCCACACCCTCTCACTTGGGCCAAGTGTGGCCAGTAGCCGTTCTTGGGTACATGGGGTTAAAGGTTTCCCATGCAGGGCTGGAAAACATAGTTAATCGTTCCACGCAGGGCTCTGACCCGGCTGTAAATAACGGCTCCACTGGCTTCTTTTAAGTTGTTTCTAAAATCAGCCTTTCACAATAGGTCCTTCCCTGCAGCTTCGGAAGAAGTGGCCTTAAGAGACTGCCAGAGGCTCAGAACAGTGGAGACAGTTCCCTTCTCACCCTTGATAAATTCCTAGCTTCCGGACAGCCCCAGTGCCCACTCTGGCCAGCTGCCTGCAGAACCCAGCTCCCACTGGCAACCAGACCGCAGCCCTGTTCTGCCTCCCTCCTCTGCCAGCAGCTTGCCATAGCTCCGAGCTGGCTGGGCCAGCCAGCACTGCCCTGCCCTGGCCCCACGTGCCCTTCATTAGTATGCTGTGCATCTCAATGGTATAAATATCCAATCTTTCCCTTACAAGAGAATGAACGGGAAATCAGTAGGCAACAAGCTCACGCATCAACAAAAATCTGTTCCTCAACACTGGTGCATTTCATGTTCCCCCCACCTTGCCGTGCAGAGCACGCACTTGTCTTACGGCTTCTACCACCTGATGACTCACAGGGACATTTTTCTCCTGGAGAGAGATTATTTGGTCACAAGGGAAGCAACAGCCAGACATCCCTTCTGGACACTAACAAGGACATTCAAACTGCAGGATTCATTTGGGAGGAAGGGATTGCAATGGGTTCCCTACATCAGCAGCAATCCAGAGAGACTAGGGCCACTGGGTATAACTACGACCAGAATGGCAACTGACTTGGAAGAACTGGGGCAGTCCCTGAGGGGTTTCTAATTTCTGCGGATCCTGGTGTTATGACTCTGCTTTCTCGTGGACTCGGGGAAGGTCAGAGCTGGAAAGGGCCTCGGAGATGATCTGGCCCAACGTCCTCCTGCCACAGATGAGCAAGTTAAGACCAGAGAAATTGCACAACTTGTCTGGGGTGGCTCAGTGAGTCTGTGTGAATCTGGACCCCAACCCCGGTCTCATGAGACCCAGCCCCGTGCTCTTCCAACTGACTTCCTTGCCTCTAGGCTTTTATAGGGAATTCTCTTGCCCTGGTTATTTTACTCCCTCCTTCCTCCCTTCCCTTCCCAGGCCTCTGCCCACTCCCTGTCTTCATTCTGTGCCTGTGAACCTCTCTATCCTGTAGGGAAGAGGGCCAAGACTTGGAGTCCAAGGCATGAGGTGTCAAAGGGCACAGAGCAAAGACGACATTCTCTCTGTCGCAATTAGTCTCTTCCACGCAAGAGACGTCTAGTCTCTACTGGGAGTGGAAATAGGCAAACCAACAGGCAACGCCAGCAAGGAAACCAAGGAGGGAAGAGAAACTACATATCAAAGTGCCTCGGACCCTAAGCCAACGAACCCCCACCTCCAAGCCTCCCACTGCGCACACGTATTTACTCCTTGGAGGAGGAAGGAGACAGAGCTAGCTGTAGAGTCTGGGTCAGCCTTGTCCAAGTGCTAGCGTATTTTTATGATGTTTCCATGTCAGCAACAATGAAGAAAGATGTGGCCTCTCCAGCAGGCAGCTCCCATCTCCACCCCACTCCCTTGCCAAGCCCGTGCCCAACTGGTCCTCATTCATCCTCATCAGTCGTCCCCTGTAGCCACGTTTTCTTTGCAGGTCTGAAATGACACCTACTCATTCTCCATGAATGTTTAATGCCTTCCTCTCTGGACAAAGTCTCTGAGACCTTGAGGGTTTCTCTAGGGCTGCAGCGAAACTTGGGATGGAGGGTTTTCCATGGAATCCACTTGGCCTTGGGAATTAGAGTGGGGGAGACAGCCCCTGGGATGGGAGGGGCTGGGGCAAGATGTTTAAACCCTCACCCCTCTCTGGCCAGTGCAGGCTGGCATTGCCCTCGGTCTTGATGGCCGAGAAGTACCAATGATTGCTTCAGAAGACTGCCTGTCTTCCTGCTAATGGTCTGGACTTGGCACGGCTTGGAGTTCAGGGAGGGCGCCAACATCCTTGACATTGGGACCAGTTTCTCCAGGAGCTGTTTTCTATTGTGATAAGAAATCGTGTGTCTGAGCACTTACGTGGTGGGAAGGAGTTGAGGTGAGATGGGAACCGATCAGAGAACAAGATTGAGATCGCCGTCTGTGCACACAATTCCGACTGCAGGCATGAGCGGGGCATCAGCTGGGGCCTTTCTCCCTCCACGTGCCAGGCTCTGTGCGCTTACCTTTAACCCTCACTACCACCCTGCAGAGCGGGTACTGTTGTGATCCACTGCTCACAAAGCCAGTGGGAAGCAGAGCCCGGAGTCACACCGGGTGCGTGGGCTCCACTGTATGTGCCCCTAACTCTCTCTGCTGCCTCAAGAGCTGGCTCGGGGGGCTGTCCCCGAGAGCCGCCTCTTCCTAGGATGGATGGGGACAGCAGATGTTCTCCGGGTCCCCCTCTGGCGCTAATTGTCTGTCTCTTCTGAAGGGTCCCCTTCTCAGCCTTTTCTTTCACTGACCCAGTCACGAGATGCAAGCCCAGCTCCACCCCACCCCAAGCAACACAAAGTGAGTAGCAGAGCTCGATTGGAGGTTTGTTCTCGTGGGAATCGGGTATCTATGCCCCTCTGCCCAGTGAACAGCCTCGAGCGGCAGGGGAGGCTGCGGGAGGCACCTGCTCCCAGAGGTTCTTGCTGCCCTGCCTCCCCTAGAATGCCTGCTCCCCTCAGCCTAATGGCTCCTCTCCACCTTCTCCAGGCTGTCTGCCTCAATCACAAACAAACTATGCCCCTCTTTAAATTGCCCTGGGAAATTTTGTTCTTGCCAGCCCTTAAGCCCGGGCTCAGTTCCAGCCCCATCTGCAAACATTCAGAACCCAAGAAGGTATTCAACTGAATGACGGGCCCTCTTGCCCAGGAGCGGTGGAACCCTGAGACTCTTATATTGCCTTTGCTGGCTCCACTCTCCATAGAAGGCAATTGTGGTTTCACATAGCATTTGTTTTCTCTTTTTACCTAATAACTGCTGTGGCCACTGGCATTCCTTGAGCCCACAAAGGGGCATGTAGGGCCGTCCCTGTATAGGCAGGAGAGGCCCCTCTTTAGGGGGACAGGTGAAATTGCTACCTGAGATAGGAAGGGGGACCCACTTTCCAACTCAGCTCTCCCAGTTCTGCCAGTAGGCTGAGAATGAAACAGCCCCGCCCACCAAAATGAGGCCTAAGTGGGAGGCCCCAGGTGGTAGGATTGGATGAGGTTTCAGCCAGGAAGGATACAGGCTGTTAGGAGACCACAGATGAATGTCCGGAAAAGAGAGGGTACCACTCCCCAGAAATGGGCAGAGAGCTTCCGGGGAGGGGCCTGTGAAGCTGTCCCAGCCCTTTGGGCCTGGAGCCCAGTGGTGAAAGGCTTCGAAGGCGCCCTGTCTGTGTGCCATTGTGTTTTCTGTGGTTACTTCTTTGGTTCACCCTCAGCATTTGGAGTTCTTTTTCACATTGCAGGGCTATTTCAGGGAGGCCGTGGGGACCAGGAGTAGACCAGGTATGGGTGTCCACTTGGGTTGGAGCTTTAAACAGAGTGCAGAAGGTGCTAGGCAGATAGAACTGAAGAGAAAACCCCAAAGGGAAGATGGGGCAGCTCAGGGTCGGGGGAGAAGGGAGGTACCGCTTCAGCCCTTCCCCCCCAGGCTAGCCTTCTCCAGAGCCCTTGTGGGGAGGGATGGCGGGCGGGGTTCTCCCAGCCCAGCCCTAGAACAGCACTGGCATGGGACTCCTTCCCCGCGGGGCTGATTCCACTTTTGGAGAGCCTTCAGTTGACTCACAACCCTGTAGTGACACATTGGACCATGTGCTCGGAACAGTCCAGCTTCCAGAGACAGAAAAACAGCTCTGGTGGTGTGTCATGAAAACACAATAAGCACGTCCCTTCTTAAGGAGTTGGGGACAGGCTGGCTTTGTGACTGGCCGCACCTGCTTGAAAATGCTTTAAGGGGAAAAACATGGGCCCAAACTTTCTTCTTGCTTCTGGGCTGTTTTGGTAGGCCTGGGGAGAAAAAGGGGCCAGGGAAAAAAGGCAGGCAGCGAGGGCCTTTGTAATTCCAATTCCTTCTGACAGGGCTTTGTTTTGTTTTATTTTGTTTTGGTTTGGTTTGGTTTTAGTAAATCCTATCCAAGGCTGGGCAGACGCCCAGCTCACTTTCGGGAGTGACTGCACCCTAAGGAAAACTATTCCCCCAGCCCAATTTGGGCAATGTTTACCAGAGAAACTCTGGTTGAGCAACTATTCCTCTTGCGTGAGAAAGGAAGGGAGGACTCAGCAGGGTCCCCTGACCACCTTGGGTCTGGCCAGCTGGAGGCAGCCTGGGCCTCCCTGGGCCAGACCTCGGGCAGCCCTGTACGCACGCGTGTGTACACACACACCTGCACGCACGCTCCGTCCATCAGACACTGGGGACCCAGCAAGAGGCTTCTTCCCATTCAATCTTGCTTAATTGGCTCTCTGGGACTCCAGTCTCCCAGAGAGAGACACCTTTTGGTTGCCCCGAGGAACTGCATTTGGAAAAGAAGAATTTCAGGAAGACCTTGCGTCCTGAAGATTATGCAGCTTGTGACATACCCATGTGGGTGACGATAGTAAGCCCACAACTGCTTCCACAGGCTGTCCCCCACATGTTGAGAAGGGAGGATAAGGATTATCTCTTCACTCTTGGGGAAGCTGAGGCACTGATGAGGGAGCAGGACTGTTCAAGGCCACACGGCCAGCTCTGGTCTGTCAGTCAGGATCCAAGAGGCCTCCGCAAGGCATTAGGCAAACACAGTGCCATCCCCCAAGAACCTGCAGGTCAGCAGGACTGGGAGTCAGGAGACCAGAGCGAGAATCCTGCCTCTGCTGTGTGGCCTTAGACAAATCACATCACCTCTCTGTTTCCTCATTAGAAAAATGTGGGAAATAACCTGTATTTCACAAGGTTGAGGTGAAATGCCAATGAGAAGGGGCCTCCAGAGGTTCTTGCCGCAGTTGATTGTTCCCGGGACTAACAACAACAACACCTAATGTGTTTATAAAGCATGTTCCAAGTACATTATCTCATTTAACACTCTCAGCACAGTAAGAAATCAGCATTTCAATTTTGTAGATGAGGCAAACTGAGGAGATTCTCTGGAGTCAAGTTTTAAAGCAATAGAACAGAGAACCAAAAGTGAGATCATTTTCTTTAAAAGCTGTAAGACTGTAATATATTTTACCCTTCCTTGCCTCAAGGCAAAGCATTATATTCTTGTTTTAGATATTCTGGAAAATACAGAAAGCCACAAAAAAAGAAATGCAACGCACCGTAAGCCCATTATCCCGAGATAACCTCCATTAACATTTTGATGAAATCCAGAATCTTCCTCTTAGAAAAATCACCTGAAGGTAGTGAGGGGCAGGAATGCACTGGAGACCGAGAGAGGGTTGAAGCATTGTCTAGGTTAGGCCTGGAAGTTCCTGGGATTAAGCGATTCTGGAAGAATGCTAGCATGAAGGGAAGGATGCGGTGTGGAGAACAGGAGGGGGAGACTGTTAGGCGAGTAGGGCCGAGGCTCAGAGGTGGGGTTGTGAAGACCAGGCTCAGGAACCTGGGCCCCCCAGGCCTGCCTTCTCACCATGGACCATGGCCATTGCTCATCTTTATCAGTGAACCCCTGAGTTCCTAGGGATGTGAGGAGTGGTCTCCTCTTCCCAGCTGAATGAGGTTGGGACATCCTGGAAGACCCTCTGGGGAGCCCTACAGCCTCACAGTGAATGCTTGACCTTCTTCTGGGGCCCGGGGGTGGCCCTGGGGATATTACCTCTCCCTCTTCAGCCAGCTGGCTTCCTAGTGGGCAGAGCCCCAGGGACAGCCTCCAGGTATGGGCAGTGTGGTGTGGTACAGCTCTAACCCCACCACGGCAGCATTTGGGCCACTCTGAGAAACCCATCAGCAACTCTGGGTATCTTCCCAACATGCAGGACTGGGTCGCAGCCGACCAGGCCCTCCTCACCAATCCCTGGGTCCAGACCGCTCATGGGGCACGTGCCCCAAGGGCCCGGACCCCATCTTGCTATTAATAACAATATTACAAGTCCACCTGGCCCTTACATAGCACTATTGAATTTACAGGACCCTTTTACACACATTGCCTTATTCGGTCCTCAGCAAGTCTTCGCAGGGACATTATTCTAATTCTGCAGATGGAGAAAATTAAGCTGAGGCAAGACAGAGTGAATTGTCTGAAGGTTGCACAGCAAGTACTAAAAACTTTCATTTATTTGTGCCTGTCGCTTTGTGTTGCTCTAAAAAGGATTTAGCTAGCTCACAAGACCTATAAAATGATGACAAATAAACTTAAGACAACATACAAATGTGGCAAGAGAATAAGTGAAAGAAAGTCAAATGGAGTCCAGAGAGGCCACCACCCAGTACGTGTGCCCCACCATCCGAACGCTGTCCGGAGCAGACTCACACTTGCCTGGAAGCATTCTAGCAGCTATGTGAGAGGGAAGCCTAGTCACAGGGTTCTGTGTCCATGAAATAAGTATAAACCAGACGCTTGGGGAAAACAAAGCTACCCCCTGCTCCTGGGACCAGAGGGAGTAATGAACAACATCACGGGGCCAGTTCAGAGCCTGGTCTTTGAACTCCAAAACGTTATGAACACCTCTAAGCTTCAGTTTCTTCAAAGGGGGTGGAGGTAATCATAAGACCTAGTTCATGCATTTGCTATGACATGTAAATGAGGTTCTTAAAAACACAGACTTACTAGAGAATGGACTTGAGGATATGGGGAGGGGGAAAGGTAAGCTGGGACGAAGTGAGAGCGTGGCATGGACGTATATACACTACTAAACGTAGAATAGATAGCTAGTGGGAAGCAGCCGCATAGCGCAGGGAGATCAGCTCCGTGCTTTGTGACCACCTAGAGGGGTGGGATAGGGAGAGTGGGAGGGAGGGAGACGGAAGAGGGAAGAGATATGGGGATATTTGTATATGTGTAGCTGATTCACTTTGTTATAAAGCAGAAACTAACACATCATTGTAAAGCAATTATACTCCAATAAAGATGTTAAAAAAAAAAGATTTATAAGAACAAGTAACTGAGATAACAGACGTAAAGCACTGACACACACTGCTTCACCAGGGCTCCAGAAGCATTAGAGGAAACCAGAACACTGGCTAGTGAGGGTAGCGGATATGACCCCCGAGGACAACCTTTCAGAAAACCAAGCTGGTTTGGCACGGTGGTTGAGCGGGTGGCCCTGTGGTCCGGCTGCGTGGGTTTGAGCCACATCTCCCTCCTCTTTAGCAAAGTGGGCTGGTTAATATCTTTGTGAATATCTCTGTGCTTGCGTCCTCATCTGTAAAATATGGCCAAGAGTAACCCCTAATCTATAAACACAGAGCTCTTAGCCACGTGCCCAGCACACCGCGAGTGCTTGATGAGTGTGAGCTACGAGTGGGACCTTGAAGGCTCTTCCCTTGTAATCATCCTCACCGTGGTGGAGGTTAGCAGTCTCTGGAGTCCAGGGCTCTCGACTTGCCACTGCTGCCCCTCGGGGTCTTGTTTATTTGCATGTCCCCTGTAGCCCTTAACCCTGGCCTTCACCTGTAGGTGCTCAATTCATACATGTGGAATGAAACTGGAAAGTGAAAGAAGGGGATTCCAAAGTGGTCTAGGGGTTAAAAAAACTCCATCTAGCATCAACTGGGCCGCCCAGGCTTTCAAAACCTCTGTTTTTTGATCTGTAAAACGAGAAGGGAACTTTGTAATATCCAAAGACCCTTGAGCTCTTATACTGATTATCACAGAGAGGTCTTTACTCTCAAACTGCTAATTGCGGTAGTTGCAGAAGGTGCTTGGCTAGGAATTCTATAAAGAGACCCACTTCCCACCCTAGTCTCTAAGAAGGGCGTGGGCCAAAACAGAGTGGCGGGTGCTCTGCAGAGCCGTGGGGTGCGTGGTTGGCGGTGAACGCAGGTCCCGGAATCTGTGATTTCGCATTGCCTGGCCTGGCAGGAAGGGGCCCGGATCAGCCTGAGAAAGGCCTACCTCCTTGAGGACAGGTGGCCTCACTGCTGCAGACAGGAGATGGTGCTATCTGGCGTGAGAGCAGAGGCAGGTGGAGGTGGGGTGAAAGGAGGAGCTGAGAGAGGACGTCAAGGAAAGCCGGGCTGCAACTTGCGTAAGGAGCCTGAGAGGTGGGCCTGAGAGATGGGGGTGTCCAGGGAGCAGCAGGCCCCCGGTCAGTAGCAGTCACCACAACAGGAGTAGCGGGAACCCTGGGGATGCCCAGCATGAGGGGCTGAGGCTGGGCCGGGCCAGGAGTACGGCTGTGGGGTATGGCCTTGCCTTAATGCCAGGCTGGCCTCTTCCTGAACCTGGGGGCTGTCCAGGCTCATTCAGTGCCAAGAGGCAGTCCCTCCGGGAGAGGGAAGGAAGGATTTGAAAGAACGTCCGCTCTGGAGCTCAGGCAGCACTAGCCGTGGCTCTGGTACCGGGCAGTCAGGAACACTGATTGCACGAAACCTCTCTTCCCCACCCCCGGGGCCGCCTCCCAGCCTGAGCCTCACTCTTTGTTTCTGCCACTCTGCACTTGGTGCCTGGAAGAGAGGAAATAACCATTAGTGTCACCTGCTCCCCAGTGGGAGACATTAGCTGGCTCTGGCAGAGCATGTGGCCTATAATTTTTGGAGGAGTTACAATAACGGAGCTAATTTGGTGTTTCATCATCATGCTTCTGGGTGAGCAGAGGGGGAAGGGAGGCCCTGGGCCTGGTGCAGAACAATCTCCCGGCACAGAGCTCTGTACTTCCTCGGGCAGCTTTAGGGGTCCTGGAGCCACGCTCCCTCCTCCCTTGCCCTCCTCTTCCACCAGCAGCTTCTCCTTGCAGAGGTGGATTGTCAGAACGCAGCTTGGAGACTCCTGAGGCCAAGCCCAGCCCGAGGCAGCGCCACAGCAGGACAGAGCAGCAAGGGGCCTGGGCGTTTGAGGAAGTGTGTGAAGAGCCTGCTCTGCACTAGACCCCCCGTGCGAGCGGTTTAAGTGCACACATTCATTCATCTTCACGGTTAAGCCCATTTTACAGATGAGAAGGTGAGGTCATCTGGTACAACGCTTTCATTTTACAGCTGAGGAAACCACAGCTCAGGGAGGCCCCATGGCGCACCCTAGATCCCTCGGCCAACCATCAGCAGAGCTGGGATTTGAACCTAGGCCTCCTGGCTCTAAGTTCAGTGTTACCCCTAAGTTTATCCTGTTGCTGGGGACACCTGAGCTGGTGCCTGGAGCCCAAGAAGACCCACAGGTGTCCTTCCCTAGCCCCACTTATTGAAGATGCTTCTGGGTGGGGAAGCCCAGGGCTGGGAGGAAAGAATGAGGCAGGCTGCTAGCCAGCACAGCTTCCCATGGGCCTTGATGTCAGGAGCTGTGGCCTCTGAAACCCAGGCCAGAAGATGTCCTCGTTCCCACCCTCTACCCAGGGACGTGCCCAGGGCAGCTGCCCCTCTCCTCTTCCTGACTCAGATGTCCACAGAGCACACCTGGCCCCTCAGCCCACCAGGTGGGCTTTGGATAGCACATCCATTGGGTGCAGGGCCACCGCCTGCCCCAATGTGGCAGGAGAATGATTGTATTCTCGCTGCACATAAATTTTGATTTTTCTACTAGCAGCTGGCAGTCCTCCCTGTGGTTTCCTCCTATGCCTCCAAATCAGGGGCTTAGAGCAGCTGCCCAATAGGGAACCACCTTGAGGCTGGCTGATGCTCCTTGTCAGAGAGGGTTAGACAAGTTCAATGGCGTTCACGGTTATGCAGCTGGAATGGAGTAGAGTAGGGATTTGAACCCTGGGTTCTGCCCCAAACCCCATGCATCCCCCACTGGGGCTGTTTTGTAGCAGAACTGTGATGCCCTCCCCTCTGGTTGGATGAAGAGCCGAGACCTCAGCTTCCCACCAACCCCCCAGCTGAGAGTTCTTTGTTGATGACTACTGTGGGTCTGGATGAGGGCCACTGAAATGCCTGGAAACTTGAGAAGCCCAAGGACACTGGACTTCCCAGCTTTGGAGAAGGGAAGGCAGTCAAAACGGATACTGTCTTCAAGACTGTGAAGGCATAATGTCTGCGTTATGATGAAACAGCAGGTGGGAACTAGGAGGGAAGGGTGTAAGTAACCTGGGAGGCACTGGGTTGCACGTCAAGGAGAACTTCCTGAGTTCCAGGATGATGGAACACTGCGAAAGGTGTGAGTGAGATGTCTTTTAAAAAGGCCTCATTTGTTGAGTTTAATGTGGTCCTGCTTGGAAGCTAGGATTGGATGAGTTGACCGGTCACTCGTGGTCTCTTGCTGCCTAGTGGCATGTGGAGCTGTCTTGCTCTGATCCACGAAGATCCCACCCCAAGGGAGTGAATCCCAAGATATGATGCTTGCAACTCTCCCAGGAGGCCCACAGGGCCTGCAGACCATCCCCTCGCCCCACCTTAAGACCTGAGGAAGCCAGAAAACAAAAGTGAGGAAAATAACTCCAACTCTGCAGGACACAGAGGGAAACACTTTACCTGCCCAAAATTTCTTCATGAAGGGTTTCCTCCTCCCAGACCTGGTGTCTGCACCCCAGAGAAGTTCAGGTGGGAAGATCCGTGCAGAGAGAGCACAGGGTCCTTCCACTGCTGGCCTGGCTTCCTCCTCTCCCGATCTTCTTGCATGAGGCAGTGTCCACTGGAGCAACTTAGCACTGGGTGATATGATGACATATAGGTGCATTTCATGAGGAACGGCTGACTGAGGATGCCGGCACTGGCTGGTTGAAGTGAGCAGGAGATGGGTCCCCTCACATCACACGCTGGTCCCCTTTCAAGAGGAAGCAGACTGGGACAGCCAGAGAGAAGCAATGACTCTGAGTCTCAGAGCCTTCCTCTTTAGCGCTTCTTGCTTCCAGAATACTGAAAAATTTTGCTTTCAAAACCCACATGGGAGGGACTTCCCTGGTGGTGCAGTGGTTAAGAATCCCCCTGCCAATGCAGGGCACACAGGTTCAAGCCCTGGTCCGGGAAGATCTCACATGCCACGGAGCAGCTGGGCCCATGCACCACAACTACAGAGCCTGCACTCTAGAGCCTGTGAGCCACAACTACGGAGGCCACATGCCACAACTACTGAAGCCCGTGCGCCTAGAGCCCGTGCTCCTCAACAAGAGAAGCCACCGAGATGAGAAGTCCGCACCGCAACAGAGTAGCCCCTGCTCACCGCAACTAGAGAAAGCCTGCATGCAGCAACAAAGACCCAACACAGCCAAAAATAAACAGATAAATTTATTAAAGAAAAAAAAACCCGCACGTGTCCTTAGCCCACCTGATCCTCAATAACCAGGAGCAGAAGGTAGGTGGAGTGGAGCACAGTTCCAGAGGAAGCTGGGTGGCATGAAGGAGGAGAACAAGGCCTCAGAGTCAGCAGACGGGAGTCCAAATCCAGACCTGGTCAATCACTCTGAGACCCTAGGTGATTACTTAACTTCTGTGATCCTCAATATGGCAATAATTGTGGGTTCCTGCCAGGAATGTTGTATGAACGAAATGAATTAAGTACAGTATGATAAGTACCCAGCATGGTCTCTACAAACAAGCAGATGCTTCATATCTGTCAGTCCCCTTGTCTCTTGACTTTGGCTTTGATCACGAAAATAAGGAGACAAAGTGGAAGCAACGTCAAAATCCCGGCCAGAGTGTGTGTGCTCAATTGGTTCTTCTAACTCCGCAAGGCAATGGTTCTCAGCCCCTAAGACTTCCCTACAGGGCTTGTTAAAATATGGACTGCCAGGTCCCACCCCCTGTTAGGGCGGGCCCAATGATTTGCATTTCTGGCAAGTTCCAAGTTCTGCTGCTGTGTCAGACCTTTCTAGAGCGCCATCCAGTTTTCTTAAACCACCTAGATTTGGGTGAGGCCCCTTCTTGCTAAAACTCAGCTCTGCGGCGTGCCTGAGGCGCGTAGGGAAAAAGTGGCTGGTGACGGGGAGCAAGCGCTCCAGGTGGGTCAGCGTGGCTTTGATCCATCGGAACTTTGCACCTAAAAAAGGAGAAGAGGCCCTTCTATGATCCTAACTTTTGCTTGGCAACACTGATATTGAAGGACTTTCGTCATACTCCACGTCACAGAGGCTCTAATAGGGTCTTGTCCAGGGCAGCCTCGGAATCTCCTCGTTGGCCTTACGTTACAAACCGAGCATATAGAAGAATCACCTGGGAAGCCTGTCAATCACTCGCACACGTAGGTCCCACCCTCAGAGATCCTGACTCTGTAGACCTGGGGCGCAGCTCAAGAGTCAAGTCCCCACCTCCCCAAGTGAGTCCAACTCAGGAGACCTCCAGACCACACCCTGAGCAACAACTTATGAGGCTCCACCCCGAGCTGTCACCCACATGGACACTGCCGGACAGACCCAAGGCCGAGGTTATACAAGGGCCCACACCCGTCCTTTTCACCGCCTTCTAACCAGGTGCACCTCACGAAGCTGAGTTGCTCATTCATTCAACAAATATTGGTGAGCCTGTGTTATTTATTTACCAGGCACTGTGCTCAGTCCCGGGAATATCGTGGTGAGTAAAATATGGGACAGGGACCAGGGTACGGTAAGCAAGGCACCGAGAGGGCAGAATGTATGGAAGCATTCGCTCTTGGAGGCATGCGTGAGTGAAGCTAAGAGTGAGGGCCTCCACCGCCTTTGCTTTTGCAGCCTGGGCACTTTGGTTTACTCTGCCCTAGTCCTGGACCTGGTAAAACAGATCCAGTCCCTGTCCTTTGGGAACACACAGTCTAGAGCAGGGGCTGTGGCTTTGGAGGAAGCGGCCTGAAGGATGAGAGGACACCTGCCATGTGAAGAGTTGTGAAAAGGATGATCAAGCAGAGGGAGATGAATGTGCAAAGTCCCGGGGGCACAGTTGAGGAGCTGAAAGAGCCTGAGGGGCTAATGCGTAGTGAGGAGGGCTGAGGCAGGGGGAGGGGAAGGGTTGGGCCCTGATCATGTAGGGCCCTGTAGGTCTTGGGAAGGGCTTTTGGCTTTTATTCTACCACAGGGGGAAGCCACTGGAGGGTTTCAAACAGAGGAGTGACGTGGTCCATCTTACAGTTTTGGAAGTGCTTTCTGGCTGCTGTACGGAAAGTGGGGCAGGAGAACAAAGGGAAGCAGGGGGCCTGTTAGGAGGCTGTGGCATGTGAGCAAATGAGAGGGGATTTTGCCCTCTGTGTGGCACTGGAGGTGGAGAGAGGTGGGTAGACTCAAGGTTGAATTGAGATAGAATTGACAGGGCTTGGTGTTGAACTAAATGCAAAAGAGCAAGGCGGGCAGGCATCAATGACGAGGTCTTGTTTCTGCCTGGAGAAACTGGATGGATGGAGGGCCCATTTCCTGAGTTGGAGAAAACAAGAGGAAAATGTAAACAGAAGCAGCTCAGAGTTCACCCTGAGCATCTGAGAAGTTTGAATTTCTGTGAGATGTCCAGGATGGATGTCATGTTGGACATACGAGGCTGGAGTCTAGAGGAGAGGTCGGTGAAGGCGCCATAAATTCGGGGGTCAGGAGCATGGAGATGGGTGTTAACGTTGTGGGTGAGTGAGGAGAGAATGAGCGTTTAGAACCCACTGCTTAGTGGTAGGGACGGGAGGAGGATCCAGCCGGGACTGGAAGGTAGCTGCAGAGGTCGGAGGAGAACTGAACGAAGAGAATGCTTTAAGAGCAGCGTGGGCAACTCCATGAAAGGCTGCAAAGAGGGTCTTCGGAGAACAGCCTCATCACAGCAAGACCCAGAGGTCTGGAGCATCCGGAGACAGGTGAAAACCTAAACCTTCAGGTCAGCAAAGATATGAAGAAGCTAAAGCCCCCATCACTGGTGGTTCAAGCACGTGCCCTCGTCTGGCACCAAAGCCCTGCCTGTTGGCATCCCCGGGGCCCCTGTTTGCAGAAATGTTCCTTCGCTGTCCCAGGAGACTTGCCCCACTGGGACCAGGGCAGCTTCCCTCCTGCTGAGAGCCCTGTGGCCACAGCCCTGCTCGGGCAGAGAGCAGATCGCTGGCCGCTGAGCTGCCCGCCCTTTCCGGGGGAAACTGACACAGTTGTTTGACAGCCACGCAGCAGGACGACTTGAGGCAAGAAATGAAGACAGATGCTCATCATTAAGTTCATTAACGTGCCATTAACTCCTCTCTGTCGTTAGTGAAGATGCCTGTGGATGGACCAGAGAGGAGATGAAGTCCTCGACCCTGGCCTCTCACAGACAAAAGCACCCATGGTGCAGACTTTTCCACTTGACCAGGCATTGCCTCCATCTCTTCTAGAACTTCCCCAAACTCTGCTCTCCTCAGACTCCTTCCAGCCCCTCATAGCTCCTCTCCCTCTCTACCCACTTTTTTTAAAAGTCATTAGGAAGAGATCTGTACCTCCCAGTGTGTGATTCTGACTCATGGATATTTGCCCAAAAGTAATGGTGCGTGTGAAATGCTAAACCTCTTTTCAAGGGCAGGTTCACGAAGGAGAGGCTGTGAAAAAGTTTCCTAAATAAAACCATCTGTTTCCCTGAAGATGTTCAGAGAGAGAAACATTTGTCACCCACTGATGTGCTGTAGTGTCTCAAGGGGTCCCCAGGGACCAAACCCCACCGCGAGGGTCTCCCTCACCTCCCCGCTCCCTGTGAGCCGGAGGCCCTCCTCCATGGGCCGGGCCGGGTCCCAGGCTTTCAGTGTCCACAACACAGGCTGCAGCCGGAGTGTATGGAGTTCGTTTAAGGCGCCTCCATTCCGCTAGATCATTTATTGATAACGCTGCAACGCCCTTGGGGCAGAAAACACTTGAGAGAAAAAGCAGGCATGGAAGTCAGAAGAAATAGAAGCTGCCCCAGCTCCCAGCAGGGAGCCCAAGCAGCACAGCAAACGCAGCCCACCCTTCTACCCCGGCCATCCCCAGCCCTGCAAGCCCAGGCCCGAGGGGGAGCAGGGAACAGCCAGGGGCTCACAGCCGGAGCCCTCTTCTGGCACCCGGGGAGAAGCACCCCCCCCTCCGCTCCCCTCCCCCAGGAGAGAGTTGATTCAGCCATGCGGGCACGGGGCAGCCGGGGTGCCAGTCTCCGCCCTCCTCCGCTGCATCCCCTTCGGCCAGTGGGTCACCAGATCCTGCTGATTTCTTCCCAGATGTGCCTTGCTGGGCTTCAAGGCGTTTGTAACTGCTGTCCCCTAGGCCATTAGACCCAGGGGCCATGGGAGACACCCCAAGTCTGACCAGAGGAGTGAGAGGAGGTGACCCAAGAGGAGGGAACAGGACAGCTGGACTGGAAAGAGGAGTGTTGTCCAGGACAGTCAGAGGGAGGGAGAGGTTATTTCAGGCAGTGGAAAGAACAGGGTGAAGACACGAAGGTACAAAAGAACCTGGAGGGTTTGGGAGGGGCAGTTATAGAGAGGCAAGAGGCTGTAGTGCCTGAAACTGGGGGCTCTCGAGCCTGGCTGCCTGGGCTCACATCCCAGCTCTGCCACGGAGTAGCTGTGGGCTGGGCCAGAGGCACAGCCTCACTGCACATCAGGGTCCCCGTGGAGAAAATGCAGATAACCATAGGCTTTTGTGAAATTTATACGGCTCGGTACGTATGAGCACTTAGGACAGGACAGCCCATCATAGGGCACCTGGACCAGAATGGTTGGCAAGAAAGGCAAGGGCCAAATCATGAAGAAACCTGAGTGCCACGTGATGCTGTGGGTAAGGGGTTTTCAAGCTGACTCCTGGAAGCTCCAGGGAGGGGTTGAAGGTAGGAGCTCTGGGTGCTTTGTCTCTAAGCCACTTTTCATCCGTTGTATGTATTTGGACTTCTAACAATGTTTCATTCGAAGAAGAGTTTTCCAGTTACAAAACAGGTATGGAATGGGGAGCCACTGAAGGATTCTGAGCAGGAGAACGACCCCCTGTTTATAGCAAGGAGGATAGATCAGAGGGGTCGGGGGGAGGGAGTCAGAAAGCTGGGAGGTCCAGGCAAGGGTTGGTGCAGGTCAGAGCTAAGGCAGTGCAGGCGGGAGGGGAAGAGAGGGCCTCGGAGTCTGCAGACCCTTAGGTGGCAGAACAGCATGGTGGGGTAACTGACTGGGTGTGGAGGCTGCAGGAGGGCAAGGAAGCTGGGATCCTTCTGGCATCCACTCTTCCCCCGGCCATTCATTTTCTGCAAGCCTGCTGAGGTCCTGCTTTTCAGAGGGGAGAAAATGCAAACATCTTTCAGGGCCTCTGAAACCTGGGCCTGTCTCCCTAACCCGGGGCTCCCCAGCACAGTGCCTGTCAGCCACTCCCGTGGTGGTCCTCACTGTTCCCTCCTGGCAGGCCACCTCCCCACCCCCTCAGGTCAGACCGGCTTCCCGACCCCTCTGTCTAAACTGCCCCACCCCCACCCCGCCATTCGCTACCCTCTGTCCCAGCCCTGGTTCACCCAGCGCCTTTGTATACTCTCTTGCTTACTTTATTTTTGTCTCCCTCCTGCAGAATATAAGATCCTGGAGGGCTGGGACTCCGTCTGTCTCACCACTACTGTCTCCCCGTATTTGGGAACCTTTAGCAAGCGGGTGACGAATGAATGACACATGTGAAGATGGTCTCTGGTGTGGCGGTCTGGGTGGAGGGTGGTGCGGTGGGCTGAGAGGGAAATGGGGCAGAAGATACCTTCAGGGTCAAGGGCAAGCTGCTAGGTGTGGGCCCTGAGACAGACACGGTGGGCCCTGCCCCGTTCACAGCCTTGTCTGGGCTCCTGTTGCCCACCCTGCGTCCACGTTGCCCTCTAGCCACGTGGGACCTCCGCGCCTGCCCCCTGTGTCTTTATGCACCCGCTGACCCCCTGCCTGGAATGTGCTTGCTTGTTTCTTCTGCCGTCAGCTCCTTTCACTCACCTCACCGGATCCTACCAAGCATCACCCCCTCTGGGAAGCCTACCCTGAAATCCCCCTTAGAGTTTATTCTTCCCTCCTCTACCTCCTACATCTGTCCACACTTCTCTTACAGTGCTCACTGATCAAGCCAGATACCACTGCTTACCCACGTGCCTTTCTCTCCCCTGCCCCTGCACCAAGACTGTGAACTCTTGATAACAATAGTCATTATAGTTATAATAATTATAATAGCAGCTAATGCTTCCTGAGTGCTTACTCTGTGCCAGGCGCTATGCTAAGCGCTTTACACAAATTACCTCATTTAATCTTAACAGTCCTAAGAGGTAGATACTGTTATTAGCCCCATTTCACAGATTAGAAAACCAAGACCGTGAGAGGATTAAAGTAAGCCGCACTCCTCATAAATGTCAGAGCTGGAACCTGGACCCAGATCGGCCTGACCCCAAATCCATAGGTTCAACCATTCCTTCATCAAGCCAGTATTTCCTGAGCTCTTACTGTGAATCAGGCCCTGGGCTAGACGTGGGGGTTGATGATGAGTAACACCAAACCCTATCCCTGCTCCCAAAGAACCCACCATCTAATGAGGACACAGCATTCATCATATAACCCCACAATCAAGGTAAAGGTTACGGTCGTGGTATGGGCTCTGAAGAGGTCTGGGGGGCTGTGGGAGCAGTCCCGGCATCCAGCCTCCACATCTGATTCACCTCTAACCCCGCTTCCAAGCCCCAGGCCTACACAGAGGCTCACTGGCCATTTCTTTACCCATTGGAGGCACACTTGCTTCCACCCCATCTCTCTTCCAGCCCCCCAGCCCCAGGGTAACTTAACAGCACTTTCTGCCTAGTGCTTCAGAGATCCTTTTACTCTCCTGTGGCTTTTCTGAAAGTGTAGCGGATGCTTTTCTGCTGTTGATGGGAAATTCAGGCAAGCCACTTAATGATTAAGAGACTAGAAGTGTTCTCTAAGAGATGGGGAAGCATCGTTCTTGTTTCGCTCAGCCTGGATTCCCGAGAGGGATGCTGAGACATTGACGCCGCTCATTGCCTATGTAGGAGGAGGAAGGCTAGCCCTGGAGAAGAACAAAAAACACTTGGGGGGCATTAGGAACGGAAGGAATGAGTGTCTTTGAATTTCAAAACAAAGTTGCTAGATACCTTGAGGTGGGTAATAAACAGACACCAGTTAAGCATCCTTGGGCCATCTCAATTGATGATGCCTGACAATGGATTTTCCAGTTTGAATGCTTGGTTTTTATGGCTGGCAGGGACCTTAAGGCTACAACATCTAGTGCAACGCCCTCATTTTTGCAGACCGAAGCCCAGAGATGTGAAATGATGAGCCCGACATCTCTGGGCTAGTGAGTGGTGGAGGGACTAACGCCTCCACAAGCAGTGACTTGTGGTTCACTGCTCTTTCCGGGACAGTCCACGGATAGGAATTTTTTTTCTATGCCTACGGCTGTGTGAGTGCATCAAGGAGAGAGAAGTGCTTTAATGAGCTGTTGCAGATGGGCAGCTGGGGACAGCAAGGGCAGTGTGGTGCAATAGATGGGCCTTTACAAATCTTCCTGCCCAGACGCCTGGATACTGCAGCCAGGGGAGAGTGCTACCATAACGGGCGACAATGTAGCTGGACAGGCTGTATGCACGTAAGGACAGACTGCTCCAGGAGCCGACATCCTGGCTGAAGGCCTGCCCCCTGCAAGCATTAGCCAAGACGCTTACCAGCTGCTACTGGGCTCAGACCCACGCTGTCAGCCCCTGGGTTAGCAGTTGAGAGGGGCAACTTGGATTCTGCTGCCTTCTGGACAGCAGTGACCTCCCCAGCACCAGGGAGCTCATCACCAGCCAGGGGCCCTATGGCGGCCTCCCCTGACAGAGGGTGAAGATGAAAGCAATAAGACGCTGGCTGTTCTGCGGCCCCTGGTCACCCCTGGTTTTATTAAAGCCAAAGTCGCAAACATCCCTAATGAGGATAAAAGGCTGGCAAGGTGCACAGAATCTGGGGCTGAAACCCCCTGAGAAAGGGGGTGGTGCTGAGAGAACCCAGGAAGGCCGCCCATGGGGTCAAGCTGGGCCTGGCTTTGCAGAGAGGAAGGTGGCGACCAGGAGATGCTGACTCTGTTTGCTCAGCTCCATCTATTTACTCGAAAGTAACCCATTTATTTTCCTTTATCAAATAACCTGTCCTCTCCAGCCTGCGTGTGCAGGGGAATTACACCCCCCTTGATCCACAGAGCCAAGAGCAGCTATCTTGGCATCAGGTCCAGCGAGGCCCAGTCACCCACAGCAGAAGGTCCTGGACTGGGCTTCGGGCCCCCCGGCCCCAGTTTCCTCTCTGCGTCCAAGTCGTAGGGGGATAGTGGCTCACTCCCTTTGCCTGTCTGGGCCCAACGATGGAGGGTGGAGCTCACTATTCAGTGCAGGGACCAGGATGGGGGTGGGGGTTCCAAACCTGGCTGCAGCCTCAGCACCACGAGTGCCCCCCAGCTGCCACAGTTCTACCACAAAAAGAGAGGGCCCGCTGGGTCGGTGGTCTCCCTAGAGGGAGCCATCCTTGAGGGCAGCCCATAGCACCCCCGATGATTCTGTTCACCCCGAGGGATCTCCCACATCCCCAGGCAAGTCTCCCGAGCTCACAAACCAATCAGCTCAGACTCCTGCGACGAGACAGCCTTCGAAGCCTCCAGAGTAGCCGTGTGGGGAAAGGGTGACAGCAGCCTTCTGTTCACCCCCCTCACAGGGGGGCCCTAGGAGCTTCCAGATTCCTCACCAGGGCCCTAACGTGATCCGGGCATGTGTGTAGCTCCTCTTGTACTATCGGGCACCCCTGAAGCCCAGCAGGTGTAAAGCAAAGCCCCTGCCCCTAAGGGGCCTCCAGTCCCTGGACAGCATGGGAGGGCCCAGCTGCAGCGAGGCAGGGACTCCGTAACACCTGTGTGCAGCTCAGGGACAGAAAGTGCTGCAGGGGTGTAGGGGAGATATGCTCTGTGCGGGCTGGACCCTGGGCGAGGGTCCCTGTGAGGGGCATGGCCCTGGGCCCTACAAGAGGCATGGGATTGTCCAAGCAAAGATAAGAGGAGGAGGCATTTGGGCCAAAGGGACCAAAGATATACCAGCCAGTTGGAGCAGAGGGTTGGCATAGAGGAACAGAGAGAAATAATCAGGTGAGGAGGGAAGACAGGACCCAGTTGTTGAGGGTTCGGAATGCAAGCTGGGAAGATGGGCCTCGATTCCAGGAGCCGAACGAGGGGAGCCACTGAGAGCGTGCAAGCAGCCGCGCTGGCCTAGGAAAGGCTTAACTTCACCAAATAGTCATTTCCTCCTGTGTGCAGTAGGGATACTAAGATCACCTACCTCACGGGGCTGTGGTGCGACTCGACGGAGATAATTTAGTAAAGGATTTGGCGCCTGGTACGCATGCAATAACCTTGGTTCTTATTCCTATTATTGCGTCTGAAAGGGTTTCTCTAAGTCTGGGCAGGATTGGAGAGTTACAAGGAAATAAAGGGAGCTGGGGGCCTCCTTGTACCTCGGTGCCCCCGCCAGAGATGGAACATTCAGCCAGGTGCGCTGCTGACCCGACCCCTGCTGCGTGAGGGGACAGTCATACACTCACAGCACCTGTCATGGGCCACTTCCTGTGTCTCCCTGAGGGAGAGGGAGATCCTGGTGCCTTCTTTAATTGATTACACCCCACTAAACATGGTGCCTCTAGCAGGTTCTCAGCAAATACAAACAGAAGAACAGGTGAAGTTGTGGTCTAAGGTCTAGAGGAGCCAGGGTTACCTTGAGGTGCTCCCTAGGTGGGCTGGGAGGGCGTTGCTCTCCTAAGGGTCGGAGTCCAGCTGTGTCTCCCACCAGCCACGCAAGCCTGGTCAGGACTTTACACCCAAGTTTAAACACTGACTTCTTCTCTGTGAGATGGAGGGAATAATGGCAATGCACCCTGCCTTGCACAGTGGCTGTGAGCCTCAGAGGTGGAGCTGCCCGTCACAGAAGAGCTTCATGGGGCACAGGAGCTCGTGGGGGTTGGTCTTGGCTCTTGTGCTGGGGTGGGGGGGGGGTAGCTCTCTCTACGCTGTGTCCAGCTCTGCCCCAACCAGACACCACCCTTCCACCTCTCACATCCACCCCCAATACCCCCGCCCCCTCCACCTCTTCACCCAGGGAGCCGGGAGGATTCACCTGCTACTCCTGGGATTTGATTCACCAGTGGGTTAAAAAAGGACAAATCCTGGGCTAGGGAAAGGGTGGGTATCAGTGCCACCTAGGGGAGAGCATTGAGACCGCAGGCTCTGGAAGGGGTGGCGGGTTATTCTCCAGGTGAGGCCAAGTATCAGGGGTCTCTTGGAGTCCCCAGTAGAGGGTGTTTCTTTGTGAGGAGAAGGGACAAGAACCTTGGAGCCACCCTTGACTGCGCTCTTTCTCAAAAGTCACCTCCTCCAGGAGGCCTCCCCGGCTACCCTGTCTAAAATTTCAACAACTATAGCCTCACCCATGAGCATTTCATATCCTATTTCCCTGCCTTATTTTTTTCTCCTTGATCCTTTTTACCAACTTACTTACCATCTTTCTTGTCCTTTGTCCTATTAAAATGTAAGCTCCGTTAGAGCAGTGATTTTTGTCTATTTTGTTCTTTTCCATATCTCTGTACCCAGGGCAACACCTGGCACATAGCAAGTGCTCAATTACTACTTGTTGACTGACTGAATGAGTGAACAAATGGATATCTGCATCAGAAATCAGAGCCAGCCCAAACCCCGACCTCCTCTTCTTCTACCCTGGGTCTGGGAGATTTAAGAGAGGAAACACCTCCATGTCTTGGAACCCCACGGCAGCCTCAGAGCCCGAGGGAGAGGTTTTGCAGTGACAGCACCCTCCTCCACCAGGCGTGGCACAGGAAGAGAAGGCAGTCCAGCGGGGTGCTGTTTAATTCAACAGCTGGACACGCTTACCATCTTTGACATTTTCCTATTCCCTGTTGCTCAGAAACTTCCTAGGATTGGGATCCCTGGTCATGATGATTCTAGGGGCAGGAGAGGCAGCAGAGTGTGTGCTCCAGGCTGGGCTCACTTCTGAAGCATGACCACATTTAAGGACAAAGCGGATCCAAGCCCTGGCACAAACTTGGAATGACGCGTGTACGTCTTCTTGGTCAGCACATATCCTGGGCAGGTCCTGATTCCCTGTGCTTCCACACTGAAGCCTGGAAGTTGGAGTGCTAGATGTGTTTCAGGAGAGGCAAGGAAGCTGCCAAAGCAGAGGGACTCACAAAGAATGACTGAGCTGAGAGCTAGAACCAGATATGTGGGGAGAGGGGACCCCTGATGGCCAGAGCGGGTCTTGTACAGAATACTGTCATGATCCCAGGCCAGGCAGGGTGGGGAGTCAAGGGGTCCAGTGACTGAGAAGGGTAAGTTGGAGAATAGGGCTGGGCCCCAAAAGGCCTGGTGGTCTGGAGGCTGCAGCCAAAGGGCATAGGTAGGGCAGGTGAGGCCAAAGCAGGAGGGGGAGGACAAGGACCAGAGTCTGATCAGAGCTCAGAAGGAATACTGAAGGGGACAAATTCTGCTGAAGACCCAGCGTTGTTATCATTGCCTTTTATACCCAGTTACTCTCAGCATAGAGGCCAGAACGTCAGGCCTTAAAGGCATAGCACTCTCCCTCAGAGAGCCTTCTCCTGGGCTCCGGAGTGGCCCTGCAGCTGCACTGGAGCTGTGTGCCCCTCATCTGCCCTCTTGTCTGCTTTTTTGCAGGAAAGCGTGGATTTGGGAGAGATCATGTTCTCCCTCTGCTACCTGCCCACAGCAGGCAGGCTCACCCTCACTGTGATCAAATGTCGGAACCTCAAGGCGATGGACATCACAGGCTACTCAGGTACCTCTCCTACCCGAGTGCTCGCCAAGTGGCCTGCCAGCAGCCTAGATATTAGGATGTGGAAAGATGTTCAGAGAGAAGGGGGAAGAATTGTCAGTATTCTTCAAACAGGAGCACGGCCCTGCAGGCAAATGGTCTGGCTTTGAATTCCAGTTCTGCCCCTTCCTTGTGGTGTAATGCTTTGGTTTCCTGATCTGGAAAAAAAAAAAAAAAAAAAAAAAAAAAAACTTACACAGGTTGCTTTAAGGATAAACGAGTTAATTCAAGTAAATGCTTAGAAATGTGCCAGATACATAATAAGTAGTCAGTAGATATTGGCTATTACTATCATTCTTTCTCTTTGAGGATGGAGAGAAGAAGAAGCAAATAGGTGAAAAAAATTAAGGAACATCTTTCTAGTTTGTGTGAAGCCTCAGGACTTCCAAGGGTTATGTCAAGTTTGAGTGTCTTAAGTGTTTGTAGGTCCACGCAGCGATGGCAGCCCTGCAGACTGAGTCAAAGGAATAGAGGCGCTGAAAAGCAGAGTGCGCTTGTATTTGAGGTTTTCCCGCAGGGCTCTGGGCCTCTGTCTCAGCACCAGGAGAGCTGCTAGGTTCAGCAGGAGAAAGAAGTCCTGTTCTAGTAACCGAGGAGATGCTGGTTTGGACGCAGCCTCAGAGCCTGCAGGCTGGACCCGGCGTCAGAGGTTTGACCCTTTTCCACGATTCTGCAAGTCATTGTCAGAGAAGGATTTTGAGTTTTGATAGAACAGAAGAGTCCCAGGAGCCTCCTTCCCCGTGTCGGCTCAAATTAGCCCAAGGGATGGGGTAGAGCGTCCCGGAGAGCCGGCACGTAGAACCGCCTGGGCTGCACTTAGTAGCAAATGCGGGGAAAGGCTTGGTTTGTTTCCCTAGACCCCTACCCAAGAGGCTCTTCTGGAGATCCATCCCAGTTAGCGATATAAATCCACTCCACAGGTGCCTCTGAACTTGGCTGGGAGTATATGGAAGAGTTTTCCTTTTACTCATTAATTATTTCCTTAGTGTAATCACAGTTGCCATAAAGAGGTGACTGGTCTAGCTGAAAACATCTGGGCCCAGGCCCAACCTGGTGCATTTGGAAGAAGATGAGATATTAGGCCTTGAAATATGAGGTTTCAGGGAAGGGTGGTCACGAAACGCTGAAGTAAGGTATATCTGTGGTGGCTTTGAATCCCTCAGAGCCTCTGCTCCCAGCCCGCACTGTCTCTCTGCAACACTCATACCTTCCAGGCCAAAAGCTGCCCCAGATAGCGCCTGACCCAATGCCTCTAGCACCTGCCCTGACGCATCTTTCCACTGAAGCTACCACCACACATCAGGATGTGGTGAGGAGCTTAAAGAACCTCTTCCGACACGTGCAAAGCTCTTAGGCAGCAGCAAGCTGGCTTCCTCCAAAAATACAACCAACGTAGATTGCATCTTAATATCAAAATAAGTGTGTGCAGGGACAGAAATTCACTGAGGACGCTCAAGACTGCTGAAGGAAATAGGATTTTGCTACCCAAGTCCCCACACTATCTCCTCTGGTGTAATTAAATTGATGTGCTAGAGAGAGAGCTTACAGAGAAGCCGCCAAGGTAATCGTAAAGGCTGTTCCACATCAGAGGGTTGGGGGTGAGAGACTTTTCTCACGCTAAGTTCTAACCTCCCTCTCATGATTGCCTCTCTTTTCTACCTGGGTTTGGAATCTGGTATTAAATCTCAGCTTGATTCTGAAAATTCAGGGGTCCTCTTTTTGCTAGGGATTTCTATTTTGTTCATTGAGGTAAGCAAGTGTCTGGGACAGTTCATGGAACACACTAAGCATTGAATAAGTATGTATTGAAGGATGAATGAATGAATGAATTTATAGGCTAAAGAACTTTGTGGGGACACACCTGCCAGGGGCTTCTCAAGCTAGATCTCCTGTTTTGGAGGATAAGTTTGAGGTTGCCTTCAGCCTGGACTGCTTTGATGTTGGACTAAACTAGGGAGTGGATGTTCTTGGTTCTTGCCTGTTCTTGATTTATATGACGTTGACCTCTAAAACCAAGGATCTTCCTATTCTCCTCGATCTAAACTAGTCGTGAGTCAATTCTTTAAGCCTATCCACCAGAACCATGACAATAAAAAATAATACAAAATAATAATAAGGATCAGTATACCCCAAAGGGATGGTGAGTGAGTGAACACACCCATCTCTGCCACATCTGGTCCGCACTGCTTTGACTCTAATGGTTACAAATGTAAACTTTGGAGTCAGAGCTAAGTTGAAATCTTAGGCAAGTTTCTTAATCTCTCAAACCTCAATTTCCCTATGTAGAAGAGGGGGATGATGAATATTTTATAGGGTTGACATGAAGTTTAACTGACATGATATGTGTAAATCTCTTAGCGTGGTGCCTGACACATACTGCATGCTGAATTATGATGGCCCTCATGACAAGGAGACTGAAACACACGGCTGGTCGTCGTGCCCCCTCCCTCAGCTGCATAAACATCATTGGCTGCTGGAGAGGAAAGGGCCTCAAAGGTCGTCTGGAGCCAGCATTCCATTAGAAGCACAGGCTTCTGCCCTAGAGCAAACACCCTAAGGAAGAGTCCTCTCTCTGCTTAGCCTCTAGGATCATGGTGAGAGTATGGGTTCCTTCAAGGGAAACACCCACTGAAGTTTATAAATTAGATACGCCTCATACGAGTGAATAGAGGTGGGGAAGGAAGCTGAGAATCTCCCAGCTAATCATCAGGCATTTGCCTAGTGGCCCGTGGGACAGGTGGCTCTGTCACATCTTTCCAAGCCTGGCGACATGGAGGTTTGCTCCGCGGTGGGTGTGTGTGGAAATAGGCATGGCAGGGGATGAGGCAGCATTTGGGCAGCCTCAAGCCTGAAGACTTTCCAAGGCAATGTTCACACTTCAGGAGCATAGAGGTTGCCAAGTTCACAACAGGCCTCGGAGGTAGCTATCCCACCCATCTGCTTGGACCTCAACACGGTCCGGGGCGTATCCATAGGGAATGGAGCCTGCGGACACGAGAAAGCTATCTCACAGCAGTTCTAGGAACTCCTCCTTCCTTTTTACTGAACGTCCTCCTGAGAGAGAACCCTTGCAAATGGGTCGTCAGAGACAGCAGGGTGATTAAACACCTCATGGTCTCCCCAGGTACCCCATAAACCCAAGTGCCCCCATGGCTAAGGCACAGCTGCTGCTGTCACGTTGGTGAGTCCGTAGCACATGTGGGCATCTACAGAACTACCTTTAAGGCTTGAGTTTCTGATCCCATGTCACAGGTCTCTGTAGCTTCCCCAAAGCTGTGCACCTCTTCTGCCACCTGAACAATTCCCCAGGGAGCATGAGCGCCTCGTTGGGTACTTGGGTGCCCAGGAGATAGAGCCATACGCCTGTGAATGAGGAGCTGGGAGCGGCTGCTTGGTCCGCACCTCCTGACAGAGTCACAGGAGCCCTGGCTTCTGGGCAAGCAGGTGTCTCAGCACATCAGTGTCTCAAAAGCTGTTATTACCTGTGTGTTGCCCTCCCGTTTCTTGAGTTGTGCAGCATAAATAACAGTTATGACGGTGACTGAGACACCTGAGCGATGAGATACGATCGGTGTCACTTCACTTGGACGAGTAGAAAATTTCAGGGTAGGAAGCTGACCATGAAATACCCATTCAGAAAACTAAAGAAGAGACAAGGATGGGAGGCGCGTGGGAGGTCAGTAAAAAGACATCTCCTCGAGGGCTGGAGAGATTCCAAGATCCCACTGAGAGATGAAATGGCAGCCGGCCACCCTGAGTCCCAGGAGGCTGCCTCCCTCAGTCCCCCGGCCACGGCACCCTCCTCCTCCACTGCCCAGAGTGGGCACAAACAGCTTCCGGGGAGGCAGAGAGCAGGGCTCCTACCCCCTCCCTGATGCCAGATGGAAATGAGCTTGATGGGACAATGAGACCCATAATCCTGTCCTCAGGTAGGGAGGACCCGACAAGCATCGTGACTGTCGCTGTTCATTTACTCTGTCTCATTGCTACTCCTTGGGTGTCATCGATTCTATTTTTACCCACTTTATGCTTTGGTTAATAATGCTGACAAGACCCCCCAGAGAAAAGGCTGCAAGTAGGTGAAGGGAACAGAGTGCCTTTGTTTAGCTTCCCCACCCTTTGGAGCCGGCCAGCCAACCATAGAGTTGAGATTTAGTGAACTGCATACCCATGGGCAAGTATCCTGTCTGATGTGGGGCCAGCTTCCCCATTAGTGGAAGTCCGTTAAGCACTCTGCTAAGAAGCCTGAGGTCACCAAAGACTCTGTGTTTATTAAGCGCAGAGCATCTGCAGAGACAGGTGTGCTACCTAAGTACAAGGTGGTTTAATTATTTTAACAACCCACTGATACCATCTGAGAATAACAGTAGGTCTGGGGCTTCCATCCTTCTGCTGCACAGGATGTTTAAGGACATCTGTTTAACAGGCTCCCTTCCCTTCTCACTGCCCCCATTGGCACAGATCCATACGTCAAAGTGTCCCTGCTTTGTGACGGGCGGAGACTGAAGAAGAAGAAAACCACCATAAAGAAGAACACCCTCAACCCCGTCTACAACGAGGCCATCATCTTTGACATTCCCCCGGAGAATATGGATCAAGTCAGTCTGCTCATCTCGGTCATGGATTATGATAGGTAGGTACAGGTCCCTGAGGGCCACGATTCCCTGCCCCTCGTCCCCACCTCAGTGCAGCACAGGGCTCTCGGACCTTGGACCTTGTGGTTCATGGCTCAGACACTCATTGGTCTCAAATCTGGCCCCACCCAAGGAGGGTACAGGAGTTTGAGGAAAAGCATGGCTTCCCCGCCAAAGTAGAAGCTCAAGCTTCACTTCCCAATGGGCTCATTTCCATCAGGGGCTGCCCCACCCATCAATTTCCCTGAATTCACCCCCGACTACTCCCATTCCTCCATCTGGCATCTGTCCTTTAGAATCCCGCCCACCCCCTCCCCCCGTCCTCTCCGTTTCCACTGCTGCTACCACTCCCACTTGGGGATGTCTGTGCAGCCCTCCTAGCTGACCCCTGCCTCCATCACTTCCTGCCTCAACCCAGCCAACACACCAAGGCACACCTTCCTAAAAGACCACTTTGTTCCTGGGCCTGCCCCTCTCAAGAACCATCAGTAGCTCCTGCTGTCTGGACAAGCTCTTCCCCTGGACTCTCGAGACCTTCCAGATCTGGACCCAGCATATCCATCCAACTTGATTTCCCCCACCTTGTATGTGTTTCTTCTCCACCACTTTCCAAATCCTGCCTCCCCATCAAGGCTGGCTCAAACACATTCTCCAACTACGTCAGCCACTGTGACTCCTTCTCTCCAGGTGTCACTTTCACTGAAGGAGAAAAAAAACATGCAGTAAAGCCTCAATCCAGGATCTTTAGCACAAGTTCCCAGACATAGTAGATGCTGGGTGAACAAATATGAGTGATGAGTGATGTTCTTACTGAGCGAATAAATCACATCACAGCCGCTAGGTATGGAGAAATGGTACTCAGAGCAGGTTGATTTATTTCCCAATAGCGCTAATGTCTCAAGTGCTCGCTGAGTCAAAGAAAGGAAGAGACTTAAACTCTCCCACTCCCCAGAGTCAGGCCATCTGCCCACCATTCCTGAGATTCCAAACAAGTTGAGAACCTTTTGCTCATCTGTCTGTGTCCAATGTCCACCCAAGGAGGCTGGGCAGTATTTCACCGCCGCTGGCACCCTGAGGGCCTGCCAAGCATCTGTTTACAGAGCTAAGTATTCTGAGTTAGACCTGGGGGGCTGAGACCGAGACCGCGGGACTCCCCTTTCTGAGAGCATGTCTGGTCACCGATGCCGGGCCCTTTGTTTTTCCCTTAGAGTGGGCCACAACGAGATCATAGGAGTCTGTCGTGTGGGGATCAGTGCCGAAGGCCTGGGCAGGGACCACTGGAACGAGATGCTGGCATACCCGCGGAAGCCCATCGCACACTGGCACTCCTTGGTGGAGGTAAAGAAATCCTTCAGAGAGGTGGGTGAGGTCACGCTTGGCCCTTGGCATGTTTGCTGCATGGCAGCGTGGGCTGGAGAATGGCAGTTGGCTGCCGTGAGACCTCGCCTTTGTGGGTCCTTGGGGGGCACTGGTGGGGGGGGGCATACACGCTTCTCACCCAGGTGTAACAGGCAGAAAGGAAACGGGGGAAGATGGTGGGAAACCGCTTGACAAAAAGCCTTTGATGTTGAGTATATTGAAAGTGACACTGAGTTCAAAACAGAAAAGAAAAACTTGGAGGAAGCCTTCCCGGCAGCTCACTGTGCCAGGCCCGGAATGCTTCCACGAAGTCCCTGAGCCAAGTCAGTCCTTTCAGAGAGAGCCCCAAGAGGGTGAGATCAGAACTTGGCAAGAAATTCTACCCCTGTCGAAGCAGTAAGTTCCCTGAGGCTCTAGCCAGACAGTCCTGGGGCAGTTCTCGCCACGTGGATGGAGCTGGCCAGAGAGAGGATCCTACCCTCGTGAACGTTGCTTCTCCCCATTGTTGGAGAAGAGAGTGTGGCTTCAAGGTGGCCCAGTTTCCAGCCAGATCCTAACAGAGACGTAATGGACACAGCACTGCCTGGGAGTCCCGAGACTTGGGCTCCAGCCCTGGACCTTTCCAACTTGCAGCATAATCTTGAGCTAGTTATTGGTCTCTCAACTGCAAAGAAAATGTTCCTTCCAGTGACACAAGCCCGCCCCACCTCCACCAAACAGCACCAATTTAAGATCCTGCCGTTCATCACCTTGGTGGTCCTCCGGCCGGCTTTTTCTTAAATGGTTTGGGACATGGGGGTAGCCAAGCAAGTTTTAAACCTCATCTTATTACTTCCACCCATATCCTAGAAAGCCAGGTGATCATTCACTCATTTTAATAGGTTTCCAGCCAGGGAGTCTAGAGAGTTGTATAAAAATTGGAAAATCTACTAATAAAAAAATAAGCCACATGGCCCCTCAGCTTAAAAACAGCGTAACCCCTTCCCCATGTTCTGTGACACAGAAAAGGTGTGGGCAGCAAACCCAGAGGATCCGCCGTCTCCTCTTCCCTCTCAGGGTGGTCAAGCCTGCTGGTCAGCAGCGCGAGGCTTCACATTTCTGTCTGGTGTTTGCCTTGATTTTACCACAGCTGTGGAGCTTTAATGAGTGAGGCCCGTCCCTCAGCTCCTGGGCTGCCCTTTCTTCCAGAAGGCCCTCTCTGCAGGGTGTGGGTGAGGTAAACACAACCAGCCTGCACCTACACAGGAGGCAGCCAGTGGACATTCAGCACCTCACCGACTGCAGGACTGATTCAGTCTAGAGAGGGGGTGTGGCACCCCTCCTTTTAAAATCCTTTGCAGATATTTAAGGATAGAATAAGTATACTAAAACGTTCAGGATGGCGTGGGGCAGGGGCAAGGAATGGGAGCTGAGAGGCCTCTGATGGGCTGCGGGGCCTCAGGCACCTCACTGCCCCACCTGGTCTTCAGTTTCCTGGTTGGTAAAATGAGGGGGGTGGGCTCCTCCCATCTCAGCTTTTCTAGGAAACTCTGGCCCAAAATGACAGGACAACAGGTGGCAGGTGAGCCCACAACTTGCATCGCCTTTCTGACCTTGAAGCTGCAATAATCCATTGCTGTTACCTGGTTAGTCTGGCCACACAGACTGGAGTAACCAGCCAACAGTGGCTGGAGATGGGGCTGAGGTGCAGGGTAGCACAGAGGGGCTGGGGCTCAGCCCCAACATCGCTCTCCATGACGAATACCACCTAATTAAGCCCAATAATTGATTTCAAGTCCTGTTGCTTTGAGAACTCCAACTCACTGGTCCAGACTACAAAAGAAAGATAAAGTAGAACCAAGTCCTTGAAAATGAATATTTGATAAGACAGAAAAGGGAAAGTAACAGTATATGGAAAACGGAAAGAGAATAAATTGATTCATATCCTTTGGGTTTACTTTTTTCTTGACCTCGCACACCAAGTTCCCGAGACTTTCCCTTCCCCCACTCCCTGGCCTTCCATGTTCTGCTCAGCTGATCATTTCTCTGTGTGAAGAAGCTGAAAATGACATTCATCTTGGCGACTTAGGATTTCTTCAGTACAAATTTGTAAAAATGTGTACCTGCACTTTTTAGCATCCACAGTTTAAGTACCTGTATAGAGATGCATCTAAAAACCACTAGGGTAATATTAAGTACACCCTCTTTGTGTTCATGTGATGCATTGTACTTGAACATTTATCATCTCAATCATCCTTAGAGCTCCTGCCTTCTTTTTGGTCCTGTTCTGGACACTGAGCAAGAACCTTGCTCTGGGAGCTTGTTTCTCCCGTTTGTATAATACATACAAAACTCTTATTCTCCCCCTCCTGGGAAGATAAATGTCATCATATCTAGAAAGCACTATATTTATATTCCACCTTTCTTAGAGGAGTTTCAAGTGCTGTGATCATTTTTTTTTTTCTCTTCTTTTGTGGTACACGGGCCTCTCACTGTTCTGGCCTCTCCCGTTGCGGAGCACAGGCTCCGGACGCGCAGGCTCAGCGGCCATGGCTCACGGGCCCAGCCACTCCGCGGCATGTGGGATCCTCCCGGACCGGGGCATGAACCCGTGTCCCCTGCATCGGCAGGCAGACTCTCAACCACTGCGCCACCAGGGAAGCCCTCATTTCTTTTTTATTAATGAGAACAGAGGGCACCATACTGGCTTGTTTGTTTGGAGTTTTAAAATTAGGTTGAAGGAACAAATTAACTGAAAAGGTATTTTTCCCTGCTGGGGTTTTTTCATGAATAAAAATTGATTAAGCCACAGTGAGCATCCTTCCCCAGCAGAGGCTGTGGCCTCTTTCCTCTCAGCACTCCTGCCCAATGCTACGTGCTGTCGCTGTCACCACACACACAGCCCACGTTGACCAGCGATCTTCTCCAAGGCGGTTTACTATGAAGGGTCAAATTCAGATCATCTGCCAGAGATTTTATATCTCTGTTGGAATGTCACACATTTCAGAACACTAAAAGATCTCACTGGACCACAGCCGCCCTTGAATAATCATCCTCATTGGTGTCCCGGAGACCAATTCATGCTATTTCAGAGCCACCATGATAAGCCTGCAGGAACCATTCATCTTCCCATTGTCCAGGAACCCCATCTCTTCCCTCTGTTTATCTTCACAGGAAAAATCAGGGGCTGGCAGGGGAGTCAGTGTGCCTTCTTCATGTGTCCTGGATAAACAATTATGCTCCGTGTGACTTCTCTTTGAGCTATTATATAAAGGAAAAAAGATGTACTCTGTGTAGCCCTTTCTTTTTCTCCTCCTCTGAGCTGGCCTATCAGTCGGGTTGTTTAAGAGGCATGCTTACCCAGGGGAGAAGCCCGTAATTACAATGTACCTTTCACCGACATTAAAGGTTGTAACAGAAAAAGCAGAAGCTCTAAAATGAAGATCTGTTAAATGAAAGCATTACTAATCATCTTATGTCACCTTCTGGTTAAGAAACACTTGAGTCAGAAGTCACAGTGGGCTCAAAAACCAGGCATTTATTTATGTAAAATATTTCACCAGGGAAACCCTCGCTTGTGATTTCACTCACGTGGATGCTGCAATCAGAGAGACTGCCACCGGAGTTAGGAGTAAGTACCTGGTATGGCACCAAAGAGGTTAGGTTTCTTATTCCATTGTGTGTCTCCTTCTTCTCCTGATGTGGCCAGGTGCAAAGGTGGCCACAGGATGGAGCGGAGGGAACACTGAGTGTGGACGGAGTTAGGAGACCTGGCCTCAGATCCTGGCTCTGCTCCTAACGAGCTGTGCGTTGACTCCTCTGCGTCTTGGTTTTCTTATCTGCAAGAACAAAAGAGCTAGCCTCGATGATCCCCCAGGCCTGCCTCCGGGTTTCGCATGCTAAGATTGCTCAGGCCCAGGTCACGCTATGGTGGTCATCAATACCTGCCTGTCCAGCCTTTGATTACTTGTAAAGATCTTCAGGTTGGCCTGCCCAGTGGGTACTAAGGGACCATGAAGGACCGAGCCTGGGGACAGGTAACAGAGGCTTTCCTAAGAGCCAGGAACATGAAAGCAATCAGCAGGTCTGGGTCTCTTCTCTGTGTTGTGGGTTCCCACAGGAGATGCTGGAAGGGATGGTCTAATCCTTAAGTGGCTCGGCTCTGTCTAGAAAGGGCTGTATTGTGAGGTGTGGGGTGGAGAAGGGACCGCATCCTTCCCCATCCTACCCCTACACATAACACAGAGGTGTAGTCCACTTCTCCTCAGCCCCATCCCTCCACGTGGAGACCCCAAAAACCCATGAGAAGCAAAAGGGGCTGCACTTCAGGTTCAGAAAGGCCATCTCACCCACGTACCTAACTTCTCTCCCTGGAGCCTTGTCCCGCAGGCACCTAGGAGAGTATGGCGTCTCCTCTGCTCACAGAAAGGATGGAGTGAGCAGTGGACACTGACTTGCTTTGAAGTTATACAGTCACCAGACGGCTCTGGAATATTCACAGGGTCAGATCCTTGTCCAGAAAACATGGCTCCAGCTCTGCCTGGCTTTTCAATGTAGAGAAGGGTTCGATGGCCCAAGCGTGGGTCATCCACCTTCAGCCCTCTCCTCACTCCATTACACCTCATTATATCACCATCTTCACAGAGGGGTTAGAGTCGGGCTGAGGGGGTGGCAGCCTGTGAGACAGGAGAGGGAGGAAAAGAAAGGTGGAGGCGCCCGAAAGGGCAGGGGGCTGCCATCTCCTCCCACCTCTTCACAAGTTGAGTGTGAAGTCCCCCGGGAAGCCCTCAGACTGAAGAGGAGAGCCCAGCGCTGAAGCGAGATCAGGGCGTTAGCTGTACGAACAGCTCCCAGACAAATTGCTAAGAATTCATGATTGCAGGATCTTGGCCGTAAGGGCATACTCTGCAGACTGCCTCTTTCGCTGCTCACAAAATCTGATTTTCAGTGTGAAAAATGGTTGAAGCATTCAGAAATGGTCCAGTCATAGCACCTCATTAACTAACACACATGCACGCACATGCACGCACGCACGTGCACACACACACACCTGCACGCATGCATTCCACACGCTAGAGAAAGCTTTCATTATCTCTGCAGCAGGTCTTTTCTAAAAATCAGGCCTTCCAAACTAGAAGCTCGAAAGCTGGTCTCCTTACGTTTTTGCATGGCTAACAGCAAAATTCACGAAAGCTTATGAAAAGCCGGGAAAAGGTGAAATCAGTGCATGGGCCGGATAAGCTTCAAAAGTTGAAATGTACATTCCCTTGGCAACGGGTAAGTGGCTTTTTCTCCTCTCCCCAGTGGCAGGGCCGAGCCGCCAGCTTCGACAGCGAGAGCTCGTGCCCGTCTCCGAGACCACCTCCGACACCCTGAGCTGCACGCTGGCCGGGCCACACCAACGAGACTCAGCAGGGTTCTTTTTGCACTTGTTCAACCGTCTAAACACAGTGTTGTGCAGCAGCGGCGGTAGGGGCAGTGCCTCTCACTGCAGAGTCTTAGCTGCCCCGTGTAGGTCAAGGCCGAGACAATTGTCGTGTGGTCAGATCTGTCTTAGTCTTTTCTGTCTCCCAAGGTGATGTTTTTCTGGTTCTTTCACTTTTTATGGATCTGCTGTCAGGAAGAAAAGAAGAGGAAAAAAAAAAAAAAAAAAGAGGGGAGAGCCCTGACATTTGTTCTATTAAATACAGTGTAACATAGTCGTCTTTGAGGGGGAGGTGGTTTGAGTTTCTGAAATTTTGTGTCTCCACTGAACTCCCTAACCCCGGAGGAGAGGGAAGTGGGAGACGGGCAATGGCTACTTTGTTAAGTGGGCCTCAGCGAAGAGCCTTTACAAAGGCTACTGCTTACGACTCTTAGAAGCTCTTTGCTGATGTGACATAAACCGAGATGTGGACTCCTGGCCCCATGTTGAAATTGGGAGCATTCCGAGCTATCTGTGAACCTTCAGCTGGTCGTGCAGGGCTCCTCTCTCCCAGTCCTCGTGAATTGAACATGTCTTGATTCCTCATGGGAACTGAGTCACTTCCTTTAGGAATAATTCTGTTGAAACGAACATGCCCTATGTTTTCTGGCACGCCACAGTTAATGACCATATTTGTTTGAAAACAAGATCTTTGTTCTCAAAAATAACCTTCTTGTAAAAAAAAAAAAAAAAGGAAGCACATATGTTCTGGAATGATTTCTGCGTTATACCTAGCTTTATAGTTCCATGAAGTATCAAGCAACTGTTTACAATGCCTAAAGAGATCAAAGAAAAAACTACATAAAATGTTCTTTTCTGAATGGGAAGTTTTGAAATCCAAGGAATAGGTGTAGTCTTTTTATGAACAGTACCTTCTTGATTAAAACCAAGTCAGCTTAAGTCTATTTCAGCCCCCTAGATGCTAGGACAATGTTCATCTTAAACTTTAGTTCTATAGATTATAAAGGACTTTAGTGTTTGTTTCAGTGGTAGTGAAGGATTTTTTTTTTTCCTTTAGATCTCTACCGTAGGTCAAATTCAGTTTAGGAAAAAAGAATGTTTGAACTATTCTGTATTGTAATCGTCCATTTCTGTTGAGTTAATAGTGGCCTTCCCACCAACCCCCTAGAACTAGATTGATTTGCTCCATCTCAGTCTGTATAGCCCTGGTAGATGTGTGGGTGGGTTTTCACTTCAGTTTGTGGCTGTGAAATGCCAATTTCCAGAGCTGTGTGTGTGACTGCTGCTGAAGTCTGCTGAAGAAGCGCTTCCTTCAACAATGGCAGGTCAAGAACTGTTCACATACCTTGTGTCTCACTCTTTACATATGTCACATGCTTTAGGAGCAGCGATTCAATAAAGTAACCCTTGTTTTAAGCCAAGTTATCAGGTTTCTGTGCTGATATAACTTTGGGTAGTGTCTCCTAAGTCCTAAAAATGACCAGATTGGGCAGGAGGTAACAGGATATCGTGGCAAAAGAAGTTTGCATCTTAAAACAATGGAGATAAACTGAGAATTCACCCTGTACTGAGCTTTAGGCTAGGGGCTAATGTGTCATTGGTGTAAAGATAAGTCTTGTGACTGACAGGCCTTCCCAGTCAAGTGGCCTTGCGGCTGGATGTTCTCTTGAGAGAAGAAGAAACTCAAGGTCATGACAAGACTTCCAACAGGCCATGAACTTCATTCTGTTTCTTGACTCTAGAATGACCCCATCAAGATGGCCATCTCAATCATTGGGCAGGTGCTGGGGGTCCTGTAACTATGAAGGGGGCATTGACTTTCCAGCCTCATAGGGAGCCCAGAAATTAGTGCGAGGGGTTCCTTCCAGAAGTGAGCTTGAAACGCATGTCCAGCTGTCATCTTCAAACCTGTAGGCAGATGGGGAGGACTGAGAAGGGAATAGGATCAGTGCGAATCATGGAAGAGTCACTGCTCTGAGGCATTCCTTTCATGTCCAAGCAGCCACCTCACACGAGTGAGCCTCCCAGCGGCTGTGAAAAATCATTTCCTGAGCAGATTATGGTTAGCCTCCACACCACCCTGACCGACCGCTACCAGTCCCGCTACGGCAGTTTTAGTAAACATCTACAGGCTGGAGAGCCCACGCCAGGGAGGCTCTCAGCTCCTGGACCCCCGCCTCCAGCATCCTCAGGCGAGACTAGTCCTCAACCCAAAGCATGAATGGAACCTGAATTTCTGCCCATTTCGTTGTCTACCCTGATCTCTCTCCCTCAAAGATGAGCATAAAATGGTTACAAGTTGCGGAATAAAATGAAATACAAGGTTGATTCATTTGTCAGCTTCCTCTGCCACGAGTAACCTCTTTCTTGGGTTGGTGACATGGGCTTCGCTGAAGTCATGATAACCAGGGCCTTTTGTACATCGATGTGTTTCTGAAAGTGCAAAGTTCCCTTTATGGAGCAGTGTTTCTAGGCTGAAGAATGCTTCTCCCCTCCCCTTCCCTCCCCTTACACTCAGGATGCAATTAATTGCATCGTCATTTAAAAAAGTATGCTGTTAGTTACTGCTTTGTGTCGTCCCACCCTTGTCACAGCCTGGAGTTTTTATTCAATTAAATCTCCTCTTGCCCGTTTCTCTTATCATCGTACATTCCTGAGGTCTAGCAGTCAGCACACACACAGGACACTGGAAAGCTTTTCTTTTTAATCTGTGTTTCACATAGATAACCACTTCCCTTCAATCAAGGTACAGTGGAAGGGCTTGTTCATATTTTATTCTGCCCAAGGAATACCTGTGTACCCCGGAAGGCTGGAATCCACCTGTTTTGTCAGGTTTGTAGCTCACAGGGCATTTGGTACACGGGGCTCTGCTGTTTTCTCAGCTGTTGAGCTCAACAAGCAGCCGCTCCAGATGCTGAAGCTTCTCTAGGGAAGGGGTCACACACTCATACTGGGAAAGCGCAATGCTTTCGCCTACCGCGAGAGGAATCCTGCTAATTCTCATAAAACGCAACTTGAGAAAATCCTGTTGCAGACTCGAAAATTAAAAGAAAAACAAAAACAAAAACATTCTAACTTAATAGAATATCCTCTCTGCTCACCCCCAGCTTTTAATTAATTTAGAAAGCAACCCATAGAGTAGAGAGTGGAAGGTACTCTCTCTTCCTGCACATCTGCATCTGAATTACTGGCACTCCACAGTGAGAAGACACCAAGGGAGCCAAACTGCTGAGACAAGCACTCTGTGGCCCAAAGATGCAGCTTCCTCTTGCTTCTGACTTCCCATCAGGTCACCCACCAGCCACCAGGATCTGCCGCTGTGCTAGTCACATCTAGAGCAGATCAGCCATCAGGGTAAATGCGTCTGGCTGGCTGGGCTGGGTTATACAGCAGTAACAACATTCAGATTTCAGCGACTGAAAACAACAAAGGCTTATTTCTTATTCATGCTATATGTTCATCACAGGTCGGCAAGGCGGGGCTCTGCTCATCGGATTGATTCAGGGGAACTCAGGATGACAGAGCAGCCAACATCTCAGACATTGCCAGTTGCCACGCCCGAGGGTAAGAGCACTCGGAAGGGGAAGGGTCTCATCCTGGCCTCAGTGCTCTGGCCCAGAAGGAATATATGTCACTTTCCTTCACAGTTCATTGCCCAGAACTACTCATGTGGCCTCCAAAACATAAGGGGTTCAAGCTCCCAGAGGAAGAAGAAGTAGAAATATTTGGTCATCAGGACTTGGTAGGACCACAGTGAACTTCACAGACCCGTGAAGGGTGACAGCCACTGAAGGGCTGATTCCGAGAAACCAATAAAGGGAAACTGTGGTCTATTCATTTTTGAATGAAATCAAGGACTGTACGTTGAGTCACACAGCTATATATTGGGCCACACACCTGTGCTAGCCTCAGGCTTGAATCTTGCCCACAAAAAGCTTTTTAGTCTAGTAACTTGGTAACATAAGTAACTCTAGTCCAAGGTAGAAAGTGGTAAATGCAGGAAGGGAGGTGAAATAAAAGGCTACAGAAGTCCAAGAAAGAATACCACAGCTCTGCAGATGGAGTGACAGCTCGAGGAAGAAGGGGCCCCTGATCTAGACCTTTTAAGGATGGGTAGGCATTGGGGATGCGGAAGTTGTGGGGAGGGGGCACATTCCAGGCTGAGGGGTCCATACACGTGAAGACCCAGAGCTGAGGAATTCCGAGGGCTGCCAAGCCACCTGCATCCAGGGGAGACAAAGGAGCCCCCTGAACCACTGCCCCCTTGCTTGCACTGCTCTTCCCAGACAGAATGCTGGACTTCTGCCCAAGAAGCGCTCCTTTCCCCTACCCTGGTCCCTGCGTACTTCTTGTCAGCTGCCTCCACTGGGAAACAGACTTGCTGCCCACCCCCCATTGGAGGCTAGGCTTCTGCTCCCAAAAGGGCTGATCACCTGGAACTTCAAAACTTGCCTGCATCTGAGACTTAGCCCAGCTGCCACACCTCATCCACTTACCCAGTCTTACCTCCTCAGGCTATTTCTCAGCGACAAGCCACTCGGGACTTTATGATTTGTCCTGTCCTGCTCTGCTCCTCTTTGAAGTAAGCCCTATCCTCGTGTCTGATCTTCTAGCTCAGGGAACAGGACTGGCCTCTCCCTGGCTTTCCTCTGGCTGGGTCACAGCTGCACCCCCCGCACAGCTGTGGCAAGCCCATTGGGAGAGACTGGAGACGAAGAGACCAGCAGGCAGTTGCAGTGGTCCAGTCGAAAATGGACCAAGGGCTGGGCTAGCATAGGCAGTGCACAGGGAAACAAGGGCACATGCACAGGATGTGGTGATCACAGGTGGAAAACACCACAGAGCTGACAGCTGAGCAAATCTGGAAGAAGGGAGAGGGAAACGGGATGCAAAGTTGTTGGTTTTACACTTGAGGCACCAGAAGAATGATGGTGCCTTCCGAGGGAACCAGAAACTCAGCAGAACAAGAAAAAAACTGATGAGTCCAGTTTGGGCCCAGCTGAGTTTGAGATGCTGGAAGGATGTCTAGCAGGCAGCTGCAGTCCAACATGCTACTCGGCTGAGAGGTCAGGCATGAGATGTTAATGTATAGAAAGCTTACACACCAAAATGAGATGTGAAGACAGGAGGCTGACGCTGCCACGCCAATACAAGGAGAGTCTCAAAGAGATGTTCTTCAGGACCTATAAACATTGAGAGGTCAAGGAGAACAGAAGTGATGTGAATAATAATGGAGGTGTCCCCAAGTGAAGCTAATCGATGAAAATGCTAATGAACAAAAACATCAATCAAGGGCTTCATAAAATACTTCTTCATAACAAGTTAATCCAAAGTGCTTAAACGTAACTTGACTCACTAGTCTATTTTCACCCACATTTGCAGGGACCCACCTCTTTTTTTGCCACTTCAGCTATGCTCTTGCCTTTTTTTTTTAAATTATAGTAAAATATACATATCATAAAATTTACCATTTTAACCATCTTTAAGTGTACAGCTCAGTGACTTTAAATATATTCACATTTTTGTGCAACTATCGCTGCCATCCATCCACAGAACTTTTCTCATCTTGCAAAACTGAAATTCTACACCCATTATTTAGCAGCCCCACCACTCCCTCTCTCCAGCTGCTGGCAGCCATAATTCCGTTTTCTGTCTGTAAATTTGACTACTCTAGGTACCTCATAAGAGTGGAATCATATGATGTTTATTCTTTTTTATTTTATTTATTTTTTGGCTGCACCACACAGCTTGCACAATCTTAGTTCCCTGACCAGGGATTGAACCTGTGCCCCCTGCAGTGGAAGTGTGGGACCCTAACCACTGGACTGCCAGGGAATTCCCATGACGTTTATTCTTCATCCTGGATTATTTCGCTTAGCATAATGTCCTGAAGGTTCATCCATGTTATAATACGTGTCAGAATTTCCTTCCTTTTTAAGGCTGAGTAATAGTCCATTATATGCATGTACCATATTTTGCTTTCTATTCATCCACAGTGGACATTTCACCTTTTGGTTATTGGAATAATGCTGCTATGAACGTAGGTGCACAAGTGTCTCTTCGTGTCCTTGATTTGATTTCAATTTTGAGGGGGCATATACCCAGAAGTGGAATTGCTGTATCACGGTAATTCTATTTTTAATACTTTGAGGAACCATCATACTATTTTCCATAGCAGCGGCACCATTTTACATTCCCACAAGCAGTGTACAAAGATTCTAATTTCTCTATATCCTCACCAATAATTGTTATTGTTTGATTTTTTGATGGTAGGCATCCTAATAGGTATGAAGTGGTATCTTGTTGTGGTTTTGATTTGCATTTTCCTAATGATTAGTAACACTGAATATCTTTTCATGTGCTTATTGGCCCTCTGTATATCTTCATTGGAAAAATGTCTATTCAAGTCCTTTGCTTATTTTTGAATTTTTGCTGTTGTCCTTATTAAATTTTAAGAGTTCTTTATGTATTCTAGATATTAACCCCTTATCAGATTTATGATTTGCAAATATTGTCTCCCATTTTGTGGGCTGCCATTTTACCCTGTTGATCATGTCCTTTGATGAACAAAAGTTTTTAATTTTGATGTCATCCAGCTTTTCTAGTTTTTCTTTTGTTACCTGTGCTTTTGGTGTCATACTCAATAAATCATTGCCAAATCCAATATCATGATGATTTCCCCCAGTGCTTTCTTCTAAGAGTTTTATAGTTTTACCTCTCATACTTAGGTCTTTGATCCATTTTCAGTTAAATTTTGTATAGGCTGTGAGGTAAGGGTTCAAATTCATTCTTTTATCATGTGGCTATCCAGTTTTTTCCTACATCATTTGTTGCCAAGACTGTCTTTTCCCCATTGAATGATCTTGGCACCCTGTTGAAAATCATTTGACAATATATGTGTGGATTTATTTCTGGGCTCTCTATTCTGTTTCATTGGTCTATAGGTCTGTCTTTATGTGAGTACCACACTGTTTTGATTACTATAGCTTTGTAGTAAGTTTTGAAATCAGGCAGTGTAAATTCTCCAACTGTGTCCTTTTTCAAAATTATTTCTGGCTCTTTGGGGTCCCTTGAGATTCCATGAATTTTAGGATGAATCTATTTCCAAAAAAAAAAAAATCATTGGGACTTTGATGGGGATTACATTGAATCTGTAGATTGCTTTGGGTAGTATTGGTAGAGATCCAACTCTTAAGGACACTGTGATTACCCACAAATGCCATTTGCTGACAATCTGTCCACAAATTCATCCTCACCTCTGGGGTTCCTACTTCTAAACCAAGTCATGGAGTTCAAACCAGCTAACTAGACCTTTTACACTAAACTCAACTCTTGCCAAGTTTCTGTAGAAGTCACCTCCCACAACTGCAAATGTCCTGGCACAACTCCCAACCTGCTGACCAAACTCAACCCTATAGCCCAGTTTCTTTTTCCTGCCCACTCAGTTCCAGAACACTCAAGAACTTCAGTTGGACTCATTCCCATGAATGAAGAAGGCTCATCTGCTTCTGCATGCACATAGGTATTCACTCAACAAACATGTGTTGAGCAGCTAGTATATATCGGGTAACATGCTAGGGCTGAGGGCACACAAATTCATAATAACTAACGAACACAAAACATTTCCTATATGCCAGACACTGTTTTAATTCTTTACATCCATTATATCACTTAATTCTTCCTCTAGCCCTAAGAGGTTAAGAAACTTGCCCAAGGTCACACAGCTGAACCCAGATATCTAAATCCCAGAGCTCACATGCTTAAGCACGATGCCAAGCTGTCTTCTAACAAAACATAGCTCTTCAAGGAGCTCACAATTCAGAGGAGGAGATAGACACAAAAATAGAAAATTATTCTACAATATGGTAAGGGCAATGCTAGAGATATACTAGAGATTTAAGGCATCCTAGAGAAGGATTTCCTACCCCAGCCATCTATGCATATCCCCTTCATGGCGCATCCCAAATGTACCCTCTGAGAGCCCAGCCTCATCCCTTCCTGGAGACAGCCCTACAACAACCTCTTTGTGAACCCTCAGTCACGCATACTAACTTGATTCCCTACATCAGTTACTCCTCTAGGAACAGCTAAAGACTTGGGGAGTCTGCCCATCACACCCAACCCCAGCCAGTCAGCCCATAAATGTGTTCTATGTTGGACAATACAAGGAAGAGTGAAGGCTGTAATTCAGCAGCTCTACTGGAAAGCAGTGTTGAGCACAGTCAAGGGCTCATCACTCTACCATGTGCAGCTCTGAACAAAGCCTGTGCCATTAGACAGGATGAGAAGGGAAACTGATGATGAGCTGCCATGGGAGAGGACAGACAGAAGAATTCAGAGGGTTCAGAGGAAGCCTGGAAACTCAGGAATGCACACAGGCTAGCTCTGCCTTCTTGTATCTCTTTCCTTTCAGAACCAGAGTGGTGAGTCTCCTCCTACAGGGATCTCAGCTGAGGACGAGTAACTCACGGTAAATTAGTCCTGGGGGTAGGAGTGGGGAGGTATGTGACTCTTTTCCCCAGGTGGCTCTTTTTCTGCACAGATTGGGGAAGTTTGGTGACACATCAGGAATTATCCAGAGAGACACAGAGCGCCAACGTGGGCAGGAGCCTCAGGCATGCTGAGACATGTAGCAGTTCTTTTCTCTGTGGCTTCACCTTGCAATCTGTGCCTGAGTCAGGTTTGTGAGGCCCCTTCAGTCTGGAGCAATAAGGAATGAAAACTCGTGGCTAGAAATTCTAAGTGTTTTTGGAAACGTGAGTCCCTGAGATGACAGAGGACTTGCTAATCATGGCGGAAAGGGCTATGGCCCTTTATACCATGGTCTTTCATCTCCCTGGAGAAATTACTGACAATGACACACTGTAGTTAAAATGGATTGTGAAATCAAAGGGCCAGACGAGCTTCAGACACTGTCATCCTTCAATTACCAGGAACTTTCTTTCCCAAATGATCCAAATATACGTGACTTGCTATGCAGAGAAGTTCTTCCTGTAACCCCTGGTCTCGAACCTGGAGCTGCCCTTATGCTCCCAGGGGCTCTCTCCCTGGCAATGAAGCAGGGGGTAGAACTATATTCTCCAGTCTTTCAATCCCAGCAGCTACCTGTTTCCTGCCAGATTTGCCTTGTGAGGGTGGATTCAACTCTCTGACCCCAGTATATCTGGAAAACTCAAGAACCTAGAACCAGAAGATGTGGGTTAAGTCCTGCCTTCTCAAGCTTCTCCAGGCTACCCTGGGTGGATCACGTAACCTCTCTGAGCCTCATTTCCTTCATCTGTAAAACAGGGGTGTAGTTGCTTTGATGGCAGTGGTCAGGCTCCACCTCAATCTGCATCCTGAGAGCTTACTGCAGCACAGCGGCCTGGACCCTCTCCTTTTCCCTTGAAGACCTGTCACTTTCACAACTGAGTGACCTGAGAACAAAGGGGACAAGCCAATGTACTGCTCTTAAGCTTGGAGAGGGTGGGAGGGAGCAGGGAGGGGGAATGTAAGGAATAAATCAAGTGGCTATGTAATTAATTTAGAATAACTTAAGCACTGAACGTTGAAAATTTCGGAAACAAAAGTGGTGACCTTTAGTTAATGTGTCAGTCAATACCTCACTCATTGCAGCTGTCTTTTTAAATGTCAAATCTCTCACAATCCCTTTTCCTTGCAGCTGGAAGGCTCGTGCTAACAACCACCACCAATTCTGGTTGATACCCAGTAGGTCAGCACGGGCACATAATTTCAGAAGTGGGAGGTCCTAGAGGCTGCAGGAACAGTAGACAATGCCTGTCACCCCCAGAGAGCTGGGCACCGCAGCTGCTTCCCCAGGGTCCCCCACTGATCCATTCTCCTGGCCCTTCACCCATCTGTGGCCGTCAACCCCAAAAAGCACACAGGGTGTCCACACCAAGAGAAGACAGTCAGTGTGTTGTCATGTCCATCCTCCATTTGTGCCTCCTCAAACTTCTCAGAACTTGAAAGTTTTCAAGAGAAAACCTTAGCTGAACTCCAGGGAGAGAGAAAGCCAAGAGCCGGTTGCTCCAGAGAACTCCAGGCTCAGGAATTTCCATTCCGAGCTGATTGGCCCTTGGTTCGGTCCTCTATAAATACCGGATACAGCTTCAGAAGCAAACCAGGGAGAACGAGCCAGCTGGGTTTTCACTTTGGGGAGAAAAACGTGAAGCCAAGTGGCACGGATCAGTTTTCATCCCCAACTCCATGCCTGCCCCCCGGAGTGAGCTTCCCCACATTCAGCCACAGCTGAGCGGCCAGTCTCTTCGACCTCACCGGCTGCCGCCAAGGTGCAAGGAGGAGGGGCAACTCAAACCCAAACGGAAAACCAGCTGGTGTTCAACCAATTTGGAAGTTTAAGTGGCCTAGGCGGACGAGAAAGTTCCAGCAAGTCCAGCTCATTTAGCAGAGTGCAGTTTCTGGCTCGAGGAGCAGAGGAGGGCCATGGTGTTCTAGACTGCCTGGGGAGCAGGGCATGGGAAGCCAGCACGGGGCAAGCGGTTAACAGCTCAGCCTTGGCCAAGCCCAGCTGCACAGGGAGGACACGGTGACATGTCAGAGGAGGGGCTCCCCTTCTACTGCCCTGTTGCAGCCCGCTTGTGCGAGAGTCCATGCCAGCCCCTCAGGGAAGCCAAACGCACAGGTGCTCCACCGCCCAAGTGTACCCCACTTAGAGCAGAGCCAAAGCTCGTGAACACTCGCCTCCACTGTCTCCTCGCCAGTACGCAGAGCCAATGGCTTGTTAAAGCAAGTGTTCCCACTCCATCTCTGTGGCTCCCGGATGGAGTGCCTCCTGCACCATCAGCTCTCCCTCCTTGAGGTTCTCCCCTTACCTGACTCTGGTCTCCTTCATAGGATCCTGTTTTGCATCCATCCCAACTCTTATACCAACATCCCTAGAAGGGAGAAGGCCCCCAGGCCCAGTGCTTGGCATCTCTCCACCTCTCCACCCTCTCCCTGGACAATTTCACCCACCGCCAACTCCACGTCACCTACCACCTCCGTGCCGATGCTGGTCCACATCCCAGAGCCCATGACCCTTGGAGCACCAGACCCAAACTGCCACCTGCCACAGACAAGGCCCTCCTGCTGCAGCATAAACCCAGGATTTCCCAAAGCAAACTTCTCCCTCGGCTGTCTGTGAACTTCAGCATTATCCTGCTGGTTTGATCCTCGACTCCCAGCTCTCCCCACATCAGTGAACACGATCGGACCCTTTTTCTTGTCCAGCTCCCCCTGCTGCCCTGCATGTCCAGGCGCCCCATCATGGTGGGCCTGCAAGAGAGGAAGCACCTACGGCCAGAAGCTAGAGGACACACGAGCCTAGACCAGAGTCAAGTACCCAGATTCAGAACACAAGCGTGTGGTTCAGGAAACAGTTTCTAGAAAACCAAGCGTCATGGTAATACGGATGGTCTCCAGCAGTGGCTCTCAAACTTTACTGTGCATTCGAACCACCTGGAAACCTTGCTAAAAATGTAAATCATTATCACAGGGATTCTGATGCACCAGACCTGGGGTGGAGCCTAGGAATCTGTATTCCAACAAGCTGGCGGATGATCCTGATGCTGGTAAAGTCCGAGCCCGTGTACGGAGGACCGTTTGGTCCCAGAATTAGAGATTGGCTTTACCTGGCGTGGGACAGCTGTTCCTAATCAAGAAGACCCTGACCCAGACCCACCTCATAGGGTGATTGTGCTCTGAATTCCTGAATTCCACACAGTGGGCAGTCACAGAGGGCCGCATTCATGGGAAATCTTGGGGTGGGATTATGCCCCCCACCACGTATCTGTCTGGCAGCCCCAAGGGCAGCACACTGTCAACCTGAACAGGAAGGGGTGTTAGCAGCAAAAGTACCCACTCTGGAAACTCTGCCCAGTGCCCCCACCACCAATATTGCAATTCAGTCCCAAGTACAGCAGGGCAAGCCATCTGCTTCCTATTCCACACCCTTGCTCTGTCACCACAGAGCAAAAGCAGAGACAGAGAGGTTGATCATGACTGAGAGCATCTGCTCTAAATCAGGCTGACCACAGGCTGGGCACGGACACAGGAGGTGGTGGCAGAGTGCCATCCAGAGCCCCTCCGTCCACCCTGCTTCCTAACCCAATCTTTGCCTTCTGATAGTCAACAAGCATTGCCTAGGTTCCAAGGGACAGGTACAGGAGAATTTTAGGAAGTAGACTCTATGTGATCAGGGATTGATTGGAGCATACGTTAAAAGATAAGGTGGAATATTTCAAAAAGAGTCATGTAGCACAATGTTCACTGCAGGTCTATTTACAATAGACAGGACATGGAAGCAACCTAAGTGTCCATCATAGGATGAATGGATAAAGAAGATGTGGCACATATATACAGTGGAATATTACTCAGCCATAAAAAGAAACGAAACTGAGTTATTTGTAGTGAGGTGGATGGACCTAGAGTCTGTCACACAGAGTGGAGTAAGTCAGAAAGAGAAAAACAAATACCGTGTGCTAACACATATATATGGAATCTAAAAAAAAACAAAAGGTTCTGAAGAACCTAGGGGCAGGGCAGTAATAAAGATGCAGATGTAGAGAATGGACCTGAGGACACAGGGAGGGGGAAGGGTAAGCTGGCACGAAGTGAGAGAGTGGCATGGACATATATACACTACCAAAGGTAAAATAGATAGCTAGTGGGAAGCAGCCGCATAGCACAGGGAGATCAGCTCGGTGCTTTGTGACCACCTAGAAGGGTGGGATAGGGAGGGTGGGAGGGAGACGCAAGAGGGAGGAGATATGGGGATATATGTATACGTATAGCTGATTCACTTTGTTATACAGCAGAAACTAACACAACAACGTAAATCAATTATACTCCAGTGAAGATGTTAAAAAAAAAGGCAAGGTGGAGGCCTCGGATCGCTAGTCCCACCCGCTGATCCCATGCATTGAGCCTGAGGATAGAAGGTCAACAGAGCCCCAATTTTTCTGCCCATGAGAAAATGTCTTGAGATGCCCCCCAAGCTCCCAACCTCCTGCTGGAGAACTCCACGTGGATGACTGTAGGCCCCTCAAACTCTGTATCCCACTCTCTGCTGACTCCTCCCTTGGAGTCTGCCCCCCTCCCTTGGTGAATGCACCACTGATGGTCTCATCCCCAGGCCCAGGGCCTCTGAATCACCTTCTCTCTTTTCCTCCCTCTCCTCTGCCCCACTCCCTCACAGGTCCTGTCCATTGCACCCACAGACTGTCTCCCACCTATCCCTGCCTTTTGGAAAGCGCAGCCCTGCCTAAGCTCAGTCCCCCGACTTTGGCCCAGGAGACTGTGGGCATTTACTAAGGGGTCTGCAGATCTCTGCTCTTTGACCTCTCTCGATGCCCTTGGTCCCCAACCCGGCACTTTCAGATTATCTATGGATCTTCAATATTTAAAGGAACTACTAGAAACTGTACATTTACCTCAATACAGCCTCACAGATGTTAATAAACAGAATTTGTTAAATGGCCCAAATCAAACTGTGAGATCTATGGAGGTAAATTAAGGAAAGGGGTTTCCTCGTGGTGAAATGTTGGGAGCAAACCCACCTTCACACAGTCCCAGTTAGCTATCTCTCTGAAACAAAGATCTGATGTCACGTCTCTTCGGCCACCCACTCCCATTCCTTCAGACTCCCTACCGGAGCATTCAAGTCCAGTGCCATGTTCCCCTCTCTCCACACAGGCTGCATTTCCCAAACAACTATGGATCTCCACTTCTCCATGACTTTGCTAATGCTGTTCCCTCATCCTGGAGTGTTCTTCCCTTCCTCCTTCGCCTTGAAACTTTTTTTTTTTTTTTTTTTTTTTTTTTGTGGTACGCGGGCCTCTCACTGTCGTGGCCTCTTCCATTGCGGAGCACAGGCTCCGGACGCGCAGGCTCAGTGGCCATGGCTCACGGACCCAGCCGCTCCGCGGCATGCGGGATCCTCCCGGACCGGGGCACGAACCCGCATCCCCTGCATCGGCAGGCGGTCTCTCAACCACTGCGCCACCAGGGAAGCCCCTCTGAAACCTTTTTTGTCCTTCATGTTGTTGCTCAAATGTCCTTCCTCCGCCATCCCTGAGTTCTGCACCTCCCAGGTCAAAATTAACAGCTTTTTTCCCTCTGTTCCTCTAAGTCCAACTTTTGTATCTCCTTCCTAGAATATGTTTCATTCTGATGTATGTCATAGTTAGGGTCTTCCCATCAGAGTAGAGCCTGCTTGAGAGCTGATGTCCCCACTGCACCTTGCATAGTAGATGCTTGATAAATGTCTGTTGGCTAAGTTGGCATGTGAATGAATGAGTAGATAACCTCTCCTACACACTAGAATCAACGTCATCACCATGACTCAGAATTATCCTACACCATCCACAGAACACAGGGTAATTTCTGGGAGAAACAGGCTAAAAAGAATACATCTGTGGAAGGTTCTCTAAGTATCTCCACTGCCCCGTGGTCCAGAATGGCCACTGAGGACCACATGGCCACTACCTTCCAACAATACTAATATTAATGCTAGCAGCTATTATCTGTTAAATAGTTATGATGTGCCAGTCACCATGCCAGTTTCTTTACCTGCATTACCTGATTAATTCTGACATCAATGCAGGGAGGTAGGTACAATTAGTATTATCTCATTATACAGATGAGGAAACAAGTAAGAGATGTCAAGTCACTTGTCTAAGGCCAAGGGGAAGAGCTGAGAAGAAAACCTGGAAAAGTCTGACCCTAACTACTCTGTCCTGCTTCTAGCGGGCGGGGGCACCGTCACAGCCTGCACCCCTGAGTCATCAGCATGGACAACAGGTTTGTCTATTGCCGGGGAGGCTGTGAGCTCCACAAGGCAAATTGGGCCCAAGCCATGAAGGACAGGCTACTGGCTGCTTGCCCAAAGTGCTGGCTCCTCCACAGGTCCCCAAACACCGCCCAGGAAGCATCTTCTTTTCTGCCCTAGAAACCTGGACCCGTGCCACCGAGTGTCACCAGACAAAGCGCTGCTCCTGTCCCACGCCAGCCTTCTTTCCTCTGCAAAGTGGTACCTGGAATCTATGTCTCTGATGATAGATGCTTTCAATACTTTGGCCATTCCCACTAAGAGGCTTTGAATATAAACTGGGCCAGCAGAAAAAGGTAATTAGGCAACACCTTCCTGATGAGAAGGGAGGATCAGCAGGTGTAAGATCAGGGATCTGAGTCCTGGGGTGCATTTAATTAAGCATCGCTGTTCTGTTTACACATTGGATGGCAAAGCTTGAAAAGATCCCAACCAACCTCTTTCCTCATAATTTCAGGCAGAGGTAGAGGAAGGAGGCCAAGGGTGCCAAAAAAAAAAAAAAAAAATCAACGAAACAAAACCAAAACACAAGACAGAACACCCAGAGTCTCAAACCTTCTTCTTCTACATGCTCAGTCCTTGATTATGAAAAAGAATAACCAAAAGGCAACAGAGAAAACCCCGGGGGAGACAGCGCTCTCGACAACCCCAGGGCACACAAAAGGGTTGTAGGAAGGGGAGGGAATGCTTAAAATCAGTAAGGCCAAAGCTGGGAGTCTTTCCATTTAAATTCTAACAAGGCGAGTATTCAGAGATAACAAAGGCCATGGTGTTTAATTAAGGGTATAAACGGTAGAAATGTGAGACAGGAGCTTTATGAACTGTTAATGAGGGGGATGGGAAACCTCTAAAAATAAACCAGGGCAAGTTGAAAGGGTAATTAGGGGTGCAAAAATAAACAGAGGGTGTCAATTTGAGAGAAGTTCCCTGCAAGGCTCCTCCAACCCATCCTCAGTAAGTAGGGCAGGCCAAAGAGAGGGCCCCCAAGGGGTCAGGGCCAGCAGCAAGGGCCCAAGTGTCCTCTTATCTTGCCTTGTCTCCTTCCTAGACTTTCTTTTCTTTTTTTTTTACTTATTAGGATTTTATTAAAACATATAATAAATATGCATTGAAAGGTTTTATAATGAGCACTTTCAAAAACAGAATTCATGAGATCACAAACATCATGGTGAAAATATAATTTTAGTAGAAAGTAGCTATTGGAAAAAACGATATAATAAGCCAACTTTGATAAGAATGATAATGAGCTCTCCCACCCTGCCCTGCCCCGTTCCAACCAACTGGAGGCACACACACACACACACACACACACACACACACACACACCACCATGTGAGGCAGGCTGTGCCTTATTTAACAGGGAGTCCTCAAAGCTCAAAGGGACCTGAGCAAATATTAGGAGATGAAAGACCTTAAGGGCTAAGTGATAAAAATCAATCTGGTTCCTGCCTTTGAGCTGATGGCCAGGAATTCTGTCTGCTTGCGTGGGTGCATAGACACAAATACACACTTGCTAAACACACACACACACACACACACACACGCATACACACACACACACACACACACACACACACACACATCAGTCAGGAGAGTTCCCGTCCAGGCCAGTAGCTTGCAAATAGAGAGGGGTGGTTGCTTACCCAGGAGGTGTGTTTGAGCCTCCGGCCTCCCACCTCCGCAGTATCTTTCCCTCCCCCATCAGAACACAACCACATTCGGAAGCGTTCTGGGGTCAAGTAGGTTTAGGAAATTCTTTCCATAATATGCTCCTTGGGGAGATGCACATTAACACATCTAATGCTCTGAGAAGTGTGGTAAAGAAATCTCTATGTTTATTTAACTCAGCATTTCCCAAACTAACCCTCTGTCCAAAAAATACCATTTACCATCTCCCCCCACTACCCACCCCCAACTAGTAAAATTTGGGGGCATTAAACACATCTCAGAGGGACTGGGAATTGACCTTGGGAGGGATAGGTTTGTCATTTTTGTGTGTGTGTGGGATCTTATTTCCCCGACCAGGGAGCCAACCCGTGCCCCCTGCAGTGGGAGCACACAGTCTTAACCACTGGCCCGCCAGGGAAGTCCCAGGGAGGGATAACTCTGGAGCACAGGTCCCTCCCTGCTGCGATGATGAGGCATCAGTGGTCTTCCTTAAAGGCTCTGGAGACCAGTAGGCTCGTCATGGGGATCATGACGTCCCTCATTTCATTTACTCCCTTGACAAGTTCTCTGCAAATAGCAGGCAATGCTGGTTCTTAGAGTTACAAAGTGGTGTCCACCTCAAGGGGAGAACGATGCCCCCAGATTCCCACCCAGAGCAAATAGCTTGGCTCCGTGGATCCCTAGCTGTTCCTGTCGGGGGATTAAAAATGGATCAGTCAGAAGACAGGGCCCATCGCTGCTATTGCTATAGGCTGTGTGACCTGGGCAAAGTGATTCAACCCTCATTATCACCTTCCCTTATTTGTAAAAATCGGTTAATAATAATGGCTACTTCACAGAGTTATTTAGACGGAAAAGGAAAATCATATACACCAGGACTTAGTGTCTTTTAAAGCATGTAAAGTATTTAAAATGATCAAAAAAGCAACATTTTCTGTTTCCCTCTATACCTTCCTTAGGTGATTTCATCTACTCGCAGGGTCTTGATTCCATGGAAATGTGGATGGGCCCCAAAACCATATCTCCACCCAGATCTCGCTCCTGAACTCTAGATTTCTGCTACAGTTTGGGATTTAAAGTAAGCAGAAGTCCAATGAACTCCAATGACAGAAAATAAAACATTGCCAGATATGAGAGGATCTGGAATTGAAATCAGGAGAAACCCATTAGGAACAGAAGCAGCAATTCTGTCTCCCCACCCTCCAGGGTCTGCTCTGCTATCACCTCACACCCCATCACCTTCTTCTGCCTACTCATTAACCCCCAAGCGCATAGGACCCAACTCCAGAGCCCACTCCAAATGGCAATAGATTCCATGAATCCTTGTGCAAGTGTTGGAAGAAAGAGTCTGCTTGGACGATTCTATCCACTCAATCCAGACAACAGAAGTCATAGGATTGGATGCCCGGGGTTAGGTGTCCATCACGGGTCCAAGAGCTGTGACACGATAGAGGGAGGCAATCATGCGATAGATAGAGTTGTCCCTCTAGCATCACTGGACAGGACAAGTAATAAAGGCCTGTCAATTTCATTCTTCTGCTTCCCTGCCTGGCACACAGAACTTTTCCCTCTGCAAACATTTCCAAAGACACTCTCACCTAACTTGATCACATTTACAGCTACAAATCATACACCTCCCCAACAGAAACACCAGGAAGTCACAGTCACATTCTGCTCCTCATCCAGAGTTGGTGAGTATCCTAAGGCCATCTCAAAGATTGCTTGCTTGCCCCAGAGTCCACAACATTCAGTCTCTGTCTATTCCTCTTCTATTTCTGTGAGATCCTGTCCAAATATGACTGCTCGCTTTCTTGCAATCTGTGAGCTAAATGGTAAATGCAACCTCTGCCATTCCCCTGATATCCAACAATGGAGGAAAAAACAGGAGGACAGCAGGGGGGAAAATCATTCACTTTGACAAATAGAGGAAAGAAAGAAATCTCTAGGACAAGAATCATACAGTGGCTCCTGGTCCAAGCATATATCAGATCCCAAAGCAACAGGGAACCCCTAGCTGGCACAGAAAGGCCAATGTCCTTGGGAGGCTGCCTATCCTTCACAGCCCAAATGAATCCTGAGGACCAGGTCCACAAATCTGTTGTCTAGAACCCAGGATTAGCTTCTTCAATCTGACTGTCCTTCCCTTAATGGCTGATGCCACATGGTACAGAAGGGATGTAGCTGAAAAACCCTTGGTTCGTCTTTCCTAACCTGTCTTTCCTTATCCAAATTCCAACTCTGACTGTGAGACTTGCCTCTCGGTGGGAGGGTTCTTCTTGGGGAAGGCAGAGTGAGAAATACCTAGGAGGAGCTTGTGGGGTGTGTCATCTTCTCCAGCAACCCTTTCTCCTCCCAAATAATTGTTTCCCCGTGGCCTGAACATCCATCTTTGTCTATCAGAGTTTTTAACTTTGGCACTAGAAACTCAATGAGACAGAAAATTAGGACCAGACCAAACTTTGGCAGGGCCCACTGGTTTTTGGACTTGGTTCTAAGTAATCAGACAGCTCCAGCTACAGGCAAAATGGGCTTCCTGCACCAGAATTACATAATCACCCTGTTTTTCTTATTTGCTCATAGACAGGTATTCTGGACAGAAACGTGTCTCTTTGCTGTTGGCCCTTATCTAAGGTTTCAAGCAATAAGTAATCTACTTCATTATCCTTACATTCTGGCATCAAGCCTCCCAAAGTTTCACCTTCGGTGTGCCTATGGTCTGGGTCTCAAGGGATAGCAGGTGACAACTTAATTAGTGTTTTTCCACCAAAAATCACAGACTGCAAACTTCCTATCCTATAATGAAAGTTTTTTATTATGTCTCATTCCAATGATACCATAGCTGGTCTCAAGTCTTAAGGCTCTAGCACTTGAAATCCCACTCCTGGTACCAATTTCCATCCTAATTACAACTTTTCTGGTTGCACACTTTTAAAAGAACTAAAGTAAAAAATTTTGAATATGTTTATGTAACACTTAAACATATATATGTATATATACGTGTGTATGTATGTGTGGGTACATGTATGTGTGGATATATATGAGTGTGTATGTGTGTGTATATATCCATATATATATAGAGAGAGAGAGAGAGAGAGAGATTAAGGGATAGAAAGAACAAGGACAGCCAGGCTCAAGGAAACTGGAAGTAAAAATTAGAAAATAAACCAGACATCTTCTCTTTCTCTGTCTCTGTCTTTCTCTCTCAGAAGTGGTGACATGGTCACCCAGTTGTTCATCAGTCTGTGTCTATTCCATCCTCCTGTCTTTTCAGGCCTTTCAGGAAGACAATGGGGGACCAACTTGCTGCCCTCTCAGCCACATATTTATGGCCCCAGTGACTGCTACCACAGCCCCTGATTCTATAAGACCTTCCAACACCCATGTCCCTTAATGACTGGCAGTATTCAGTGGCTTCGTTGAAACTCTCCAGAGACGGAATCTAATTGGTATCACTCATTTGTTTGAGCCAGACCACACACAAACAGTTGCTGGTCAGCCAGTGTCTGCCATCAGTTCTATGTGGAGCCAGCATGGGCAGTCACGTAAGAACAATGTACTCTGTAATTCTGTCCCTTCCTGCAGTTATGAGCAGCCAAGCATCATGAAATAAATATCAGAATAGCCAAATACTATGTCTGTCTCTACATGGACTCCCTAAGCCCTGAAAATGAGTCACAGCCCAAACTGAAATTATCATCTTTCTCTATGGCCACCCTTCTCCTTCCATGATCTTGAGCTGAGTAAATGACACCACCATCCATACAGTTCGTCAAACTGGAAATAAGGGTGTTACCCTTCACTATCTCTTCTACTCCAAGCCTCATATCTAATTAAACATCAAATTTTATTGATTTTTACCTCCCAAATATCTCTTGAATCCATCTACTTCTTTTCAACCCTCCAGCATTAGCTTAGAGAATGCTACTGTAATCTCTTAACTAGTTTATCCCTGTAGCCTTTTCACTGATCTTCCCCATTCAGTCTTCCCTCTTTCCAAAATATTCCTCATGTGGCTTTTAGACATATCTGAGTGTCACTCTTAAAACCTTTCAGTAGTGCCTCAATGTTCCAACCCCCCCGCACCCCATAATCTAGTTCTGCCTGTCTCTTCAGCCTTACCTCTGGACTTCACTCTTAGAGCCATACTGAACAACTTACAGTCCCCAGAGGCCTCCGTCTTCCAGTCTCTCTTTTGGCTCAGCTTTGCTCATGCCCCACACCTCTTCCAGGAGGTCTTCTCGGAGGTCTCTTAGTCTAGGGTAGATGTGTTTTCTGTGCACTCCCATACGGGACTTAGTATTACCATAGTTCTTATCTCTCTGAATTGTAAGCATCTGTTTTCTTGTCTGTCCATAACACAAGACTTTAAGTTCCTAATGCAGGGACTGTGTCTTATTGATCATGGTACTTGGCACATACTCAATACAGGTGTGTTGAATAAAAGAGACATGCTTAGCTATTGCTGTATATATACCTCCCACCTCCTAGAGACGCTTCTTGGTTATTACAATGACTGCTAACTTTCATGCAGTGTCTTATATTTTGTAAAGGATATTCACAAGTTGTGTCTCATTGGATAATCCCAGCACCCCCCCCCACGCCCCCAGCCCTGGCACAATGCCAAGAAAGAAGGACGGGAGGAATGTTACTCTTATTTACCTAAGAAGGATATATGATTCAAATATACTAAGTGACTTGCCTGATGGCAAGTGGTTAGGGAAGGTTCCTACTGGAGAAATCCATAAGTGACAGCTGGGGAGCAGGTGCCAAACTCTGGTAGCAGAGAAAGCACATGAATGAGCATGTTCTAAAGAAAACTATGCTGGGACTTCCCCGGTGGCACAGTGGTTAAGAATCCTGCCAATGCAGGGGACACAGGTTTGAGCCCTGGTCCGGGAAGATCCCACATGCCATAGAGCAACTCAGCCCATGCGCCACAACTACTGAGCCTGCACTCTAGAGCCTGCGAGCCACAACTGCTGAGCCCACGTGCCACAGCTACTGAAGCCCACGTCCCTAGAGCCTGTGCTCCGCGACAAGAGAAGCCACCGCAATGAGAAGCCCGCGCACCGCATCAAAGAGAAAGCCCATGCGCAGCAACGAAGACCCAACTCAGCCAAAAATTTAAAATAATTAATTAATTTATTTAAAAAAATAAAGAAAACTATGCTCTGAGGAGTGAGATTTGAGACCCCAACTCAGAAGACACTGTATTTGTTAAGAAGGCAATGACGGACCTATTCCAAGAGCTTACAACTGCTGCTTGGACACAAGGGAGAGGGCAACCTTGTGTTCTAACCATTAGAGTGGATATTATGGTCCTTAAGCGATGATTTGTAGTGTTCTCTAATGGCAGCGCACATGGCTAGGCTGAGCAAGGATTAGACACAACACAACAAGCCCAATAAGTGGCTAAAAGTCATGGACCAGGGGAAAGTTAGGTACAGGGTGACCTGATTTTCTAGAGAACAACATGACAGGGTAGACCGAGCAGACACAGGATCAGGGAGGATGACAGAATACAAAACAGGCAAGGCAGCAGCCACCTATGAGGGATGAGGTCTGCTCGTCTCACAGAGCGCTGTCCCCACTGCATTCCAAGCACCATTCAGAGCCTCCATTCTTGAGCAATAAAAGCACTCTGTGTGTGTGTGTGTGTGTGTGTGTGTGTGTGTGCGTGTGTATGTTTTGTGTTTTAGTACCAGGACATCAGAGCACTTTAGCGACAACAACAACAAAAAATGCTTTACACATAGGGAAAAAAACTCAGGCAGAAAAAGACCTGGCTCCATTAGACAAGATTATATCCAGAAAATCCAAACCATTGATAGATCCACAGTGACAGACGCACATCTCCATTTGTCTTACCAGCTGTACAGAAAGGAAAAAGAAAATGGTGACACCAAAAACAAAGAGCTACCAACAAATAGCTTTGCCTCTGAACAGATCACAGGCAGTCAGGAGTCCCTTCACTGGCACCAGTACTTAGCTCCCTAAATGCTGACACAGTGGTTCTAGCGGCTAAACGGGTGTTTGCACAGTTGATCTCACCAAGAGTAAATTTGAGGTCTGTGTTTCTGGGTTCCACTGCTGAAATGCATTATGGGATGGTCTAGTATGGAAAAAAACATTTCATCCAGGAGAAGATAAACCAAGGATTTTCCCGGAAGTTTAGGACCACAACTTCTAATGGGAAGTGATTTCTTCCAATTACCTTGTAGAATTACAGAATTTGCAGCTGTTCCAAACGTTTCAGCCAGTCGTCCAGTTCTCCCTGCCTCTTTGCTAGCTCCCTACAGTTGTACTGCTGACTTGGGCTCAGCCCAGCCCCAAAGCCAAGAACATAAAATTGACCTGTGACATGAGTAATCAGAAGAGCCTTAGTTCCCCATTTCTCCATCCCCAGTCTAGTGGGGATTAGTTTGAGAATGAAAGACTGGGGTGGAAAAACGAGCTCCCGCATCGTCCCCAGTGTCACTTTCTTATTAGTCTTACCCAGGCTGCTACCTATCCTTCACATCCAACCTGCAAGCTCTGTTGGGTCTATCTCTGAAATCTCTATCTTTATTCCCATCTCTACCCCAACCCTACCACGCTACTCTAAGCCACCATCACCTCTCTCCTCTTTGGGGATGACTGCCAAGGCCTCCTGATTGGTCTCTTTTCTTCCACTCTTGTCCCCTGCAATCCATTCTCCACACAACAGCCAAATTCTTTTCTTTGTAACTTTTAATATGCATTTCCCCCCAATTTTTTTGAGGTATAGTTGGTTTACAATGTTTCAGGTATACAGCAAAGTGATTCAGAGATATATGTATATTCTGTTTCAGATTCTCTTCCATCATAGGTTATTACAAGATATTGAATATAGTTCCCTGTGCTATACGGTAGGACCTTTTTTACATATTTTATATATAGTAGTCTGTATCTGTTAATCCCAAATCCCTAATTTGTCCCTGCCCCCTTCCCCTTGGGTAACCATAAATTTGTTTTCTATGTCTGTGAGTCTGTTTTGTAAATAAGTTCCTTTGTATCAGTATTTTAGATCCCACATTTAAGTTATATCATATGCATTTTTTAAAAGATACCTAAGTAGAGGGGCTTCCCTGGTGGCTCAGTTGTCGGGAGTCTGCCTGCCAGTGCAGGGGATGCAGGTTTGAGCCCTGGTCTGGGAGGATCCCACATGCCGCGGAGCAACAAAGCGTGTGCGCCACAAATACTGAGCCCGTGCGCCGCAACTACTGAGCCCGCACACCACAACTACTGAAGCCCGCGCGCCTAAAGCCTGTGCTCTGCAACAAGAGAAGCCACCACAATGAGAAGCCCACTCACCACAATGAAGAGTAGCCCTCACTCGCCGCAACTAGAGAAAGCCCGCGCAGTAATGAAGACCCAATGCAGTCAAAAATAAATAAATTAAATAAATTTTTTAAAATTCTAAAAAACAAAGATACCTAAGTAGAGAACATAGTATAATGAAGCCCCAGTTTTCTGTTGTTTTGTTTGTGAGTTTGTGTGTGTGTGTGTAATATGTCAAAGCAAATCTTAGATATCATGGCATATCACCCATAAACACCTGTGTATTATGCGTCTCAAACTAATACAGAATTTCTTTTAAGAATCATGCTATTATCCCACCTAACAAAACTAACAATAATTAATTAATATCATCTGACATCAAGTCTGTATTCAAATTTCCTAGGTTGTCTCAAAGATCTCTTTTCACAATCTGTTTAGATAAGGATTCAAAGCGGGTCTATACATTGTGTTTCATTATGTCTTTAAGGTTCTTTTCTTCTGTAATAGTTCCCTCTCCTTCTTTCTTTCTGTGTCATTGATTGATCTGTTTAAAATATAAATCAGATCAGGTCATTTCCTGCTCAAAACCCTCCAACAACTTCCCCACACAGTTAGAACAAATCCAAAACCCTCACCAAGCCCACGGTCCTGTGTGATCCAGTCCCTGCCCGCCTCTCCAATGTACTCTCATCACTTGTTCCATTCAATCCAGCCTGTGGCCTTCCTTGATCACACCGTACCTGTTCCCCCCGGGATTCTGTTCCTGCTGTTCCCACCGCCTGAAATGCTTTATCCTCCCTCACCCCCGACCCACCAGCAGAACTGGCTGATCTTGGCAGAACTGGTTCCTTGTCTTTCAGGTCACAGCTCAGGTTGCCGCGTCCTCCAAGATAGATGCCTTCCCAGATCACATTTTCTAAATTAGCTCTTCTTCCCCTCAGGCCACCTCTGTCACATCATCCCATTTCCATTTCTTCATGCAGCTTATTAAAATCTGAAATTATCTTCTCTTTGTTTACCTGTGTAATAGGACATTGAAATGGAAGTTTCCACCAAAACACCAAGGAACAATAGATGTGAAATTTCAAAGCTAGATAACCGTATACAAAATCTACAAAGAAAATGGTCAAGAATGTTTCCATGATTGTTGGTCCCCTCAGCCAGTTCACATATATAAAAAGAGAGGTAAGAAAAGAAGAAGGGATTTATAGAGGATTTTTTTGGAAGGAGTTGTCGCTGTCCTGAGAGAGCCAACTCCTTCACCCAAGCCTGGAGAGAGGGCATTAGAGGACCACTTGGAGGGCTTACTGTGTGTTCTCTCAGGTTGGCAAGAGAGGAGGAGAGTTAGATATTGGACTTGTGCCCCACTCCCCTCGAGAAAACCAAAGTGGTCAGCCTGGGAAAACAGGGTGGAGGGTGCTGTACTGGGTTCAGTCTGTGCTTCCAGAGCCTGTTGGAATATGAGATGCTTGAGTATTTCCTTTGGACCAATGTGAACACGTGAGAAAAATCAAAGAAGGTTCGTCTTGGGTTCTTCCGCCCAGTGAGGCCCCCAGAGGATGCAGTAATCCCAGCAGCAAGAAGCTGGAAGAGAAGACCAGGTTTCTAGGGACCAAGGAAGAAAAGCAAATAACCCCTCACAATGAAGATGCATCTACCTGGGCCAAAGAAACTGCAGTGACTGTAATCTCCAAAGAAAGGGTCAGCTTTAAACATCTGCCTGACCCAAAGAACACAGAATCTCCCAGTCTAGTAAGGACTGCCCCATCCCCTTAACACACACTCCCTCTCCCCCTCACATACACAGTCTCCACCCTGAAAGGAGTAAAATACTGGCCAGGAAGAGGTGAGAAGGTGAGGTGGGGAAGATGATGTAATAAGAGAAAGCAGAAGCTGGCCACATCCCTCCTTTTTCCTAGAGTCAAGAAGCCAGCTTTGGATGAAATTGGAGCATTTAATCATTATCTTGCACCAGACATTCTGGTTTCCAGATTGAGGCTGTTTTTACAACTTAAAGTGACCAAAGGATTGTCTACAACCCAGGTGTGAGCAGACCAATCCTCAGATCTGCCCACATTTCCACTGCAGAAAAGATCACCACCACTGAATTTATTTTGCTCCTATAAGTCACGCACTTAACGTGCCCACTTGTTACCTGTCTCCCTCCGCTGGCGTTTAAACCTCACAAGACTGTGGACTTTGTCATCCTAACATTGGATCTCCAGTTGGAGATACAGCTACCACCACTGTCACAGTGGCCACCTGAAAGGCTGACAGAAGCCTGTCTTGCTTGCATAAATAAGTCCCCTTCCCAGCAGAATGGTGCCCAGGTGATGACCGCAGCCAGACATCTGGGCTGAACTAATCCCAGACTCACCTCTCTGGTGCTTGTTACTTACTCCAGCTTCCCCTCAGGGTCTTTACTATTTAGAAACCCTGCTATTTCATTAGGGGTCTCAGACTGAATGTCTGCCTGCTATATCAGTAAAGGTGTCCACTCATTCTGTAGGGCTAGAAAGGCCACATTCTCCGCCCACAGCTGGGTCAGCTGCCAGGTGCTAGTTTCAACTAGTAAAGGCCCTCCACTCTGACCCACCCTGCTGTGAGTAAACCCAAGCCTCCGAGAGCCCTGAAATACCTCCTTCACTTTACAGAAGAAGAACTTGGACCTGGCACTTGACTTGCCCAAGGTCATAGCTGGTCAGAGGCACAGCTGGAATCAGATCCCGGACCCTCATCCACTCTTTTTGTTTGTTTCCTCGATTAATTTATTACTTGATCTTCTGACTTAGAGCTCACACTGCAGTTGGTGAATAAGAACTTTTTAAAAAATTATATTTTATTGAAGTATAGTTGATTTACAAAGTGTTAATTTCTGATGTGCAGTAAAATGATTCAGTTATACATATAGATGCATTCTTTTTCATATTCTTTTCCCTTAGGACTTATCACAGGATATTGAATATAGTTCCCTATGCTATACAGTAGGACCTTGTTGTTTATCCCCCGTCCACTCTTTCCATCACACCACACACCTTCAAATCTTCATCTCTACTCAATCCCCAAATCACCTACTATTCTACCCAAACTGAGCTTTCCTTATCCCCATGTCATGGAAGCCTTTCCACATCTTCTACCTCAGCTGCACCTCCTTCACTTGACTCCCAAGTCACACCTTCCCCAGGAAGCCTACTCCTTCCTGCTAGTCTGCTACCTGACCCATCCTTTCTCCTCAGGTCCCATTTGGAAGTTTTTTTCTATGCGGAATGTTGAAATCAAAAGGGGCCTTAATGACTGAGTTTACTGCCCCATCTTCCTGCCCTCCTACCTCACAGATGAGGAAACTAAAGCCTGAAGGGCTGAAATGACCCACCTGAGATCATACTGCTGGTTGTGGCCATTTGAAGAAGGAGGCACTGCATACACACATCTTCAGACCCTCTTGGCCTTACCGCTCTCTCTTTATGCAGTAGTCGGGCCTCTGTGGGCTAGGACCACCTGCATGCTGTTAAGCCTGGCAGTCACTACTGCTTGCTCCCCAGCCAGGACTTCTCAGCTACAAGGAGGGGAAACTAAAAGAGCTGGGGAGTCAACACTTGGCCAGTTGGTAGAGGGACAAACCTCTGACCAGAGAGGGATGGGAACCCATGGAGAAATGCTTTCTCTTTCTTTCCTTCAGACAGGCGTTCTCAGACAGTCCCACACAATCAGGCAACCAGGAGGCAGCCCACTTGATAACGCATCTTTGCATTAGCTCTCTCCGTCCCTGCTTCATGCCCTCTGATTCCCACGCATGCTCTCTTGTTCCCACTAGCCGATAAAATCTCACATTTAAGGCTTTGTCTCAGGCTCTTCTTTCCGGCGATCCCAGGCTCAGACAGAGACAGGAAAGGTGACCCCAAGGAAAGGTGACTCAGAGACAGGAGAGGTGACTCGCCTGGCTGCACAAGTGGGTTCCGTGAGAGGGCACTGATCTTGGTTAATTCACCGATCTCCATGTCTTGTCCTCAGCCTTCTCGGCTCAGAAATTTGATTTTTCCATAATCAAATAGAGGATCTCTCCCAGGGGAAGCTTATGTCACCCAACCTCACCAGGATAGAATACCCACCAATTTAATTACCATACAAAACACAACTGTCAAACAGGCCAGAGACTGAAGTGAACCTAACCAGTGCCTCTTCTCTCCGTGGATGAGAAACACGAGAGGCCACATGACCAGAAAGTCCTTAGTGAGCAGTGAATCCCTAGCAGTTCTAGGAGATCCCATCCCCTTGGGGCATATCACTCAGCTAAGTAGCTTGAGGACCTCTCAAGACATCAGAAGTAGCCTTGTCCAGAAGATCTTAGCAGTTAGTCTACTTGGGCAAGAGCTCCTTTCCCTAAACAGTGCTTAGATTGGCACCATCGATAATTGCTTCTGTTACATTCCTGTTTCTATGCATCTGTATCGTTATTATTGTTATGATGAAGATGGTGAAGTCAGTGTTTTGAAAAATTATTGATGTGCTTTTCTCTTTTGCCTTTCAGAGGTTATGACTTTCCCTTTACTTAGCCCCAAGCATCATGTGCCTGGAGAGATTAAATTGTTGCAGAAGAACGCAAAAAGAAATAAAGAATTAATATTCTGCTATGGACATTTAAAATGAGGTTTCTCAGCAAGACACTAATCTTTCGATCCAGGCTATTATCTTGAAAGAGTTAGAATTGCCAATTGGCTAAAATGACAGACTCGGAGGCATAATAGCTGTATTCAGATCCAGGTTCTACCATTTGCCAGTTGTGTGACGTTAAGAAAGTTACTGAATTTCTCTATGACTCGGTCTCCTTATCTGTAAAATGGGAGTAATTATGGTACCTTCCTCAGAAGTTTGTTATAAGAATTTAACAAGCTAATACACATAAAGCACACATTCAACAAACTGGATTCCTTTTAGATAACAAACTCTGAAATACATGGAAGTAGTTAGAAAGTGTCTGGAATACAATGAGTATTCAATAAACATAGGGTATCACTTTCAAAATTCCTTTATCTTCCCCTTTAGTGTATCAGGAACCAGCTCTTAGAGTGCCAGTGAAGCTGTGAAGCTCTCTCTATGGTAGATGAGGGACATGACATAGAGAAAGTGATGAAAACCTTTCCTTTCAGTCCTGAGGGATTATGGGGAGAGGAGGTGAGAAAGTGAGAAAGAAAGGAGATAACTTCCCCCCTCTCATCACACACACATACCGCCACACATAGACACACATCACACACTACACACACACACACACACACACACACACACACACACACCCCACTGTTGGGACTGACCTTCTCAGACACCCAGAAAGTGAAAAGCACTAAGGACATAAAGACCTCATGAGTCAAAGCATAGACAATGAGGACCGAGTAGCCATGTCAGGCAGAATGAGGGTCTAGAAAAGACTATGAACAGACCACCAGTGTAGGGGAGCCAGGTGAGGGACATGATGGAAACTCAGAGGAACCTCCTCCCAGCCAGGAACGCTTAGGGAGGCTGAGTTAGCCAGGGAGTAATGTAGGGCTCTGCCTAGGCTAAGAGGGACCAAATCACAAATCCCTCTAGCTGCCGGCTTCAGCAGAGCGAACAGTGACCAGGACCAGGGACAGAGATAGAGCCCTGGAGACTCAGGAAGCAGGGACACCACCACATGATTCCAAGGGGGCAGGAGAGTGGGAGTGAGTGGACAAAAGGCTCCAGAAACTGGGAGACTGAGCATTTTCATAGAGAGATTCTTCCCCAGAGGTATTGTTTACATTGTTGCCTGGATTGAACTGAATCTACACTTTTCTTCCAGCTACACAAAGGCTGGAGACAAAATAAAGATTCCAGTTCCCTCTGGATGTCCAAGATATGGTATAAGTCTCATGACCCTAATCCAGTATTCATTGTCAGTATTGTTATTTAGTGGATGCTATTGTCCGTGGAGCCCCGCTTCTGTGGGAACTGCCGTCCACATCCACAGGGCGGACAAACGAAACATCTTCCCATAAAGAGGTCCTGCTCCCCCTCCCCCCACCCCCAATTCCAACCTCATGGATAACTGGTCCAGGATGGACACCGGGCTCAAGCTGGCTCAATCTGGGTCAATTGCAATCTCTGCCTTGGGATTTGGAGATTTTGATCTGAGGAAGATGAGTGAGCTGTTAGTTGCTGGAAATCATGGTAGATTTCCAGAGCAGTGACTCCCAAAGTACGTGGTGAGCCTCAAACCTTCCCAAAATGCAAGGCCTTCCTTCTATTCTTCTGTGCAAATGACATTTCTATATAATGCCATACATTTTATATATAATGAGTGACTATTTTCTAATACTCTACTGAACGGGTCATTGTGGATCACTAAAATGTAGGGTCCACAAACTAAAGTGACTGCTATAAAAGAGAACTCTAAATTGATGTTCTGCTGAGGAAGCTGTCTGCCGGGCCAAGTTGGCAATGAGGAGATGCTCTCACAGCACAGGCGCACAGAGAGATGGAATTCCTGGCATGTGGGATAATGACACTTCATTGTCAGTGCCTCATCAGTGTTATTTAGAATTGACTGTGGGTTTTGATAGCTTAATTATATTGATCATTAATTATAAATTGCATACATTATAAATTACCGTAGATTTGGCTTGTTGATTGTTTAGCGTTATAAATATCAGTTTAGTTTATTGTGGTTGTTGTGTAGTGATCTTTTAGACCTATCATTTTTCAATAATTAGGCCTTAAAACTATGCACTATAATTCGATTAGCATTGTCATGCCCCTATATATGCATATGCATGCATTTTTCCCCCCTGCAATTTTATTAGTGCAGTAATCATTCATGTAATACTTTTATCCTCTTGAAATTGGGAATAATTGAAAGGTTTCATGGTTTTTCTCCTCTTCAGTGAGTCACAGTGGAGGAAGAACCACAAATATCTGACGTTAAGCCCCTGGAGCTGCCCTTTTTCTTACCTCTTCAGGAACCTCATGAGTCAACTCCTCTTTTGATTCCATGAATGTATGTAATAAGTTCTCCTTTTGACTTAAACTGGCTTGAGTTGGTTTTGGTTACTTTTATCCAAAAAACCTTAATTAAGAAAGTCATCATATTTTAGATAAGGACACAAATATTAGTGAATTCACAATCATTCCTCCTCCCTCTACATTCTAAGGAAAATTCCTCTACCTTTTTTTAGGGTATGGGTGGAATGGAGAAGGTAAAAACTAATCAGATTTATGTTACAAGAGGCATGGCACCAGAAAAAAAAAAAAAAAAGAGAGAGAGATTCAGAAGACAAGAGGAAGGGGGTTGGAAAAGAGAAGAATTAAGGAGAAGCCAGATGGGTTGGAAGATTCTGGAAGGAGAGTGAGAAGAGCTTTGCCAAGAACAGCTGCCATAATGAGTGGGGAGATATGAGGATTTTTAGGAAGTTTTGCTGTGCGCAGAGACCACCCAAAAGTGGCCAGCAGTATTCAGGTTTGAGCCTGACCAATCCCCTTCAGTGTACACAGATTTTTCTTAAAATAGGTGCAATGATTAGAACCTCATCACTGGATTACTATCCACTAAGTTACAGTCACATTTTAATCCTACTTCCCCGGGATTCCTCCCATAACACCCTGAGTGGAGGTTGGGGTGTTCCCAAATTCTTCATTCCCACTTTATAGACAACCTCTTGGTTTATTCCCACAGACATACAATCATATCCACTGATAAGGGATTCTTTTTTCTCTTTCCAGTCCTCTTCCCTCCAGAACAATTCAATCCAACGCCATTAGATGGGCCAGAAAAATTGGGCATCTGCACTAGAGGAGGCGAAGTAGTGGTGTCTCAGAGTGGGATGTCAGAGCCTAATTAAGGTGAAGTTGTCTACACTGGGTAGGAAGTGGGCGTCCAGTGCAGAGTATAAGGGCCTGAGTGGGGTGAGGAGAACATCTGCAAGGGAGGGTGAGTAACACAGGATAATGGAGCCTGATCAGGGTAAGGAAGGAGGTGTCCATGCAGGAGAGAGTGTCAGAGTCCAAGAGGGTGAGGATGGCAAGCATGTGGGGTATGACCCAGTACAGGGTGTCAAAACCTGAGCAGGATAAAGGACGCTTTTGCATAAGAAGGTGACCTGGGGCAGAGTGTTCGAGCTGAGAAGAGTGAGAAGGATATTCACATAGGGGTGGGGCCATCCCAGCAAGAGTATTTGAGCTTGAGAGGAATGAGGAGGGTTTGGATATAGGGGGTGGCCCAGTGTGCAGTTTGGGAGCCCAGGAAGGCTGAAGAGGGCATCCGCACAGGGGGCAGTTGCAGTGACTCAGCACCAGTATCAGAGCCCAGAAAGGGTGAGGAAGGGATACTTGCTGTGGAGGGGGAAGCAACAGGAGACTGGCTACATATAAGGAAATTGACCATTAAGCAACTTAATATTAAGCATAATGGAGCTAGGTTTCTTACTATTGGAGGTGGAAAGGGAGAAAACTAGAGTAAACACTGTGGTTTGAGAATTGAAATGGAGGTATTGGTGTGAATTCATGGTTTTCAATATAAATAGAGAAATAAATACATACATAAATTTGTGTACACACACACACACACGTGGATGTGAGCTCATATGTGTATTTTCCAGCCCTGTGTCCTGAGAGAACAGTGACACCACCAGTGTAATGAGCACCTGTAGCACCCAGATGGTAACTTCTAAATACCACTCTCAAGTGAGAGAACTAGAGCTTCTTAGAGCAACAGCTAATTCCATGATCTCTTAGTCTCCCTGGGCTGCCATAACAAAATATCACAGACTGGGTGGCTTAAACAACAGAAGTGTATTTTCTTACAGTTCTGGAGGCTAGAAGTCCAAGATCAAGGTGCAGCTGTTTCAGTTCCTGGTGAAGTCTTTTTTCTTGATTTGCAGAAGGCTGTCTTCTCACTGTGTCCTCACATGGCACACACAGAGAAAGGAAGCTCTCTGGTGTCTCTTCTTGTAAGAACACTGATCATATCAGATCAAGACCCCACTTTGATGATCTCATTTAACCTTAATTACTTCCTCATAGACCCTATCTCCAAATATAGTCACTTTCAGGCTTAGGGTTTCAACATATAAATTTGGGGACACAATTCAATCCAAAGCACAGAACTGGAACAGGGAAACTATAAGTTGAGCCTAGAACATCTTGTTTTTCCAAAAAGTAAGGAAGTGCTCAAGGAATGATGGAGATGTGCCCCAAAAAGTTAGAGAAGTCAGTTTAAAGGGGATCACAATGACAAAATCTGGGGGAAAATATCATCATAGTAGCACATTATAGCCCTTTGAATAATATAGAAAACAATGAGTCACTACTGATATAAAAATAAGTTGACAGTTTGATAAGGAAGAAGATATTTACATAGTCTCTGTGTACCTCCTCACAAAAGATTAGTTACAAAAGTAATAAAGAATAACTGTATAGTGGAGAGGACTGGTAAACATCACCTTAAATTAAGTGATCAAAGTTAATGCCATCAGCAGTGGAACAAATAGAACTCCTGTGCCACCTGGTAAGATGCAATGAAAATAAAGAACATCACTCCTGTGTTATATGTACCAAAGGTTCATAACCTAAATACAATCATGAAGAAACAGCAGACAAACCCAGTTGAAGAACGGTCTACAAAATAACGGGCCTGTGATCTTCAAAAGTGCTAAGATCATGAAAACCAAGGAAAGATTGAGGAAAGTCTTCCAGATTAAAAAGAGACTAAAGAGACATGACAAATAACACAACATGTGACCCTCAGTTGAATCCTTTTCCTCTAATAAACACTAATGGAACAATCAGTGAAACTGGAATAGGGTCTAAGAATTAGATGGTAGTAATGTATCCGCCTGCATTTCTCTGTTTTGAAGGTTACGTCTTGGTTATGTGGGAGAATATTCTTTTTTGTAGGAAATACGCAGTAAAGGATTTGAGGGTAATGAGGTACCATGTTGGCAACTTCCTCTCAAATGAATCAGAAAAAAAGTTTGTCAAACTTTGCTTGCAAATCTCCTGTAAGTGTGAAATTGTTTCAAAATAAAAAAGAAAAATTTAAAAAAGAACCCGGGAACCGTAACATGACACATGTGTACTCCACGCCCTGCGTCACCACTTTTCTCCCTCCGTTCAGCAAACACCTTACTCCCTCCTCAAGGGAGAGTCGTGACTGACTTCCTCCACCCCCGCACAACAGCCCGGCAACGTACCTTCCTTCCCATCCATCCTCGCTGCCTTCGCTCTAGGTCAGTGAAAGTGACCTCTCTCCCCCATCCAGGCCAGCCCTGCCGCTTCCACCTCAAGTCCCACTTCTCTTTCCTCCTCCCCCTCAAAAACATCATTCCATCAGGCAGTCCTCAGCCCTTTATCTTCAGCCTCCTCTCCATACTGCTTCTGTCCCTTCAACAACAAACCGTGCTTATGCATCTTCCACTGCTATATTTTTTCCTCTCCCTTCCTCCATGATTACTACTTCAGACCTTCGGCATTTTCCTCAAGCCCGCTGTTTCATCAAGGATTCTTAATTTTAGGTAGCAGAACCCACCCTAGTAGTTAACTAGAAAAAAATATTATCAGATATGATTAGGTAACTCATACTATCTTGGGAGCACCGGAAAGTCAGATCCAAAGGTGTGTGACTTCGAAACAACTCCTGTGAGCCTCTCTTACCAGCCCCCTCCTTCACTTCACGACCAAACTTTTGGCGAAACAGGTCTACCTTGACTGCCTCTACTGCTTTCCTCCCCTTGACCCTCTGCCCTCACATGCCACTGAAATTATCTTTGCCCAAATCTCCTGCAACATCCTAGTTGCTAAGTACGTGGACTCTTTTCCATTCTTATCCTGCCTGAAACCTTTCCAGCATCTGAGGCTGCTGTCTTGCCAGATACTTTCTCCTCACTTGATCTCCCTAATCCCTCCACCCCCCTCACCTGCCACTGGTTTTCCTCCCACCTCTATGGCTGGCGCTTCTTATTCTCCTCCACAGGTTCTACTTACTCACCCAGCTCATAAGTGCTGGTGTTCCTCAGACTCACTCTGTCACTTTTTTCTCCTGTCACTGTGTCATTCTTCCTGGGTGCACCCCCTTCCTAGGTGCATGTCCACTTCACTGGCTTCAACTCCTACCCACATGCCGTTGGCACCTAAGTCTTTGTCTCTTGCTCAGATTGTCCTGAGTTTCTGACCCATGTATGTTATCCAGTTGACACCCAACACTTCCACCAAGATGGCCCCTGAAAAAGTTGGTGTCAATGTTACAAGTGAAAGAAAATCCAAAATGCTTTAAATGGAAAGGAAATTAATTGGAACAGCCATAATGCATGTGTGTTATTTTAAGCTTCTGAGTTTTCGGTAATTTCTTACTCATCATTAGAAAACCAATACTGGGCTTCTCTGGTGGCGCAGTGGTTGAGAGTCTGCCTGCCGATTCAGGGGACACGGGTTCGTGCCCCGGTCCGGGAAGATCCCACATGCCGCAGAGCGGCTGGGCCCGTGAGCCATGGCTGCTGAGCCTGCACGTCCAGAGCCTGTGCTCCGCAACGGGAGCGGCCACAACAGTGAGAGGCCTGCGTACTGCAAAAAAAAAAAAATAGAAAACCAATACAGCCTCTCTGAGGCAGGCAGATTATTCTGCAAGAAAGCTAAGCCATGCAAGTGGAATAACTCACAATTCAGATCCCTGAGAGAGGCCAGGACTGTTCATCTAATGAAGGTGCCACCACGTGGAAACATGAAACCAATGAGAAGGAAAACTTTCCCCTCCCTCCCCCACCCCCACCGACCCCTGTCTCAATAGGAAAAAGAGTGGAAAGAGAGAGAACTGTTAGGAGGCTACAACCATAGTCCAGGCAAGAGATGATGGTGGCCAGGATGGGGAGAATTATATGGATCTGAGACATATTTGGAAAATATGTAAATTGCTAGAATTGCTAATTGCCTGGTTACAGAAGATGAGAGAGAGGAGAATCGGGATGACTTCTAGGTTTCTGGCTTGAACAGCTGGGGCCACTAACCAAGTAGGAAATGCTGGAAGAGGGACAGTTTGAGGGAAAAAGTGGGAATCTAAGAGTTTCATCCTGGACATGTTAAGTTTGAGTGCCTGTGAGGCATCCAAGTAGAGACGTCAGTTAGAGGGCTGGGTATGCCAGTCTGGAACTCAGAAGAGAAGTCGGGACTGGAGATATAAATGTATGAGTCATCAGCATAAAGATGTTATTTAAAGCCACGGAAAGGGATAGAACCACCAGGGGAGGGAATGTAGAATCCTGCCCTTCCAGTCTCTCCTCCGTCCTGCCCTCATACTCGTCTTTCTAAAATGCAAATCGGATTTTGTTGTTCTGCTTAAAATTATGCAATGGCAGTCAAAGGGGTTTTTTTCCGTTTCAATTTTACGAAAAGGTTGTTTAAACTGTAAAAGGAAAGTTATATTAACACGTTGTACGGTGACCTACTTTCACAAAAGAAATTATATAGCACTGATGAAAAGCCAGTACAATATTTGGAAAGTGGAGAGAAACAGAGAACCGGAAGAAACTATAATGAAGGCAAGCAACTAATTAAATTACAGCAAATGTGTCACTTTTTTTTTTTTTGAAGATGTTGGGGGTAGGAATTTATTAATTAATTTATTTATTTTTGCTGTGTTGGGTCTTCATTTCTGTGCGAGGGCTTTCTCCAGTTGTGGCAAGTGGGGGCCCCTCTTCATCGCGGTGCGCTGGCCTCTCACTATCGTGGCCTCTCTTGTTGAGGAGCACAGGCTCCAAACGCGCAGGCTCAGTAGTTGTGGCTCACGGGCCTAGTTGCTCCGCGGCATGTGGGATCCTCCCAGACCAGGGCTCGAACCCATGTTCCCTGCATTAGCAGGCAGATTCTCAAACACTGCGCCACCAGGGAAGCCCAAATGTGTCACTTTTAATGTTATTTTCTCAGAGTAACTATGATCATTTATATACGCAGCCAAAGATTTTAATTGCTTAAAAAACTACTCGCTAGTTGTGTGACCTTGTAAACTGCTTTAACCTTTCTATGTCTCCTTTTGCTTTTTCTATCAGGCGGGAATAATGATGCTTGCACAACTTTGCTGGAAAGGTTGCTGAGAGGGCCAAGTGAGATCACGGAAATAAAAACACTGAAAAGTTTACAGAAGGAAGAGGAGGTCATAAGCTCCTCAAGTTCAAGGACTGTGACATATTACATTTGTATTCTCCCTGCCTAGCAGAGTGCCTAGAGTTCATCGCAGGATTACTATCAGAAAAGAAAAAACTGCATCGAGGGCTCCCTATTGCCTTCAGAATAAATCTCAGTTGGGTTCTCTTAGAACAGAATTGAAGATTGAGGCTTGGGTGCAGATAGTTTATAAAATTGTCCAGAAAGAAGGAATGAGGGAGCAGGAAGAAAGAGAAAAAAGGAACAAACCAATGTGTGCTATGATAGGGACATCACTGCTGAAGCCTACGGGACTCAGTTCTGCAGAGATCCCTGAGGTGCTTACTGGGTCGCTCCCAGAATTATTCACCTAAAAGACAGGAGGCTAGAACACTTATCCACCTGGGCTCTAGCCCCTCCACTGCATGAGGTTGTCCCGAAGTGTATTCACCACCCATCCCTCCCCAAGTGGAGCAGCTCCTGTGGCCTCAGAAATACTCAGAGGCAGCAGGTGGAGCGGGCCTGGGTGGAACCTATCAGGGAGCCGTGAACCTGAGCTTGCACAGAACTGATAGGAATAGAGTAGGATAATGAAATAGTCAGTTTAGAAATCCCACTAGGGGATTGAGGACAGGAAGGGAATTTTAAGGAAGTTTGGGAGACTGTTGTAAGCTAATGACGACTCAAGAAAAGAATCCAGTAACCTAGCAACAATCTACACTACCTTGAAGGAAGGCCAGGTGCATCCAAGTGCCGGACACACTCAAGCCACAAACCCTGAGAGTTAAAACACAAGACAATAGATATGGGGTCTGAATCTTGTTACATGAAGTCAGGGAGTTCATAGTCCCTGAAGAGCAGCATTTCTGCGCATAGCCAAGACAGAAATGGGAAAGAAACTAGGTGAAAGGGGACATTATAGGGAAACCTGAGATGAATTACCATATTTTAGTATATGTTACCACCCTTTTGCTAATATACATATGATTTAAATAGTCCCATGATCGTCTGAGTTAAACCACATAGGGCCAAAGGAGGAATTGATGATGTAAGCCTTGACGTCTGCCCAAGAATGAGGAAGAAGGTGGTCTTCTCCCCTCCCCACTTCTTCTTTGATTATAAAAATGTAGCGCTCTTTGTTCTTGGGGCTGCTGCACTCCCTTGCCAGCCCACTTGTATCTCTCCTAAGCGTCCTATGCTAATAAACTCTCTGCCTGCCACTTTGCCTCTCGCTGAATTCTTTCTGTGCTGAGGCAAAAGGACCTGAGCTTCAGTAAGTCCTGACGCCAGTAAGTCCTGAGCAGTTTCAATTGAAAGACAGTGGGTTCAAGTCCCCTCCTAAGTCAGGGATTGTGAGTTCAAGTCCCAATCTGAGGTACAGGTGGGTTTAAGTCCCACCCAAGAAGGAGTTTTGTTTCAGAACCACCCACCCCTGCAGCAACTGAAATCAGAAGTGGCCCAAGGGGACGTGATGCAAGGCACAAAACACTGTCTGCTACAAGATCCAAAACCTTTCCCCTGACATCGGTCCTCCGAGTTTTCCTGCCATCGGACTCTGGGGGCTCTTTTGTGCTTCACAACTCTGCCTGCCTCCCTGTGCCCCAGCTGATTGGACAGTGAACAGACACCCCTCCTGTCTTAGTCAACTCAGGCTCTTACAACAAAGTACCATAGAATGGGTGGCTTGAAAAATAAAAATGTATTTCTCATACTTCTTGAAGCTAGGAAGTCCAAGATCAAGGTACCAGCTGACTCAGTTCCTAATGAGATCTCTCTGCCTGGCTTTCAGATGGCCACCTTTTCACTATATCCTCACATAGAAGAGAGAGAGGTTATTTTCCCTGGGATTCCCCGAAACCACCACACCCTCAGTTCCATGGCTCTCAGACCCCTCCTACCCTTAGATGGTCCCACAGGGGAGTCAGTCCTCATCCCGGGGATTGGTCTGCCCTTCGTGTTTTGTTGGATGGCAGACTAAGCTACTTAGCTTTAACTCAAGAATATCCTTTTTGATACCTCTTCTACATGTGATGGAATTTTTGGTCTCTTCCAGAACCTTCTTCCAAATCTCCGCACTCACTCTGGGCACCTTGAGCTGTTCTGCTTGTAAACTCTGCAGCTGCCCATGTTGGCACTTGTGGACTGTGCCCTGATCCCTGGACACCAGGAAAAGAAGGCCGAACCACACCCACAGATATTTTCTCCCCTCGTTTTGGGGTGTCCTACACAGACCTGAGGGTCACAGCACCATCATCACTTGCTTGGAAAACTTCAGTAGCCCCCTAACTGGTCTCCCTCCAAACTACCCTCCACACCATCACTAGAGTGACCTTGCTAAGTACAGATCTGACCTCCCTGCTCCTTTTCTGGAGATGCTTCCAAGTCTCTTCATGGCCCCAGAATCAAGTCCACACTCTGACAAAGTCTACAAGACCATTCATGATATTGCTTTGACTCAGCTCTCCTGACATCAGCTTTCAACCAGAGACTACTAGGCTGTCCAAGTTCTGTCTCACCTGTGGACCTTGACATGTGCTGTTTACTCCATCTGGGAAGTTCGCCTCCCCTGCCTCTGCCCCCACCTCACCCCACCCTGCACCCCAGGCCTGCCTCTCTCCTGCCCACCTTCAGGTGTCAGCTTGAATACCACCTCCTCGAGAGCATATGCTTCAAGCTCCCACTTTTCACACTCAATTGAATTTTGCTTGTTTGTCCATCTGTACTGTTAAAACCTTGAAGGCAGAAACCAGGTCCTGAATCTTTACCGCCGACCACAGTTCCTGGCTCATAGCACTTGCTCAATGAACATTTCGGATTGAATGAATCAATGAACAGAGGCCCCTCACTGCTCTCTTCCAGGCGTCTGTGGCTCTGGTCTCTGGAAGGCCTGCCTCCTCGGCCCTGGCCTGTTCCTGCCACACGCAGCTGCCTGTAGAGCGCTGACTTAGTACATAGACAGATGGGTGCTAAGGTGAGCTCAGCTCTCCTGTGACCTCTGCTGCCCTGGGCCACTATCACAGCTGTCCCATTAGCTGCCATGTGATGTGGCGGACCAGCATCGCCATCACCAGCTTAGGTCTGGCCCTGTAATCCAGGCAACAGGTCCCTCCAAATCTCCAAGTGGCAGGGGACTACCTGCCATCTTGTCATCCTCTCTGCCTGCATCATCAGAGCTGTGGTGTCGATGACCACTGAGTATGGACTCTCCTTTTCCTGGCCAGTCTTTGCTGGGCTGTAGAGCCACATTTCTGATGGCAGTTGAAGCAACTCTTTACCAAAGGCATCCGAGCCTGGGAAGACCCCAAGCACGGGGGTTGCATCCGCTTTGCTTCCATCTCCTTGTACGGGTTCAGTGCGGGGTTTGAGAGCTGAGGTCCAGGCTCTCACAGCCCAGGATGAATCCTACCCCTGCCACTTGCTGGTGGAATGACCCTAGCCAAGTCATCCCTGGATTTTGTCCTTTATGCCTGTGCCATTCACAAGACAACCTTGAGGTAATGCTCAATCTTCAGTTCTAACTCCAGATCCTTCCACAGCTGAGCAACATAGCCCTCGCCACCTGCCCGCTGAGATCCTTGCTTTCCATCTATTGTATTCTAATGCTACAATCTCTACATTTCCTAAACAACAACAAATATGATTCCTTCCAGGGGAAGAGAAGGCCCACCCCTAGCCTCCAAGAGTTAATCCCACCTAAATCTTAAGCCCCACACTTCCAGAGGCTGCCAATATACCAGGCGCCCATAATGGGTGCTCCCTCCACCCCAATTTTCTAAGTCTGCTGGGCAACAAGAGCCATTAAATCCAGAAACTAATTTGTAAGGAAAACAAAGAAGAGTAATCGTCTCTCTGTAGGATTCCAGTGGAAGTTCCCCCTGGACTGGTGCTCTGTAAAGAACAGAGAAGGGCACCTGAAGAGAAACGCCTATTAACGTTCAAAAGCCCCCTAGTGGAATGGAAGTTGACCTGCTAGAAAATGGAAATCTGCCCCGGCCCACGGGAGCCCGCCCTCGGAATAACATTATTTATCCTGCAAACGGAGTCGCTTAAGAGGAAGAAGCAATCTCGGGGCCGTTCCTGCAGCTCAGGGGCACCCGGCAGAGCCGTCCCCAGGACGAGTGTCTGGGTGCTTTGGAGCTGTGCTATTTGGAAAATAAGAAAAGGAAAAATAAAGTGGGGAACTGGGAGGGGGAGAGAAAGCCGGAAAAGCTGAAAAGCGTCAGCGGCGGGAAGAGGGGGCAGTCTGGGAGTCTTTGCGGGGTCCCTGCAGGGACAGCCAACCTTGCCGGCAGGGAAACACGGCTTTGGTCTTCTGTTGCTCATGGCTGGGGGCCGGAGACTCGGAGATGTGCAGAGAGAGATTCACCTTGAGTCATGCCATGAGTCAGAGGCAGGAGGCAGAAATAGATCTTACGACCCGCTGTTCCTTGTCACAGACATCTTGGAGGATCTTTAACCAGGACTCCTGAGTGGGGATGAATTTGGCTGCTTCTTGCAGCCAGGTTGGTGCATTGGATGAGATGCCTGTCCTCTCTCATGCCAAAGGCAAGTGATTTAAAGTCAAGAAGGACCAGGAGCTTCAAACAGACGTCCGTGGCCAAAGCTGCATTTCCCCTCACGTCAGGTACACCTGTTTACCGTCACGGCCAGGGGTGACTCATCTGCTTTCTGTTTCTCCTTCGCCTCTACCACCTGCTCACTTCCACACACCACACACGCCAAGTCTTCTAGGACCCCCAGCTCTCACTGGAAGCTTGTGCGCTCAGAATGCCTTCCTTGATTAGTTCCACCCAATTTTTATCTTTTCTCTTGCTTGTATTCTCATAGGGCTTGTGACAGAAAGTGTGGATGGCCTACCCAACAGCCAGGGCCCCCCCAGTTGCCCTTCATCAGAACTCAGATTTGGTTCTGATACTCACCCTCCCCAGGTACTCAAGGAAGATGTTCCTTCCCCAGCCCCTTCATGTTTTGAACTCATCATGTGAGGACATTATTATTTTTAAAATGTGAGTTTTATTATTTTTCAGGTATGGTGAAGCCAATAGATCAGGAGTCAATTGCCACCGATAATTACAGCTTCCAAGAGGAGGGAGCATGCCACACCACACCGGGGCAGGGGGTGAGAGATGGGGGGATACATAGTGAAGCACTGGGGCAAATCTGGGGGGAGAAGGAGCTGGGGGAAATGTGGGCAAGAGAGTTTACTGCAGTTTCTACAGGCAGAACAAGTGAGGTAGGGTAAGCAGGCTTAGGATTGGCTAGGTGAATAATTTCTGTCTCTGGGGCATTGGGTATGTTCCTATTTGCCTGGTACCTGACCCTGGGAAGATTAGGGCAGGTGGCCCAGAGAGTGAGAGCCCTGTGAGAGCCTGATAAAGAAGGTGGTTGAGGTATGAGATATGGGATCTGGATCGGTTGGTTTGCATATGAAAGGAGGCCAGCAGTTTACTATCTCTAGGAAATTAGCCAGCCCTGGGAGGGGCAGTTTCTCTCCGGTCAGCAAGAGTCCAAGAGGTCAATGCATCAAAAATACAAAAAATGGAAGGGCGTGATTATACAGTTAGACTTGAAGCTGTGGCAGACATCTTGTGAGCAGAGGAAGAAGCCAGCCGGATCCCAGAGAAGCCACTTCAAGCCCCCTGACCTTGTTGAACTACTGAGTTAAGCAATCCTGAATTGCCTTGTTCTGATGTTCTCATTATGGGAGATAAATCCCTTACTGCTTCAACCACTTTGAGCTATCATGTTACTTGCAGCCGAAAGCATCCTAACTCATATGGCATTTAAGGCATCACTTTACTGTAAAGGTAAAAATTCTAACTCCAACTATTTTGTTACACTAGAATTGTTTTTTAAAGAATGAGTTGCTTGAAATAACATCATTTCCGAGTTGCAGGAAGTCTAGATGAAGTCATAATTACCTATTACATTTGTTTAGAGTTTTATATATTACAGCCTCTCAGTTGCTGCTTACCCTCCCCAGAGTCAAACAGGGAGTGAAAAATAAGTGTTCTGAATACAGCTGGAAAAGGAAGGAGGTATCTTTTCCCTCTTCTGATTCCCAGATCTTCTTGTGTGATGTTTCCTCTCAGAGAGAGGTTTGGACTTTAGGTAGGTGGTTGGTTGGAGGGGGAGACTTGATTAGGAAGGGGCGAAGGCAGTGAAATTTGATTGCCATTTGACCGCAGGATCAAATAAGTATAATGGGAGAAATGTTATCTTAGAAGGGAGAAAACAAGCTTCCCAGAATCAGCCTGACTGCTGTCCAGATATGTGCCCTCTGCCAATCACATCACATTTCTAGGCGTGGGTTTCCTCAATGACAAGATGAAGGATTTGGACTAAGTTATTCCTGGTCACTTCAAACTCCAAAAATGCCGTGATTCTAAGTACAGATAGATCATCTCAACTCTCTGTTAAAATGCCAGTCACATACCACCAAGTTCTCTATCAGAGACCAAGACTATTCCGTGAATTGAAAGAATTGGTTGTAAGTGTTTCTGTCTGGCAGGGCCCGCTACCCAGATAAGGAAATAACTTATCAGTGGTGTTATTAAGACTACTGTTATGGGCTGAATTGTGTCCCTCTCCCCAGCCCAGAGCACCTCAGAATGTAACCTTACTTGAAAGTAAGGTCCTTGCAGATGTGATTAGTTAAGATGAGATTGTATTGAAGAAGGGTATAAGCCCTTAGTCCAATGACTGGTGTCTGCATAAGAAGAGGAGAGAGAGACCCACAGAGGGAACACTGTATGGAGACACAGAGACACACAGGAAGAAGACAGCCAGTGACAACAGAGGCAGAGTCTGGAGCAATGCGTCTACCGGCCAAGGATCTCCGGCAAACACTAGAAGCTAGAAAGGGGCAAGGAAGGATTCCCCCCTACAGGTTTCAGAGGCAGCGTAGCCCTGATGATACCTCAATTTCAGACTTCTAGCCTCCAGAACTGTGAGATAATAAATTTCTGTTGCTTGAAGCCACGCAGTTGGTGGTACCTTGTTTTGACAGCCCTAGAAACTAATGCAATTACCAATAGCAACTATTTATTGAATGCTTACCACATACCAAGAGCCGTGCTCTATGTGCAGAATCTCTTTTAATCTTCTCCACAGCTTTGTGAAGTTGATGCTATATTTAATCCATGTTTTACAGGTGGGGACTATAAGGTTTTAGGAGTTAAGTACGCAGACGCAATCATTAGGTAAATGGTGAGTCTGGAGCTTTGAGGATCCTTTGTTGTAGGATCTTAAGTGTTAGGGATTTTATATATCCGAGGCCTCTTGTGAATAACAGGCTTCTATACTACTTGAATTGTTTTGCCTGTGTATGTTTGTCCGGCCAAGTCGTATAGTAAAGCACCTCAAAGTGAACATGTCCAAAATGATACTCATTGTCTTCCCCTCCAAACTTCTCCTTCAATGTCCCACTAAAACATCTCCTTCCCATGCTTCCCCAGTCTTAGTGGGGGCTCTGTGCTCAGGCCAAAGTCCTGAGTCATCCTCAATTCTTCCACTCATCCCCAATAAAGGAACCTCCAGCAAGTCCTGTCCCCACTCGTCTCACTGTCCCCACCGCCCACCACCCCGGTCCTAACCACCAACATCCCCGCTCTGAGCTCACCACTCTGGCCTAACTAGTCTCCCTGCTAGTAGCTTCCATTCCTGCTCTCCTGGAGTCCACTCTCCACAAAATGGCCTTTCACAGTTTAAAACAAATCAGATCATATTACTCTTCTGATTAAAACCCTCCAAAGCCTTCTCATTCCACCTAGAATAAAATCCAACTCACGGGCTTCCCTGGTGGCACAGTGGTTGAGAGTCCGCCTGCTGATGCAGGGGACACGGGTTCGTGCCCCGGTCCGGGAAGATCCCACATGCCGCAGAGTGGCTGGGCCCGTGAACCATGGCCGCTGAGCCTGCACGTCCGGAGCCTGTGCTCCGCAATGAGAGAGACCACAACAGTGAGAGGCCCGCGTATCGCAAAAAAAAAAAAAAAAAAAAAAAAAAAAAAAAAAAAAAATCCAACTCTTTCTGTGGTCTGCGAGGCTCAGATGATCCGGCCTTTGGCCCCTCTGTAGCGCCAACAATTATCACATTTCTAGCTGTGCTGCTCGTTTTTGTGGTCCTCAAATATTCCTTGGCTTTGTTGTTTTCTTCACCTAAAATGCTCTCCCCGGGCTTCAGCTGACTGCTTGCTTCCTTCTCATTATTCAGGCCCCAGAGACTTCCCTGACCTTGTATTTAAAATTGTCTCTTTGCCCAATCCCACTTCATCCCATTACCCTGTTTTATTTCCTTTAGTCTCTGAAAATTAACATATGTATTTATTTTTCATTAACTTTCTTTCTTGTTTTCGTCTCTCTTCATTAGAATTTAAACTCCATGGGACCAGGGACCTCATCTACTCAGGTTCACTATCTTATTCCAATGCCTTGAATGTGTCTAGGTGCTTCATAAATGCTGCACGACTGCATGAATGAAATGCTAAGGTTCTCAAAGTATGATATGTGCTTCTGGTGACTCTCTTATGTCTTTTGCTGCTCCCAGTTCAGTTTTGTGGCCCAAGTATTACTGAACCAAACTTGGGTCTGCTCACCCATGCGCAGTAAAGCCAATCTACTGAGGCTGCAGTTGCGGTGAAGGAAAGTGCAGCATTTATTATAAAGGCGCCAATACAAGGAGGATGGGTTGCTCGTGCTCTAAAATCCTGAACTCCCTGATGGGTTTCAGCAAAGCATTTTTAAAGGCCAGGTGAGGGAAGGGCATCCCAGGGTATGTGATCAGCCTGTGCACAGTTCTCTGATTGGTTGATGGTGAGGTAACAGGGCAGAGTTACAGGGTTAACATTATCAACCTTTAGGCTTCAGTAGGCCTGGGGGCTATGTGCTCATGGACATCAAGCAGTTAATTTCTTCCATTTGGTGGGGGTTTTAGCATCTGTAAAACAACTCAGGAAATGTGCATCAGACACTATTATCTAGGTACTTAGCGGAGCTAAAGCAGAGGATATGGGGGAGGGGTCTGTCCTGAGAAGGCCCCATAAGGTCCTGCTGGTTTACAAAAGCAGGTGTCCACCAAATGCTTGCTGGTTGGATGAGCAGAGAAACTTTTCTTCCAGAATTTCTGATCTCAAGTAATAGAGCATTCTCTGGGTGGTACCAGGATTTCACATTCAGAAACCCATCACTCAGTGTGCCTAGATACGACTCAGAAAATTGTCCTCAATTTTTTCCCTAGAGGAAGTCTCTGTTCAGTGAGACAGATTCATCCTCCACACACAGAGAGGCTTGACCTGCCCCAAACTTGGGACATTGCTGTTCTAACTAGGCTCACATATGTAAATATTTTCTGGATTTTTAATTACTTCCAACACAGAGGACACATCATTTGGAGGCCCTTGCCAGTCATTCTGCATCTCTTACCCTCCAAACTGCTTGGAGAAATGAGTTTTTCCATCATGGGGGACATAGAAGAAAACTAAGGACTTTTTTTTTTAATTAAGTCCATATTTGGTGCTCTTCTCAGGTACATTGCATCTGTTTGTAACAAATGGAAGTGGAAATTGATTTCTCCATTCCCCTTAGTACTCTGTATTTGCTGGCTCGCTGACTTTAAAGCCCCTCGCAAAGCTGTTCTGAACTCCAAATCTACTGTGTGGAGGTGGGGTAGTGGTGGAGGGGTGGCCAGGTCCAGCAGCTAGAACTGTGGCAGCAAGTTCCCTGAGACCCTTGAAAAGTCTGCAGGAAGCAGAGTCTTATGAGGGAAACTCTGAGCTTTAGATGACGAGTCCTGGGCAGTTGCTGCTCTTCCGAGAACACGAGATCACACAGGACAGGAAGTCTCCAGTACAGCTGTTTGTATCCTGTCCCTGCCCCCTGTCACCATATTCATCCATTCCCATTCCAGCCTAATGACTCCAGGCCAGGAAGGAGGAAGAAGAAAATGATTTAAAGCAAGTTAAGTAGGCTTGGCATTAGCCTCAAAGAAGGAAGCAGCTGTGTCTATTTTGGGCAATATCATTTCTCAACAAAATTATCCAAATCCCTCTACCTTTTGCAAAAGGTCTTGGGAAACCAAGCTGACTAAGCAATGTATTTTGGTTAAGGCTCTTCTGGTTGCAAATAACAAATACCCATTTGAGCTAGCTTAAATAAAATAGGAAAATGGATAGTATGGGTACAAGAGGATCTCACAGAACCGAGGACCAGGGAGTGGATGTGGGTCTCAGAACACATCTAAAGTAGGAGCTGGAAAGTCCACGGGAAACTAATTGGCCATTTTCTGTTTTTCTTTTACTTTAGGGTCACATAGACACTCATCTCTGCTTCTCTCTGTACCTCTGTTTGATTCTTCTCTGTCTCTGTAGACTGTTTTTTTCTGCTTCTCTCTACCTGAGAGCCATCATTCAACTCTCAAGTTTATAAGTTCTCAGTTCAAGCCACACACAGGAACTCACTGTCCATGAATCACAGCTCCAGGTTCTCAGGAGAAAGAGTCTGATTAGCTCAGCCGAGTCGAGTACTCAATCCTGATCCAACCCAATGTCAGCCAAGGGGACATAAACTAACACATACTGGGAAACCATCCCACAAGTGGACGGGTCCCCTGAGGGCTAGGCAGCGATCCCCCAAATACCTATACTGTATTATTACCCTGCAGGGACAGAGAGCCACTTTTTCATTGTTGTCATTCTGTTCCTTTAATTCCAGCAACCTTGAAGTATTAAAAATGACTATAATCTGACTCTTCATTTATTGCTTTTTTATCTGAGAGAGGATCGTTGGTTATTAGAATTTTCTAATGAATCCTAAGACCATTTTTTTCCCGAGTAGTTTTTTCCTTCTTTTTGAATGTCTGAACAACGGTTTTCAACCCCCTAGCTCACAATTAGTCATTCAAACACTGGGAACTAAGGTAGTGGTACTGGGACCATGTTAGTTAAGCCTCAGGAATAATAGTAACAATAATCATTATGGGAAGAGGGAAGTAAAGGAGAAGAAATAGATGTGGAAGCAGAGGAGCGAACATGTATCGAACACTTATGACTGCCAGGCATTGTAATAGGCATCTTAGGGACCCAGTGGCCAATCCTTTCCTCAAGCAAGTTAGAGACACTGGGAGCTCTAACTGTATTACCCACCCACCATCAGCACTGCTGCTCTCCCCCAGCGAGTGCTTGGCTTAATTGCACAAAATATTACTGATTATTTTCATTTACAGAAATAGCTTTGATTTATACCTAATCACCATGCAGCACAAAGATGATTATGTGTTAATTAACTTTGCTTTAAGATTAATCTCACCATTAAACTCTGCCCATTATTTTCAGGCTTCCTAGTTTATTGTTTGTACAGAATTGTCTACTCAAACTTAAAAATAATTAGAGGAAACATCACGATACTAGGCTGTAATATAGATGACACACGTATGGGTCCTTCCCAAGCAGCGGAGGATAGTGGGATATTCTGAAGAATTAATCTTAAGATATCTGGATATCCCTTTGGAAATGGAAAGAATATTAGTGTCATGGATATATACAGTATATTCTAGTTGCATTTTTGAGGCGCTAAATAGAGGGTGGGCAACAAGATACTGTGCAAGGATACCAGTACTAAAGTCAAAGCCATGGCCAGCCTGGGTCCAGCAATGACTAGCTATGATACCTCGGGGAAGTGAGGGCTTGGGGTCGTGTAGGGAGAAGCTAACACTTGTTGAGTGTACACCATTATGAGTAATAATGCTGTCTCATACTCTAGTAACAGTAGTAAGTAATGACAATACAGAAGCAATAGAAATAAGATAGCTAGCGTATTTTGAGCTCTCGTGCCAAGCAATATAATATTTAATCCTCCGAATAACCCTAAGGGACTGGGGCTGTCCTTGCCCTCAGTTTTCGAGAAGAGGAAACCAAAGCTCAGAGATGCTAAGTAATTTGACAAAGACCATGTCGATCGTTCACAGCTAGTCTGGATTTGAATCCAGGTCTGCTGGACATCAAAACTTAAGGTCTTTCCTGTTCTTCTAGGCTGTTTCCAAGATCTCGAATCGCCAAGAACCTCAGCTTCCTTGTTTGTAAAGTGGGATGATAGTATTTTACTTCCATCACAAGGTCTTCATGAAGGTCATAGGGTCACACACCTGAGAGCACTTTGTAAAATGCTAGAAAATGTAAATTTGTTAGACTCATAAAGCTTACCTGTTTTCCTTGAAAAACATAGGCAAACCTACCTCCTTCCCTTCCTTCCTTCCTTCCTTCCTTCCTCCCTTCCTTCCTTCCTTCCTTCTTCCCCTCCCTCTTTTTCTCTCTTTCTCCCCTTCCATTCATTTCATCCCTCTTTTTTTCTTCCTCCGCTTTCTTTCCATCTTGCAACAACTTCACCACCCTTCCCACCCCTGCCTCGTTTGGGAAAGCATTAACCAAGGAGCCCGGGAGAGCGTGCATTTTAATTAGTCACCTGTGATTTACCTGGAGACGGCTTTGTTACTCTGAGAGCTGGTTGCACACCCAACAGTGGCTCAGGGCAGAGTTGCTACATGACGGATGATACTGTTGCTCCACTTAGGGTACTCCCTGGAGAGATATGAGTAATTTCCTTTCATAATATCATCTTCATGCTGAATCTCAGGCACCAACCTGGAATTCTCCTAGAGGAAATTGGACATCTGCCCTTGACAGAGTGTAGTGGATAAGGCATAACATCTGTGATCAGAAGATTTAGATCTGAGTCCCAATTGTGCTACTTTTTCGCTGTGTAACCTTGAGGAAGTTATTGAACCTCTCTGAGCCTCAATTTTCTCAACTCTGACAAGAGGCTAGTGGTAATAACATGTGTTGGCGATGTGTGTATAAAATGAGGTAACAGATACTTTGTAAACAGTGTGCTTGTGACTAATCACAAGTTAGTTGTGATTGTAATTATGTATTTTTCCAGCAATGAGGAGAGGACAGGGTGAAAGGTAGTGGCCTGAAACTCTCCCTCATGGGTCGGTTCTACAGAGGGTTCACCTGGCACTTATAGTCCTTTATAATTTTTATTATCTATAAAAACAAGCACAGGTGTCTCTTATCAGAACTTGTAGCGTGGACACCTGCACCTGAGACAGAGGCAGTGATGCAGGTGGGCAGGTGGGGTAAATGCCAGGGGACTGGGCTTTGTGGGGATGGGGCCATTTCCTGTAGGTGACTCAACAACGGCTCAGGGAAGTAAGTGAGGGAGAGGCAAGTGTCCATAATACACAATTAGCAATGACCCCCCCCATCCCTGGCCCTTGTGGATTCTGACAGCCCCAAAGGTGTTGCCTTTATGCAGTGTCCTCCTCCCTACCTCCAGCCCCAGCTGCCCAGACACTCCTTCTAGTCTGAGTTTGAGGAGGCAGGGATGCTAGAGAAGGAGGACATCTAGTAAGGTTTGCCCTGGGACTCTCTTGCCCCTGACCGTCAGAGCAAGGTCAGATCTACCACATCCTTAGAGAGAGCAGTGGTCACACCCGCACTGAGAAAGGAGCGTGACCCTTGACCACAAACTGAACTTGGTGTTAGAGGACAGGGAACCATTTGGGTTCTGCCCCCAAAATGCTGCAACTTCGGCAGTTCACTTAATCTCTGAGCTGTGTCTGCTCAGTCAAACGGAGATATTAATATTTGTCCTGACATCCTCACATTGCTGAGATGAGGATCAAATTAAAAAACAAAACAAAGAAACCACGGGAACAAAAGAGTCTGTTTAAATGTTTCTTTTTAGGAGAACAATGAAGCAGTTAAAGACAATAAGCTAGGTGTACACATGTCAACACAGTTGGACCTTACATTTCTTGCCCTGAATAGAAAATGCTAGAAACATAATGAGCTCTATCACACAATACTAGTCACATAAATTTAAAATATTTGCTCACAAAACAGTCATATACATTTTTCAAAGATTCAGCATTAGGGACTTCTCTGGTGGTCCAGTGGGCAAGACTCTGCGCTCCCAGTGCAGGGGGCCCGGGTTGTATCCCTGGTCACGGAACAAGATCCTGCATGCCACAACTAAGTGTTTGCATGCTGCCACTAAGAGCCCACGTGCTGCAACTAAGACCCAGGGTAGCCTAAATAAATAACTAAATATTTTTTTAAAAGATTCAGCATTAAACAAATTAGAACAGTGATAAGACTAAGGATTAGGGATAAAATGAATGAATGAATGGGGTTTTGCATGGACCAATGGTGTTAGTATTTCATGAGCTGAGGAGTAGATTAATCCAATCCTGTGCACCTGAAATTCAAGAAAAAAGAAACTGCTATTATTAAGTGTCAAATTTGTGAAGTAAGAGAGGAGTATTGACAATACTTTCTTCTGCAATGTGGTCTTTCATTCATTCACTCTTTCAGTTAACATTTGTTAAATATCTACAACAGGCCAAACTGTGCCAGGTACTAGGATTATAGAGCTTAAAAAAAAATAGGTCCTGCCCTCACACCTCTTGTTTACAGAAAAGGAAACAAATGATTACAGTATGTGTGATGGTGTCTGACAGAGGTGAGGACACGGGGACCCAGAGAGAGGGCCCTCACCCAGCCTGGGCCAAGGGAGGGGGCGAGGGCAGCAAAAGCTGGGAGAGGGGTGCTTGAGCTGTGCTGGAAGGATAGAAGGTGGGGATAGAGACTTCAGGTATAGGAAGTGGCAAGTTCAGTGGCATTGAAGCTTAAAGCACCAAGGCCCTGTACCAAGGCAGGGCCCTGGAGAGCTGAGGCTCGAGACCCAGGCAGGACCCCGCTCTGAAGAGCCTTGAAGACCAAGATGGGGAGTCTGGATTTTCCCTAAACTCATGGGTGTCAATGCGGCTTTACAAAGGAGAACACCACACCCAAACATGCGTTTTAATATCCTCTCTGGACACAGCATGGAGACTGGGTTCTAGGAGGGAAGCTTGAAGGTGAGGAGACCATTTAGGGGGTTGTAGGAGCACTGAAAGTCTGAACTAAGGCAGTGGCCGTGGGATGGAGAAAAGAGACCAATCGTCTCTGACCACCTCTGACTGCTTCTCTACCCCACATCCGGTAGGACACAAATCAACGTGATCCTGGATTCTTCCTCCCTCTTCCTATCTCATGTCCTTGGTCTCCCTTCTCCATCCCCATGGCCACCTCTTTAGTTCCAAGTTTCTTTTCGGACACCAAGGTCAGCTGACCATGCCCTTCTCCAGAACAGGAAATCCAGGCAGAGGCAGGCTTGTGCAAGACAATGAATTTGGTTTTGGAGACAGAGTTTAAGTGGCAGAAAGTGGTTGTATATGCAGGTATGCAACTCAGGAGAGGGCCCTGGGTTGGAAATATCCACATTTGGCAGCAGTGAAATGTGAAGCCACTGGAGGAGATGACACATCAGGGGGAACTTACAGGTGAAAAGACAAGAGGGTCAAGAATGGACCATTCGTTTAAGGGGTGACTGGAGGAATTGGAAACTGTAGAAAGAAGAAACCAGAGAGGAAGAGATTAAACGTGAGTCATGAAAATTAAGGAGGGAGGTTTCAGGAAGGAGGAAGTCGGGGTCAGCAGATAATGCAAACCAGTCAAATAACATCAAGCCTGAGATGAGGACAGCCTCCAAAAGGCCGCTGGTAACAACAGGGAGTGGACTGAGAAACAGAGAAAATAGAAGCAGCAGGTGCAGAAGACTTTTTCAAGAAATCTGACTGGGAAGGGAAAGAGGGAGATAGAACTGTGACTAGAGGGAATCAAGGAAGGAATTCTTGGGGTTTCCCTGGTGGCGCAGTGGTTAAGAATCCGCCTGTCAATGCAGGGGTCAAGGGTTCGAGCCTTGGTCCGGGAAGATCCCACATGCCGTGGAGCAGCTAAGCCCGTGCACCATAGCTACTGAGCCTGGGCTCTAGAGCCCGCGAGCCACAACTACTGAGCCCACGTGCTGCAACTACTGAAGTCCACGTGCCTAGAGCCCGTGCTCCGCAACAAGAGAAGTCACTGCAGTGAGAAGCCTGCGCACCGCACCGAAGAGTAGCCCCTGCTCGCCGCAACTAGAGAAAGCCCCTGCGCAGCAACAAAAACCCAACGCAGCCAAAAATAAAAATTTTTAAAAAAAGGAAGGAATTTTTAAAGAATGAGAACATACAGCACACGGAGCTGTATTCACTATCTTGTAATAACCTATAATGGAAAAGAATCTGAAAAAGAATATATATTATATATATCTGAACCACTTTGCTGTATACCTGAAACATTGTAAATTATCTATACTTCAATTAAAAAAATTTTTTAAAGGATGAGAACAACTTGGGCATCCATAGAGGAAAGGTTTGGGAAAAGAGGAAGAGATTGAAGATACAAGAGTGATGGGAAAACTGATGGTAGGGGATCCTGGAGAAGGTGATGAGGGCAGAGTTCAAGGGCACAGCTGAAAGGGTTCACATGGATTGAAGAAGGGACACCTCTTCCCCTGGATGCAATGAATTTTCCATCTTTCCTAAAATAATGCTGTGTACACAGCTTTGTGATCCCTGTAAAATACGACTGGTATCTGTTAATGAGATTACTGTAAAGTTTGCTCCACTTCCTCATTTCCTCTTTCCCCAGCTTCCTCCAACAATGACAAGAACATTGAGGTACCTGAGAAGCAGGACGAAGGGCCAGGAGCCGGTAGAGGTGGGGATGGGAAAGGGAAGCAGACTGTAATGGGACATAGAAAGGTGTTGACATCCCTCATAATCCCCAACTCAATGCCTCCGCTGAACCATAAGGCAGGCTGAGAACTCTCACTAATTTATGGGGAAACTGTCCTGGCTTCTCCACTCTTTAAACCTGTTCTCACTTCCCCCACCTCCCAACTCCAGCCTCCACCTCTCAGTGTTTAACTTCCCCCTGCTCCTTTGGTCTTTGGTGTTCTTTCATTGCTGGATCCTGATGCTTCGCTCCGCCTCCAGAGTTTTGCCTTGTATTCAATATTTTGACACTCCAGCTTTTGTCCATCTTGGGTAAAGGGATTTGAGATGGTTAACAAAGATATATTGAATATAGCAAATGTTTTTTAAAATTAGATCATGAATCAAAAGGAAAAGCAAAGTTAAAAGAAATAAGATAAATTCAAGGGTAAGGTGAAAATGCCAAAAATACATTCCATAAGTCTCTGTAAACCTTACTTTAAATGGTTATAGATTTTCTGTGCCTCCTAGCAACCAGTGTAAAGAGGAAACAGGAGGAGGTATGCAATTCACTGTGCTTTTAAATAAAAACAAATGTATTGAAATACAAGAAAAAGGGAATCCAAAATGAAAGAGGGGCAAAGGGAACTCTCCAGGATGAGAGTAAGGAAAATCCCAGGGTACTAGTCATTAGAGATCACCAGAACGTTCTAGGAGCTGTCTCCATCAGAGGAAATTGATGGAATACCCAATTTGTTTGGAAGTATTAAAGAGTTTAGACGATTAGGGGAATGTTCTGCATGAAATAATGATAAATACTTAGAAATTAAGCATAAAGACAAGATAATAATTATCCCCAGCATAAAAAAATAAAATAGTGTAAGAAAGAAAAACTAATAACTCTGCTACAAATATCATTTCTGTGGTCCTAATTATGTAATCATGAAATATCAATATAACGATCAAATGTATTCTATAATATATTGAGAGGAGAAGGAAGTGATTGTGAGAGATAATGTTTATTGTTTTAATCTGCTAAGTTTTGGTGTATTTCTCACTATAAAAATGAAAAAGTGGGAAATTGATAATGCCTAAAACAAACAAACAAAGAAATCAGGAAGTAGCAGTTTAAGCTTGATATTTAGAGATATGAAAGTTCGTAACAAAAAGTTAGGTTACAAAATTTGGGCCTGGAGATTCGCTTCCAAGACGGCTCATTCACACGGCAGGCAAGTTCTTGCTGGCTGTAGGCAGGAGGCCTCAGTTCCTCACCACACAGACCTCTCCATAGGGTTGCTTGAGTGTCCTCAAGACAAGCAGTCAAATTCCCCTAGAGTGGCAAGATGAGAAAGAACATGGTGGAAGCCACAGTACCTTATGGTCTAGCTTCAGAAGTCACACGGCATCATTTCAGGTATATCCTATTGGTCACATGGGACAGCCCTACTCAGTGAGGGCAGTGACTACAGAAAGACATGAATTACTGAAGGCTGCTACACAAGTATTCAAAAAGTAGAAACTTGCCTAATAAAGTGAACCTCATCCTTAACATTCTTATGATAAGGACATCATTAGGCCAGTGGCATAGCAGAGAAGACCTGTTCTAAAAAGGCAGCCAACCAGAGGCCAAAATGATATGTTCCGCCACCCAGCTCTCTGAAGGTCTCTGTAGTTCTGACTTATATGTAGATAAGACGGGGAATCTAGAGGAATGGTGGGAATGCTTGTCTTTTGCCTCCATTGATGCTATTTTTTGCAGCCGAGCATTTGGTAAATGTTGAGCTGCAGGGAGCTCAGTGTTATGCTATCTGACAAGTACATGGAGTTCAGCTCCTCCCTGCTACCAATTAAGGGCAGATCCACATTCTTTAATAGGCTGAGCAGGAGATGGGCTGTCATCCACCCGGGAAAGTTCAGGAGCCTGGCTAGGACACATGCGTGGTTGGAAGGACAGTCTCTTGCATGTAATACCTGTCCTCCTTGCAGACAGCCATGACATTTAGGGCATCCCAACTTTAAATCCACACCCTTCCTTTTTGCACAAGAGCAGAAAAAAGGATTCGTTCCATCTTCTAAAATTCCCTCTTTTATAGTTCTGTCGACCCTCAAAGTCCAGCTCAAAATCTCCCTGCCCATCAAGGCTCCTTCACTGCCTCCATACCTGCTCCTCTACTTCCTCCAGACCAGTGTCCAGGCCTCTTGGACCTTTCCCTGTACAAAGTATGGTTAACAGGGTGGACGTAGTGACCCCAACAAACTCCACTGTCTCATTCAGGTACATGACACACTACATCCAGGCTTGTACCTTCCTAAGACCTCAGGTCTGTTCACAAGAAGCCCTTGTCACTTTTGCATCTACAAAGTGTGCCTTTAGAACAGGATGATTCCAGGGCCACAGGGATGCCCACAAAGGACATCCACGATTTTGTGTGTTTGTTCAGACATTTTTTTCCCCCTAAGGAAAAGACTAGTTTTCATCAGATTCTCAAGTCCCAAAGAGGTTCAGGGCATGCAGGCCAGATACAGCCTTCAAAGGTTATTGGTTTGGACTACACAGAGTTTGGGGGAGGGAGGGTTGCAATATTTAAAGGTCAGAGCATTTTATACAAAAATAAAGATTTCTAGCTTTAAAACAAACAAAAAAAAGAAAAATGAGGCAACCCCAAGCCCACACTCCCTGGCGGCAAGAATTGGCTTGATTAGGGCAGCAGCTGCCCTTCAGATGGAGCACAGGCTCCCCACAGTCCCCACAAGACCAATTTCTTTTTGATGATTCTGCCTTCTTGACCCTGGTTTAGGTTCTTTGTTTTAGATCTTCAAAAACTGGTGAATGTTTCTCTGCCAGCAGTTGGTTTTACTGGTTTCAGGCCTCTGCTTGCCATTTTAGGAACTCTCTCCACCCGGCTGCTCCTCTCCCAAGGGAGCTCACCCTCATGCATGCTCTTCTTCCCATTGCTGACATTTCCTTACCCAGGAAGGGACCTACCTGAGTGGACACTCTTGCCTGACTCCACCCCCCATTCCTGATTGGAGGGCGGGCTGGGAGAAACCTGGCGATGCGTTCCTTCCTCCTTCTCCTCAGGCCCAAACCTCCCACCCACCAAGCGAGGGTTTGCTTGGGTGTCTTCAGGACTTGTGGACGTGTGTCAGAAGGAAGAATGTTAACAACCCCATTTTGCTCTAGATATGAGAGCTTTAATCGTTAATAAAGGTGATACTTTGTTCTCCATCAGTCTACACAGTTGTCTATTTTCTCTTTAAACCATGGATTCAGGAATCACACTGCTCTATACTTACTAGCTCTGTGACCTTGGGCAAATCACTTAATCTCTCTTCTCCCTCAATTTCCTGCTCTGTAGAAAGAGGATAAGACTAGTGTCACCCTCATTTAGGTGTTGTGAAGACTACATGAGATAATCCAGGTTTTAATGCCTACTTAGCCTAATATTCAAAATATAGTAAGAACTCAGTAACTGTAGTCTATTATAATTTCTGATCTCATGACTTAAAAATTAAACCAAACAAAAACAAGAAAACCAAAAGCAAAATAGAGAAATGCAGATTTTCTATAGTTGGAGCACTCCCCTTCCTCCCTTCAATGGCCTCTGAAGTGATTCCAGGAAATCCCAAGGAATTCACCCCCAGGGGTCCTCCAAACTTAGTTTAAAACCACTTTTCAGGCTTCCCTGGTGGCACAGTGGTTGAGAGTCCACCTGCCAATGCAGGGGACACAGGTTCGTGCCCCAGTCCAGGAAGATCCCACATGCCGCGGAGCAGCTAGGCCCGTGAGCCATGGCCGCTGAGCCTGAGTGTCCGGAGTCTGTGCTCCACAATGGGAGAGGCCACAACAGTGAGAGACCCACGTACCGCAAAAAAAAAAAACAAAACACTTTTCTTCTTCTGACTGTACTACAAAGCTACAGTAATCAAAACAGTGTGGTATGGGCACAAAAACAGACATACAGATCAATGGAACAGAATAGAGAGCTCAGAGGGCATGCCACTGTTTGGCATTGGGCACCTGCCTGCAGCTGCTGCGGGGGATCACACGCAGCTTGCCACCTCAGCCTGGGTGGTGGGGCGCTGGGGTGGCAGCACGGGGTAGGCAGGGACCCTGCACTCCCGCATGGACTTGGAGGGATCCAGCAAGAGGAGTCTGCAAGGAGGAGGCAGAGGAGGAGGAGGGAAGAGAGAGGAAGACTGGAGTGCCTGCGACTGTGGCAGTGGCAGTCCAGGCTACCTGTAGGCCAGCTGTCACCTTCTTGAAGAAGGACCACACCTGTGCTTATTCCTCACTTTGGAAGGGAGATGTAGGAATAGAAGCTCTGAGAATGGTGGACTCTGCAGAAAAGAGGAGTGTGATTATGTTTCTGGAACAGCCCAAGACTCTAAAAGTGGAGTATACTTTCGTACTGTACCATTAGCACCTGCCATCACTTGTTTTAAAATTAAAATCATTCGGGCTTCCCTGGTGGCACAGTGTTTAAGAATCCACCTGCCAATGCAGGGAAAACGGGTTCGAACCCTGGTCCAGGAAGATCCCACATGTCACAGAGCAACTAATTCCATGCACCACAACTACTGCGTCTGTGCTCTAGAGCCCAAGAGCCACAACCACTGAGCCCATGTGCTGCAACTACTGAAGCCCATGTGCCTAGAGCCCATGCTTCTCAACAAGAGAAGCTACCGCAATGAGAAGCCCATGAACCACAACAAAGAGTAGCCCCCGCTCACCGCAACTAAAGAAAGCCCACGTGTAGCAACGCAGCCAAAAATTAATTAATTAATTAATTAATTTAAAAAAAGAATAGAGAGCCCAGATATAAACCCATATACCTACAGTCAATTAATCCTCAACAAAGGACGTAAAAATATAAAAAAAAATGACAGCCTTTTCAGCTAGTGGTGCTGGGAAATTTGGACAGCCACATGTAAATCAATGAAGTCAGAACACACCTTTACACAGTACACAATAATAAACTCAAAATGGCTTAAAGACTTTAAGGCAAGACACCATAAAACTCCTAGAAGAGAAAATAGGCAAAGCATTCTCTGAAGTAAATTATACTGATGTTTTCTTAGGTCAGTCTCCTAAGGCAATAGAAATAAAAACAAAAATAAACAGATGGGACCTAATCAAACTTACAAGCTTTTGCACAGCAAAGGAAACCATAAACAAAACAAAAGGACAACCTATGGAATGGGAGAAAATATTTACGACTGAAAAGGTCTTCATTTCCAAAATATACAAATAGCTCACTCAACAACAAAAAAACAAACAACCCAATCAAAAAATGGGCAGAAAATCTAAGCAGACATTTCTCCAAAGAAGACATACAGATGGCCAATAGGCACATGAAAAATGCTCAACATAGCTAATTAGTAGAGAAATGCAAATCAAAACTACAATGAGGTATCACCTCAAAATAGTCATAATGGCCATCATTAAAAAGTCTACAAAGAGACCTCTGGGACAACATTAAAGGCAACAACATTCACATTATAGGGGTCCCAGAAGGAGAAGAGAGAGAGAAACGACCCAAGAAAATATTTGAAGAGATTATAGTCAAAAACTTCCCTAACATGGGAAAGGAAATAGCCACCCAAGTCCAGGAAGTGCAGCAAGTCCCATACAGTATAAACCAAAGGAGAAACATGCCAAGACACATAGTAATCAAATTGGCAAAAATTAAAGACAAAGGAAAATTATTGAAAGCAGCAAGAGAAAAATGACAAATAACATACAAGGGAACTCCCACAAGGTTAACAGCTGATTTCCCAGCAGAAACTCTACAAGCCAGAAGGGAGTGACATGATATACTTAAAGTGATGAAAGGGAAGAACCTACAACCAAGATTACTCTACCCGGCAAGGATCTCGTTCAGATTCGATGGAAAAATAAAAAGCTTTAGAGACAAGCAAAAGCTAAGGGAATTCAGCATCACCAAACCAGCGCTACAAAAAATGCTAAAGGAACTTCTGTAAGTGGGAAGTACAGAGAAGAAAATGACCTACAAAAACAAACCCAAAACAATTAAGAAAATGATCATAGGAACATACATATCAATAATTACCTTAAACGTGAATGGATTAAATGATCCAGCCAAAAGACACAGGCCTGCTGAATGGATACAAAAACAAGACCCATATATATGCTGTCTACAAGAGACCCACTTCAGACCTAGGGACACATACAGACTGAAAGTGAGAGGATGGAAAAAGATATTCCATGCAAATGGAAACCAAAAGAAAGCTGGAGTAGCAATACTCCTATCAGATAAAATAGACTTTAAAATAAAGAATGTTACAAGAGACAAGGAAGGACACTACATAATGATCAAGGGATCAATCCAAGAAGAAGATATAACAATTATAAATATATATGCACCCAACATAGGAGCACCTCAATACATAAGGCAACTGATAACAGCTCTAAAAGAGGAAATCAACAGTAACACCAAAATAGTGGGGGACTTTAACACCTCACTTACACCAATGGACAGATTATCTAAACAGAAAATTAATAAGGAAACAGAAGCTTTAAATGACACAACAGACCAGATAGATTTAATTGATATTTATAGGACATTCCATGCAAAAACATGAGATTACACTTTCTTCTCAAGTGCGCATGGAACATTCTCCAGGATAGATCATGTCTTGGGTCACAAATCAAGCCTCAGTAAATTTAAGAAAATTGAAATCATATCAAGCATATTTTCTGACCACAACGCTATGAGATTAGAAATGAATTACAGGGAAAAAAACGTCAAACACATGGAGGCTAAACAATCCATCACTAAATAACCAAGATATCACTGAAGGAATCAAAGAGGAAATCAAAAAATACCTAGAGACAAATGACAATGAAAACACGATGATCCAAAACCTATGAGTTGCAGCAAAAGCAGTTCTAAAAGGGAAGTTTATAGCTATACAAACCTACCTCAAGAAACAAGAAAAATCTCAAATAAACAATCAACCATACACCTAAAGGAACTAGAGAAAGAAGAACAAACAAAACCCAAAGTTAGCGAAAGGAAAGAAATCATAAAGATCACAGCAGAAATAAATGAAATAGAAACAAAGAAAACAATAGCAAAGATCAATAAAACTAAAAGCTGGTTCTTTGAGAAGATAAACAAAATTGACAAACCACTAGCCAGCCTCATCAAGAAAAAGAGGGAGAGGACTCAAATCCATAAAAGTAGAAATGAAAAAGGAGAAGTTACAACGGACACCACAGAAATACAAAGCATCCTAAGAGACTACTACAAGCAGCTCTATGCCACTAAAATGGACAACCTGGAAGAAATGGACAAATTCTTAGAAAGGTGTAACCTTCCAAGACTGAACCAGGAAGAAATAGAAAATATGAACAGACCAATCACAAGTAATGATATTGAAACTGTGATAAAAATCTTCCAAGAAACTAAAGTCCAGGACCACATGGCTTCACAGGTGTATTCTAACAGATATTTAGAGAAGAGCTAACACCCATCCTTCTCAAACTCTTCCAAAAAATTACAGAGGAAGGAACACTCCCAAACTCATTCTATGAGGCCACCATCACCTTGATACCAAAACCAGACAAAGATACTACAAAAAAAGAAAATTACAGACCAATATCACTCATGAATATAGATGGAAAAAATCTCAATACTAGCAAACAGAATCCAACAACACATTAAAAGGATTATACACCATGATCAAGTGGGATTTATCTCAGGGATGCAAGGATTCTTCAATATACGCAAATCAATCAATGTGATACACCATATTAACAAATTGAAGAATAAAAACCATATGATCATCTCAATAGATGCAGAAAAAGCTTTTGAAAAAATTCAACACCGATTTATGATAAAAACTCTCCAGAAAGTGGGCATAGAGGGAACCTACCTGAACATAATAAAGGCCATATACGACAAACCCACAGCAAACATCATTCTCAATGGTGAAAAACTGAAAACATTTCCTCTAAGATCAGGAACAAGACAAGGATGTCCACTCTCACCACTATTACTCAACATAGTTTTGGAAGTCCTAGCCATGGCAATCAGAGAAGAAAAAGAAATAAAAGGAATACAAATTGGAAAAGAAGAAGTAAAACTGTCACTATTTGCAGATGACATGATACTGTACATAAAGAATCCTAAAAATGCTACCAGAAAACCACAAGTGCTAACCAATGAATTTGGTAAAGTAGCAGGATGCAAAATTAATGCACAGAAATCTCTTGCATTTCTATACACTAATGATGAAAAATCAGAAAGAGAAATTCGGGGTTAGTAGGTGCAAACTATTACATATATAATGGATGGACAACAAGGTCGTACTATATAGCACAAGGAACTATATTCAATGTCCTGGATAAACCATAATGGAAAACAATATGAAAAAAAAGTATATATATATATATATATATATATATATATATATATATATATATATATATATATATATATATATAACTGAGTCATTTTGCTATACAGCAGAAGTTAGCACAACATTGTAAATCAACTATACTTCAATTAAAAAAATGTACTTAGAGCAAAAAAAAAATTTTTTTTTGCAAAGCCCTTAAAAAAAAAAAAGATTTTCCAGCTTCTTGAATGCCCTCCACCAACATAGCACTGGAGTCAGACACCTGAAAGTTGCCCTAGATTCCTCTCTCCTCTACTCCCCACATTCAGCAATGTCAGGTCCTGTTGGCAATCCCTCCTAAATTTCTCCCCACCTCTCTCCTTTTCTCAACCCCACTGCTACTACTCCTGTCTTCATGAATTTTCTTTCATCCATGAACTCAATAATTCACTCATTTAGCAAATACTTTTTTCTTTTTAATAAATTTATTTATTTTTGGCTACACATGGGCTTTCTGTAGTTGCGGTGAGTGGGGACTACTCTGTTGCGGTGCGCAGGCTTCTCATTGTGGTGGCTTCTCCTGTTGCGGAGCACGGGCTCTAGGCACACAGGCTCAGTAGTTGTGGCACACAGGCTTAGCTGCTCTGCAGCATGTGGGATCTTCCCGGACCAGGGCTCAAACCCATGTCCCATGCATTGGCAGGTGGATTCTTTACCACTGTGCCACCAGGGAAGTCCTAGCAAATACTTATTGATACCTACTCTATGCTAGACACTGCAGTAAATACTATGGATATAGCCGTGATCAAAACAGGCACATCCCTGCCCTCAAGGTACTTCCATTCTCCTGGAAGAAGACAAAACATAAGCCGGTAAGTAAAAGATATAGTGTGGTGGATGGAAAGAAACAAACAACCATGGAAGTGGGACATGGAGTTGAGGGTGGGAGTACTACCTTAAGTAAACTGACTAGGAAGGTTTCATTGAAAAGGAGACTTTAAGCAAAGGCTTGAAGGACATAAGGGAGTGAACCATGTGAACATCTGGAGGAAGACCATTCCAGAGAGAGGAAAGAGAAGGTGGCAATGCCCTGAGGTCAGTGTGATGGGCATGTTCAAGGATCAGCCTGAGTGGTCGGTGTGGCTGAGCAAGGAAAGACTGGGTGGGAGATGAGGTCACAGAGATAACAAGTCAGTCTGGGGGGACCGGTGCTTCATTGTAATGGTTTTGATCTTTCCTCAGAGTGCAATGGGAAGCCTTAACTGAGACTCCCCATTTTTCACCTGCATTACTGCAATGGCTTCCTGTCTGGCCTCCCTGACTCCAGTCTTCACCTTGTCTGCCCCACTGGTCAGTGCTGCCAGAGTCAGCATTCTAAGACTCATCATTCCCATTCATGTTTTTTTAAACATCTTTATTGGAGTATAATTATTTTACAATGGTGTGTTAGCTTCTGCTGTATAACAAAGTGAATCAGCTATACGTATACATATATCCCCATATCTCCTCCATCTTGCGTCTCCCTCCCACCATCCCTATCCACCCCTCTAGGTGGTCACAAAGCACCGAGCTGATCTCCCTGTGCTATGCGGCTGCTTCCCACTAGCTATCTATTTTACATTTGGTAGTGTATATATGTCCATAGCACTCTCTCACTTCATCTCAGCTTACCCTTCCCCCTCCCCGTGTCCTCAAGTCCATTCTCCACATCTGTGTCTTTATTCCTGTCCTGCCCCTAGGTTCTTCAGAACCTTTTTTTTTTTTTTTAGATTCCATATATATGTGTTAGCATATGGTATTTGTTTTACTCTTTCTGACTTACTTCATTATGTATGAAAGACTCTAGGTCCATCCACCTCACCACAAATAACTCAATTTCCTTTCTTTTTATGGCTGAATAATATTCCATTGTATGTATGTCCCACATCTTCTTTATCTATTCATCTGTCAATGGACACTTAGGTTGCTTCCATGTCCTGGCTATTGTAAATAGAGCTGCAATGAACATTGTAGTATATGACTCTTTTTGAATAATGGATTTCTCGGGGTATATGGCCAGAAGTGGGATTTCTGGGTTATATGGTAGTTCTATTTTTAGTTTTTTAAGGAACTTCCATACTGTTCTCTATAGTGGCTGTATCACTTTACAATCCCACCAACAGTGAAAGAGGGTTCCGTTTTTCTCCACACCCTCTCCAGCATTTATTGTTTGTAGATTCTTTGATGATGGCCATTCTGACTGGTGTGAGGTGATACCTCATTGTACTTTTGATTTGCATTTCTCTAATGATTAGTGATGTTGAGCATCCTTTCATGAGTTTGTTGGCAATCTGTATACCTTCTTTGGAGAAATGTCTATTTTGGTCTTCTGCCCATTTTTGGATTGGGTTGTTTGTTTTTCTGATATTGAGCTGCATGGGCTGCTTGTATATTTTGGAGATAAATCCTTTATCAGTTGCTTTGTTTGCAAATATTTTTTCCCATTCTGAGTGTTGTGTTTTCATCTGGTTTATGGTTTCCTTTGCTGTGCAAAATCTTTTAAGTTTCATTAGGTCCCATTTGTTTATTATTTTTTCCATTTCTCTAGGAGGTGGGTCAAAAAGGATCTTGCTGTGATTTAACACTGTCATAGAGTGTTCTGCCTATGTTTTCCTCTAAGAGTTTCACAGTGTCTGGCCTTACGTTTAGGTCTTTAATTTATTTTGATTTTATTTTTGTGTATGGTGTTAGGAAGTGCTCTAATTTCATTCTTTTACATGTAGCTGTCCAGTTTTCCCAGCACCACTTATTGAAGAGGCTCTCTTTTCTCCACTGTATATTCTTGCCTCCTTTATCAAAAATAAGGTGACCATATGTGCATAGGTTTATCTCTGGGCTTCTATCCTGTTCCATTGATCTATATTTCTGTTTTTGTGCCAGTACTATACTGTCTTGATTACTGTAGCTTTGTAGTGTAGTCTGAAGTCAGGGAGCCTGATTCCTCCAGCTCCATTTTTCTTTCTCCAAATTGCTTGGGCTATTCAGAGTCTTTTGTGTTTCCATACTAATTGTGAAATTTTTTGATCTAGTTCTGTGAAAAATGCCATTGGTAGTTTGATAGGGATTGCATTGAATCTGTAGATTGCTTTGGGTAGTATAGTCATTTTCACAATGTTGATTCTTCCAATCCAAGAACATGGTATATCTCTCCATCTGTTTGTACCATCTTTAATTTCTTTCATCAGTGTCTTATAGTTTTCTGCATACAGGTCTTTTGTCTCCTTAGGTAGGTTTATTCCTAGGTATTTTATTCTTTTTGTTGCAGTGGTAAATGGGAGTGTTACCTTACTTTCTCATTCAGATTTTTCATCATTAGTGTATAGGGATGCAAGAGATTTCTGTGCATTAATTTTGTATCCTGCTAATTTACCAGATTCATTGGTTAGCTCTTGAGGTTTTCTGGTAGCATTTTTAGGATTCTCTATATATAGTATCATGTCATCTGCAAACAGTGACAGTTTTACTTCATTTCCGATTTAGATTCCTTTTATTTCTTTCTCTTCTCTGATTGCTGTGGCTAAAACAAATGTCCAAAACTATGTTGAATAATAGTGATGAGAGTGGGCAACCTTGTCTTCTTCCTAATCTTAGTGGAAATGGTTTCAGTTTTTCACCATTGAGAACAATGTTGGCTGTGGGCTTGTCATATATGGCCTTTATTATGTTTAGGTAGGTTCCCTCTATGCCTACTTTCTGGAGAGTTTTTATCATAAATGGATGTTTTATTTTGTCAAAAGCTTTTTCTGCATCTATTGAGATTATCATATGGTTTTTATCCTTCAGTTTGTTAATATGGTGTATCACATTGATTGATTGTGTATATTGAAGAATCCTTGCATTCCTGGGATAAACCCCACTTGATCATGGTGTATGATCCTTTTAATGTGCTGTTGGATTCTGCTTGCTAATATTTTGTTCAGGATTTTTGCATCTATGTTCATCAGCAATATTGGCCTGCAGTTTTGTTTTTTTGTGTGACATCTTTATCTGGCTTTGGTTTCAGGGTGATGGTGGTCTCATAGAATAAGTTTGCAAGTGTTTCCCCTTCTGCTATATATTGGAAGAGTTTGAGAAGGATAGGTGTTAGCTCTCCTCTAAATGTTTGATAGAATTCGCCTGTGAAGCCATCTGGTCCTGGGCTTTTGTTTGTTGCAAGATTTTACAGCACACTTTCAATTTCAGTGCTTGTGAGTGTTCTGTTTATATTTTCTATTTCTCCCTCATTCAGTCTCGGAAGGTTGTGCTTTTCTAAGAATTTGTCCATTTCTCCAGGTTGTCCATTTTATTGGCATATAGTTGCTTGTAGTAATCTCTCATGATCCTTTGTATTTCTGCAGTGTCAGTTGTTACTTCTGCTTTTTCATTTCTAATTCTATTGATTTGAGTGTTCTCCCTTTTTTTCTTGATGAGTCTGGCTAATGGTTTATCAATTTTGTTTATCTTCCTTTTAGTTTTATTGATCTTTGCTATTTTTCCTTCATTTCTTTTTCATTTATTTCTGATCTGATCTTTATGATTTCTTTCCTTCTGCTAACTTCAGGGGATTTTTGTCCTTCCTTCGCTAATTGTTGTAGGTTTAAGCTAGGTTGTTTATTTGAGATTTTTCTTGTTTCTTGAGGTAGGATTGTATTACTATAAACTTCCCTCTTAGAACTGTTTTTGCTGCATCACATAGGTTTTGGGTCATCGTGTTTTCATTGTCATTTGTTTCTAGGTATTTTTTTGATTTCCTCTTTGATTTCTTCAGTGACCTCTTGATTATTTAGTAATGTATTATTTAGCCTCCATGTGTTTGTATTTTTTACATTTTTTTTCCTGTAATTGATATCTAGTCTCATAGCGTTGTGGTCAGAAATTTTACTTGATAAGATTTCAATTTTCTTAAATTTACCAAGGCTTGATTTGTGACCCAAGATATGATCTATCCTGGAGGATGTTCCATGAGCACTTGAGAAGAAAGTGTATTCTGTTGTTTTGGGATGGAATGTCCTATAAATATCAATTATGTTCATCTTGTCTAAAGTATCATTTAAAGCTTGTGTTTCCTTATATATTTTCATTTTGGATGATCTGTCCATTGGTGAAAGTGACTTGTTAAAGTCCCCTACTATGATTGTGTTACTGTCGATTTTCCCTTTTATGGCTGTTAGCATTTGCCTTATGTATTGAGGTGCTCCTAGTTTGGGTGCATAAATATTTACAATTGTTATATCTTCTTGGATTGATCCCTTGATCATTGTGTAGTGTCCTTCTTTGTTCCTTGTGATAGTCTTTATTTTAATGTCTATTTTGTCTGATATGAGAATTGCTACTCCAGTTTTCTTTTGGTTTCCATCTTTTTCCATTCCCTCATTTTCAGTCTGTATGTGTCCCTAGGTCTGAAGAGGGTCTCTTATAGACAGCATATATACGGGTCTTGTTTTTGTGTCCATTCAGCCAGTTTATGTCTTTTGGTTGGAGCATTTAATCCATTTACATTTAAGGTAATTTTCGATATGTATGTTCCTATTACCATTTTCTTGATTGTTTTGGGTTTGTTATTGTAGGTCTTTTCCTTCTCTTGTGTTTCCTGCCTAGAGAAGTTCCTTTAGCACTTGTTGTAAAGCTGATTTGGTGGGCTGAATTCTCTTAACTTTCGATTGTCTGTAAAGGTTTTAATTTCTCCGTCGAATGTGAATGAGATCTTTGTTGGGTAGAGTAATCTTGGTTGTAGGTTTTTCCCTTTCATCACTTTAAATATGTCCTGCCACTCTCTTCTCGCTTGCAGAGTTTCTGCTGAAAGATCAGCTGTTAACCTTTTGGGGATTCCCTTGTATGTTAGTTGTTGCTTTTCCCTTGCTGCTTTTTTTTTTTTTTTTTTGGTAGTACGTGGACCTCTCACTGTTGTGACCCCTCCCGTTGCGGAGCACAGGCTCCGGACGTGCAGGCTCAGCGGCCATGGATCACAGGCCCAGCCACTCAGTGGCATGTGGGATCTTTCCGGACCGGGGCACGAACCCGTGTCCCCTGCATCAGCAGGCGGACTCTCAACCACTGTGCCACCAGGGAAGCCCTCCCTTGCTGCTTTTAACATTTTTTCTTTGTGTTTAATTTTTCACAGTTTGATTAATATGTGTCTTGGCGTGTTTCTCCTTGGATTTATCCTATATGGGACTCTCTGTGCTTCCTGGACCTGATTGACTGTTTCCTTTCCCATGTTAGGGAAGTTTTCAACTATAATCTATTCATATATTTTCTCAGACACTCTTTCTCTTCCGGACCCCTATAATTCGAATGTTCATGCGTTTAATGTTGTCCAAGGGGTCTCTGAGATTGTCTTCAATTCTTTTCATTTTTTTTTCTTTATTCTGCTCTGTGGTAGTTATTTCTACTCTTTTGTCTTCCAGGTCTTCAGTTATTCTGCTATTGATTCCTTCAAGTGAATTTTTAATTTCATTTATCGTGTTGTATATCATTGTTTGTTTGCTCTTTAGTTCTTCTAGGCCCTTGTTAAACATTTCTTGTAATTTCTCCATTATATGTCCAAGATTTTGGATCATCTTTACTATCATTATTCTGAATTCTTTTTCAGGTACACTGCCTATTTCCTCTTCATTTGTTTGGACTGGTGGATTTTTACCTTGCTCCTTCATCTGTTGCGTATTTCTCTGTCTTGTCATTTTGCTTATCTTACTGTGTTTGAGGTCTCCTTTTCACAGGCTGCAGGTTTGTAGTTCCCGTTGTTTTTGGTGTCTGCCCCCAGTGGGTGAGGTTGGTTCAGTGGCTTTTGTAGGCTTCCTGGTGGATGGGACTGGTGCCTGTGTTCTGTTGGATGGGACTGGATCTTGTCTTTCTGGTGGGCAGGGCCGCATCTGGTGGTGTGTTTTGGGGTTTCTGTGACCTTATTATGATTTTAGGCAGCCTCTCTGCTAATGGGTGGGGTTGTGTTCTTGTCTTACTAGTTGTTTGGCATGGGCTGTCCAGCACTGGAGCTTGCTGGCCGTTGGGTGGAGCTGGGTCTTATCATTGAGATGGAGATCTCTGGGAGAGCTCTTGCCAATTGATATTACATGGGGCCAGGAAGTCTCTGGTGGTCCAATGTCCTGAACTCAGCTCTCCCACCTCAGAGGCTCAGGCCTGACACCAGGCCAGAGCACCAAGACCCTGTCAGCCACACGGCTCAGAAGAAAAGGGAGAAAAAAAAGAAAGAAAAAAAATAATAATAAAAAGTAAATTAAATTATTAAAATAAAATGAAATAATAATAAACGGAGAGAGCAACCAAACCAATAAACAAGTCCACCAATGATAACAAGCGGTAAAAACCCCAAGTCTACAGTTGCTCCCAAAATCCACCGCCTCAATTTGGGATGATTCGTTGTCTATTAAGGTATTCCACAGATGCAGGGTACATCAAGTTGATTGTGGAGATTTAATCCGCTGCTTCTGAAGCTGCTGGGAGAGATTTCCCTTTCTCTTCTTTGTTCACACAGCTCCTGGGGTTCAGCTTTGGATTTGGCCCCGCCTCTGGGTGTATGTCACCCTCAGGCATCTCTTCCCGCCCAGACAGGATGGGCTTAAAGCAGCAGCTGATTAGGAGGCTCTGGCTCACTCAGGCAGGGGGGGTGGCGGGGGCGGGGGGGGAAGGATACGGTAGTTATAATTGGAATGCAGGGTGAGCCTGTGGCAGCAGAGGCCGGTGTGATGTTGCAACAGCCTGAGGGGCGCCGTGCGTTCTCCCGGGGAAGTTGTCCCTGGATCACGGGACCCTGGCAGTGGCGGGCTGCACAGGCTCCTGGGAGGGGGTGTGTGGATAGTGACCTGTGCTCGCACACAGGCTTCTTGGTGGCGGCAGCAGCAGCCTTAGCGTTTCATGCCCGTCTCTGGGGTCCGAGCTGATAGCCGCAGCTCACGCCCGTCTCTGGAGCTCATTTAGGCGGTGCTCTGCCTTCTGTGGCAGACAGGGAGGGAATCCCCTCTCCTCACGCACCCCGAAACAATGGTCTCTTGCCTCTTAGGCAGGTCGAGACTTTTTCCCGGACTCCCTCCCGGCTACCTGCGGTGCACTAGCCCCCTTCAGGCTGTGTTCATGCAGCCAATCTCAGTCCTCTCCCTGGGATCCGACCTCCACGTCTTACTCCTCTGCCATCTTGAAGGTCTCTCATCACTCCCATTCTTAACACCTTCAACAGGTCCCCCTTGTTGCCAGAAAATGTCAATTTCCTCATTGAGGAAATTTAAAACTTTGTGACTCACCGCTGCCCAAGGAGAATGCTCTGCCCTCAACAATGTGAAACCTATTCGAATTCCCTGTGTGGACCCAGCCTCTCACCCTGTATTTTTTCCAGCTGCTCCCTCTGCTTGAAGTGTTCAACCCCTTTCCCTTCCCTCTCTACCCACCAAGTGCTTCCCTAACCAGCCTCGGGGTTGGGAGGGGCCAGGAGGTTCCCCTCTTGTGCGTATCTCTACAATAACGCTGCTCCATTGCTTTCTCATTGTTCATTCATCTGTCTGCCCTAGAGATGCTCTGAAGACTAGACAGTGTCTTTTTCAACTCAGTGTCTCTAGTTCTTGGTACAATTCCTTGCATGTAGTAGCGGCTCAATTAAATTTTAGTTTTAAAATGAGTGATCTCTTTCCTACCCTCTTCAATCCCAACCCATTAAGCTAGAATTAATCTTTCCCCTGCTTTTCAGCAGTTTCTTGCATTTAATTTTTACCTGTTATCACAATCCAACCTTCATTAGTTATGTGTGTACAGCTGTTATAGCCCCTCTGGGGATATAAACTAACTGTTCAGGAACATTGGAATTAATTTTTGTTTAATTAATTAAACTTTCCACCCTCATCCCCACACTACCTAGAATGATGCCTCTCACAGGGAGATTCTAATAGAATTAAGAGCACAGGCTTTGGGATCCGACTGGCATTTGATTCTTGGCTTCCAGGCCTGTGTGGCCTTGTCCAGCCATTTTACCTCTAAGCTTTTTTCTCCTTTTTTGGGAAATGGGGATGAGGATGGGGATGCCTGTTTTGTAGCGTTATTGAAGGAGTTAAATGAGCACAGGGCTTGCCCCTGATCAAGGGCTCAACAAAGGCAGCTGTGATCATTAGAGGCCCTGTGCAGAATTTCTCAAGTTTGTGTGAAGTTCTGTCCTTTATTTTTTTAACATCTTTATTGGGGTATAATTGCTTTACAATGGTGTGTTAGTTTCTGCTTTATAACAAAGTGAATCAGTTATACATATACATATGTTCCCATATCTCTTCCCTCTCCCTCCCTCCCACCCTCCCTATCCCACCCCTTCAGGCAGTCACAAAGCACGGAACTGATCTCCCTGTGCTATGCGGCTGCTTCCCACTAGCTATCTACCTTACGTTTGGTAGTGTATATATGTCCATGCCTCTCTCTCGCTTTGTCACAGCTCACCCTTCCCCCTCCCCATATCCTCAAGTCTGTTCTGTAGTAGGTCTGTGTCTTTATTCCTGTCTTACCCCTAGATTCTTCATGACATTTTTTTCCCCTTAAATTCCATATATATGTGTTAGCGTATGGTATTTGTCTTTCTCTTTCTGACTTACTTCACTCTGTATGACAGACTCTAGGTCTATCCACCTCATTACAAATAGCTCAATTTCGTTTCTTTTTATGGCTGAGTAATATTCCATTGTATATATGTGCCACATCTTCTTTATCCATTCATCTGTTGATGGACACTTAGGTTGCTTCCATGTCCTGGCTATTGTAAATAGAGCTGCAATGAACATTTTGGTACATGACTCTTTTTGAATTATGGCCCTTTTAAAGGAGAAAAAGTTTCCTAAGATCCCTTAGAACACATGTGCAAAGACATCGACTTAAAAATAAGTTGTATTTTTATAAATGGTGTCAGGACTTTTGTAAAGCTTACCATACGATTGAAAAGTCAAAATTCAAGCAATTGGAGAACTTGCAGAAGCTCAGACTGTGTCCACAGACTCAAATGGAGGAGGCTTTGTTTACTAAGTGGCCTTGGGCAGAACCAAAGGCAGAGGCCTGAGGAGCAGTTTCCCTCCAGAAGGCGTTCATCGTGTTGGTCTGCAGAGCTGGGAGCCCTTTGTTCTTCCCGTGGGGGGAGTGGGGAGACTAGGGAGGAGGAGCCAGAAGGCCAGTGGTTTGTCCTTGGCGACTCTAGCCGGCTGTGGAGCTGGCCAGTGGGAGTGAGTGACCTCCCACCAGAGCCCTGGAGCCAGCAGCACCTTGCAGAAGACTGAGTGGAGATGAACTGTGGACAGAGGCAGAAAGAAGTCCAGGGAAAATGATTTAACTCAGAAATCTTTTATCTGCAGCAGATGGGAAAAATCACCTAGTCAAGAGAGGGTCATCCCAGCCAAGAAGAACCATGGCAACTAAATAGAAAGCCAGACCCCCGTCCCCACTCCTTCCTGGCCCCAGACTGGGCAGGGGCCGAGGAGCCTTTGGGGTCTGCTGCACTGCTGGTCTCTACAGGCACTTCTCAACCCCACGCCGCCCAGAACACACTCCTCACCTCCCCTCTCCCCTAGCAGAAGCCAATTTCTGAGACTTACCCTGGCCACAGACCCAGCGTGGAAACATCCAGAGATTCGCAACTTGCATTTCAAAGAGATCTCGAGAGCTCCCTCCCCACCAGCAACATATGGCAGCTTCTCCCACACAGTCAGACAGGCTTCGGCCTCTGTAGTAAACAGACCAACCACGCACCATTCCCCCTCCCCCAAACCTAAATAAAAGTCTAAATGATCAAGACAGCGACTGGCAGACTCATTCTGCAAATGCAAACAGAGATCATTTTACATTCGGAATGAATCTGCAGAGGGCAGCGGCCTCTCCAGGCTCCTATTTCTCAATCAGAAGAGGCTATCAAGTTTGGAATGCTTTTTTCCTCCGCTCAGGAGACTTTGGAAGGAGTACAGATGAGAAGCCAAGCCTAGCTCCCCAAAACGTCCCCAGTAGCAACTCTGCAGTGGCAGACAGTGCCCTTGTCCTACAGCAACTGAATGTGACACAGCTCCTGGGAGCCCTCCTTCCGCCAGCTGTCAGATCACTGGTGACAGCACTGGCAGAGGCAGGAAATACCAGGATCAGAATGCTGGAAATGTTCTGGATTAGTGGAAAACTAGCTCTGTTCCAAATCACTGTAGTGTAGACCACGATCTGAACCTGAAAGAGAAACTCCGCTGTTGGCCCAGAGCCCAAAGGCCCAAGCAGAGCTCCCTTGTCTTCTATTTTCTTCTACTCCTCCTTTAACCCCCTCCCTCCTCCCTTCCCCACTGGAAATTGGAACAGTTTTCCGGAGGCCTGTTTGTGATGTGTGCCAGAGGTCTGAGTCTGATTTCTAGGAACTGTCCCAAGAAAATGATCTGTTTTGTTTTGTTTATATCTGTGTGTTCTCTTTGGAGTGTTATTTATAATAAACATGAAATGACCCAACAGTAAGGGACTGAGTAAATGACAGTATCCTTGTACACTAGAGTACCATAAAATCTGGGGGAAAAAATATGGGGAAAACCCCTGCTATGTTGGGAATTTTTTAAAAGCATTTTCCAAAACATTAGTTCCACATATTGTCAATGATATAAAGATAGAGGAAAACAAAAATATGTACAAGAGAGGACTGGAAAGCTATGTTGTCGTGTGGTAGGTATATGGATAATTTCTTTTTCTTCTTTGTACTTCTCAATTTCTCCACAATTAACATGTATTATATTTTAATCAGGTGTAAAAAGCAATAAATTGTCCATCTTTCTAAAACACAGACACATAGTTTTACCTAATACACATATTTGTAGAGCAAACATCTTATCGTTTTTTCCTCTGAGAAAAGCCAGAGTTGGAAAGGGCAGAAGACACAGGGCAGGTGATGGATCAATGAAAGAATTACCGGTCGGTTGGTCTGTCTACATAATTTGTAAGGCCCCGTACAAAATGAAAGCGAGGGGGATCCTTTTTCAAAATTAAGAATTTCAAGACAGCAATAGCAGAGCAATAAACCAAACATGGGGTCCTGTGTGACTTCAGGGGTCACACGCCCAGGAAACTGGCCCCGGTCACTAGCCTGGAGCAGGACACAATGGCCCAGCCGGTGAGGGCTTGCAGGTGGGCAGCAAGCCAGGATGAGTTGCCAGGAGGTCCCACTACTTCCTCACCTGTTGCTAAACAGATTTCATTCTTCATGAGTCCAGCTTCTCAGCAATCAACCTCTGGAACAGTGGCATACTTCATCACATACATGCAAATCAGAAGCCAGCAAAGATGACTTGAACCCTGGATCATAATCTCTTTTTTTTCTTTTTTTTGCAGGTAACTGCTTATTTATTCCATTTTAAGGATACCAGAGGGACTTCCCTGGTGGTGCAGTGGTTAAGAATCTGCCTGCCAATGCAGGGGACACAGGTTCAAGCCCTGGTCTGGGAAGATTCCACATGCCACAGAGCAACTAAGAGCATGCACCACAACTACTGAGCCTGCGCTCTAAAGTCCGTGAGCCACAACTACTGAGCCTGTGTACCACAACTACTGAGCCCACATGCACAACTACGGAAGCCAGCGCACCTAGTGCCTGTGCTCCGCAACAAGAGAAGCCAACACAATGAGAAGCCACCGCAACGAGAAGCCTGTGCACCGCAACGGAGAGCAGCCCCCGCTCGCCTCAACTAGAGAAAGACCCGCACAGCAACGAAGACCCAACGCAGTCAAAAATAAAACATAAATAAATAAATTCATAAAAAAAAAGCATACCAGAAAGATGCCAAGCCGTCTTCTACCCTGAAATTAATGACAGTTCCTACTGAGAATAGAAAGTGGAAATTTTTAAAACAGCAATTTCTGATTGTTTTCTCTCCAGAATCATCAAGAACCCCTATTTGCACAGTTTCATGGTCTTTTTCTGGTCCCAGTCCGCCCCCCCCCTTTTTTTCCCCATCCCTTTATTTTGAGAGCAGAGAGGAAATTCATTAACAGATTCACTACAGAGCATTATTCATTCCACATGTCTCACTCAGCGATTTTTAATATCAGGAGTTACAGTAAATCACCCCTGAGTTGTGATCCCATGAATCTAACGAGGTGCACAGAGTCGCATCCCTGCTAATGACCAAGCGAAGGCAAGGTTGGAAGAAAGCGTGTTGATTCCCCTTCTGGGGCGGGGTGGAGGGGGCGGGGCGGCAGGCAAACTCATTGAATTAAATTACGTGCAAAGCAAATCTGTCCCTCTGCAGTCAGTTGCAGCAGCCGCCTGCTGCAGAAATGCAAACAAATCAGATTCAAACCATAGCCAGACACCTGCCTGAGACAGAGCTTGTGAAAAATGGATGGGGAGCTGCTCAGGCAGAAAAGCACACACTAACTTCTTCCTCTAACTTCTCCAGGAGACTTCACCAGGTCAGAGGTGGGTGGGGCAGGGCTCCAGTTCTACCCCTTGCCCCAGTGGCCAGAAGAACCCCTCTCATTTTCTAAAATATGGCACGTGGAGCTTTGACCCATGGCCAGCCATTCCAAGGCCTTTGAACCTCTTCCCTCATAACTTTTCTTCTTTTTATCTTGCTGAAAACTGGAACAAAATCTGAATGTTGGAAAATATTATGAGGAGCATCTATTCCACTCCTCTAACACTTGCATCCTCCATAAAACCCCACCCAACATTCATCCAGACTTTGCTTGAACACCTCCAGAAACAGGGAGCTCACTACCACCACAGGTAACGCAAAACATTCTGGCACAGGGCTGACTGTTCTTCCCTTTGTTAAGTGGAACTCCCTCTCTTTGTGTAACTTACCTCACCTCTGTTGAGAGCCTTGTTCTACATTTTTGGGCCAGATAAAACAACTATTATGATGACCTTTCTGATATTTGAAGAGAGTGTTCTTACTTCCCATAGGTCTTCTTTTCAGTGGGTGTTAACTACACCAGTTCCCAGTGATCTTGGCCTGTGACAGGAGGCTCAATTTTTTTGCTTGTAAAATGGAGATAATAACATCAACTTTTCAGGATTGTGGTTGGGATTAAAAAAGAATGCATGCAAAGCATCTCACAGGAGGCTAGCACACAGTAGGTGCCTAACCAATAGAAGCAGCTCTAACTATCCTCTTCACCTAGGACAGAAAAGAACATTGCTTCTCAGACCTGACCACAGCAGAGCGGCCAGACTGTTTCCCCTCCTCTCCTGCTAACGCTGTGCTTCTATTCATTTGGCCTAAGGAATATCATCTTTGGGGGCAGCCATACCACACACACAGCACCTACTAACATAAACCTTATATCAACCAAAACCCCGAAGTCTTTTTGCTTTAAGCCTATCATGCAATTAAAGATGGTTGTGAAATAGGAAGATGCCTGTCTTCCTATTAATTAATTGCATGATAGACTTAAAGCATGGTAAGGGATCAAAAAAGTGAGGAGCTATTAGCTGTTAGCAGTGGACAAACATCGTCCAGAAGGAGGAGGATAGGGGATGCTGGCCGTGAGGTGACTCGCTGTGGACCCCGGCAGTTTCAGCTGGCCCTCACTTCCCAGCCATATATCTCCACCATCTCTCACTGCCTTCATGCCAAATTCCCTTTAGCGCTGGCTATTCCCCTCTTCTTCCTTCTCAAAGTTGGAGCTACTTCCCAGCCCATCACCCTCACCTTCCCAACAAGACGGGGATCCTTTCTGAAGCCAATGCTCTCCATGTCACTTGGTATCTCGTCTCCTTGCTCCTCTCCGAGAAGCCCTGTCCCTTCTCCTCCCCACACGTCTGTCCTCATCCTAAATAGGCTGGTTCTCTCTCTCCATCACACCGTCAGCCTCTGCCCAGACACCTGTCTTTCCCCTTCTGGAAACAAACACTGAGGATAATCAGGAATAGAGCAGCCACACCACACACACTCCTCGCTTTGAGGAGTCCTAGCGCCCGGTGAAACTGAAGACAGACGTACCGTGATGCACAGCTTGCCCCACTTCCGGGGTCTATCGAGGACCCTCCCGCGTGGGCACAGGGAGGCCTGAGCAAGGATGCCCCACGCTGTGTGTAAGAGTGAGAAGTGGAAACAACCCTCAGGAGGGGAGGGTCATGACTTATGAATACAGCGGTAGTTAAAATGAAGGAACCAGAGCTCTATGATCATCCTGGGCAGTCTCCAAAATAATGCTGGGGTTTAAAAAGATTGCATACATGTATTTATAGGAGATACCTTTTAGGTGAATTTTAAAACATACAAAAGAATTCTACAAGCTGCATTGGTACAGATATGTGCAATAAACATGTTGTTTTAAACACAAGGGGATGATACTAACTGAAGGATGGTAATTACCTGTGAGGAGGGAAAGGGGCCAGTGAGGATGGGAAAGGGGAGGGTTAGCCAAATCTGTAAGCTTATATGTCCTTTTTTTTTTTTTAAAGAAAGAAAGAAAGATCTACAGCAAGCATCAAAAATGTTAACGTTTTAAGTCTGAGCGGTGGTTCATGGTTGCCAATTATATTATTTTCTGTACATTCAAAATATTTCATAATTAAAAATACACTGAAAAAAGAAAAGCCTTCCCTTCACCCTGCTTCTCTTTCTCCCTCTTGCCTCCTGCCCACCCCGGCTGCCTGTTGAGCACGCAGATTCTTCAGCGAGCAGCCTTGTTTCATGACCTCCCCTTCCCTCGCTGACTTGTGCTCCACGGCGAAAGCCTCCCAGCCCCACTCCAGCTCTTTCCCTCGTCTTCCCGACCTCTCTGCACGTTTGAGGGTCCTGCCTGCCCCCTCCTTCTTGGTCCATCCTCCTCTCTCGGATTTAGAGATGAGGACTTTTCCTAGTTCTACTCAGTCTCTCTCCTACACTGGCTTCTCTTCATTCTCCCAGCCCCTGAGTATGCGGTGATGCCGCCTTGAACCTCAGACATTTTCCATCTGTGCTGTCTCCCTCGTCAGGCTCATCCACTTTCATGCCATCACCTCAGTGACAAAGGTCGAGGGCATGACCTTTGGTACAAGAGCCAGACAGACTTTGGTACAAGTTCTGGCTCTACCGCTTTCTAGGTGTGTGACCTTGGACAAATTGTGTATTTCAACCTCAGTTTCCTCATCTGTAAAATGGAGACATCAGTCCTAATCTGCAGGGTTGTTGTACTGTTAGCTCATTACTTGCACAGCTTCAACAAGTTTACCTCGACTCAAAAGAGCTCCCTCAGCAATATGGCTTGATCGGGGTCTTTTAACTTTTATTTCCCTGTGCACCCTTAGAGGCAATTTATATTCTCATGAAACTAACCTAGTAGCTCTTTCCTGAATGCACTTGTACCTGACCATCTCCACCCCTGGGGTCCTGCCAGTCCCCCTCCTGGAGTGCCCTCTCCGTCCAGCCCTTCCTCTGAGGCCACCTCAAATGCTACCACTTGATGGCGTCTCTTCAAAGCCCCCTCCTTGGAGTATGACCGCTTCCTCCTTGGAATTCTCATGAGGCACCCCTCTCTTAAGGCACTTATCCTAAACTCCTCAGGCAGTGGGTAGCAGACAGAAACGTATGCCTGTCTTATCACCCTACCCTTGGCCGCCTCCCACTGCCCCACCCCAACTAAGTAGTCAGTTTCTGAGGCACAGAAGTCATTACCATGTCTTCTCAGCCCCCAGCACAAAGCCTGGCTCTCGTTAAATGCGTTGGAATCATTGTTTTGAAGGCCGAAACCACTGCATTTGTGCCGTGTAGGGTGAGTGCCAAAGGCTCCGTAAACAGTGCTGCCGTTTATTATTTCTGTAGGTGGCAGGGCCCGGAGGTGAGTGCCCTGCAGAGGCTGCAGCCCAAGGCAAAGGTGAATTCGAGGGAGAATCCAGTGAGACTTGCTCCAGGGCACGCAAAGCTGGCAACAAGGTCCTGTTCCCAGGAGACTTGCAAAGAAAACTGCAAAAAAAAGGAGAACTGGCCTGGGTTCTGGCTGCTGGCCGTCCCACGAGGGAAGCTGCTGCTTCAGGGAGAGCTTACACCTGTGCAAACTCCCAGTGTCTGGGGCACTCACCTCTCAAGCTCATGGAGAACGAGCTTGGAAGGAGAGGACAGTCCTGGACCCTCCTTCCTCCCTTTGTGCCTTCCTGCCTTTTCCTCTCCCTGTTCTCCTCAAACATCCACTGAACCCAAGAAGTAGGTACCAAAGCTATAACGAGGAAGTCACTGTCTCCGTTCTCTGTTCTCTGAATCCCCCCAGAAAGGGAGAGTTTCACAGTCTAGTCTAGGGAGATGGGTTCATTAACAAACAATGACATAGAGCGAGACATAATGACATGGGTGCTGGAGCCGGGAGAGACCCTGGGGCAAGGAGGTCAGTTGGGAGCCTCCTGCAGTGGTCCAGCTGAGTGATGATGACAGCGGTGGCAATGGTGTGCAGAGCGGTCCTGATGGGTGTCCCTCCAGCCAGGCTGAAGACCCTCCAGAAGTTGACCATCCCCCACTGCAGGAAAGGCTTGGGTAGAAGGTCCTCCTATAGCACAAGCCCTACCGCACTGCAGTGTGGTTCCTATTGATTCATCTCTTTAACCACCAGTCCAGGAGCTGTGAAGATATGTCCATGATTGTCTTATTCACTGTTGTGAGGAAGCACTTAGCACATAGTAAATACTTCACCAATATCCATTACATTTTTCATTAATCAATTGTCTGTCCAAGTGGCTTTGACATTGAAGGGTCCCCACTGATGCTGCCTCTGACACGGGCTCCATTCAGACTTCAACATCCCTCAGTGACCTTCCCAGACGCGGATGTGCATCTCACCCCCAGATTTGCTTCCTGCTCTATAACTAGGCATTGGGTCTCATTCTACACAGTCATGGTGTTCTGACTTTGCAGTCTGAACACCGTCTCTGACTTTGCATTTTCTGCCTGCTGATGACCACTCACAGCGATTCAATTCCATAACAGGGTCCAGGTTCCATAGGCGTCATATCCCCCTTTTTGAGTCTGATACACCTACAAGTTCCTTTTGTTTGTAATAATCAATTTTCCTAATGATGACTTTTCATTTGTGCAGCAACCCTTTGCTCCTTCTTGCTGGACGGGCTCCTCAGCCTGTCCCATTCCTTGGCTGCCCGAAACCCAGCACATACACAAGACACTCTACGTTGACTCTTAACTGAGTAATCTGAGCAGTGAGCACTTGTGTGGCTGTATGATTTACAAAAACTTTCACATGCATTATCTCATTTCAGTCATCACACTGCCCCTGTGAGGAAGATATGAATATTGGTGTTCTCTTACAGATGAGGAAACTGAGATCACACAGGCAGAAAAGAGCTGAACTACATCTTGAACCTCAGATGTCTGCTCTGTGCCCTGCCACTGCCCTGTCCTCAGGGAGAGGGTAAGCCAGGCTGATCTTTCCCAGACCATGAATCAGTAAGTGTTGAGCTGCCTCCCTTGCCCTCATTAAAAACTCACAGAACATAAAATCCCACTTTGTGGCTGATAAGTTGTCTGCAATTTACAGGCTTTCAGATGAATACTGAAGTCTGTTTAAATGAGATTACTCCTACCTCAACTTAAAATCCAGTGATAGGGACTTTCCTGGCGGTCCAGGGGTTAGGACTCTGTGCTTTCACTGCTGTGGGCCCAAGTTCAATCGCTGATCGGGAACTAAGATTCTGCAAGCCACGAGGTGCGGCCAAAAAAAAAAAAAATCCACTGATAAAAGAAACATTTCCCCGATGTCTCCCCTTATTTACTTAATTATTAAGCTAGTGTTTCTAGTTTACGTCTTTAAAGATTCCCCTAGATATCTAAACAGTATACAACGGTAAAAAGTATTTCACCTCCATCAGGACTAAGGAGGGCTGGAAAGGACAGAGAGAGGAAGAGAAGGGAATTTCTAGGTCATAATCAGGCATGAGAGGAGAAATCCACATCTGTGTGTTTACCTCCCCTCTGCTGGGAGGGAAAAATGCTCAAGAATCCAGGTCATTGGGTAGAGATTCCAGGGGGTAGAAACCATTGAATCCTCAGTCACTGCCAGCATAAAACATGCAACTGCTTCACAAGTCACTGAGTAAACCGATCACACCATGCTAGAAGGCTCTGGAAGTGCACGGTGAGTTAGAAAACACTTGCATGACTTGAGGGTCCTAGACCAGATGACATTAAGGCCTCTTCCAGGTTAAAACAGGCTATGCTTCTAGTCTGCGGAATACTCTGCCACACTCTTCATGATGCCAGTAAAGGTACCTGGCCTGTGTGCCAACTTTACGTCTTTCAAAGCCCTTTAACTCTTGTTCTGTCCCAGCCTGAGTGGACAGTCAATTAGAAACAGTGAGGGAGATTTCTCAGAATGGATCCAAAGGCTACAAGGTAAACTGACAGGTGACAGTGCGGGAGGAGAGACGAGACACACAAAGAAGAAAAGCATCATAGCCACATCCTGCACAGCATAATTGGCTCTGAAGGCGTCAGGGCACAGAGGCACAGCACAGTAATTGATGTTGATAACCCTGAGTCATCGAGAGGTTAAATCATAGACATGTCCCTGCGAGCTGATTGCTCAGCTCGTTTACAAAATATTTGTTGAGGGAGCTAAACTCAGTGATTCTTAAGATTCCTTCCTGGAGGTCCTAAAAGCTTTATGCATTACAACTTGAACTTCCACAGTCCTACGAGATGGTAATCCAGGTAACATAATCCTATTTTGCAAGTGAGCGCTGAGACTCAGAGAGGTTAGCATCTGACTCAAGGTCACACAGTTAATGAGGAGCAAAGCCAGGACACTCAGCCACATGAACCAGTCACACTGAAATAGAAAGGTCTTCTTCCTCCCACCCCTGTGCTCTCTCCACACTGTCTTCCCTCCTCCAAAAGGGCAAGCAGAGTAGACGGAGAACAGCTCATGCATTTGACAGCTGCCTGAATTTACAGGCCTGGAATACAATATTCAGCAGCCACAAAACAAAAATCATGTGCAACTGGACACTAATAAATATCTGTAAGACAAAGTGCAACCAAAACGGCATCGAAGGATCTGGCAAAGTCAACAGCAAGATCAACAGCAAGATAAATCCGAAAAGTCAATAGTAATGGCTACTAGGGACACACACTGAACAACTAGAATATCTCTGAGAGAGAAAACGTGGTAGAAGGAAAAAGGCAGCTTGGGAGCACTATATTTAAAAGAAAAGAAAAGAAAAGAAAGAAAACCAAACACACACAGCACTGCTGGTGGAGTTGGTACAGGCACAGAGAAGAGGTGGGGATGTTCCCACACAGCCTGCTTTCTTCCCTCACCCCTGGCACGGGACACCTGTCAACCCCGCTGTTACTGATAATGTACAGATTACGGTGGGAAACACGTGTCCTGCCTTCTTGTAGACAATGTACAAGTGGAGAGAGAAGGCTGCCAGAGAGCCACTGGATCAAGACAGAGGGTTGATCACCAGACAGAGAGAATCAGCAGCATACTGTCCAATATGAGACAGCAAGTCACAGTCCTGGGAATGAGCATGTCGTGAGCAACTTTATTGTTCTGGATGCTCTGCTAGATATTTTACACACACTAGTCCATCCATCCCTCACAACAAGTCTTTGACGCTCAGACTCTCAGAGGATTGGTTTGCCCAGGATTACCTGGCCAGCGAGCGGCTGAGCAACCATTTGAACTCAGCTTGTGTTCAGAGCTCCAGTTCTCCCCGCTCCTCCACACAGCCTCCAAGACTAGGTTCTGGCCCTACTACCTTTATTAGCTCTGCAACCTTAGACGAATCATTAAATCTCTTATAATCCTCGGGTTCCTGAGAATTGCCTGTCTCACAGAATTGTTGAAAGGATCCGAGGAGATAAAAAGCATGAGCATTTCTTAATCTGAAAAGACTCCTGCAATCAAGATGATATTGATAACAAGACAATACTTACTGAGCACCTACTATGTGCCAGACACCGGTTTACTGCTTTACAGGGATTACCTCGCTTAATTCTCACAGCAATCTGTGGAATTGGTATTCTCTACATCATACATAGATGAAGAAACCGAGGGTCACAGAGAAGTAACTTGGTAGCAAGTGGCAGGGCCAGGGTGGGAACAGACTTAACTACTCCACAACCCCTGCTGTGAACCAGATGCTGAACAACAAAGGTCTTCCCACTGCCTTCCTTCCGTAGTTTTATTGCCTTCCTCCCCCGTGGCCACAGGGCTTAGCTGTGCTGGCCTACTTTGAGACATTCCCCTTAGATGTAGGAGCTAGAAATCGCCACTGTGGGAAGGCCAACACATTCTGTAGTTGAAGAGAGACTGCTTTCTGTTTTTATTATTTTTTTAATTAATTCATTAATTTTTTTGGCTGTTTGGGTCTTCGTTTCTGTGCGAGGGCTTTCTCTAGTTGTGGCAAGCGGGGGCCACTCTTCATTGCAGTGCGCGGAGCTCTCACTGTTGCGGCCTCTCTTGCTGCAGAGCACAGACTCCAGATGTGCAGGCTCAGTAGTTGTGGCTCACGGGCCCAGTTGCTCCGCGGCATGTGGGATCCTCCCAGACCAGGGCTCGAACCCGTGTCCCCTGCATCGGCAGGCAGACTCAACCACTGTGCCAGGGTAGCCCTGCTTTCTGTTTTTATCTGTAGCTTGTCTTTGTCCAGCTGAATTGAAAAATGCCACCAAGAACATTTACTGCTTGCTGGTCTGAGTTAGGCCCTGAGTTAGGAGACAAATCTGCCCAGAGTTCCAAGGGTTCACAGTCTCCTGGGGGAGCACGATACAAGTATTTACTGAGTCCCGTCTCTGAGCCAGGCTCTGGGTTAGGCTCTGGGGACACAAAGATGAGCAAGACACAACACACTGTGGTATCGGCTCCAACTGGGATGCACACAGGGTAAGTCAGGGCCCAGAGGAAAGGCCCCTGACCCTGCCAGGTGGGATTGAGAACAGCCAGAAAAGCGTCCCAAAGGAAGTGGGGCTTGAGAACTACATTCTGATTGTCTGCACTGCCAAAGAGCTGGCATATACCATCTCTGATCCTCACAGCAACAATCCTGTTGGGCAGATATTATTACCTTATAGATAAGGTATTAAATAACTTGCTCAAGGTATCAGAGCAGTAAGTAGCGGAGGCAGACTCTCACCCCAGGAGCTCTGACTCCAAGCTTGCCGGACCCTAAAGTTATGTCAGGTTGCCTCAGAGAACACTGTGCTACAAGCTACAATGGAGAAAGAAACGCCACACCATGAGACGCCACAACAGGAGAGGGTAAGTGAGCTGCGGTCTGTGGGGTGTCGCGGAGGATGAGTGGCGTGGCGAGCCGTGGTACAATGATTCAGGACAGGCCTGCACAGATTCTTCATCACTCTAGTGAGTCCTCTAGGTCATGGGCAGGGAGAAACACTCTAAAGGCTGAAGGCCATGTGCCCGGCCGTCCAGCGGATGGGGTGATTTTTTTGGTGGGAAGGTAAGGTGTAGATGAGGAGTTGGATCTGGGTTGTAGGAAACAGAAACCTACTCATATTAACTTAAGCAAAGAAATAAACATGAACAAACAAGAAAAGGGAGTACTTAGTTTAAGGATTCAGGCATTTTGTTAGAACCCAAGGGCTAGCAATGTACTGGGACCGCAGGAGAGCTGGTTTGAGATCAGACATGCACACTGCCCCTGATCAGTCACCCCTCACTCCTCTCCTGTCTCTGCTTCTGTCTGGTGTCTCCGTATCCTTTTCCCTCTGCAGTCTGGCTCTCACTGTCTCTCCGTAGCAGGGCAAAAGATGCTTCCAGACACTCTCTCAGACCTAACATCTCTGATCTGCAATTCTAAATCCCCAGGAGAGAGAATCTGATTTGTTCCCATTGGGCCACACGGCTATGGATGGGAAGGAAGGGTGTCCGTTCTCAGAGAAGGTGGAGCTGGGGAGGCTGGAGGTCATGACCCCAGAGGTCAGGCTGGAGTGTTCTGGGGAGATGTGTCCAACTCCAGATATCGTCAGACCCATGTTCTGGAGAGAGGGTGCTGAGAGGTCTTCGTTTTTACCTTCTCATTCTGCCCTCTAAAGTAATACACTGTCTGCCACATTTATAATTCTTCTGTGGAGTTATTAAATCCATAAATAAAGATTTAATCTTTTAAGCTCTGTATTGTGAGAGCAGAAGTTAAAAAGCAGGCAGAGGAAAGCTTACCAGCCTTGGTGGCCGGGGGTAGCAAAGGAAGACGCGTCCAGGCTGCTGGGGCAGAGGATCAGGAGAGGCTGCAGCTGCAGAGCGGGGCGAAGGGCGGAAGGACGGCCCCTGCCCTCTGGCTGAAGGTCGAAAACAGCCCTCCTGGGGCAGAGACCGCATTGCCGAGGCAGCCACAGAGAGGCTCAAGAGACCAATCCTGCAGGCTGGGAGAAATACCAGAACAGTTTCAAGAGCTCTCAAAATGGGCATGTTTTGACCTAACGCAGGTAGAGAAATGTGGAGCAGTAGAAGGGGATGCTTCCAGGCGTCTCGGGGAAGGGCGCCTGTACAAGGAGAGGGATGAGAAGGAATCCAGAAAATCTGAGACTGGAGGAGGAGGAAGAGGGAAAGGCCTCTGCTTCCTGTTTAGCTCAGAGCCCGATTCCAGAGGAAGCACTGTCAGCTGAATCAACAACTTCATTCCTTATATATCTCTGCCCTCTCCCTCCGCCACCATCTGGGGCTCTGACAACACTGGCTCAGGTTCCCTGATGAAAATGACAAGGTGAACACGTTCGTTTCTCTCATGGGCAGACACAAAGACCAGCACCAGGGAGGAAAGGATATTGAGAACAAAGAGGAGAGCTGGGAAGTGAGGGTGGGGAGTTCTGAGGGCAGAATAGGGGTAAAGGGAACCCTCTCAACCCTGCCTTGTGATAGAGAGGCAGTGCCTGGACCAGAGATCTGGCAGACAGCTGTCCCCACAGCAGCGGCCCTTCCTGCTTCTTGATGCTACTCCCACAACCCCATCCCTGGCTTTTACTGTCTTAGGGCCGGGTGTTGGGGACACACGTGGAACTTCTCTTTGGACTCTTAGCGCCTTTTTACCCCATAGGGCCTCTGCTTCCCACTGTCTTCCCACTGTCAACTCAAACCAGAGGTCATAACCCGTTTCTGTCAAGTGACATGTGATGGAGGGTCTGAGAAGGAGCAGTGAGGCTGCTTTTTGATGATAGGATTCAGCCACGGAGGCTCTGTCCTTGAGCAGCAGATAATTAAGCTTAATGAATTTGGACAGTTCACTGGATCTGCCCACACAGTTCCACTCACCGTCTAAAACGCTTCCAAAATAGCACTAGCTATTGTACACAAGCCAAAAAAGAAAAACAAAAAGGAAAAAGTAGTAAGTGACAAGGCCCCAGAGATTTCTGCCCTTTCAGAAAAGTCTGAGTGAACTTTTCCAAAGAAACTTTAAGCAAGAAAAAAAAAAAAAAAAAGCTGCGTCTTCCCTCATTGAGGAACCAGGGAAAAAAAGATGCCACAAAGACAGGCACACACACGTTGTGAGGTGGAAGGACCCGGTGTTGGTACTCACTCCTCACACTGATGTCATCTACACACAGAGTCTCCGAGCTATTCCCTCCCCAGGGTCGTCAAAAAGCCATTTCTGTATCAAGATGCCTCTACAGACGGGGCCTCACCCTCTCACACAGTGGTGTCACACGAAGGAGATGAGCTCCCCCCATGTGTGCACGTGCCCACACACCCCTCCTCGGGGCCCGGCCCCCACCGAGAACTCCCTCCCTCCTCCACGCCCTCCTCAGCGAACCGCGCACTGCTAGAGCCAGATGTTCCGTGGGCAGACCCCTCTGTGGGCTGACAGGCGGTGATTACTGCTGCCAGCCCCATATTAGAGAGAACTGAATGGGAGCGAGCCTCCGCCCGCCCAGGCTCCCCACAATAGCGTCTTTGTGAGGTGCTTCACTGCCTTTCATTTCCCCTGCCTGGCCAACCTACGTCAGGAGCAGCTCTGCCTGGGGAGGGAAGAAGACAAAAGGAGGATCACAGGGTCCTGACTGATCCACCCTACCCCGGGGGTGGGGGAGGGGTGGGGGGAGAAGACCGGGTCCCTTTCTCCTCCCCCCGCAAGGGGTAAATAACCAGGAGGACTCCCAGGGCTGCTTGAGGTCAACTTCACAGTCTAAGCAGTGGATCTTGTCCATCAGATGGCCTTGCTCCAGAGAGTTGGACATGGGGATGAGGCTGGAGCGGGGCCTGGTACAGAGCTCAGCAGATGCCTAGAGACTGGAGTCCGAAACCGGGGTCTCCTCCTGTCCTTCTCCCTTCTCCCTTCCCCAGATGGCCTTCTGCAATTGCAGCCCAGAGGCCAGAGTGCTAGGCAGGAAAGGGTTAAGTTTCCGGGACTTCTGGACAGACTTCAGCCAGGTTCCAGGACTGGGGTAGGTAAGTGGGGGTGAGGAGGGTGGCGGGAGGGATGTGTTGGGAAACTGGTAAGACTAACATCTGGGACGTGGTCACTGCCCCTCCTCCTCGCTCAAACCGCAGACGCCGTGGCAGCAGGAAAATCAGAGCGGTTCAGACCAAGCGCGATTGTGCAACCTGGCCCTGGTGATGAGCTTGATGCTGGAGATGGGAGTGGGGTTCCGGTCCTGGGGGCAGAGTCCACTTCAGAGGTGAGGCTTAAAGTTCTTACAGAACCCACACGCATTCAGGGCTCTGGTTTCCACATTCGACTAAACCCCCCTGTCTGCATCAAAACCTCGGAGAATTGGAATTGGAAGCTGTGCCCCTGGGCCCCAGTCTCGCAGCCGGAGGCGTGGTGCCGCTGGTGGTTCTGGGAGGGCTGCTGTGGAGGACGGTGGGCACCGGGGGCTTTTGCCCCAGCCTCTGGAAGTGCTGGGATTCTGCCGCCTCCCCAGGCACCTCCCAGTGAAGTCTGAAACTGGAGAAGCCCCTCTCGCTAGGCAAGGGAGCCCAGCCAAGTCCCTAATGCGGCTTAAGGAGCGGGGATGTGGCAGAGGAGAAGATGGACGATCACGGGGAGAAATCTGATCTGAGGGCTACCCCAAACAAACACAGGCAAGAAGCAGTGGATTTTCCTTTTAATGCAAAACGCTGCAGTACAGAACGAGTCCCATCCTCTAGGGCACTGAAGGGAGAAGGGAGAGAGGGCAGAGTCTAACATCTCCTCCTAGCCCTCTCTCTCCCCTGACTCACACTGAGGCAAGAAATATTCTGTTGCCTGTTCACTAGGGTCGCCTCCATATGTATAAGGGTCAGAGCTCTGGAACTGGCTCATCTTTCATCGGCCTGAAATCTGCTGACATGGGGCAAGAGAGGAGTGAACATTTAGGGCTTTCTCTCTTTTAGCTCTAAAAGGATTCCTCGAGATCTGGAGTCCCATGTGAAATGAAGGGGCAATGAGAATTTGGCTTCCATTGGCTGAAAATATGAGATGTGAATCACAACTTGCCCTGAATGACGAGCAGGAAATTTAGTCGGGATATAAATGTATGGAGGTGAAAGAGATTCAAAACACAAGACTAGCTCCCTCAAACTTCTTCCTCTTTCTTCCTCATCTCCAGCTTATAGACAATCTGGTAGCCATCATCCCAGGCATAAAGCTGGCGCTCTCGGGGGTTATAGCGGAGGCTGGCGTGGGCACCATATCGGCGGGGGAAATAAGGGAGTGCTGCTCTTTCAGGGGTCAGGGTGCCACTGGCATCAAAGGAGCACTGGATGCGGGCCCGACTGGCAGGGCGGGTATTATAAACAACGTATAGGGTCCCACAGATGACAAAGGCAGCCTCAGCATTCTCTCTGGGACATGGTGTGTCCCACTGCTGCTCTGTGTCCAGTGTCTGCGGGTCTAACTTGGCCAGACACAAGTGCCTGTCGTCCTCCCGGGTGGCATAGACAGCCCAAAGGCCCTCCTCATCAGCCGCCAGGTCTATGTACGTGTCTGCCGTCAGCCCGTACGGGGGGATCAAACCCTCTGCTGGGAATACTGAACTGTCCACCACTGTTCGGTTTGCCAGGTGGAATTTGATGAGCTGCAAAGTGTTCTCCAACTCACCGCCCCCTCCAGGTCCTCCAGGGGGCCTCCGGGCATAGTAAAGAAAGCCACCATATACCAGCTGGCCCGTGCCTACCCAGGGGAAGGGCACCCGGACTCGGGAAGCTTTCCGGGCAGCCATGGCAAGGGTGAAGTCACGCAGCCTTGGGAAGACAAAGGCTGTGTCATTCTGGGTCCCATCTAACACGTAGATCTTCTCTGCTGGCCCCAGTGGATCCTTGGTCCACAGACCAGCTGGGCCACCAAACCGCTTCAGGATCTTCATTGATCTCACCTGAGAGATTGTGTAGCCACAGTCTGGTGGGAAAGGAGAAAAGCACAGGACAAGGAAAAACAGGCAAGAGTTAGATGCTCACTGCAGGAACCCCCCAGGGTGGGCTATTTGGAGAACAGTTGGGCCTTTGCCCAGTGGACACCTCCACTCTCATGGAGGATTGGGGCAGAGAGCACCACAGAGGCCTGGGTCCCCAGAAACTCTCCTTAATGAACCTCATAATACAGAGATTTCCCTAAAACAGATTCTAGAAGACAGAGCCAAATGGACTGGGATAAGGAGAAAAAAGGGGAAGAACCAAGGAAGAATACAGGGGTCTGTTTCAGATTGCTTACCTGTCACCATATCGTACTTCTCGTTTCTTCTGCCCTTGCCTTTGGCCCCAGGGCCTCCAGTCACCTTCTCATCAACCTCTACACAGGGTAGGGCTGGGTTCTGGGTCTCCAGATAGTCCACTTCCCGCTCCAGACGGTCCACTCTCCCAGAGATGGTGTCAGCCTCAGTTCTGAGTGCCTCCCGCTCCTTCTCGGCCACCTCCAACAGCGGCAGCATCTTGTTCTTGAAATCCCGCAGCTCAGCAGCATGCCGACTACTCTGGTCCTGGCACTGGGCCAGCCGTTCCTAAAGGGATGGGGCAGCAGGAAGGAAGGCCGAAGGGTTACAACTCTCAGGCAGGGAGAGGCCCAACCAGGGAGTCAGGAATGGGAAAAAGCAAAACTCAGCCAGGCATCAGCATCCCCTTCAACCTCCACAGAGAGAAAACCAAATGTTCAAGATGCTAAAATGCGCAAAGAGCTCAGCTAAGATCCATCTAGGCCCCCATCCCGACTTTGCATCCTCCGGCCGTGCTGTGAGCAGTGCCACTGACTTCTCTGAGCCTCTAGGGCAGTCTAAGTGCATGAGGGTGAGAAGGGACCTCTGCTCCATTATACGATCCTCTTCTTGGGAATTAGGATGCTACAGACTCCAAGCTGTTAAAAAGGCAGAAAGTTGCAGATTCTCTGAGAACTTCCAGCTTTTAAAAGAATCATCAGCTCATCCTGAGATGCATTCCCATAATTCTAGCTCTCAATTTCCACTCTCTTCCCTTATCCCATCTAAGCCCAGGGGTGAAACACAAAGGTCTATTTGCTTTGGAATTGCTTTCTGTATGTGGGGAAAGAGGAGGACTTGCAATTTTGAGGATCCTCTTATTAAAAGATGGAGTTTTCTGGAGGTTCTTACGAGAGCCCTAATTTGTCATCCCCATATCCCTGACAAACTGGTTGAATCAACAGGAGATGTGGAATCCTTCCAGGCTGGGCCAGAAGAGAAAGGAGACACCTACCTCTAAGGCAGCTAGTCGGCGTTCCATATACTCCACAAGGTGGTGCTGCTGTCCTCGAAGGGGTCCCGACCAAGACAAAAGGAACAAGATAAGGAGCGGGGTGCGGGGCCCCATGGCTGCGGGAGAGTAGGGCCAGGGTAGACCAAGTGTGTAGTCGTGTGCACACGGCCTCTTCCACTCAAGCCAGCGGGTTAGCTTCGGAGGCCGGGCTGGGGGCGGTGCCTTCTCTCTTGCAGGATCTCGGGGCTCTCTCACTACTCTGGAATGCTTTCACAGTCTCTTTACGGGCCCCACCCCCTCCTTTCCGCTTGGATTGATCAAACACAGATGGCCCTATTGCAGAGCAGCCAGAAGGCTTAACCGCCTCCCGCCTAGGCCGTGGGCTCCCCAGGAGAGGAGAAGGAGATTGGAAACCCTAGGGCAAAGGCCTTCTGGGCAGTCACCCAGGAAAAGGAGCTAGCAGGGGGAGGCAGAGGCCCCGGAGGAAATTTAACAAACTCTATTCCTGCTTTAGAATGCTTCCAATGCTGACTTAAGAACCATCCTTCGTTAATCCTTTCCTTTCCCAGCAATAACAGCATGGATTGTTTTCTGCCTTTAGTGGAAGCTGGAAGCAGGGGAGATGAGGTTTGAGGGGAAGGGGTGGGAAGAAAGGCCACAGTGGTCAAGTCTGTAGTACCTTCTTCTACAGCTCACTGGCGCCATCTTGTGCTAAGCACCTGGTGTCATCTCAGAATTAATAGGGAAACCAAGTTCACCTCCAGTGGAAAATTTCCCACAAAGCAAGCCAAGTAGATTGAATTTACAGGGGTTTTCATGATTAAAATGCAGCTTTCCCCACGGACTATCCAATTACTTATGGGGCTATCCCAATCTCTCTCTGATTTAGCCTAAGAAAGAGAATGTATCTGAGATTAAAACTAAAAAACAAAAACCAAAAAACCCAAAACAGGTCATTGAGAAATTAGTAAATTAATTCTTGATTATCTGGAAGTGAGACTGACTGCAGTCTTCTTTCTATATACAGTTTTCCTTTGCCTGAAAGTTTCTAGGCATATTCTCTTACCCAAACTGGGGAGTGTTCAGTGAGTTCACACTAATTTTACATTCATTTATTTAGGAAAAAAAAAATGAAAAATATATATGTTGCAGTCTAAATCAAAATAAACGTACTCTGACTTCCCTACTAATGGGAGAGAACAGACTATTGATAACTTCTCTTGGTTATGGCCCAAAAGGGTGTTTCTAAATGTTTCTCATTTCCATATCCCAACTATGACTACAGGAGCCCAAAAAATTAATGGCCACTGTAAGACAGACTTGTCCTGAAACACATGCGTCAAAAGAAGTCAAATGAGCATAGCATTTATTCAGAGCCCCGCAGTGATGAATCTAGACAAATCTCTAATTCTTTATCAGGAGAAATTTTACTTTAATCACTCACTTAAGAGAAATCTGAGCCAAAGTCCTCCTCTAAAGAAAAAAAAAAAACTACTCCTTGGACTTGAGGACATGGGGAGGGGGAAGGGTAAGCTGGGATGAAGTGAGAGAGTGGCATGGACATATACACACTACCAAATGTAAAACAGCCAGCTAGTGGAAAGCAGCCGCATAGCACAGGGAGATGCGACCATCTAGAGGGGTGGGATAGGGAGGAGATATGGGGATATATGTATATGTATAGCTGATTCACTTTGTTATACAGCAAAAACTAACACACCATTGTAAAGCAATTATACTCCAATAAAGATGTTATAAGAAGAAAAAAAAAACGATTCTTCTAACAGTGCAGCTTTCTGAAAGGAGGGGAAAATAGCATCGTCTTGTGGTTATTCTTATTTGCATTCTGGTACTTTAGATGTTTGGTGGAACATGCTAGGAAGCAAAGTTTAATTAGCCTGTGTCAGAAGTTTCTGCATCTTTCAAAGGGCCAGATCCAGATGATCTTAAGTTAGGGCCCTGGACACTCCATTCTTGGGAAGTATTCCCTACCGACCCCTATTTATTTCTGGGGCGGAGATTTGTATGAAGAATGAAGTTGTCTCTAACACTCTACTGGCGTTCAGATGCAATGTCTTTAGTCACTCCAAAGATGCCAATTGTTGATCCCCTTTGTACCCCTATAAGAGAAGTCAAAAACAGCCACATGAATCAGAAAATTTACCCATTTTATTGATGCATTGCAATTGCTCTACATTTTACCATATTATGTAGAAAATACTGAAAATACAAGCTACTTTGTAAAACCAAAGACAAACATTGAATCCAAAGATAAACTATGTTTTTACACAATGGACCCTTTTCCCGTAGTTAGTATTAAATTTTAAATATCTATTTCTTTTTGTTAAAATGATTATTTTACATACTCCCTAAGTACATCTGCATTACAAACATAGCTCAGTAATTCTCAGAAACTGTTTCTAGAGGCTTGTCATAAAAGGAAGCGCACAACCAGAAAAGGGAGAAAGCAAAAAAAGTTTAAATCGCACACAATAACTAGCATATCAAATACATTTAATAAACTTGGAATTCCATTGCAATATCAAGGATTCAAAGCAGAAATACTAACGTTACATATAATGTACATAAAATGTACTGCTACATGTAGTGAGATTATTTTTCAAGCTGAATCAAAACCACGTATTATATAAAGTTTAGCAACGAACAACCATGTAGACATGCTGCACCATCCATCAGTTAAAAAAAAAAAAATTGAAACAGGAAGCAGGCTTGGGTCATTCCTGTCACTGAGAGGCAATTTCATTTCCTATCCTAAAGCAAACCATCCTAACCAGTGGGTTTTTGCATAATAATGCTGAATAAAACACAACACTACTGCGCTTGCCTGGCTAAGGGCAGTCAAGTTTAGCCCCTCTAGTGGAGGACGATGGATGGTCAGAACTGTTTAAATGAAGTTCTCATTCCTGGGGCTGGGATTTTAGCTGAGCACTGACCATAGTATCACTTCCTGGAAGCTACTAAAAACTCCAGAGTGATCAAGTGTCCAGATGAGCCTAGAGTGGCTGTACCTAACCCTTCCCATTTTCTCTCTCACCCTGAAGGGGAGAAGCTGGAAATACAAGTTCTGACAGGACTTAAAGCCTTAAGCTGGTCTGAGGTCAGGCCACTGTGACCTGGGCCAGCTGCTCACTTTATTCTTGGAGCTTCCCCCATCCTGTCAGGGCCAGCAATGTTAAGCCCCAGAGACAGAATCTAAAGCCACACTGAGCACATACACATTCAGCAGACACAGATAGATTTTTATCTTGGTAAATCTGAAATGCCAATTTGCAAAACTAATACTGAAGATCTCTAAAATTCTTAAAGCCACACACTGCTAGTAAGGTGATTATGGTAACAATATAAGCTCTTGGTATTGTCTTCTCCCCGTGAAGACTCCTATCTTAAGTGGTATCCACTTACTGGACTGAGGGTGGGGGGGTAGGGTGAGCAGGAGTGGAGTGTTTTTTTCCTGCATCTCATTTCTTACAAAAACAACAAATCTTATCCCTTGTAAAGATAAGGAACAAAAAATATTTACATTAGAAACTAGATCTGCCTTTGAGCATGAAAATGAGAATGCGCTTGGCAAAAAGAGACACAAAGATTGCACACACTGACCAGAAAACTGTATAACACTAGTGACAGAAACTATACAAACTGCTTGGGTATCTTGATCAATATAATGCTGAAAACACAAAATAATGATAAAAAAAAAAAAAAGTAGAAAACACCAACATGTTCCTGGTAGGCTATACTGACTATCTGCCCCATCTTGAAAGCCCTTCCTCCTTACAATGAAGAAATTCCAAATACCTTGACAGCTCCTCGGTGTTCAACCTGGTACAGAGCTTGCCGACCAGGCTCCATGAAATCTCCCATCTCCATCCTGCACCTCCTTGACACCATCTCTACAAAGAACCAGTCCTAGACTTATCCCTCAAATACATAATTTTCAGTTCAGATGGAACATGTCTACATCTTAGGGTTAACCTTCTTCCCCCAAATCCTTAATGGGCAGGAACTTTGCCATCCCCAGTACTCTCTACTTGACCCAGATCCGTGTAGGAGCTGAGAGTACAAGGACACTTTCACAGTTTGAAGGGCCCCAAGAATACACAAGTTGTTAAAAAGAAACCTCAAAAGCCCGATGGCTCAACAGGCTTTGGTTCCTTCTAAATATTCTTCACCGGCTAAGAAACCTTTCTTTGAGTTCCCTGTCACCAGCGGCTTCACAAAACTCCTCCTCATAGTATTGGGGATGTGGGAAGCAATACAACAGGCTCTTTGGTATAAACACATCTGTTACATGTTTTTTTCAACAAGCAAATATTTTACTAGGAATATCAACTATTTGCAGGAAGGACTGCCACATGGGAAAAGGAAAAAATAAATCTCATCTAAAAGTGATTGCACATACTTAAAAAAAAAAGAAAGAAAAAAAATGCATATTTAATATTGGCTTGACTCCTCTCACCTGCTTCCCGAATTCTCACAGAAGCAAGGTAGCAATGCACAGTGAGAGAGCCACATGGGGAAAATGCTTCTGTGAGAACTCGGCTGAGAATCCAAAATGGAAAGGGGTAGAGGTGGCAGTAAAAAAGAGAAGCTGCTGTTTTTATTTTTCAGTGTCGGCAGGGAAACTGAGAACAATGCATATACACAACACAGCTATTAATCCTGTTCTGATAAATCCCAGTGAACAGCTTAGGGTCCACGGGGGCTTGCTGGTCCGTCCTAAGGCAAGCTCACTGTAAACTCTATTAACCACTACATTATCATATAAGGCACTACAATAAGGGAAAGAGGAGAAAGGGAAGGAAGAGACACACACTGAACAACTCCTCACCAGACACACCTGTGCAAAACAATTCCAAGGGTCTCCTCTCCTTGCAGGCAATGCCCCTGCTCACTCAGCACTACAGTAATATGCTCTAATATAATTGCAATTAGTTCACATACATTCCAACAAGTATCAGTTCATTTTGGTTTAAATACAATGGAGACATCAATTCCATCTCCGGGGTAACACTGGAGGATCAGAAACACACTAAATACACAATTCAAGTGTAATCACTACACATCTGATTACAAATAACATTTTGGGTTAGCAGGAAAAATTGCTTGTTATAGTCTTCTAATCAATATGTACATATTTAATTATGCAAAATATTAAAACACCACCATTACAAAACTTCTAAAATATTTTTAAATTCAGTAATAAATTTTTAAAATATTTTTTGCAATTCCTACATGCACTTATTATATAAGTCTTAATAAGAGAGCATTCAATTTGCTGCTGGCATACAAAGAAAGCTACTTTAAAGTATAAAAGCTATACACAACGTTTCTTATCCGGTTTCAGATCCTTTAGCTTTCTCCCCAAATAAATCACATAGAATGAAGGGAGAGCTGAGGCAAAGAGAGAAAGAGGTGTATTATTGAAAATTCATACTAATATTCAGGCAAAGCTCATCGATGCCAACAACCTTTAGGCAAAGCTCATCAATGCCAGTATCGCATAATACAAAGAGATTTTGCATATAATAAAACAACTACCACCATACAATAATAACCACCTTAATGGCTTTTCCAATAATAAAATTTAAGCTAAATCAGAGAGAGAAGGACTTTTTAAAAATAATTTAAAAAGAATGCACAGGGTTCATTTAGAAAGAATACCTGGTGCTTTCACGGTAGGTATGGATTCTCTCACACTAAGTTACCAGCAAATGGTGAGCTGCCTTTTTAACACTACTTTAATAATAAACACAGGAGCAACTGAGAGAATCCCAACAGTAACAGAGAGTAGTATGTAACCAGTTTTGCAAAAATAACAATTTCCCACTAAATATAACATGACATGAAAACAAAACTGAAACACTGTAAGCTTAAACGTCCCATTAGCAAAGGTAAAATTTTGAGGAGAAATGCAAGATAGTAAAATACAGACTTGTGCAAGCTGCTCTTAAGATAAGCAATTAAGTCTTGGTTTTTAAACAAGCAGAAAGTAATGATTTTTCTTTTCTTGTTATCAGATTTCAAGTCCTTCTATCAGCATTTTTCCTCTGACCAGCAATTACAATAAAATAAAGTTAAATAAAGAGGAACTTCACTTGTTTTTAAAAGCATTTATAGAAATCAAGTCAGAGAGAGAAAATATTTTTCAAAGGTTAACTTCAGAATGATCTCTCTTCCTTGGTAACTGCAGATGATGGGCATCTGAACTCTTCCAAATACCAAAAATGCTGTCACAAAAATAAAGAATTAAAAAATAGGGCAGACTTTGGGAGACTACAACAATGCAGTCAACACTGAGACAGGTTCCCCAGAGAAAAGCCTTCTGCTTCAGTGGGCCCCTGCAGAGCAAGTTGCTGGCTAAGGAGTTTCAGGAGAGGGTGAGGGAGGAGCTCATCACAGCCCATTAAGAACTCTGACCCCTCCTCCCTCATACTCACCAACTACAAGTAAGAATACTGGCTGATCTTGGTAGGGCTCAGTGGGTATCCAGTGTAAATGGTTGAGCCTCGGGAAGACCCAATGTAAGACTGGGTGGCAAATTGGTGTTGGTACTGAGCAGGGGCCACGCTGGCAGAAGTGAGGAGACTGGGCCCAACACTGACAGGGACCTGGTGCACCAGAGTGCTAGGGTGGGTGGTATACGCTGCAGCATGCCTTGAGGAGCCCTGCGGGGAGAAGAGATGAGCAATGGAGCTGGTGGAGCCCAATGCAGCAGCAGAAGTGGGGGCAGCATACGTATACAGGTGAGGCTGGCTTGGCAGGTGAGCAGGGGCTGGGGCCAGGTGTGGGTGCCCAGTCGAATGTAGTGGGCTGCCATGCTGGAAGGCGTAAGGGGCTTGGGAGAGCGGGGCCACAAACGCCTGCTGCCTGCGGGGGGCAGGGTTGCTGCTTCTCTCTTGCGAGGTTGGAGCTGATGATGATTGCTGGTTCTGGAAGGAGGAAGAAGGAAGTGAGGAATCTTGAGGTCACCCTGGCTCAGGGCACCAAAGGCCAATTTGAGAGTTGAGGTTCTAACTCATACTGCTTCTGGGCTGCCATAGCACAGAATCTCCCAGACTGGCAATGCTGTCAGAAGTCAGCCATCCATCCCTCTGCCTCCTGGCAGAATAGATCGTAACCCAGCCCAGACAGCAGCAGTTTGCTCTCAAGTATGACAGAGGAAAGGGGGAAATCAAGAGTCATAGGGTTACTCACTCCTGCAAGTAAATAACTGTCGACTCAACTCACCCTATTCTGGCATCAGTGACTGAATTTTTCCTAACCTTTCTTCCTTGCCATTGTTTTCTCTTGCTCTCCTCTAAGTTTTTCATATCCCTCTTGAACTGTGGAGCCCAAGACACATGCACTAACTCAAACTTACATTTGCACCTGCATGTGCTCTCTCTCTCTCACACACACACAACCACACAGTTACACCCTCATATTTACACTTTCTCACTACTAGTAGACATCATACAAGCACCAGAATTTCAGCTGAGGAAAAAGTGAACACAAATAGAATAGTGACCCTCCCCACCCCATCAGAGGATCAGATGGGGGAAAAAAGCCCCAAATCCCAGACTCAAGCACCATGTAAGACTAGAACCAGTTGATTAAGTATCCAGAAAGCTTTTTCACTGTCTCTTGCTTCAAGTAAACAGAGTAAGGCTCAGGTTATTTATGACCCAGGAGATAAAGAAAGAGAATCTAGTCTCAATGCATGTGGTGGTGCAGAACGAGGCAAGAACTAAAGCATCCTAGGCACTTTCTAAATTCCACACATTTCTCTCATCTTCCAGGATAGACTAGGGAGGTCTGATGGAAAACCTGGAACGTACATTCTGAACACATTTACAGAGGGAATGAAGAGACACAACACATACAGATATGACACAGGCCATGGAACACCAAATTGTTTGACACAAAAGGGACTTCATTTGGCTTTATTCAGCAGTCCAGCCAGAAGCAGGGTTCTCCAGAGAGTAACAATAGCGGGGGCCCCAAACAGAAGGCAGCAGCCCCTAGTGCTTACCTGGCTAAGGTTGAGTGGCTGTGCTGCGCTGGTCCCCCCGCGCTGAGCTCGATAACCTGTGGGGGTGATACAGCATCCAGATGACTGCCCGCTCACTGAAGCCACTGGCTTGGTCTTACTGCTCAGGAGACCTAAGAAAGGGTCAGGCTTTAGTTATGAGCAGACGTGGACTCAGTATCACTGAGCTAAACCTCAGATGGCATCATATTAATCAGTCCATGTTTGTATGAGGTTTGCAAGAGTTAAGGTTTCATGTGTATCTTATTTCCTCAATTACATTTACACTAGAAGAACAAAAACTGTATTATCCATTTCTTTTCTGTCTTTCTACAAAGCTCCATAAAGATCTTCAAAAGGTTCACTTCAGTAAATATTATCTAATCTCCAGTAATGTGAAAGGTACTATTAGAAATATAAACACAAGTAAGACATGGTCCCTGCTCTCAAGGAGCCTAGAGTTTATGTAGGAAGGGATTAAACAAGTACAGAAATGACAATGTGAAGCTGAGTAAGATATTGGTAATATTTAGGAACATTTAGGTGTCAAAGGGTTTAAAGGAAGACAAGATTATATCTTGTTGGGCATTCACTGTCTTCAAATTCTAAGAAACTGCAGAAAGTGCAGCTGAATATAAGCACGATCAATTTTCAAAATTTTGCTTCCTTCTGTGGTCCCACTAGGAAAACTGGAGCATTTATTCAGTGACTTGTGGAGCAACCTATTTTCTTTGGACCCAATAGTGGACAGAGCTCCTAATAATGTTTCTCAGTAGCCTGGCATCAGGAAGTTTTGCCCTGTCTGCAATGGACAGTTGTCTACTTCTCAGGAGGAGAACCACACGTCACCCTCAAACTAGAACACTGTTTATGTCTTCGGCAGTATTATAATTCATGGTAAAACACTAATTCATAAAAGTACGAAGAGATGGCTATATCGATGCCAAAATTTCACAGTCCTCGCCTTTGGTGTATAGAGTTGCCACTGGAAAAGAGCTGCCTAGACAAGGACTACATTTTTCTGGGCCCCCTTGCCTCTAGGTGGGGCCATGTGATGAGTTTTCACTATTTCCGGGGCTAAAGAGGTTAAAAACTGTGTGTGCCTCCTCCATACTTTCCTTCTCCTTCTGATTGGATGCTGAGGATTCCAAGGCTCTGATCCTTAACTCGCTGCCAGGCCCACCAACCAGGAGCACTTGCACTGGGAACTCACGTGACTAAGAAATAAATTTCTATTATGTTAAGCCACGAAAACTGGGGCTTGTTACTGCAGTTAGCATTTCATTACCCAATAACTGAACCTGGGAACCTAAACCCAGCGTCTCACAGAGCAAAACAGATGGAGGTAATTTGGTTGATAATACAACCCACAAAAGCATCACTGCTATGCCACTGGGCGAGAAAAGATCTAAAGTACATATTGTTTTCCAAAAAAACTTTTGCAATCACTTTTAATATTATCAGTTCCCATTCATTTCTGGATTGTCAAATCTGAATCACCTGTGGCAAAAAAACCTGCCTGTTAATTCTCCCTGCCATCTAACAAAAGTTGTATCTACCTTCTCCCATCAACAGTGAGTGTATTACTGAGTCTACAAACTCACTTTTATATTGATCCAAGCAAAATAAACACAGGAAGATAAACTGAGGGCCAAAAACAATTTCATATCACAAGGAACTGATTTCTGAACTAGGCAATTTTTAGGAAAATCTACACCACTGGTCTGTACCATTGGCAAAAGCAGATTATAGCAAAATACTAAAGATACACACATCGAAGGAGCATTCAACTCCAGCTGTGAACAAACTCACCTGAGGCCTGGGTTGCTACAGTGCAGTCACCAAGCTGAGTTTTCAGTGGAGGTACAATGATGGTGCGGGTGCCAGCGCCATCCCCCACGACTCTGCCGGGACCCTCCGGAAGGGGTCCACTATTGCCCCGGAGAGCACTCAGGGTATCAGTGGAATATGGGCTGCTCAAGGAAGAGTCAGAGTCTGGAGAATCATTGACAGTGACATAACTGATGACATTAGACCTTGCCTTCAGGCCAGAGCTGAGGAGAAGAAAATACATGAAAATTCAACCCCCTTTTAGCAATGTTTCTTTGCTGGTCTCTGGTCTTCCCATAATAAAAATGATGATAATCATGATGATAGTAATAATAACAACAGTAGCAGCAACAAATTTCTGAGTGCTTATTATGCATCAGGCACTATTCTTACACTCTACACATATCTCACAACACTTCCATGATGTAGGTACTTTATCCCTGTTTTGCAGATAAGGCAACTGAGGCAGAGGGAGATGGAGATTAAGAAACTTGACCAAGGTCACACAAGTGATAAGTTGTGAAGACAGGATTCAGATCCAGGACAGAATGACTCCAAAGTACACACCTCTAGCAACTATTCTATGTTGCCTCTTAGCCATTCCCATTCGCAGTTATTTCAACAGCATTCTTCAAACACCACTTTATTTTCATATCACCCTGCTAGGCTATAAATGGTTCTTTACTGTATCTAATCAAACTTCTCACTATAGGTGTTTTTAAAAAATGTTTCTTCACAAAATGATCCCTACCTTACTAACTTTACCTTTTCCTTAATTTTTAATAGGCTTGCCTCCGGTCAAAGCAATCCTGCTGGTTATATAATTTTTGCCAGTACTAGGCCCCTTTTCTTCACTGGAAAGTTAACTTTTTTCTTCCCCAAATCAGTTCAATAACCACTTTCAAAACTTAGTTTCAAGTCTATTTACCATTTGTAAATAGCCATTTGTAAATACCATTTGTAAATAGCCCTTTTGAAGTATTTCATTCTAAATTTACTCTTTCAAGTTCATTTAAACTTCATTTACACGTGACTCTGTTAAGTCTCCTAAGTTACTTTCATGCGTGAATCCTTCCTCCTCAGGTAAAAGTAGAGTTATTGCTTCTTCTATATGCCTAACACCAAAAACACAATGAAGAAGAACACAGAACAATCAAGGCAACTGACTATGTTCACACCAAGAGAGGTGTGTATCATAGTTCTTAAATGTATCCTATCTCTCTTAGTTAACTGCCCAATTAAGGACTTGGATTAAGGTGCTGGGATAAGAGGAAATAATCTGGTACTTAAATTCTTAAACTGAATGACCATATAGCAGAGGGGGGAAAAGAAGGTAGCCCTACTTAAAGTTCTACCTCTTCCAAAGAGGTCTGTTCAGATTAAAAAATTACACGAATTCCATATAATCTCATATCTACCAACTTGTTCCAATTAATTGTTTTTTACATGCTTCTGTTACAGTATCTGTTTTCAGACTCTAAAGTTCCTTAAAGGCAGGGGATCATGTCGGTAGTACATAATGTGCATTCCAAGCCAGAACAGCCTGACAACGTAATCTATACCTTCCATCTAATGTATCTGAACGACTGATTTAACTGATGAACATGTATAATATTACAGAAAACTTGACAATGCTCAGTTATGGAAACTTGAGTGTTCTGGCTCACTCATCCACGGCCATGCTTCCTAAATACCCCTTTTTAGTCCTTCCTTTCATAGCCAAAATTGAGCCACTTGTGTGAAGCCAACAGACTAAGACCAAGGGCAGGAGCCCCAGAGCTAGGGAACCATTCACCTGTCTTACCTATTGGGCTTATATTTGTTGTCCTCTTCCTCATCAGTGTCACTGCGGATAGTGATGACACTCACAGGAGGGCTGGGAGTATCTGGAATGATGATTGGCTGATGCTGATCTTGTACAGGGACTAGGGAATTATAAGAAGATGTGGTACGGAGGGGGCTGCTCCCAACCAGAGAATAGACTTGAGAAGGCAGAACATCCAGAGAGGACCTGTAGGAAAAGGTCACAAGAAAGATCATTCAGTGCTTGGTCCCCAAAACTAGATATCTTTTCCCCAGAACTCTTTCCAATTTACTCTTTGATTCCTTCTTACCAAATCAATAAGCCAATACACTTAACTATAAAAGTCCCAATAAAAAATAAACTAACCACTCTAGCCAGGGTTTCCAGGACAAGAACACCAAAATTAGAATATAGATTTTATTTTTGTATGCCCTTTACCCCGTGGTTAAATTTCACTCTGTGAAGCGGGCAGAAAACTAAAAACATCAGCCAAAAGAAGGCTGGATTCAAAGTGGCAGCAGAGAGAAAGGATCAGCATAACCAGAACACCTCTGTGTGCATGCCCGAAGGTTAGCTCTTTTCAATTTGGCAGCTTCTTGCTGCTTCATACCGAAAGTGTCTATACTCCAACACTCTAAATGCCAGGCGACATATCTTTCAAACTGGCAATTTTAACTATCAGCCCTAACAGAGACTTACTTAGAAGAGACTGGAGCAGACTGCTTATTCTTCTTTGAAGGGAGGGAACTGGATTGTTGCTGTCTGACAACATGGGCAACGCCAACATTAAGGGGCTGAGCAGTGGCCAATGTCACATGGTTAGTCAGCAAGGATGGCTGCTGCATAATAGTGCTGTACTGGTTGCCATGAGAGTGGGCATTCCTGTATCATCAGAAAGAGAAGTACGAATGCTGAAAACACTGGGAAGTCAGGACCAAATAGGTACTAAAAGCAATTAAAACAACCAAATAAAGCTGTGTTTTATTTTTATAGTTGGGCACCTGGATTATAAGGCTTTAGGGGTTTTCACTGTATGGTTTATTGCATAACACTTTCTTTAAATCTGAAGTAAATAATTTCTGAACTTAGAACCTACTGTTTTCCTGCATTCAAAGTTTTCTTGTAACTCCGTCTCCTAGCCTGATATGGATTCTTTTCTTCAAGGATTTCACACAGAGATAAATCTCTCCTTTCCTTTACCTTCTTCCTGTCTCACCAAATCCTCAAGTGGTCCTTCCCTCAGGGACCTGTCCTTGCAAATTCTCCCAGAGAGGAACACAGGGCACTTGCCTCCAGTCTGTGAGCTGCTGGCCACTGCCCATGGCCTCTGGAATCACTGCAGTGGGCTGGACTGAGTTGTGTAGAGCTACCCCAGGCAACTGTTGCCAAGTTGAAGGCAGGAGAATTTGTTGGGTTCCTCCAGGCCAAGCCTGCTGTAAGGAAACAAACACAAAAAGATCCAGACTTGACTCACTCTTGGCTTTTTCTTCTGTTTTTTAGATGAAAGAAAAATTAATAGCTTAAAAGAAGTTTCTTGTAGATTGTTAACTTGCAGAGATTTAAAAAAGGAAGGTCAGAGGGGCTCAAGGTTACAAGTCTTATGAACAGGGAAAAAGAACACGCTGCCTTCTCTTGGCCACCTCCATAACCTGACCACCAGGGTATTAAAGAAAAGAAGATCCCTGTGGTTAAGAGTTTCTATTATACTGCAGAGTAAAGGAATCTGAAAGTTCAGAAGTAAGCTCTAGTTAAATGCTGGAGTAACATTTTTGCAAAGAGTCTAAAAACATCCCAAGAAAGAGTTAAGACAACTCCCTTGAGATTAAAAATAGGAATTTAAAAATTTGAGTGCCAATCAGATAAAAGACATCAGGTCAATTCAACCCATAAAACAAAGAGGAGAATTGTTCCTTTTTAAAAGGGTAGTCCTTGGAAAATGGAGCCAGATGTGGATGACCAAAGGCCAAAATCCTTTGGCAAACAAGCTTAATGCCAGCAAGAGAAAGCTAACTTCATCATTTATAGCCATGTGATAGCATTTTTAAAAAATGCAATAAGAAAAATATTTAAGAAATAGATGCGGAGAGTACCATATTTTGTTTTTAGTAGTTTCCTAAATATGCATCATTTGTAGAAACATAACTCGACATAAAAACTAATCACTAAAAGAAAATATATTGTTTGTAGTTCTTAACAAGCCATGCCACTTGCAATAAATAGCAACAAATATGTTTTCTGTACTTCTTACGGAAATTGTGGCATTTCCTAGAAAAATGGGAACAGATTTGAAAGTCTGCTTTTTAAACCTGAATTCCACAGTACAATCACCTACAATGCTTGGGTACATATGGTTCTGTTTCTGGAATTCCAAACTGCAAGGCCATCAACACACTGTTTTAAAAATATTTCTGCAAGTAACAGATCCACTTGTTACAAATACCGGTTCCAAACAAGAAGCCTTCAAATCAGAGAAACTGCAAACATGTCTGCTACCATAAGCAGAATTCAAAACAAAACAAAACAAAACAAAAAATAAGAGAAGTATGTTAAGTCACACCATGCGTCTTTCCATAAGCCAACACCTGCACAAGACAAAGCATGTAGTTTAATACAAAGCAAGAAATAACATTTCAACGTGAGGCAGAAATCTGGCGTTCCAAGCGACGAACTGTTTTGACAGAGGAAGAACAAAAATATGCAAAGCTTAGCAAATGGCTAGTGCAAACTTAAGAGAAGCAGCAAAGGAGAAGTGTCAACTAACATTCCCAACCTCAAAACTACAGGTGTGCAAGTTAAAACCAGTGGCTTGGATCAATCAAGTTGGAAATATATCTGACTCCCTCACACTCAGGGCTTATGCTTATGATGTAATTAATTTGGCAGTGACAAAGACTCTTAAATTGAAAACCAAAGAAATTCCAGCAACTAAAGTATGTATTCTGAAAGTGTTTTTCACTCACACGAGTCCTTGAGAAACAACAAAAGAAATTTAAAGCCACTCTGAAAGATGAACAAATATCAGGGGTCAACAGTATCAATTAGGTTTTCGAATGCTTATCTAATTTTAAATTTTAAATGATAAAATGCCAGATGTCAAATAAATAATTCTAACTCCCCCAAATAAAACAAACACATCCAAAAATCACTATTAAGGTTACAATTGCTGAAATATACCTCAAAGTCCTATTTGTTTGTTTTCCTATCTCTAAAACCCACACTACATTTGCTGCTATATTTAATAAATTTTCCCCATGACTTTTGATAACAAAGATATTCTTACATAAAGTTTTTCAGTATAAATAGGTCTTTTGTATAAAGACCTATTTGTAAAATAATTAATTTCTCCAAAACCCCTATAAACGAGTTCACCTTTGATTTCAACCAACAAATGAAATATGATCTAAAAAGGCTCTAAAGGGAAGATGTTTAAATGGAAGATATTAGCTGTCACTGATCGTAAGTGGCAAAGAGTTATCTTCATGTGTTCAGAGACGGAAAGTTAATGTCAACTAATAAGGAAATAAAGTAAGAGCATCTTAAACATTTCTACATACACAAAAGTTTTAGAAGCTTAAAACAGTCAATAAAGAAGGAAGCTAACTTGCCAAGGAGTTCCAATTTTGGCCATCCGGTACCTGTAGCAGAGCCAAACTAAAGGCCATTTCCTTCATTCTCAAGGTTCACAGGGTAAAAGATAGGGCAGAGAAACAGATAACAGTGTTGAAGCTCTTCTGAGGCTACACCAAGAGCTTTTATCACACTAGGCTGGCAAAGAAGAATCAAGGGGTCTGACCCCTTTCAGAGCCACACTGAACATCAGAGTCAAACAGTGCTTCAGCAAATGTTGGGGAGGAAAACAATGAGACATTAAAGATGTAGCAAGAACACAGCCACAAGATGGCACATGCTTCCATGCCCTCTGCAAAGACTAAGTTAAAAAAATTTTTTTGGAAAAATGAGAAAACCAGAAGAAAACAGAACAAAAACAAACAGGAAAAAGTAAAAAAAAAAAAAAGAAACCAAAGAAACTCCGTTAGTAACACAATCAAGTGAGGGGAATTACCAGTACAGCGGCAGTCTGTTCAACCAGCGCCGGCCGGCCGGCTGCGCAGCTCAGAGTAAAGGGCACCGCATACTGCGGTGTGATGGTGGCTACTTGAGGGTGGAGAGTTGCTACCATTAGTGGTGTACAGCTTCCCTGAAATGTAGATTAGGCAGGTGAGTGAAACAAACACGGAGGCAGGTTATCTGGATTCAGAAGGGTTTTCATTCCCCCCAAGTTATTACCAACAATAAGCAGTAGTTTCATATCACTTAAAATGCATGTACCAAACACAACTTTCCCCTTCAACTCCGCACAGCATTGGACCACTAGGTCAAATGTCAATGGCCTAAAGCAAAAAAGTATGGGAATCCTTCTTGGGCTGGATTCAGAGGATCAGTTCTAAAAAACTCAGTTAACAAAGGCACGTATTAAGAATTCTTCCTCTTCCTACTCACAAAATCAGGGTTTTGGATTTCAGATTTGCTATGTGTCACAGGCCACAAACATTTATACACAGAATTAAAAATATAGTATTTGTTGCTTATATGAATATTTCATGAGTTTCTTGACCATCTTAGCTGCGTTTTGCATGGCAGGGATAAAGTTTTAAACCTTTCTACAGCCTAGTTAAACACAAGGAATGAAGGAATGTAATACTCGAAGAGGCATCCTGATATAATCCAGCCTCTCAACTGTGATGAAATTCTCAAAGAGTGAGTAATGGGGACACTAAGAGAGCAAAAGGGGAACCTTTTACTTTTAGAATCAAAGTGTTGTTACATGTGTCCTATACCTTTAAGAGCATCAAGATAAAAAATTAACTTCATCCCACAAAATTAAATTTACTCAGTAGACAATTTCTCAAAGTCTGGATATTTATGTCTCCAAGTCTAAGGAAGTCACTGGCAGAGTTGCAATAGTGTTAGGAATGAGTATGTCATTCCATTATAGATGTTTCATTTTAAGTCCACTGAATCGTGACCAAGAAAGATCTTACAGTCAAAGCAAATATCATTTTCTAGGACAAAATATCTGATTCTCAACAGTGCTTCAGAGAACTTCAGCACTATTGAGTATCCAAGCTGCTCTGTCTTTTACCTGTGTAAGAACTCCCGACTGTATCTGTAGTGGCTGAGCAGCTGGTGCCTGGGGTACAATTGGCACAGCATTATCCATCCTCACAGGGAATCCAGAATGCTTTGTTGTTGCTTGTAGTCCAGCTGTAAAAAGTAACATCACAGTTATATTGCTTTGCTAGGTCTGGGGATACTGCTTGTTTGGGGGTTTTTGGGTTTGTTTTTAGCTTTTTGGTTCGAAAAATCTACCACCCAGGTTTTAGTTCTAGACACTTAAGACAAAGGCGTTTCACCAAAGTCTGGGAAGTTAAGAAAAGGGAGACTTGATTCCCTTCAGGTTGGATTAATGGAAAGATGCCTGACAGAGGGAGGGCTGGCTTCAGGAAATTCAAAACTTTTTTTTTTTATCCAACAAAGCTTAAAACACAACACTCATCCCACTCCCATTAACAGCAGAGGCAAAAACAAACAAAAAACCTTCACTTAGTAAGTTATGTTCAGCTTTTAATCCTAGAGGGAAAAAAAACACTTAAGCATTTAAAAAGTGTAATCTATTAAAGGCAAAGACTTTATAACTTCTGGTTAATTAGATAAGGAACATTATGAAAAGCTCAATAATTTATTATCTTGGTTACCCTTTTATTTAGACTATTTTAAGGGGATGTTTTTACCCAACTGCTCAAAAATATATAACCTAGTTCACAATTTAGTCATATATTTTATCTTTAACCAGTATGTGAACTGAAGGAATTACGCCTAGGATAAAAATATTTTAAAAGCAGACATTGTGGTTTACAGAAACACTTTTTTGTACGTATTTTAGAAATCTGCTCTCGTCACTGACAGCTTTCTAAAGCTCTTCTCTAGCTAATGGAAAGCTAGGAAAATTAAGAACTTTTTGCTGCCTTTAGAACAGTGACCATGTCTCTTTATCATTTTATTCATTATCCTCTGGGCACAAATGTTGAATAAATGTTTCCTGCAATCAGGAGTATCTCATTCTGGGGAAAAGAAGGGCTCAAGATAGTTCTCCCTTTTGCCAAGACTTGAGAAGAGAACCTTCAAAACTTTCTTTTAAACCTACCCTATCAAGGCTTTCAACGTAAAGAATTTAAGTTTCTATAATGCCTCTTGATTCACTGATGCTTGCATTTTGTTAAGTGAGGATACAGCCATTTTAATTAGAATATTCCTTCAGTGACACTTTCTAGGCTATCACCAACTAATTTCTCTGAATATTACTATGGAGGTATCAAATGAGCATAACTCATAAACTCTAATATTGTTGTTTTCAGCAAGCTAAGTCTTCCAATTTTGCATTTCAGTAATTTAATTTAGTAACTAATTGTCACATAGGAAAACATAATCCAGAAATGTACAAAGTAAAAGAGACTAGTAAAATCAGAATTACAACACTCTAATAATAACTTTTTTAAAAGTGCTACTTACATAAAAAGAAAAGGAAACAAATCCAGGTATCCAGATTAAAAAAAAAAAATTGCCAGCCATTCTTCCTAAGGCAATGCTATCTAATCAGAAAGCTAAGTAACATCAAGGATTCTTGTCTATATTTCCATGGCTAACTACAAGACAACATTATTGCAATAGCCTCCTATGGCAAAATTTAAGAAGAAATGTTCACTATAGAAGCTCATCTTTGTGTCCCAGGATGATGAAATAAAAGAGGACAAAATTACAGAATTATAGTTTCCACTGAGCAAAATGTCTATTTTGGTCAACTGGAATACTATAGAAAGTAGTATTTATATACTGACCCACAAATGTGACTCTAAGTAAGTATTAGATTGCTATAGTAATTTAGGCTAAGCCACAGCAGTCAAGCTAGTTTAAAACTAGCTTTTGCAGGGAACCCCAGGTGGAAACAAAGAATTAACAAAAGGCAACCCTTTGGGAAGGTTCTCCCTGAACCCTGAACTTGGATTAAAGTTTTGTTTTTATTATTTGTTTTGTTTTTTGTTTTTGTTGAACATAGCCCTTTAAATTAAAAAAAACATGAAAGTATGGCAAGAAGAGTAAAGCTGTCAAATGGATGAGGGTCTATTCTCCTCTAAGTGTAGGCATCTTGTGAAAGAGCAGATGGTGAAAGAAAAGTAGGCAACCTGGTACAGAGGCCTGCTGGGCAGAAACCAGCATATGGCTGTGGTTGGCAAATGAACTGACAACTCCCTACAGCTCTTTGAGTTTAGACACTGAAAGGCAGTACAGAGTATAACACTTCAAGATGTATAAGCTATGGGCCCACTGCCTGGGTTCAAAATCATGGCCCTACCGCTGACTGGGCATAAAAACTGGGCAAATGAGGGAATCACGATCAGTTTTCTCACCTATAAATTGGGCATAATGACATTATCCACTTCCCAGGGTTGTCTGTGAGTATGAATACATACATGTAAAAGCACTTAGAACATTATCTGGCATGTAGTAACTAATACATATCAGTTTTCATTACTGTCATCACTTTCATTTTAAAACTCCCTTTCATTTGTAAATTTTAAAATTTGCTCTATCTAGCTCCTCAGGTTATTTAGACTTCCTAAATAGGAAAAAAATTTCCAAAGCTTATACTTCCCTAAATATACCAAAAGGGGTTAAACCACTTTCCCCCTCTACCTCTTCTCCTTACATTTTGTTTTGTTAAAGGAACTAAAAGTTCTTCTGCCTCATCTCTTAAATATCATCTGAGAAGAAGCAGAAAACTTCAGTTGCACACCTGAAAAGTATTCCAATGAAACTCACTTTGGGAAAGGTGAAGGGGAGAGGGGTGGCTATTTGCTAAGTTCAGTAGAAGAATCACTCAACATATGACAACCCAAAGTATAGAATTTACTGTTATGAAGCATACGAAAAAAATAATTGGGTAAATTAGGCTAAATTTGCATTTACAGGTTTTGAATCTGCTCCTCCTCTCTCCCTGTGGTTTCTCCCTGATTTACACTGCTATCACTCTCCTGTACTCCCGGTAATCTCTCAATCTCCCCTAGCCCCTCTTTTCCTTCTGTTTGCTCTGACTCTGTCAGAAACCAAACAAATAAGAGTCACAGTCAATAAGTAGCTGAAGTAAAAAGATAAAAATGCTAACTGCTTCTGTGTGAACTGCTATGAGAAGCCTGAATCCTGGTTTATTCCCAGAGGGCATGACATTGACTTTCTATTGGGAAAGTCAAGATGTCATCAGAATATATCCTTAAAATAATTTATTTAACCTTTTAAATAGCTCACCAGATCAATAAATACGGAACAACGAGAAAATGAGGAAGGATGGAAATGTAAAAATTAAAATCTTATTGCAACACATCAGGTGAGAGCCCCCTTCTTCAGCTATTCTGTTCCTCTACTGATAGGAGTTTGCAGGAACAATATAATTCATAAGCTGAAGCAGATAATCTTAATGCCTTACCCACACAAATACCTCAGCTTGTAGAATTTTTCAGTTCAATAATGATCTTTACTTCTGAATGTAACTTAAGAGGTTTCTACATTCTTAAACATGATTTTTACATTTTTTAATAGAATTACCTTTTATTTGGAATACTAATTTTATTTTATAATGGAATGATACAGGGAATAAGATTCAATATATAGCAGTTCTATTTCCAACAAGTTTTTTTCAAGATGTATATACTCTGAACATTGAGAGATACATGTTTATGCTAGATATAGGACATCAGTACAAGGTCTCAATGGGCAAGAAAACTGGTTATCAGGCAGTTCAAATAAGGAAACATTAATTGAATGCCTATGTGTCAGATAGCATCATAATTAGACAAATAACCAACGTAAAAAAGATCAACCTACTTCAGTTATCTTCATAATCAAAGACTGAGTTTAAACTTGTCAAAGATCAAAACTAAACAACTAGATACTTACTTAGGATCTGCCTAAAGCAGGTAGGTCTGATATATACCATATGATATAGGAGTTTCCCCACTTACTTTGAAAAGCAGGTGGACATACTATAAATGTTTGTTGGAATGGATCTGTCTGAGTGCAAATCTGGGTGGTTCCAGGCTGCAAGGAAACACCCTGCTGGGCAACTCCAGGAACTGGTGCTGCAGATGATGGGTACAAAGCCGACTGGTAGTTTAGCAGTGAGACATCTGAATTAGCCAGAGAAAGAGTAGCAGCTGCTGCAGTAGAACTGGAAGCTAGAACACTGGCCTAAAAACAAAAGGATACTGGTATAAACATTTTTACATACATAGATTCTATCCAGAAAAACTAACAATGAAGTTTTAAAATGTAATGTTAACTGTCTTTGAAATAACTCTCTGCTTAAGAAATTCTTCCTATCTGTTAAATTTAAGGTAGATTATAAAGCTGAAAAAGAAAACAAAGAATAAAAAAAAAGTCCTGCTCTGGTTGAGGCTATATAAATAAACCCCTACTTCTTCTTTCTTTGCAAAAAGTTACTGGATGTGAGATCCCACCAAATCTCATATGATCTTCCATTTAGAAAGTAGACCTAGCTAAGAAATTAGGAAACTTCCATCTTCAGAAACAAACTTAAATGTAAATATCACTGTTTGGCAAACAAATGCAAAACCACTCTTAAAGTTAATTATTGGAATTCACAGAAACAAAGAGTAGATCAGTAGTTGGTGGGGCAGGGTAGGAGATGGCTGGAGAGGTGGTCAAAGAGTACAAACTTCCAGTTATCAGATGAGTAAATTCTGAGGACCTAATATACAGCATAGAAAAAAATGATTGGGAACACCTTTCGATACATGTAATGAGAGCTATCTAACAAAAAGAGAGTCATCTGGCTGAACTCAGTACAATCAACAGCAGTAAGTAGTACAGAAGCCAGGTTCCACTTATTTGGCTATGCTAAGACTATGAGGGCATGGATTAGGCCTTTGTTTTTAATTTTTGTCAGCACATGATGTGTAGGTATTATCAGTCTGAAAATTCTTACGAAGCTACAAGACCACCAAAGCAAAGACTGGTTTCTCTACCTCACCCTGTACTCTTACTAGTTTTTATCCCACTTAGGTCTGAGTTCCCAAAATCATTTACTGAATACCTGATTGTGCACTGTATTGAGTTGGTTGCTGAAGCTCATGGTTAGATTTGTGCTTGTATTTGGGGCAACATGCGTGGTGAACGGACTCTTGATCTGATTCACTGTATCATACATGTGAACCCTCCGTTTGCAGATCTCCATGTTCTGAAAACAAGACTTAACACTGAAAAAAGAGATTAAAAATTCAATGAAAAAAATGCCGAGATTTAAACAGATAGCAAATAACTCAAGATAAATACAGATTAATGGTTTTTTACCCCTGAGTACTTTCAGAGAAAATGAACCAAGAGTTTTTATAACCATAAAAAGGAAAAATACACATCTAATTTTTTTTTACACATCTAATTTTTAATTTCATGATTTTTCAATGAGAAGGAAAAGCATCAGTAAGCCAAATATGCAAGTATCAAAGCCACTACTCTTGTGATACTTCCATTTAGCTGTAAGATGGTAACTCAACAGAAAACCACATCATGGCAAAATGCCCCAGACCATACTATACTCACTGATTGCTATGTGGAAAATCCAGAAGGTGAGTCATTGTCACAAACTGATGGTTAAGAGTTTTCAGAGGAGTAATTCTCTTATCCGCATCAATTGTTAGCATTTTTTTTAACAGATCTATGTATTCTCTTCGATCCGCCTTCTCTGCCAACATATCTGTTCCCTCTAAGTCTGTGGACATGTTCACCTTACAAGGAAAATTTAGAAATATTATACTTCATCACTCAACCTTTAATGCTGACATTTAACATGTGCACTATGTATACATATTTATATATATAATATTCATATGTATAATATGTGTGTGTGTGTGTGTGTGTGTGTGTGTGTGTATATATATATATAGCTCAAGAGAAAAACCTGAGGAAATTTTTCACAAATGGAAGCTCTTCTTATACTGTCTAATTAAAATCTTCAATTTGGTACAGTTTGTTGGTAGAATAAAGCTGAGTAAGCTCTTTTCATTCAAAATCCAGATCAAAGAAGTTAAGTAAAAATGATTGTTATTACTTAAATATAGTTTCTATTGCTGAAAAGATTAAATGACATAGTATGTGTTTAGACAGAGTTTGGAACAAAAGCACTAAATAAATGTTAGCTCTTATGTAAGTATTTATTTAGTAGAAAAAATGGACAAGAAAGGAACCTTCGTAAATAATATTTCAAAATACTGACATGCAAAAGACTAGTTAAGCAAAAGCAAAGGAGAAATATATAAATTCTAAAAATATCCTTTGCTAGGATTCAAACATTCTTTTAATATGTGGAAGAATATTAATGTATTTATGTAAAAAATGAAAACATATATTAGACGATAACAAATTGAATCTATCTTTAATATAACCAATGGAAGTGTATCTCTGATTAAAGAGATACATAAATGTCTGGCTTTCTGAAACTTTCCATGCTTACCTGAGCCATATCATCTAAACAATTAAAAATGTACTTTCGAGCTTCTTTTGATTTGATCCCAGTCTCCAATTCATGTTCTTCAGGTGTCTACAAAATACAGATTTTTAAAAAATTCCATCTGTATGTTTTCACCTCTTATTCTAAATTAAAGTCAGAATACAGAGATACAAGTGTTGTCACCTTGCCAACCAGAGATCACAAACGTGAAAGTAATTTACAACAAGAAAATCTTCCGGTAGAGAGATGGGACCTTGATACCTGGCCACCCTTTCAACAATGATAAAATAAATGTGCAAGCAATGATGTAGCACAGTTCCTGAAGAATGTCAGTTAACAAGAAACATTACCATTTTTCTCTAAAAGTTACTTTCAAATGAAACAATATTTCAAATACTAACTATTCAATAGGCTCAGAGACAGAGTCACTGGGTTAATCAAATTACTCAGACATCTATTTGTTTTAAGAAAATAAGTAAGGTCTTAATATGGGCAGTTATAAAATTGTGTTGTTTTGTCATATTTATTGAGAATTCTCTAAAAAACAGCCACTACTAAATTACTCTAGTTCTTCCTATCACTTAATGATAAGCACTACTCTCCATACCCCCTTCTTAGCTGCTGATTCAAATATATAAAATAACCTCAGCCAATTGAACTGGCATTTAATGTTTTGTTTTTTTAACTAAGGATAAGGCCATACGGGTACAATGATATAATTTCTCAAAGTATTTGCTCCTGCAAACGAAAATTCCCACTGTCCCCCCTTTTGCCCCCCTCCACCTCAAGAATTTAATAACTAAACTTTGAATTCAAATTGGAATTAAGGAGTACAGGAATGAATAGTATAGTATAGCAAGGGAGTCAGACCTTAAGCCTCCACAGTGGGTACCCCAAATTAGGATCTCTGTTGAAAAACCTGGTTGTTTTTGTTCCGGCACTGAGAAGATATTCAGCTGGCAGGCCTTGTGTTTGTGAAATGTAACGAATCTGAAATGTCAAAACCATCAAAACATTGATTTGGAGTGAAAAGGTAAATTATTAAAAACTTTTACACTAAAATATTATAAATATTAGCTCTAGTCAAAAAAAAAGAAAGGTACTGCAAAGAAATTAACTATTTGATCAATACAAATGAAATTTATCTGTAGATATATATGCTAACCCACTCACAGATAATTCCCAAATATTTATTCAGTAACTTCCTTGTTACTATACCTATTATTTACAAGGAAAACTCAGTTTTGAAAATTTTCTGTGTGACCTTTTTTTTTGGTAGATTTCTGATACAGAGTTCAAAAAACTATAAGAAATTTCTAGGACAGAACAGAATAGTTTCCAACAAACTATTTCATGGATTACCAAGGTTTTGTTTGTTTGTTCATACATTATCAAATTTAAGAGATTAGGAAAAAATTTCCATAAACCTCTTCCTTCCTTGGCTACTCTAGCTCTTGTCAATTGTCCCCACTCTAAATTGCTCATACCATAAAATTAAACAATTTAGTTTCTCTATCCCCCCATCAATAAAAGGCAGGTACTATGTTCATTCATTCAATTTTTATTTTTATTTTTAGTTGCATTAGGTCTTCATTGCTGTGCATGGGCTTTCTCTAGTTGTGGAGAGCAGGGGCTACTCTTTGCTATGGTGCACGGGCTTCTCATTGCGGTGGTTTCTCTTGTTGTGGAGCACAGGCTCTAGGCGCACAGACTTCACTAGCTGTAGCACGCAGGCTCAGTAGTTGTGGCTCGCGGGCTTACTTTCTCCGTGGCCTAGAGAAATGTGGGACCTTCCCGGACCAGGGATCGAACCCGTGTTCCCTGTATTGGCAGGCGATTCTTAACCACTGTGCCACCAGGGAAGTCCCCATTCAATATTTATTGAACACCTACTTTGAACTAGACCAGCAGTTCTCAAAGTGTGGTCTGGGGAACACTTAGGGGTCCCCAAGATCCTTTTAGGGAGTCTATGAAATATAAACTATTTTCATAATAATACTAAGAAGTTATTTGCCTGTTTCATTTCTTTCTCATGGGTATAGAGATTTCCAGAGGTGATGTGTGATGATGTCACTGCTCTGATGGCTAATGAGACATGTGCCTGTATATTCTTGTGTTTTAAAAGTGTCCCAGTTTTGGGACTTCCCTGGTGGCACAGTGGATAATACTCTGCGCTCCCAATGCAGGGGGCCCAGGTTTGACCCCTGGTCAGGGAACTAGATCCAACATGCATGCCACAACTCAGAGTTTGCATACCACGACTAAGGAGCCCATCTCCCGCAACTAAGGAGCCTGTGTGCCACAACTAAGAAGACCACCTGCTGCAACTAAGGAGCCCACGTGCCACAACTAAGGAGCCCACCTGCCGCAGCTAAGACCCAGTACAACCAAATAAATATTTTAAAAAATAAAAATAAAAGTTTCCCAGTTTTATTGTTCACATTTCTGTTTGCTTTCACAATTCTCCCTATCCAAAAAAGCAATCTGCTTCTTTCCTGACCTACTGAAAGTAAAACAAGAGGTAATTTTTTTAACCATCCCCCCCTCCACATAAGAATGGCTATATTTAATGACGAAATTAGAAAGAAACTTTTAAGCAAGGAAATCTTACTTCTCACCTCTCCACCCCAAAAATTTCAGTTTTAATTTCTAATGCAATATATATTAATAGATATAAGCTACATAAACAGGGCTCTTTGGGGTCCTCAACAATTTTTTAAGAGTGTAAAGCAGAGGTCAGAAAACTATGGCCTACAGGCCAAATCTGGCCGGCCGTCACAAGACAATTTTAGAAAACAGCAGGATATTACTCTGAATCTGTGAGAGGTACCTAACTGGAAGCCAAAATACAGCATTGGCAAAATAGAAAAAAAAAAAAAATTGATGTGGATGAGAACATTTTAAATGTGAACTTCTTTTCCATACAAAAAGGGAATTTAAAATCCAGGATAAAATCTGTACAATGAAATACTATGCAGACATTTTAAATGATAGGGTAAAAGTATATTTATCGACATTGTAAAGAAAGATATTTCATAATATACTAACTGAAAAAGCAGATTACAAATTAAATATGACCTCACTTAAAAAAATTACACTTCACTGATTCTAAGAGGCACATTTTTTCACATTAACATCTCTGAAATTAGGATATGTCTTAAAACTGATAGCCATGATAAATCATGGTTTAATTGGAAGCATTCTTTCTTAGAGGTACAGAAAAGTAGTTCATCTCTCAATCAACAGTGTCTTAGATTTGATGAAACACAGTATATGTATTCCTCTATGTCCATAAGTTTATATATGAAACATAACTATATGTAGCACATATTCATTCTTTCAGTAAGTACTTATTAAGCCAGGCAGTAGTGATTGTTAAAATAGACATGGTTCTTGCTCTCATAGACTTTGCAGTCAAGTGAGGGAAACAGACACTGAATGCATAATTCAAACTGAATTGGCATCCTGAAGAAAATAAACAGGCTTCTATAAAAATACATAACAAAGGAACCTGACCTAGACTGGGGACTGGTGAGGAAAACATACTTGAAGAAGTGACACGTTAGCTAATAAATGAGTAGGGACTGACTAAACGAAATGAATGGGTGGTGGAGAAGCATTCCAGACTAAGAGAACAGTATGTGTGAGGGCCTGTGCTAGAAGGAAACATTCTTAACCAGTGCTGAAATGATGCCAGTGGGGCTAGTGCAAGAAAAGCAAGAAGAAATGGTATAAGATCAAATCTTGAAAGGAAGAGAGGAAGAGGAGAACAACCCAGGTAGAGGCTCAGAGGCCATATTAAGGATTTAGCCCTTAATTCTAAATCACGGGAAACCACTAAAGAGCAGGGGAGTGGCATGATCAAATTTGTGTTCTGAAAAAAAAACACTCTGGAAAAAAGACTAGAGGGAGGCCAGAGTAGGTAAAAGGGAGGTTGTCTAGTAGCCCATGTAAGTGATGAAGACAGCCTGGACGAGGGTAATAGCAATAGGAAAAAATGAGTATAATCAAGAGGCATTAGGACATACATGGTCAGGAGATACATGCATGTCCATACATGCATGTGCACACGTGTGCGTGCATGTCCACTCTCTCTCTCTCACACACACTCTCTCTCTCTCTCTCACACACACACACACACAAACTGCAAAACTACATTTCCCTTCATAGAATTTATCTCAATTGTACTGTATTATTATTTGTGTGATTTACTTAATGTCTATTTCCCACCACCAAACTATAGCCTCCATGAGGGCAAGGACAATGTTTTATTCAGCACTGTATCCCCAGTAACCAGAGTACCTATGACAGTAGTCAATGAATACATAAAGAAAATTAATAAATTAAAATATATAAATAAATACAAAATATACCAAAACGTAACAGGTTACCTTTGAGGGGTAGAACCACTAAAGGTTGAAATTTTTGTCTCTTGGCTTACTGCATCTTTTCTAATTTCTCTACAATAATGCACTTACAATATTAAAACATTAAAAATGTTTAATATTATAGAATGAAAAGAGTTAAACTGTGAAAGTAGAATGGGAACTATCATACAGATACTGCTTTTCACATAGCTTAAAATAATGCAACAACAAAGGCCCCACCTTACCTTTATGCAAACAGAAAGTATTATTGTCATTGTTTGTTTGTTTGTTTTTTGGGGGTTTTTTTTGCGGTACACGGGCCTCTCACTGTTGTGGCCTCTTCCGTTGCGGAGCACAGGCTCCGGACACGCAGGCTCAGCGGCCGTGGCTCACGGGCCTAGCCGCTCCGCGGCATGTGGGATCTTCCCAGACCGGGGCACGAACCCATGTCCCCTGCATCGGCAGGTGGACTCTCAACCACCGTGCCACCAGGGAAGCCCTCCCTTGCTGCTTTTAATGTTTTTTCTTTGTGTTTAATTTTTGACAGTTTGATTAATATGTGTCTTGGCGTGTTTCTCCTTGGATTTATCCTGTATGGGACTCTCTGTGCTTCCTGCACCTGCTTGACTATTTCCTTTCCCATGTTAGGGAAGTTTTCAACTATAATCTATTCATATACTTTCTCAGACACTCATAGAATTAGCAAGACACTCAGCGATTCTACTTCTAGCTTTATACCCAAAGAAACGGAAAACAGGGACTTAAACCCTGGTACACCAATATTCATAGCACCATTATTCACAACAGCCAAAAGGTGGTAACACCCCAAGTGTCCATCAACAGATGAGCACATAAAAAAACGTGGCATATATACATATACATACACACACACACACACACACACACACACACACACATACATATAGACATACACACAATGAAACACTGATCAGCCATAAAAAGTAATGAAGTTCTGATACAGGCAACAGCATGGATGAAAAACATCATGCTAAGTAAAAGAAGCCCAGCACAAAAGACCACATATTGTATGTGATGAATATGCTATGCTAGCATAGGCAAATCTATACAGACAGAAAGTAGATTACTGGCTCCCAGCGTGGTGGTGGGGTGGTTAGGGAAGAATGGGTACTGACTGCTAGTAAGTACTGGGTTTCATTTTAGAGTCATGAAAATGTTCTAAACTGATTATGGCTATGGTTCACAACCCTGTGAACATACTAAAGACCACTGAGTTGTACACTTTAAATGGCTGAATTATACAGTATGTGAATTATATCTCAATAAAGTTGTTTTTAAAAAAACTCAGCTGTAAGAACAAGGATCCTGCCACAGGAATCTTTCTATATAAGCAAAGATGCATCAAGATAAAGTATTCCCAATCCTGCTCTACAACAGCAACACCCTATTTATTCATTATTAAGCATGGGAAAAAAACAACTTTCTCCTACAACCCATTTTCACATCTGTGCACCAGGCAAAAATTCTCAAAACTACTATATCATTTCTTTACAAGGTAACCCCCCATTGTACCTTAGCTTCTAAATCTAATTTTATTTGGTTCCACTTCCTAGGAATATTTACAATGCAATCTGTTTACTAAGGTTGAAGAGATGCCACAAAACATTTGGCCTAGGAATGGCACTTTAGAGGCTATAATTGCTCGGAGCAAGTTTTCTTAATCGGGGGGTCCACGAATTCCCTAACTTTGTATATAAAACATTGTGAGCATATTTTTCTGAGAAGATCCATAGCTTCATCAGATTCTCAAGAGTCTAAAACCGAAAGAGGAGAATCAATGGACTGGTTCAAGTAACTGTGGTTTTGCATCATTTAATCTCCCTCACACTTCTTTGTTGTTGTTGTTAAAATAAGGAAGGTGGTTCACGTCTCACAAGGTGGATGAAAGACTGAAAAATTACAAAGCTCAATGTAACTGGTTACTTATCGTATGAACAACTCATTTTTTATGTCTCACTCAGAGACAAATCCAAAGAGTCAAATTTTTGGAAGTTGGTAAATGTTACATCTACTGTAAAATGGACTGAGGAGTCAAAATGCCAGGTTGAATAGGGAAAAACACTGTTTTGCTCTTTTCTCTTTTAATGGTTTAAAATAACCATAGAACCATTTTTTTTTAAGAACAAAAAATGAGAATTCACAATTTACTTCCATGGCAAAACTTTTTTCCTTAGGACCAGTTTCTTAGGAAGTTGTAGCATATCTTCTAAAGCTTGTCTGTTTTGAAACATAGATAATTTGTTACAATACTTTTCAACTCATAAGATTTCCCTCCTAAATCCTATGTTACAGAGACCTAATACACATCACAACTTCTAGGGTCCAATGTGTTTCAGTATGCAGATAGTAATTACTTCAGTGTGTGTCATGTATAAAAAGGAATAAATAGCACTAAATGAGCCAAAGTTTGCTCTTAAAATTCCAACTTCACTTCCTTACTCTACTTTCATATTCTAATTCACAAGACATATTGGCTGACAAGTTAAGTCTCTAATAAATCATTACAGACCTGGAAAAGTAGCAACCTAAAGTAATATAAAATAAAATCCTTTTTAAAGTTTAGAATTGCAAATATAACTTCAGACTAAGAAGCAGGTAGAGAAAATTCTATTCTTTAAAAAATTATTTTTAATTGGACTATTCTTTCCCTACAACCTAAATAAATACTTCACTAGTACTTCTATTCCTCTAGAACCTTTCATCAGTAACTACTTGCTTTCTATTGCCATCCAAATAAACACTCTTACCTGATCATATTCTGAAGCACCAGGATAAAGAGGCCACCCCAGGAACAGCTCAGCTATCACACAGCCCAATGACCACATATCAATAGCTTCACAAAATGGTAATCCAAGAATAATTTCAGGGGCTCTAGCAAAAACAAAAATAGCAAATTAAAAAAATTACACATTATTTTGGGAAACTAACTATGTTGATTAAGTCTTGTTTTAGTATCAGGTAAAGGTACATTGATTTAATGAAAATGAAAACAATCTTTGGTATAAAATCCATAATTCGAAACTCTTGGCCCCAGATGTGTTTTGAAATTCAGAGCTTTTTGAATTTCAGAAAGGTACTACCCATGCATAAACTACATACTTTATAATAATCCCAATGGAGTGTAGGGAAGCATCCCATAATCAAACACATTAATACTTCTGCAACAAAACATATGAGCAATCACACTAAGCCAGACAAATACTTTAAACAGCCTTACATTGATTCAAGCCAGGTCTTGCCAATAAATAAGTTTATACCAAACTTAGAAAAAGATTTTTAGCTTTGAAAGCTTTCTGAATTTAGAAATTACAGATAAGGGATTATGGACTTATTCTTTTTATTCTTAGAAACTTTTTAATTACAGAAAAATCAATTAAATGGCCTGATCAATAAATACCCCTTTATGACAGAAATGCCTTCTGTAGAGACACAGTGGTTCAAATCCTAATTCCATTATTTAACAGCTGTAGGCAATTAATCTTTCTGAGCCTCAGGTTCTTTTTTTTTTTTAACAACTTTATTGGAGTATAATTGCTTTACAATGGTGTGCTAGTTTCTGCTGTATAACAAAGTGAATCAGCTATACATATACATACATCCCCATATCTCCTCCCTCTTGCATCTCCCTCCCGCCCTCCCTATCCCACTCCTCTAGGTGGTCACAAAGCACTGAGCTGATCTCCCTGTGCTATGCGGCTGATTCCCACTATGAGCCTCAGGTTCCTCATTCATAAAATGGAGATGAGTACCTCTTACTACATAAGGTTGTGGTAAGGTTAAAATAAATAAGTAAAAAATAATGATGATAATGATGTCGTTCAAATATTAAAGCTCTTGACCAGCGCCTGGCACATGGTGTGTTATGTAAGTGTTAGATAAAACAATGACTATTATTATTATACCATCATTCTTTTAAAACTTTGAACTCTCTGTGTGCCTTCAGAAATATTCATTTCCACTAACGCTCCATGTGAGAAACCCAACCCTACGAAACCTTAAAGAGAAAACTATGGTAATGCCATAAACTAAGAGCTCTCTCTATATGAATATATCCAAGGCAAAATTATTATCCCCTCTATGTTATACTTATAGAGGAGGAAACAGAGGCAAATAGATTAAGTAATTTGCCCAAAATCACACAGTTAATAAGTGGCAGAGCTAGAATTTGAATCCTGGTAGCCTAGCTCTGAAGTTGAGTACATTATACTGTCTCTAAATAAGTAAAAGTCAAATACATACCTATCTATTTGGCATGGTGGTATACATGGTATTTTTCAAATTGTAACTAAAATTAAGAGATAAATGGATTCAAAAGGGGGATAATAATAGGTTATATTAATAATAGATGATATTTATATAGTACTTAGTATGTGCCATGCACTAAGTTCTTTAAAATGTGGGGTTCACTTAATTCTTACAACAATCCTATGAAAGTATATCTTATCACTGTTAAGTCATCAATTATAAGGTACACATTTTTCACATTTTAACATCTCTGAAATTAAGAAGATTCCTGCAAATGATGATATATTTTAGTTTAATGGCAGTGCCTTTACTTTCTTATTGGTACATAAATAATATTATATTTCATCTTACAATCAATGGCACCTTAGATTCTATGTAAGAAAGTATTATTTCCATTTTACAGATGTAGAAACTGGGCACTGGCAGGTTAAGTAACTTGCCCAAGGCTGGAGCCCAGGCAGTCTGGATCCAAGGTCTGAGCTCTGAAACACTTTATCATCTCCAAATAATTTCCTTTTCTTCTTACAAGTCACAGAATTTGAATCTGTAAGGACACTCCAGATCCAGATCCCTCATTAATCAGGAGCTAAATGGAAAAGCAGATCTCTCCATTAGGAACCACTGGCCATGGCTCCTCATGAAGTGCCTAGGTTTCCCAAATTTTATTTTTAAGTAGTATGTGCTTATTGTTGTGTTGTGTGTATGGGGGAGGGGGGCAGACAAAGACTGAGTGGGGAGGGTATAAAGATATTTCCCTAAATAAGAATATCCTCCCAGAGTAATTTTCTAAGTAGCCCCTAGAAAATGGTAAATTAGAGGACTCCAAAGGGTCTAAAAACTTTCCTGATCCTTGCACAGAAACAGCAGAAGATCCAGGCCTGCTGGGACTTACACTATTTGACAGCTAAGGGTGGAACCACTAATACCATCAGTTTTGGGGCTATTTAATGTGAACTGTGGTTCTGTTAGCCAAAGAAAACAAAAAAGTGATATTCCTATTGCAGGTGGCTAGAGCCCCATATTACTGATGGAATTTCAGAGTTCAATTAAATACAACCACTGTGGCATGTTTGATAGCATTAATAAACTAGAGGGTAAGAGTACCCAGAAACATAAAAGCCTTTCTAAAATTGAAAAGGAACACAATTTTTACTTTCACTGAGCAGACTCATTAATTTCTAAGTTCATGACAGTGCCAAAAATAGCTGGCAGGGAGAATGCAAATGGCTTTGTGCCAAAATAAAAACTGGGCTTAGAACATTCCTAAACATCAACTGAAGAGCAGCAGATTGATTTTGCCATTCCTACTATACCAGGAAGACATTTTAAAATCCAAAAGGCAGGTCACAGGGAGGGGCCAGGCCACCCAATAACTTACTTCTTTAAAAAGGTAGCCATAAGATGTGATAACTGTTAGGCTTCTAAGGCTTAAAGTTTAAGGGAAATTAAGAAAAACACTAATTCCATCTCCCAAGCCCACTAAACAAAAAAACCCTGAAGACTGACTGGAATCAGTTTTTCCATTTGGTCTTGCTCTGCTTCTGGAGTAACAAAAGCAGCTAAGTATTTCAAGTAAAAGCTCACCCAAAACAGTTAACTCTACCACATCTACCATGCAAAAAGGCAAGTATCAAAAGAAAAACAAGGAAAGCAGTAAAAATAAAGTAAAATAAAATAAGGCTGCTCAGTCTATTGAGGACTTTTCACTTTCATTAGAGCCTAAAAATGTTAGACTGATGTAAACTCCAGGAAGCAAAAAGACTTAAGTTATCTTCTTTTACTGAACATCATTTAGAGCAGGTTCACCTCTAAAGACTGAATGTTTTAACCTCTGAATTCAAATCAAGATTCTTGATAATATTTTCATTACTATATCATCTTTCCCCTTGGCCTCCAATATTTCTCAATCCCTCAATATAAACTATACACTGAAATTCTGGTTCTACTTCATCTATATAATAAGTTAATTACTCTTCTAGGTCCCTTTCCAGCTCTGACATCCTAACAACTGGGCAGTAAAAAAGATTACCTATTAAAGCACAGGAAAAAGGAAAACAAAACTAGCAGTCTTCCCTTTAGTAGGAAAATGGCATTAATTGTACTTTGGACATGGTGACTCTCCTCTTTGAAGATACATCCCATCCTTTGAGAACAAATACTAAACAGGCTCTCACTGCTATAACCAGGAGGTAGAAATAGCAATCCTTGCATTTTGATTTCCCAACTTCAAACTCCTTTAAATTGAAAACTTCCACCTAAGTCATAAAGCTCTATTTCACTGGAACCCAGAGCAAGCTAAGGTTGGAATCACTTAACAGCACAAATCATTCTCTGCTCATCTTCATGAACACTCTTGTTTCTTCCCACCCATCTCAGAGGCATCAAACCAAATAAGAGATGTTACATAAAGTCTAACTTCCTACATCTGTGGCTTAGGTGTTAACTGTGGTTTCAGTGTCAGATGAAACTGGATTGTTTGTTTGTCTAGGATAAACTGAAAATATGTTTTCCTTATCTAGATCTTGTCCTTCCGTACATAACAAAGTGACCTCAGCTTTAAGGCCAGCTAGCCTGTTCAGAATGGAAAAGCATTGAGCTTGTAAGCATGACAAACCTTTGTGCCTAAAACTCAAGCCCCAACGACAGCAACTTTTCTTGGAATTAGTCTACATTTACATTTACAGTGGGCTAGGAAATAAAGTACTTTATTTTAACTGCTTGAATTATTTAGCTGTGCCCATGGCCAACAGAGACAGCATGGTGGCAAAAATTTACGTCAACTGATAGTACTTTGGCATGTTATCAGCAAGATGAAGCAATGTAAACAATGCAATGTAAAAAGGAGGGTAAGAGGAAGGCTGGCTCTGGAGCCAGAATGCTTCAATGGTCAAAAGGATTTCAGAGAGGTTTTCTGAAAGACAAGAGGGTGAGGATTTAATGGACTCTAATAAAGCAACAATGCAACATGCACAGGACCACTGTGGATAAAATTTATATAAAGAAGGAATGCCTGAGCTGCTATTCCACTTGCCTTAGGCTCATCAAGTATTACTGTGATAGAGCTTTAGAAAACTATAAAAAGAATAGATAAAAACAGATTAGGGTGGATTGGAAGACAATGTTGTTAAGACGTCAACACTGCGCAAAGTGATGTGCAGACTCAGTGAAATCGCTATAAACACCAATGATGTTTTTTTCAGAAATAGAAAAGTCCATCCTAAAACTCATATAGAATTTCAGGAGACTCCAAAACAGCCAAAACAATCTTGAAAGAAAATAAAACTAGAGGTCTCACACTTCCTGATTTCAAAACTTATTACAAAGCTACAGTAATCAAAAAAGCATGGTACTGGCATAAAGACAGACATTTAGAACAATGGAACAGAAGGGAGACCCCAGAAATGAACCCTCATATATATGGCCAAAGGATTCTGACAAGAGTGTTAAGACCATTCAATGGAGAAAGGACAGTCTTTTCAGCAAATGGTGCTGGGAAAACTGAATATCCACATGCAAAAGAATGAAATTGGACCCATACTTTATACCATACAAAAATTAATTCAAAATGGATCAAAACCTAAATATAAGAGCTAAAGCTATTTGAAGAAAACATGGGGAAAAGCTTCATGACATTTGTTTGACAACGATTTCTTTTTTTTTTTTTTTTGCAGTATGCGGGCCTCTCACTGTTGTGGCCTCTCCCGTTGCGGAGCACAGGCTCCGGACGCGCAGGCTCAGCGGCCATGGCTCACGGGCCCAGCTGCTCCGTGGCATGTGGGATCTTCCCGGACCGGGGCACGAACCCATGTCCCCTGCATCGGCAGGCGGACTCTCAACCACTGCGCCACCAGGGGAGCCCTGACAACGATTTCTTGAATATACCAAAAGTATAAGCAACAACAAAAAAGACAAATAGGACTTCATCAAAATTTAAAACTTTTGTGCTAACAACACTATCAATATAGTGAAAAGGCAACCCCATGGAATGGGAGAAAATATCTGCAAATCATATATCTGACCAGGGATTAATACTCAGAATATATAAAGAACTCCTACAACTCAGCAACAACAAAAAACAATCCAATTCAAAGATGGACAAAGGACTTAAGACACTGCTCCAGAGAAGACATACAGATGGCCAATAAGCACATGAAATGATGCTCACCATCACTAAACATTAGGGAAATGCAAATCAAAACTATATGAGATATCATTTCACATACATAAGGATGGCTATTATCCAAAAAAAAAAACAGAAAAAAAAAGAGAGAGAAAGAAAATAACAAGTGTTGGTGTATTGGTGAGGATATGGAGAAATTGGAATCCTCATGCATTGCTGGTGGGAATATAAGATCATGCAATGGCTGAGAAAAAACAGTTTGGTGGTTCCTCAAAAAGTTAAAGAATTACCATATGACCCAGCAACTCTACTTCTAGTTTTATACCCAAAAGAATTGAAAACAGGGACTCAAACACTTGAATGCCAATGTTCATATTACATCATTATTCACAATAGCCAAAAATGTGGAAACAACCCAAGTGTCCATCAACAGATGAATAGATAAATAAAATGTGGTATATACATGCAATAGAATATTATTCAGTCCTGAAAAGGAATGAAATTCTGATACATGCTACAGAATTTCAGAGATTAACCTTGAAAACATTAGGCTAAGTGAAGTAAGTCAGACCCAAAAGGAGAAATATTGTATGATTCCACTTATATGCAATATCTAGAATAGGCAATTTCATAGAGACAGAAAGTCAAATAGAGGTAACAGGGGTAGGGGGTAGGAGGGTGGAGTAGTTACTGCTTAATGGTTACAGAGTTTCTGTTTTGGGTGATAAAAAACATTTGGAAATAGTGGTGAAGGCTATACAACACTATGAAGATACTTCACAACACTGAATGGTACATGTTAATGGTAAACTTCATGTTAGGTAGGTTTTATCACAATTAGAAAAACAAAAATATGTAGATGGCATATTTTCTGAGTCCCTATACAGGTTAAAATGTCCTTACATTATTTTCACACATAATATAAAATTCTTAGTTCAGAATTTCTATTTCCTCAAAATTTATTATAGGCATTTGGCATGTTGGACATATCTCTTGATAAAACTTATTTTGTGGGTTATCTTTTTTTATTGTTTCACTTCGTGATTGGGTGAGTGTACAATCTGTGTTTAATGCATGACCATTAAAATAAATATCAGATTCTTTAAAATTAATAACTAGACAGATAAATGACGTACTGAGAAATAAAAACTCATTTAAAGACTTTCCCGTCTTCTCTTTCAGTAATACTCCTTGATTACAGTACAGACAAAATTCTACATACCAGCATTTAAGTTCTGTCCCAATAAATATTATATATTGAAAAGGTAGCTTTATTAGAAGTATCAATATAAATCACTAAAGTATAAGGTGTTTGGGTCAAGGCCATTTTAGGATAACCAAATAAGTTCATATGCAAATAAGTTCAAAGGACTATGGAACCAAATAAGTTCATATGCAAATAAGTTCAAAGGACTATGGAGAATATTAAAACGAGAAGAGACCTTAGCAATCATCTAATCCAATTCTCTCTATTATGCAAGAAAGAAAATGTAAAATAATAAAACGTTGCTAGAGTTAAACTTGGAATTATTCCCAAGGCATCTTACCTGCCAAGAGAGGAACCTGGGAAAAATAGCAGCATATGCCCAAATTCATCACATATAAGTAAACATCTTATATATTTAAAGATACTTTAAAATGGGAAAATTAGGTATAACGGTAGTAAAGAAGGAACCAGATGCTACTATAATTCAACTAGGAACAACCTTCAGAATCAGACTGAATTAATTTTTCTAGAGTTAAAATTTCAGAAATAAAATAATGTTACATATAGGAATGCCACACACATGGAATATTAAATACTAAATATATTTAGGATAATACTAAAGTATATTATCCTATTCTGTGTTGAAATCTGTAAATAAATTCATTGTTATACGTAGCCCTTTGTAATATATGTTAAATATAAAGACAGATCTCTAGTTGAAGACATGCTCTTTAGCATTTGCCACTTGCCTGTAGTAACGTGACTGTAAGTAGGTTGAGCACACAGCTTTGGAAACGTGACTAGCAGAACCAAAGTCAATGACCTTCACTCGGTAGGGTTGGCGCACTGGATCGACCAGCATTATGTTTTCAGGCTTAAGGTCAGCGTGAATTAGACCAAGGCTCTTGAGCTTCATCAGGGCTGTGGCCACCTGCTGCAAGATTGGTCTGATGTACTTGAGTGGCAGTGGGCTAAACTTGTTCTGCTTTAGAAAATCATATAAGTTCTGCTCCAGCATCTCAAACACAAGGCAGGTATGATTCTTATGCTGAAAGCACTCATAAGAACGGACAAAATTATACTCATCGGCATTTTCACTGCTTAGGCGGGAAAGGATGCTCACTTCAATCTGTCCTTGTCTGGCATAGGAGGGGTGGTTCTTCAAGATTTTAATAGCCACAATTTCCTTGGTGCTCCGCTTCCAGCACTTGGCCACCTGTCCAAATGTTCCCCGGCCTAAGAACTCCAAGACTTCATAGCTGTTTGTCATAGAGCAAAGGATCTCATGCTGGACCAGCTGGTAATCCCCTTCTCCACTGGAACTGCTACTCTTTGTGGTCACAGTGGTGGTCGTGGCAGCGGCACCCACCACAGTCCTGTTTTGCAGCATGAGAGGGGGATGTTCTTCTATGATTTGCACGCTACCGTTGCTGTCAACTTCCTCACTTTTTCTTTTCAATCCACATTTTTGATATGGCTCAAGCAAAGAAACGTTGCTTCTGTGAGTCAGGGTCTGGCTGCTTTGGAAGGTTGATGTAGCAGCACTGGCAGAGCTATCAGCAGCTGTTACAACAATATGCTCCACTGCAGGAGCTGGGAGGAGGAGGCCCTGGTCGTAAGCAGGGATGTTGAAATTTGCTACCTGGTGAGAAGAGTTGGCTTGCCCTTGTGTGGCTGGGAGGGTTTTGCTGTGGGTATAGTATTTGTCGTTGCTGCTCTGTCCAGAAACATCCCAACCAGAAGGCTCTATTTTCAGTTTCTTTGCACTGCAGAAGGCACTCGACGACACTGATGGGGGGGAAAACACCTGCAGCTGTGATGCCATACCTACATCAAGAAAGAGGAAGAATTAGGCCCTCAATTTTATACAACCCCTCAATTAGTATATCAGAAAACTTTCAGTTTAGAAAAAAACAAGTAAACGTATATCTGGCTGAGGTTTTATTTTATACATTTTCCAAAACATGTTTCCTATTATAGAAGGATAAACTTTTTGGTCTAATTACACATCCTGAATCACTTTTTTGAGACTCAGCAATAATAGGACATACTGTTAAAAGAGTATGAACATCTAAGATGGTTTATAAGATAAAAACAACAACAATAGCTTAGATGATTGATCACTTAGTATGTGTCAAGTGGTAGTCTAAGCACTTCATACACATAACTCATTTAATTCTCACCACAACCTTTTGAAAAACATACTATCATTATTTCCATTCTACAGATGAGGAAACTAAGACACAGACTGGTTAAAAGAATTTGCCCAAAATAACACAGTTCTTAAGTGGCAGCACTAGAATTCAAACCCAAGCTCTTTGGCCCCAGAGTTCATTCCACAGCTGTCTTCATTCCTGCCCTGATTAGCTCTTAAATCAATTATTTAAAAGTAGACATAGATGACATGCTTATAAAATTCATAGATGAACCAAATTTGGGCAGGATACTCAATATTGCTAAGTAACAGGTCCAAAAAGATCACAAAGAGCAGAAACCATAAGGTAAATCTAGCTGATGACATTTAACACAAATATTGACTTCCTACTTAGGTCCAAAATCTGGCTAGCACAAAGCACAAGGATAAGAGATACAAGGTTTCACAGGATCATATATGAAAAACACTTTGTTAGCAAGAGAAACATTATGTAATAATGTTCCCCTCCCCTAAAAAGCTAATTCAATCTTAAACTATATTCACAGAAAAAGCAGTGTCCAGAATGTAGCAAAGTGAAGGCAACCCACTCTGCTCAGATCACAAATAAAACAGTGTCTAGCTCTGCCCACTATGTTGTAAAAGGACCATTGATAAACTGACCAGAAGAAAGTAATCAGGATGAGGCAAAGCCCAGACGGGATCTTCTGAAGAACCTAGGGAAGTCATCCTTAGAAAAATATGGGGAAAAGTAATAAGAACTGCCCACCTTTCTGTCCCTGAATGTCCCACAGACACCTCAAGCTCAATAAGCCCAAAGACTAATCCGAAAGCTAATATTTTCAGAATAAAGTCCAAACATTTGACCTAGCATACAAGCCATTTCATATTTATCTTCTTCCTTCTGAATCACATAACCCTCAGGTGCCTCGGGCCTCCACACTAATCCCTCTTCTCTTGCTCCACATGTTCCCTCTTTTCACTACTTCCCAGCATTAGTCATCTGCGAAAAAGTAACAAATTTCCCTCTCTAACCCAGACTTCTCTCTTGAACTCCAAATCCTTATTTTCAAATAACCACTCCACACTTCAACTTGGATATCTCAGAGACATCTCAAATTCAAGATGTCCAGAATTAAACTTCTGAGCCTCCACCCCACACCCAGTTTTTTACCTCAATTATGAGACACCATCATGCATCTAACACCTCAAGCTAAAAAATCAGGGAGGCAATGAGTCTCAGTTTCCTCATCTATAAAATGGTGAATTAAATGATTTAATACACAGGACATGCTTAGTGCCAAAAATTCACTTAATATTATTATCCTGACTCATTCCCCTCCCTTGTTTCCCTCTCTTAATCCCCATATCTAACCTATAACAAATCTTATCTACTTCCTAAGCATATTTCAAATCAGCCATTTTTTCTCTACCCTTATTGGAACCTTTCTAGTTCAAACTGCCAGGAGCCTCCAAACTCATCCTGAATGCACTCAGGGGACCTTTGCTTTTAAACTATGTATTATATATTGGAGGACTGCTCTTTGTTAACCATCTCCCTCCTTCTGCCTCCAGGGTCTTTGATTGCTTTAGGGATAAAATCCAAAATCCTCAACTTGCTTTAATAAGCTCCCCACAAATCTAGTTGCTGTCTTCCAAAATCTCCCCACCTCGATTCTTCCACCACTCCAGTCATACTGCCCCTTGTTTCAGTTCTTGGGAGGCCCTCTATGTTGGAGACTCTCTGCTAGGAAAACTGTTTCTTCCCTCCCTCCCTCCCTCCCTCCCTCCCTCCCTCCCTCTCTCTCTCTCTCTCACACACACACACACACACACACACACACACTCTCCCCACAATCATCACCACCACTGCATTCCCACAACACCCTGTACCTATCTTATAACATTATTTATTTAATGTTACATCCCCAGATACTGTAAAGGTTCCATGAGAGCAGGTACCATATCTGTCTTGTTCTTTTGCTTTTATCACCAGAACCTACCACAGACTCTGACAATATACAGACACTCAGTATTTGCTGGGTGATTTGACCCCTGCCTACCAACTTCATTTCTACTCCCTACTACTCATGTTAAACTGCAGGATTCTCAAATGCTTCTTTTGTTTTGGTTTTTTGACGTCCCTCTCTTTTATCTGTGCAGTCCTTGAGATATGGGGGAAGCCTCCACTCTAGTACACACAGTGTAATTTTATTAGTCATAAGAGAATAAACACACACAACTAGAAAGGAAGGAAACATGACAAGGGATGTTACAGAACATAAAAAAACAAAGTGTACGTTTCTTTGTGCTTGAATGCAACTAAAAACCATCTGCACTGGACCAGATAGCTAGAAGAAAGAACAAACCCTCAACCTTCAATTTCTAAAATGCTGTCTGGATTTACTTTAAACAAGAGTTTCTATAATTTATATGAACCTTGAAGAGAAAAAAAGTATAAATTAAAAGAATGTTATTGCGGGACTTCCCTGGTGGCGCAGTGGATAAGACTAAGCGCTCCCAATGCAGGGGGCCCAGGTTCGATCCCTGGTCAGGGAACTAGATCCTACATGCATGTCACAACTAAGAGTTCACATGCCACAAGTAAGGAGCCCACGTGTCGCAACTAAGGAGCTCTGGAGCCACAACTAAGACCTGGAGCAACCAAAATAAATAAATATTTTTTTTAAATGTTATTGCAATTTAACTCCTAGGTTACAGATTTACAAATCATCTTATTCTACCTATATCACTGACATAATACCAAACTATAATGAGAGAAAAACTGAAATCAAGTAGTGCCTTTACAAAATTTACCTATTAATATGTGCAAAAATATTTCTTGTCATAATATCAAACCAATTTCTGAACAACGAAAAGGAAGCAAATGTTTGAAATTTGTTTTCCATCGTATATTTGTTGAGTTACTACTTTTAACAATCTATCAAAATACATAAGCACAACCTTCATGTACCTAAAAGTATTTAGTAAAAAATTTGAATACTATACAAAATTTGCAGTTTGTAGCTATGTATAGGAATATGGGGGCTTATACTGAAAAGAATTCATGAAATGTAGCTCCAAGTTTTTAAAAGTATGATGATCATAACTGGACACTTTTCAAAAGTATTCTGTTTACCAGAGGAATGTTAATGACAACCTTTCACCCAGTGAACAAAATAACAGATACTGATGGCTTCAAATTCACACTGAGTACTGCAAAAAGCACAAGTTCTAGGAAACTGCTCCAAAAGTTTAAGTATATAAATAAATATAATTCTTACTCAGTAAGACAAACTTAAGTCCACCCATAGGGAAATAACAACCCAGAATTTCACTGGCCTTCCCCCCAGCAAGGGTGTATGGTACTGAAGTCAATGTCATGCCACCAGGACTCTTACAGTGTGGCTGAGACTCAGCCTGACCTCAACAAGCACTAGGTGAGAAGCAAATACAGAATCAAAATTGCCCAGAAAAATCTATACTCTTATTTATATAACACTCTGAAATTCCGCTAAAAACAGCCATTTCTAAACACGAAATAAAGATACTATGTCCCCCCAAAATTTTTTCTTTTTCTTTCTTTTTTTTTTTGCAGGGGGTGGGGTGGGGGGGTGAGAGACAGTTTTCTCCCTAGGCTGAGACTTCCCAAACAAAACCATGGAATAGAATTAACATCTGTGGGAAATTTACAATGTATCACACTCCCTTAAGCACATTACACTATTTTCAATTCACATGAGAACAGCTCCCAATAAATTAAAAGCTAACTTCCTGAAAATGTTTCCCCTCTTGACTCTAGCAATAAACTAGTCTTTTCATTTCAAACCTGACTTTCCAAGGATTTAACCGTCTAAATATAATGACAAACTTTCCCACTGCATTAATCCCAAACTAGAACAAAAGGCAAAAGGCTACTGGTACTTGTACGTATTGCTAAAAAGAGAATTGAGTCTTGCTAGACTCCAAGGCTTTCAAAAACAGTCAAACTAACAGCTTCTCCACTCCCTGCCATGGGCACATCTATTTAACAACATTTACTGGGTGCCCCATCCTCTGGGCACTACAGTTAGATAATCTTACCATAAAGAATTCAAATATTATAACTATGAATGAAATAGCTGAGTATGACAATGGAGGTAATCATTTATCAGTGTTTTGCCCTTAGTCTTGACTCACTTCCATCTTTTCCTGGACATACCAATAATAAATTCCTAATGCTTTTGCTTGGAGTCATCTTTGACTTTTTGATACAATTTAACAATTGATGATCTAAATAACCTACCATCAGTACTGCATATTGATTTCTTCCTCTAGCACTTGCCCTCAGCTGACATGTACACAGATGTACGTATTCTCCAGCACACTGATATATAAAGAGTATTCATATCATTAAAGTGGGTAAATAAGAATACACATTCTGGAAAAAGATAAGATTGGGAAGAAAACTCTCACTGGAACACCAAATATCTCCCACCTACTGCACAATCCTGCACTACTTAGTTCAACAGCCTAACTTTCCCCAAATGGTACTCTCTAGCCCTTCTCAATTCATTCTTCACCTTACAATTGAAGGGTTTTTTTAAAGGTCCCTTCTCAATTCATTCTTCACCTTACAACTGAAGCTTTTAAAAATGCATTATCTATCCCTCATTTAAAACTTTAGGATAGGGACTTCCCTGGTGGCCCAGTGGTTAAGAATCCGCCTGCCAATGCAGGGGACACGGGTTCGAGCCCTGGTCCAGAAAGATCCCACATTTCACAGAGCAACTAAGCCCCTGCACCACAACTACTGAGCCTGCGCTCTAGAGCCCACAAGCCACAACTACTGAGCCCACACGCCCCAACTACTGAAGCCCGCACACCTAGAGCCCGTGCTCCACAACAAGAAGCCACCGTGATGAGAAGCCTGTGCACCACAACAAAGAGTAGCCCTCGCTCGCAGCAACTAGAGAAAGCCCGCGTGCAGCAACGAAGACGCGACGCAGCCAAAAATAAATAAATAAAATAGCAAAATAAAATAAAAACTTTAAGATAAAGTCCAAAATCTCTAATTTGGATTGTCAAGCTTTATAAGATCTGGACCCTGATTATTTTTGTAGCCTCGTTTCACTGACTCTTTCCCCCAGGCACTCTCTTTTCTAGTAATTCGAAATGTTTCTCCTGCCCCAGTTCCTTCATACATAACATTTTCTCTCTGAACTTCATTTTACCCTGTTTTCTCTTCTTTTAACTACTACTTATCCTTTTAACCTTTACTTAAAGCTCACTTTTTCAATGTGGCACAGGCTGTTGGTCTGGACCACAATCTACTTTCTCCTTCATCCCAGGCACAAGGCTAGACAACATTTTACCAGTCCCTCCCTCCAATAAAAAGTGACGTATGAGCCTTTAGTGTTCCACTCCCTTTCCACCAGGAGGAACCCATGGAGATCCAGTTTCTGCCCTGAGACAACACTCAAGGGTTGGCAGAGCAGCAAGATGGAAAGAACATGGGTACCTGAATGATCATGTAGAGCAGAGTAACCTGCCCAGCAGGAATGCTCACTTCAACCTGGAACATTTACTTTAGGCTGTTACATGAGAGAAAAACAACTTTCCTTCAGCAAGACTGAAGGAGTCTTTAGCCAGCCCTACGCTGACAAATACATTCAGGAAAGCCTTCTCCAGACCACTAGGTTAGATTTCCTGATAAAGGCTCCCACAGGATCCTCTACTACAGAAGTAGTAGCACTTACCACACTTGTACTTATTTATTTCATTTATTCATTGAACAAACATATTTTGAGCATCTAGTATGTCTGCTGGCACTGTTCTAGATCCCAGGGATAACAGTGGTTCCAGATGGACAAGATCCCTTATCTCCTGGAGTTTACTTTCTACTGGGGAGATAAACACCTCTTCTCCAAGAAAATGGCAGCTAGTGATAAATGTTATGATGAAAACAAACACAATGACATGATCGAGATGGTGGGAGGGGGAGAGATACTCTTTGGTGGTCAGGGAAGGCACTGTAGGATGGTGGCACTTAAAGCTGAGACCTAATTGACAAGAAGAAGCCATCCCAGTGAGAGAACAATTAGTGCCAAGATACATTCTTGGTCTATCTGAAGAAGAGACCAGAATGGATGGAACGGAACAAGGGAAAAAATAGTAGAAGCAGAACACAAAAAGGCAGACAAGGGCCAGAATACATACTGACTTGCGGTCGCTCTGGATTTTTATTCTAAGTATGACTATTTGTAGTCATACTTAGAATAAATAAATAAATACTTATTTAGAAGTTGACTTCTCTTCTAAACTGCAAGTTCCATGATGGCAATTCCCAACAGCAGAATAGGTATCTTCTTCTTTTGTATCATCGGCATCAATCACGATGGCTGGCACACAGCGTGTGTCAAATGTTTGCTAGAATGAATGACTATAAAGAGATCACATTACTGCTCCATATATAAATGTAAGGGGATCTCAGAAGTCATTCTGGCTAAATTAGAGAAATACTCACATGAGATAGAAATTATAGTCTGTTGTCTACAAGAGAATACTTATTCTAAGTATAGTGATACAGAAGGAAAAAATAAGCTTGAAACCCTGATGACGGCATTTGAATCAAAGTTCCCCACCCCCTTTCCTGTAGCACTTCCTTCACATGGAACCATGTGAAAGAGCCAGTTCCTCAACTAGTATGCAAAAATAGGGTGTGGAATAGGTGGTGGTAGCTGACAAAGAAGGAACTCTACAATTCTATGTAATTTACAGCCATTTAAACCAATTCTGTAATATTTTGGTAAACTGGCTGAGTGGCGTTTTCCTTCTAGGCAGGATATTTTTTCCTAAATTTCAATTGCTCTCTTAGATTTATTTGGAATGAAGAATCTATAGCAACAGAACAAAAGAAAAGTGTTTTTTGTATTTGGTAAAATGGCACTATCTTAGTATGTGCACAGGACAGTCTATAAGGTCTATAAAGTTTAGAATAAAGAAAACTATACCTCGGAGTTTCAATCATAAGAAAAATGACAAATTAACAAAAATGACAAATTAGCAAATCAATATGAAACATAAACACTAAGATAGAACCCTGTTTGGATCAGCCAGAAAAGGCCTAAGGAAAACAGGACTCAACTAAGGTAACGACAGTTTGGCAGATGGAAGGTAGAAGGTCTTAGATGAATGAGATAACTTTTGCCAGTATGCCAGGGGATATGGAAAAATGAAAAACCATTTAGAGTAATGCATTTGATTGGAGCAGAAGACACTGGCAAAAAAAGTACAGGAAAAAAAAAGAAAAAAAAAAAAAAAAGTACAGGGATTCTAACGGCTAAAATGGACCTTAAAAGACTTTCTAAAACCCTGTAATTCCAAGATGAGAAAAAGTAGACCCAAGAAAGCCAAACAAGTTTTACACAGAGCTAATGAGTAGTAATGCTGGCAAAGAATTCAGGTTTTCTGATTCTTTTTCATTAAGTATGGTGGGAAAGCACTGTACAAGGCGCTCTTAAAGAACCCAAAAGAAATACACCTAAGTTTCCCTATCTTCAAAGAACTTAAAATGTTGCTTAGGTGATATGACACAAAAAATATATATATAAAAACAGGATGTAAAAATTTTTAAGTGCCAAATTATGCTCTACAAAAATACATAAGGCATTTAGGGAGATAGGAGATTAGGAACAAAAACTAAAAAACAAAAAAGGAAGCGAAAAGCAAATCAGTGATTGTTGAAGTGGTACTTGAGAGAAAAATTATTTTGATGACTTGTGTTCAGAATGGCATAACATTTAAGGGAAGAAACTGGGGAAGAATTAATAACTGTAACTTTTTTAAAAATGGATTGCTTTATATAGTCATGAAAATGAAAATAAAGGGCCAATCAGGAAGTTCATGTTTGCAAAATTACTTCAAATTACAAAAGAACCAGTTACGATATATAACTAACAACAAGCTGCACAAGTTCCAACTGTAAGAAGTTTATAAGGCAGTTTTGGCTCACTGATTTCTACCAACACAACCACTGACTAAGCTGTGCTTATGAAAACAAAACCAGAGAATAAAAGAAGTCTATTTTCCAGAGAATTGTGAATATTGAGATTATCTTTTTTTCTTTTAGGAGAGAGTTCTGGCTTGGTTTTCAATCTCAAATTACCAATCAACTTGCTCTGCAATCCATAAAACTACAATGTCCAAAGACAGGATAAACTATTCATGAAGATATTGCCAGCAAAAGTCCTACTTACTAATCAGACTCAGTATGTTTACAACATCTCATTCACCATTCTACTGGTAAGATGTTTTACTGGCGTGGCTGCCTCCAGTTCCAGCCACAAGTACTTTACCAAAATATCCTTCAAGCCTGGAACAGTGTCTTAAAGTCAGTGATATCTTTCATCATACCGTTGTACCAGTTTTATAATACAGAACCCTGAGATGATTACAGGTATCTCCAAAATCACCAGCTGAATTAACAACTATTATATGACTTGTTAGTAGATTTTTAGATGTTTTACAGAAAGCTTTAGACCTACATATGAAAAAGAGCTGGTAAAGATTTGCATTCTCTATAATCTTAAAAAAAAAAAAAAAGAACCCACTACAGACCAGGAATCAAAAATAGCTTTACACACAAACAAGAGCAGAACTGTAGGTTCTACTGAGGGCATCAGCCACTTAATTTAAACCCTACTTCATCAGAAGAAGGAAGCCATGCTGCTGTTTTCATCAGTTACCAGGAAACAAATAAGATAAAGGACAGATTGGGCAGAAGATTCTACAGCTGAAATTAGTATTTTGATGCAATGACTGAAAATTCCCAAAGTGTCACTAAGAAAAAGCATCTAGGGCTGCCTCAAAGAGTATCTACAACTGAGTCAGGGGGTTAAGTGGAGTAAAGACACTGGAGTTTGCGGTGGTTTTTTTTTTCCCCCTCCTCTAGCCCCTCCTCCCTTCCCCCACCTAAACAGAAAAGAAAGCGCGCCGAGCGTAAACACAGGCCAGAGCTCACGGTTTGTCACCACAACAAATTGGAGGTTAGACCAGCGCTCTTGGAGACCGAGCCCCAAGTCTTGGTTGCTAGGCACAAAAAACGGCCTCTTTCCCACAGACCTGTGAACAGCGGGGGGCCTTACCAAGAGTTTTGGTTGTTTCCCCGCCCCCCTCCCTTTTTTTTTTTTTTTTAAACGAAAGCTTTGGGAAAGTGGCGTCAAACAGCAAAAGTTTCCCTTTGAGCCAGACATCTAGATCTGCCTTGCATAGATATACATTAGGTGGGCCGGTCCCACGCAGTCTCCACCATCATTACAATTTACCAACCTAACGATTAAATAACAGCAGTGGAGAGGATAGGAGGACTCCCACACCCACATCTCCGCGGCCGTCCGTTCCAGACACCGCTTCCTGGTCCCCAACAGCACAAATAACCCCAAACACGGCACTAAGCAGAGCTGTGAAATTCACACGCACAAACCACACACTGGGAACCGGCCACGACAGCCGAGAAAAAACCGACCGGGTGAGAAAACGCCAGGCGGTCCCCTGTCATCTGAGGACAACAACACGCCCAGGAGAGAAGTGGCAGGACACGGGGGAGTTGCCCCGAAAACAAGCCCGCAGCCTCCCCACTTTCCTGGGAACGCTATCCCCTCCGCGGCCGTCACCGGCCGGGGCGCAAGGCTCGGCGCCTGGTCCCGGGTGGGGGCCGCTGAGGGAGGCTCCCCCCGCAGGCCGGGCGCCCCGGAGAGCCCGTGGCCGGCCCGGCCCCGCCGCGGGAAGCCGATGGGAGATCGCTCCCTGCCAAGGCCACTTCCCCCCCGCCTCGACTCACCGCCGGTGTGTCTGGTTCTCAGCCGCGAGCTGGGGCTGCAGTGAGGAGGCGGCGGAGGAGACGAGATCCGGGGCCCCGCCGCCGGATCATCATACCCCCCGCGCGAGCCGGCCCGGGCCCCGGCCCCCGCCCCCCGGAGCCGTTCCCGCGCCCGTCCCACGGGGGGAGCCCCCTCAGCCTCCCCCCAGCTCCGCCGCCCGGCCTCTCGCCGCCGCCGCCGCCTCAGCACCGCGCGCTCCCGCCTCAGCCTCCCGCTGCCGTCCGGGGCCACCGCCGGGCCCCTGACTCCGCAGACGCCGTTGTCGCCAGACTCGACGAGCTGAGCGCCGAGCGGCCGCCCCCATCCGGCCGGCCCCTCCTCGCGGGAACTAGTCCCCAGCCCCGCGCCATGACACCTACTGAGGCGGAAGTGTCGGAGAGCGGGCAGGTTAGGATGACTTCATAGTACTGGTGGGAGGGGGAGGGGAGTGGGAGGGGGAGTGGGGGGGCCTCCGTGGGGAGCCAGCGTGGATCGAGTCGGGGGATCGGCTCCCCGCCCCCTCCTCACGGCCGACTCCGCGGTGATTTAAAGGTGCTTGGTGGCGGTGTGGCGGTCCAGCTTTAAAATGTCATCCCCGCCAGTGTGACATCACCACCGCCTAGCGTGACACCCCCAGAGATTGGACAGCGCGCGGGGAGGCAGTGCTTACCGAGGAAGCCCCCTGCTGGTGAGGAATTACCTCAGTTTAGGCTTTGATGTATCGTTGCAATCTAGGGACGTTCTAGCTGCTTGACAGCGGTGTATAGGATCTGTAAGCCTCCACACGCATTAGGAGCCCCTGAGCGGGCTCTTCCCTTGCCTCCTTGGGAACCTGGGTTTGCATTAGGAGGTGAGAAAGAATAGCTGTGCTCTGAACCCAACCCCCTCAAAACCCGCAGTGAGCTAATACATAATTTTCTCTCCTCTACCAGGAGATAGCAAAACCGGGTATTCAGGAAACGGAATGCGTTGGGCACACAACATTCTGGAAAAATAAACACTGCGTGAAAACTAGGTTATCCTAATAGACAGTTGCCATCTCCCTGGGCCAAGAAATTCTGGAAAACTTCAGATATACCTCTTGCTGATTCCTAAAGAGTGGGACATTTGTAGGGAGATGGTAGTATATTTTTTTCCATCCCGCAAGTGCTGGAGGCGACAAGGATCTGTGCCCTAGAAAGTGGCTGTGCAGCACCATGGGTATTTATTTGCATATACGCTTTAAGGAGAGGGCAGATGTGGCTAAGACAAGATTCTGCTATCGGGTTATATTTCTCAGCTGTCATTCATTATACATCCTTGACCTCTTTGGATGGAAGAGATAATTTTTGTGAAGATGTGCTAAAGTGGTTATGCTACCTTTGGGTTTCTCTCCTGGCTTAACAGCACTGGGAGCAGTTCTGTTTTGTCGGGAACAGGGAACTTTATTTCCCTAGAAGACCAGGGTTAGCAAGAGTATTCAATCCCACAGGGCAGGTTTGTTTGCTTATTTTCACAGAAACTTAGAGAACATAAAGTCCTACGATGGACTGACCTGGGAAACCTCAAGACATGGAGAGTTGGTGAACATGCCTGCTTGGGGAGCTAGGAAAAAGGCAGAACTTGAGCTCTGGGGTAGAACAGATCCTGCTTGAAAAGCAGGCTTCCAAAACATTAATTGCTTACCATGCCTTGGTTCAACCCAACTCCATGACAGGCCTCTAAGCTCCTACTCTCCCACATTATGTCCCTTTCCTCTTTTCAAACACATCTCAAAATTTGCCTTTAGGAAGACTTTCCTCTTTGACTCCCACTTGATTCTGGTTATTCAGTTCTGCATCATCATTTGACTACTTCATTTACTTCTTGTACCTTATTTATTTTACTTGTTGATCTCTATTTTCATTGTTCTTTGGTCATTTCCTCAGTCTGTCTCACTACATTGAGACCTTCTTAAAATATATTTTAAAATAGATAGATCTTAAAATCTATTTTCCTCTCTCCAGTATTCGTATATCCATCCAACAAACTCTCTCTGCTTGATGCCAGGTACTCTCCTACACACTGAGTCAGATGCAAGATGAATAAGTCATGATCTTTTCCCTCAGAAAGCTTACAGTACAGTCTAGTGAGGAAAAAAAATGCATGGGGACATATATCTAAGATTTGAATGACAGAGTCAGGGAAGATCTTCAGAGAAGGTGATGTTTAAACATGGTACGCTTAAAGAAATTTCAGAGTTTAGTGTAACTAGAGTTCATTTGTCAATTCAGCAAGTATCTATTGAGTATCTTCTGTATGCCAGATACTGTGTTAGAATTAAAGATAACAAAGAAGAAAAGGGTATGGTCTGTGCCCTGAAGGAGCATACAGTTCAGCAGAGAAGTGGCAGAATATGGAAACAGTAAGGTAGGCCGAGTCAGATTTTGAAAGGCAATGCGGAGCTAGTGGAGGTTTAATCAGACAGGTAATATGAAGGAATCTGTGCTTTAAAGAGAGAACTGGTAGCAGTGAGGAGGATGGCAGGCTGGAGTGGGCAAAGACTGGACAAAGAGAGTCTAATTAGAAAACTGTGATGAGGGTTTGACCAAGCAGGGAACATGGAGAGAAGGGAGAAGATATGTGAACTATTTCCTCCCAAAGTCGGGCAGCTGGAGAGGGAGATGGAGCTGTTGCCAGTTGGAAGCATTGATGTGTCATCTAGGGTGTGATATCCCTCTAGGGCCTAGATTCAGCGTTGTAGACTAGAAGTCACTGAGGAGCTGCAGTGTTTAAGGCCAAGTAGGAGAAGCTGACCAAAAGGCTGTGTCTTGAGAGAAATTGAGTCCGAAAGCTAGGCAAACTATCCAAACAAGTAGTAAATCCAAGGGACCCAGAAGAAAAAGAGAATTCAAGTAGAAACCAACAGTTCTAAAACTGGGAAAACCAGATGAGAGTGAAGGCCTGAAGTAAAGAATAGGAGGCAGAACGTGGGCAAATCCTTTGAATCAACAAGAGAGAATCCTCACTGATTTTTCAAATCTAGACTCCAGGAAACTTTTTATTTGGAAAAGATTTCACACTCATAGAAAAGTTGCAAGAATAGTAAAAGGAGCACCCATATACCCTTTACTCAGATTTACTTATTAACATTTTGAGCCTGTTGCTTTAACATTTGCATTCTCAGCCAAATAGATTACACACACATTTTTATCTGACCGTTTGCAAGTAAATCGCATACGTCATGCCCCTTTATCCCTTAATATTTGAATGTCCTGAGAATAAATACATTCTTTTACAGACACAATATGTACAATTATCAATTCCAGGAAACTTAACATTGATAAAATACTTTTATCTCATCTACCATCTGTATTCCAAATTTGTCAATCCAATAATGTCTTTCTTACCATCTTTTCCTCTTCCAGCACAAGATCCAGTTTAGAATCAAATATTCCACTTAATTGTCAGTCTCTTCAGTCTCTGTTAATCTGAAAGAGATCCTTAGCCTTTCTTTGTCTTTGATATTTTTGAAGAATACAGATTCCGTCTTTAAAATAACACAATGCTCCTCATTTTAGGTTTGTCATTTATGTTTATCTCATGTTTCTTCATTACTAGGTTCAAGTTATCCATTTCCGGCCAGAATAATGACACTGCGTTCTTCTCAGGGTATCACACCCAAAGTTAAATGAATGTCTCTGTCCCTCATTGGGTGATAATATTTTTTTTAATTGAAGTGTAGTTGATTTACAATAGTGTGTTAGTTTTCAGGTGTACAGCAAAGTGATTAGGTTATATATATATATTTTTTCAGATTATCTTCTATTATAGGTTGTTACAAGATATTGAATATAGTTCCCTGTGATATACGGTAAATCCTTGATTCTTATCTATTTTATGTATAGTAGTTTATATCTGTTAATTCCATACTCCTAATTTATCCCTTCCCCCCCTCTATTTCCCCTTTGTTAAACATGTTTGTTTTCTATGTCTGTGAGTCTGTTTCTATTCTATTCCACAGGGACACTTCCTTGACCTTTATCTGAACTGCACTTTACCCCCATTAGCCAGTCTTATTTTCTTCTTAACAAGTATCACTATCTGATATTTATTCATGTATACTGCCTGTCTCTCTCTTTTAGAATTTAAGTTCCATGTGGGCAGGACATTTTCTGTCTTGTTCACTGTTTTATATCCTCAATGTCTGGAACACATGCCTGGCACATAGTAGGTATTCAATAAATATTTGTTGAATGAACAAATGAATGAAGGGATTTATGGACACTAGTTTTCACATAGGGTAGTTGCCAGTTATAGAGATAATATTTATACAGTATCTGCCGAACTAAGCATTCAGTGGTTGTCAGCCCCTTGAGGGCTATGAACTCTGCTTTATTCCCTCTTGGAGAGAAATAGTATTTATTGAGGAAGGATTGCCTAAAGGATGTGCAATCCATCCATTCCTTCAGATTGATTCATTTATTCATTCACCCAATGTTTATCATTAAGAACGTGCTATGTGTTCTAGACAGTAGGGATGAAATAGTGAACAAAACAGACACAAAAAAAAAAGAGTCCTGGAGTTTACATTCTAGTACAGTGAGGCACACACTAACCTCAATAGGTAAATGATATCATATGTGAAGTGCTCTATGGAGAAAAAGCAAGGCAGGGAAAGAGGGAGTGGCAGGCAAGGTGGTTGTAATTTTAAATACGATGACCAGGAATAGCCTCACGGAGCAAAACCTTGAAGGAGGTGAGGGAGCCATGTGGGTATCCTGGGTGGAAAAGATGGTAGGGAGAGGGAAGAAGTGAGGTGAGTGCTTACCGGGCACATTGCAGTAACTGCAAGGAGGTCAGTGTGCCTGGAGCAGAGTCAATGAAGTGTGGGAGACGAGGAGGAGAGGAACCGGCAGATGGTGGGCACCATTCAGACCACCAGGAGAACTTTGGTTTTTATTCTGAGTGAGCTGGGAAACCATCGGAGGATTTGAGCAGAGAAGTAACATGCTATGATTTATGTCATGGCTGCTGTGGGGACTCTACTTGTGTATTTGGAGAGGAGGGGGGCAGTGTTGGAAGCAGGGAGAACATTTAAGAGGCTACTGAAGAACTCGGACAAGAGACAAAGGTTGCTTGGACAAGGGTGATAGCGGTGAAGATGGTGAAAAGAAATAAGATTCAGGATATGTTTCAAGGTACAGTCAACAGGATATACTGACAGATGATAGTGTGGGTAGGAGGGGAAAGCAACAGGAAAGGGAGAATAGGAAACCAAGCTTACTAGAGACACATAATAGGGTTACTCAGCAGTATGGAACGCCATTCTGGTGTATGAGATCATGACTTTAAAATGAAACCAGTCAGCCTGGTTGAATGATTTCTCCAGCAACATCTAGCTGCTCTAGTGCAGGCAAAGAGTAGATAGATATTATGATTTATCCAGAATTGGAGTTTTTCGAGGCAAGTTTGAGTGAAAGAGAGCAAGGGAGTGATATTATATTGATGGATTGTAACATACAGTCCAGTCAAGGTAGGAAGTGAAGCTCAGAGAGAGCTTATGAACAGTAAAACATTGGCAATGAGGGTACTTGAGCAGATAAGCTGGGAGAAAAGAGGGTTTAAATTTGAGATTTCAGATGTAGTACAACTTATGATAATGACAGGGTGGTAAGGTAGAGAGAGGGAAATAAGGTCTTTGGAGATGAGGAGGTCAAAGAAACTGAGAGGCCAGAATGTTGAAGTCATGCAGGATGAAGACAGAGTTCTGAAGGAGGAAGTGAACAGGTGGAGATATGGGGAGAGTGGCACTGAGAGAGGGTGGAAACTCCTGGCCCTTTCCCACATCCTTTGCCCTATGCATCGCTTCCATCTGGCTGTTCCTGAGTTACATCCTTTTATAATAAACTGATGATCTAGTGAGTAAAATGTTTCTCTGAGTTCTGTGAGTTGCTCTAGCAAATTAATCAAACCCAAAGAGGGGGTCATTGAAACCTCCAATCTATAGTGATCGGTCAGAAGCACAGATGATAACCTGGACTTGTGATGGGCATCTCAAGTGGTGGCAGGGGCAGGCTTGTGAGACTGAAGCCTTAGTCTGTGAGATCTGATGTCCTCTCCGAGTAGATAGTGTCAGAACTGAGTTGAATTATAGGACACCCAACTGGTGTTAGAGCATTGTTGGCTGGCAGGGGAACCCCTGCTTGCAATTTTGGGTGCTCAGACCTTTTAGCAGGTTTTCTCCAAACCTTATATTCCCGACTCCCTAAGCACCAGGCGTCTGGTCTCACCCTCATGCTTTGTTTCTACAGAGCCTGGTTAGTAGGGTGAGTGAGCCTGACCCAATTTTCTTGGCTTCTTAGAAGCACACCTTTCAGTGAGCACATTAAGGATGGGGTTGTAGCACTGGAGACAGACTTCATCCTCCACTCCCCAAAGTTACTATAAATTGATGGGAGGAGTTAGGACTGGTTAGATAGCCCTAATACAATAGTGTTTTAAATATGTGGATACTGCAAGGGAAACACTAACCCAAGGCTAACCAGAAGTTTTGTGTGATTGAAAGCTGATTCAATAAGCTATCCGTTTAGGGAAAGAACCAAGCCCAAGAATCTGGGAGCTTTCTGTGATCTGGTGGGTCCAGGATGTGGTCAAAGAAGAGAAAGTTACCCAGGAATGAGATAGTCAAGGTGGAAGGGTGTATCCAAATAAAAGCATTGTGGCCAAAATAAAGACGAGCTTAACCATTCTGAGGATGAAAATCCCCCACGGGCAGCTGTAAATACAGATACTAATAAGGGCAAGCAGAATCATTCTGTAGTGATGTAGGTGGGATATCTTATGGAAGAGAAAGGGAGAAGTGCCACGAACCCAAGACAAAACAGCTTGTGGTGGTGGTGGTTAGAGAGGGTGAGAGGTGGGAACAGGTTACGGACTGACAGTTACTCACTAGTGATAGCATCGGAAATATGTGCACTTACAGGGAACTATATTCAATATCCTGTGATAAACCATAATGGAAAAGAATATGAAAAAGAATGTATATATATGTGTATATATATAGATGTGTGTGTGTATATATATGTGTGTGTATATATATATATACACACATATATGTACATATATGTACATATATATATGTATAACTGAACCACTTTGCTCTACAGTAGAAATTCACACATTGAAAATCAGTTATAGTTCAGTAAAATAATTTTTCTTTTAAATGGACCTCCAGATGGAATTTCTCCTGCTTATGAACCACTCCAAGAATGCAGAGAGAACTGTCTCTTTGGGGGTGGACTTGAGATAGAGAACCCAGGTCTAAATCCCTTTTCTTGAACAAGTGGATTCACTTATCTTCTATTTCCTACCACAAAGGGTAGTCTGGATCAGGAGTAAGAGATGGTTCCCCAAGGCCAGTCAGGCAGATTTTCTTCCCTAAAGGGACTTAAATCACTTTCAGTCTCCTTGTGGAAAAGTACAAGTTTTCCCACAGATCATGAAGCAAATAACTAATTGATCTCTAGGGAACTTCTTGTCTCCCAGTAACTTCAAGCTTCATTGCAAGATCTTCGTAGATCTATGGGGTCATCCTTAAATTCTAAAAATAAATTAAATTGGCTTCTTAAAGATGTAGCAAAGCAGCATGTTTATATGAGGGAGTGTTGAGAAATGAAACAAATAAGACAACTGCCAATCTCTATTATAAACCAGACAAATTTAATTTAGAATAGTATGAAATCTTCCCATTATTTTTTTTTAATTTTATTTATTTATTTATTTATGGCCGCGTTGGGTCTTCGTTGCTATGCGTGGACTTTCTCTAGTTGCGGTGAGTGGGGGCTACTCTTCATCGTGGTGTGCAGGTTTCTCATTGCAGTGGCTTCTCGTTGCAGAGCACGGGCTCTAGGAGTGCGGGCTTCAGTAGTTGTGGCATGCGGGCTCAGTAGTTATGGCTCGCGGGCTCTAGAGCGCAGGCTCAGTAGTTGTGGCGCACGGGTTTAGTTGCTCCGCGGCATGTGGGATCCTCCGCGGCATGTGGGATCTTCCCGGACAAGGGCTCGAACCCATGTCCCCTGCATTGGCAGGCAGATTCTTAACCACTGCGCCACCAGGGAAGTCCCTTCCCATTATTAATACAGAAACATGCCACCAACAACTAAATTCCTCAAAGCCCTTTGCTTCTACCTCCCACCCCCCCATCTGAATTCATATAGATCCCGCTTCTATATGGAAGGTATTCTATAGGAATACGTGTGACACAGCACATGCCAAGAGTTGACAGGTTTCCTTGTTGCTAGAAGATAACTCCCATCTGGGGGCCCTTGTACTGAAGACTACCTTATCTCTCCCAGCCACCTTCGAGTAGCACAGAAGTGAGACAGCTAGAGGCTCCCAGATGAAGTCAGGCTAAGCCTTGCCCACACAGCTTAGTAAATATTAATGTAGCACACAAGATGATTTTCTACGTACCATTCTAATGACACCATTTGAACTTAATGAGTCTTCAAGGTATTTTAATGCTATCCTCTTCTGCAGAAAGGATAGTAAGGAAACCTTTCTGGAGGGCACTGGGCACAATTTGCATCAAGAACTTAAGACTGTTGGGATTAGCAGATACAAACTACTATATAGAGAATGGATAAACAAGGTCCTACTATATAGCACAGGGAACTATATTCAACCTAATGGAAAAGAATATGGAAAAGAATGTATATATATGTATAACGGAATCGCTCTGCTGTACAGTAGAGATTAACACAACACTGGAAATCAACTATACTTCAATAAAATAAATTTTAAAAACTTAAAACTGTTATCCCACTTCCAGTAATTTACTCCAAGAAAATAAACACAAATGCCATGATATATGCATAAGAATGTCCATTGTAATATGTGTAATTGTGAAAAAAAGAGCACACAAAATGTTGAATAAAACAGAAATAGTTTTAATTAAGGTATACCCATATGATAGGGTATTATACAACTATTAAAATAACATTTTGAATAATATTTAATGATATGAGAAAATGCTTAAAATATTAAGAGTAAAATGCAGGATATAAAACTATATACAGTATTACCCCAATTTGGAAAAAAAATTATATATTTAATATATTTACATGCACAGAAAAAGACTAGAAGAAAACAATTGATCTACATGGAGGAATTCTGATTTTTTCTTTATATTTTGTATGACTTCCAAAGTTTCTTATTTTATATAGAGAATAATTTTTTTTTAAAGAACCAGAGGCTGAGAGAACCAATATTTAAAATATCCATCATGTGATAGGCACTGAGCTAGGAATTTTACCAATTCTCTAACCTCCAAAGCAATCAGGAGAGTTCCTGGTTTACAGATGAGAAACTGAGGCTCTGCTATGGAAGCCTGATATCTCTATTTGCCCAGGTACCCTGGATTCAAGCCCAGGACAGTGCCCATGTCCCCTGCTACCCCACATGCCTCACCTGCTATGGCTCCTAGTGGGCCCATGGGAGGCTTACAGTGAAGGTCACTGACAAAACAGAGCTGTATACAGCTTGCCCAAGAGAAAGGCCTTATTTTGCTTTCTAAACTCTTTGTATCTTCCTCCAGAAGTAGACAATTTCCAGCCCCCTGGACAAGAATCAGAGGCTTCTTCATTGTGAAGGCTTGAAGCTCCATTGTGAAACAGTTTTTATCCATGTGCCCAGCTCCACATGCCTGTGCCCCCTGTGACTGTGGTATCTGCTGTCCTGCTTATTGGTTTGGCATTTTGTCAGGCTGTGAGCAGAAGGTCAGGGCAGAACTGCACACCCTCACCCCTTCCACCAGCTGGCTCCTTCGTCTCTGCCCTGGTTACTGAAACAAACAGGCTATGTCCTCCAGCTCCCTACTCAACCCAAGGATGGAAGGGGGGGACACTGGGTGGAGGGGGGCAGCAAATATCCCAGCTGTGTGAACAATCAAGACTATCTGGCAGCACATTTGATCTTTTGTAACCTTATTTCAGCCAAATAGTCAGGGCCTCTAGGCAGCTGGGAGGCCCATCTTACCCTAAGCCTAATGTTTGGCTGGGTTCCAGATACTGCCTTGGTGAGGGGTGCCCAGTCCCCCAGCTGGCTGTATTCCAGGTAGGTCCTCAGGGACACTAACTGCAAACTCTCACGGAGGCAGAGGTGGAAATTGTCTCCAGTTTTTCAAGGATCTTCATCACTTCCTGTTCCCTCCCAGAGGCAGAGACAGGAAGTGACTTGGATGGGGTCACAGCAAATCAGTGACCTTCAGGATTGGAACGTGCTGCCTGGGTCACTTTATCCTCCTGCACCACAGTTCCTAAATTAAAAAACAGAACTACCTAGGGACTTTTATCTAGGAAGAGACAGAAGGGGACATGGGGAATGACACATGACACACAAAACAATGGGAATAAACTGGTCCTTTTTGATCAGACTCTATCTCTTTCTGCAGCCACACAAGAGGACTGCATGTTCACAAAGTCTGCAGAGTGGTTAGGACTCTGCTTCCACTGCAGGGGGCGCGGGTTCGATCCCTGATCAGGGAACTAAGATCCCGCATGCCACACAGCCAAAAAAAAAAAGTTTGGAGAAATACTGGGTTAAACAAAGTTAAACAGATTAAATTACTGCAGGACTTCCCAGAACATTTAATGTGCTCACATATACTGTAAAGGGGTTATAATGTAAAGTGTTTCTTAAACACAAGTCAATTATAGAACTAAGGATTCCATAGACACTAGGATTCCAATGAACACGCTTTGAGAAGTCTTGTTACAGGGTGGGCATGTACCACAGAAAAGTAAGGCCCCAAATAAGCCATCAGCCACTATCTTCAAAAGTGCAGTGTTGGGCTTCCCTGGTGGCGCAGTGGTTGAGAGTCTGCCTGCCGATGCAGGGGACACGGGTTCGTGCCCCGGTCTGGGAAGATCCCACATGCCACGGAACGGCTGGGCCCGTGAGCCATGGCCGTTGAGCCTGTGCGCCTGGAGCCTGTGCTCCGCAGCGGGAGAGGCCACAGCAGTGAGAGGCCCGCGTACCACAAAAAAAAAAAAAAAAAAAAAGTGCAGTGTTGATGTGGCACTGCCCATTTGTTAGTGGTAGAAATACAAAGAGTGCTAACTTTGAAAATAAACAACTCTTGATGAATTTTTTAAAAAAAAGTGCAGTGTTGGATCAAACAAGGTTGTCATTCTGTACTCTCCTGTCTGTACTTGAGCAAGAGTTGATGGTATTTTTCCGCTTGCTGGTCAAAGCCCCTGGAAGAGAACCCTACCTGGAGAAAGTTCACTGGAGTCAGAAGGTATTTGAGTGCCAGGCCCCTGTACTCAGGAGCCAGAAGAGGGGCAGCCTTGCTGCTGTAAGACTGGGGAGAATCCTGGCCCATCCAGGCTCTCTGGTTCCCGGTGGCTGCTGAGCCCGCATTGTCTCCCCTGGGTACCAAGTAGGGCCCTACACTGATTTCCTCCCCAGTTTCCGGAGAGGAAAATTCTTTATCTGTAGACCCTAAGTGCACTGAAAAACCCGAGGGGGCAGTCAATACAGTCACCATCTTCTGGGACTCGGAGGAAGGGACTGCACCCTCCCATTCTTTGTTGCGGATGTCCGGGAACGGCTGCTTCTTGATCTTCAAAGGATGGTGGGAGGGCCGCTTCTCAAGCTCCCCAGAAAGGTTCTCATTCTTGGTCTTCTTCAAGTCCCTGTCAGCTTGAGAGTGATCAGCATTTTCCTCAAGGGATTCAAACACGACACCCTGGGTTCTCAGTCTCTTTAGCTTCCTTTCTAACAATAGCCAGAGAAAACTTGGATTTCTAGAGGAGGAACTCATGTATTGCTGTACAGAGTCTGGAATCAGAGGCACAGAGAGCCTGGGGCTCAGGCTGTCCTGAAAGTAGTCCCTACAGGGTTGTCGCCTGACAATGGGCACCACCTGGCAAGGCCTCAGTGCTTCGACAAAGGCACAGAGCTCAGGGTAGGAGGAATGGTCAGAGTAAGGGATGATGTGGATATCGGGGTGGGAACGGTAGATTTTCCGGCTGGTGGGGAGGATAGCAATGGTAGGGTGGGTCTGGTTCCAACGCAGCATAGCCGAATGGCAGATCTCCATGTGGTCCACGGCATGGATGCGGCCAGCCTTCTCCTCCACTGTGAACACATCTGCCAGGCCCAGCAGCTGCACTAACTCCAGGCGCCGAGGACTCAATACCACCCAGGTCCGAAACTCCAGGGCCAGCTGCTCCAGCAGTGACTCTTTTCCCAGGCTATAGAGTCCTGAATAATGTTCAAGGGATTGGGGAAAGTAAGAGAAGGAAGAGGATGAAGCTAATAAGTCAACCAAATGTTTAATAGAAATACACAAAATTAATGGGACTACCCCCTGACTGTCTATCAGGAAGGAGGTGGCATTTGAGCTGAGGTATATGGAGGGTGGGGTAGGGAGAAGTTTAGCACAGAATCCACTCATTCATTCAGTTCAACAAAGGAAAGCATCTATCAGGTGTTAGGCACCGTGAAAACAAACAAAAATCTCAGTCCTCAAGGAGTGTAATCTATTTGGGGACCCAGAAACAATGCATGCTACAGACATGCACAGAGTATTATGAGGGCACAGAAAAACATCTACCAGTTGATAGAGTTAGGGATAGCTTCCTGAAAATGACAACTTAGATAAATCCTAAATGATGGGTGCAAGTTAATCTGGCAAGGGAAGGGGATGGTAGAGAACATTTTAAGAGAGGTCGTTTCAGTGTTACTAAGGTACAAAGAAACTGGTAAGAAATGACACTAGAGAGGTGAGCAAGGGCCATATAATAGGGGGCTTTGTATGTACTGCTAGGGAGCTTGTTTTTAATTCTGTAAGTGAAGGTGTCATTAAGGAGTTGCAAGCAGGAAAATGGCTAATTCTAATTATAGGATTCATAGGATCAGAGCAGGGCTTTAGAAAAAAAAGTGGCAGCAGTATTATTCAAAGACCTGCATGAGAATATACTGAAAGCAGAAGTACCAGTTAGAAGGCCCAAACAGTACGTATAGAGAAAGAAATGGAGACCTGAATTTGGGTAATGGTTATGGTAACAGATATGGGAGATGTTGTTTAAGTAGTTGTTCTCAGACCTTTTCTGAAGGTGTATTTCAAGTCTACAACCAGACTGTGAACGCCTTTAAAGAATCTATATTTCCTTTATATCCACCTTATTCCTCATCATGGTTCAAAATCTCACTCTTTGGGCACAAAGGTAGCTGATTTTCTTTTCTCTCTCCCTATCCTTCCCCCTTTTATTTTACCTCTTCTAGGCCCTTTACTACTAGACTGTAAGCCCTCATATTTTATTCATTTTTTTCTATTCCCACTGCCTATCAGAATACTTGGCACACAGTAGGGGATTATTGTATATCTGCAAAATTAATCAAGCCCTACTACAGTACCCTACTCGCCAGCTGTGCTTCTCTGGGAAAACTCTGCATTGAAAACTCCAAGAATAGTTAGCACTGATATTTCTTCATGAGTAGTCAAGCAATCCTGAGAGGGAAAATCTCTCCATCAACTTGGTAGTCACTCTGGAAGGTACATAATTTTTTTTTTCAATGCCTTTGTTTAAACCTATTTTGAAACTCCTTTCAGAGTTGGGGCATATCCTTTTAAAATGTTCATCACGGTGGCAAATTTTTTTCCTTTTGTGGATTTACTACAATTTTGGAAACAATCAAAAAAAATCATTTGGAACTAAATCTATTACATTTTAAAAAATAAAAATGGATTTTCATCAACTATCCCAAAAGGCAATTTCAAGAAGCCCAAAATGTTTTGTACTGTTGTGGAGTCACTAGAACAAGCAGACAGCTGGGTTTTCAATGTATCTAACTGCAAGAACAACACTCACCTGAATATCTACATTCTGATAAACTTCATTCACTTGCTAACAAATATTTACCGGAGGCCTCTATCAGACATTAACCTAGGCATCTGGGATATATCCATAAGTGAAACAAAGAGCCTGTCTATTGTGAAATTTACATTCTAGCACAGGGAGACAGATAATAAAAACTAAATACAATGAATACATAAATTATGGAATACACTGTAAGGTGATAAGGGCAATAGTGTCCCTCTCCACTTAAAACCCTTCAATAGCTCTTTGTCCTAAGAGCAGTGGTTGCATTTAGGATCAAGTTCAAAATGGCTTACAGGCACTTCAGCCCCTCCAGGCTTTCCAGCCTCCTCAACCACTGTGCACCTGTCATACTGCTGCTTCTCTGTTCCACAAACACATAGGACTTCTTCCCACCTCCATCCACACCCTCAAGGAATGTGTGTGTGTCTGTGTGTGTGTGTGTGTGTCAGAGAAAGTGGAGATACACAATCAACAATAAGCAACAGTATATTAAAACATATGGAGTATATGGGAAGTTGATGAGTGCTATGAAAAAGTTGAATCGGTTTAGGAGATCAGGAGTTGGGAATGTGGGAGTGCAGATGGTGGGCAGATTGTAATTTTAAATAAAAAGGTCAGGGTAGATTTCATGGAGAAAAGGACATCTGCACAAAGACCTGAAAGATGTGAGACACTCCAAAGAACCTAGATTCACTAGCTCCATGAGTGAGAAAAAAAGGAAAGGAAAGCCCTCACCAATCTTTATGTTATGTTGTGGGTGCTTTCGAATGAGCTCAACAATCTGGCGGGCAGCTTCTTCTTGGGAAGGAAGAACCAGAGCTGGGTTGCAATTGGTGTTGTCTAGGTATAAGGTATGGATCTGTTTCCCCAGTCTCAGGGCTGGCTCCTTCAGCATGGACGGTGTATACCGAAAATCCCCTGGAAGAAGAATATATGGGAGGCAGACAGTCAGAGACAAAAGTATAGAAGACAAGCCTCTCCCAATTCCAACAATGGGCATTTGCCTACTGGCCTGTTGGAAAAACCTAGAGTCTAGCAATGATGAATGTAGTACAGCTTCTTTGTGGAAACGTCTCTATTGTGCTTCCGTTTTTTCATGATTCTCTGCAAAGTTCATACCCTTAAAGAGTGGGAAATCAGTTGAGAAAGGGTCACTGTGCTCATGTGGCATGAAGCTAGGAGGTCTCCAGACTTCTACTATAAGTCAAAGATGCTCAAGAAAAGTCGTGTTGGGAATTCCCTGGCGGTCCAGTGGTTAGGACCCAGTGCTTTCACTGCTGAGGGGGCAGGTTCCACCCTGGTTGGGGAACTAAGATCCCGCAAACCGCGGGGCTTGCCCCCCCCACACACAAAAAAGTAGTGTCTAGGCTGGGAAAGTGGAAAGGACCCCTCCGGAAGCCCACCTGTGTAGAGAATGGTTCCAAAGTATCCTTCAAACAGAAACATGACAGAGCCAGGGCAGTGATTGGCATCGATGAGGGTTACAGTCATGGTCTCTCGCCCAACTTCATCTAGAGGCAGGACATGGCTCTCACCAACCTCCAGGGCTCGGATCCACTGCTTAGATACCTGAGGAAACAGTTGGTCATCCCAGGGAACACAGCCTCCCCTCCCTGATACCTCCCTGGATCAGAAGCTGTGATGGGGATTCCCAAACAATACTCCCTTCCTCTTCCCACCCTCTACCTCACCCTTCGTACAAGTTTAAATTAAGAGTGCAGAAAACAAGTCTAGTCAGCGATTCTCAAACTTTCCAAATCATAATAATCCTTTGGGGGGCACCTGTTAAAAAAAATTCCAACCAGATTTCCACGACCTGTGCTAGCTATGTCTACTGAATCAGATGGGGGAGAAGGGAGGCGTTGGAGAATCTGTATTTTACTCATCACATTGGGTGGATTCTTATGATGAGGCAAGTTTGGGAAACACTGGCCTAGCTTATGTGAAGAGGTAGGAACAATTTCCTTGGCTGGACTAAAAGTCCTCCCCAATTTATCACTGAAACATCCCAAGCCGGCCAGTTAGAAACCACCCTCCTATTCTGGGCTAAAGATGCATTCTGGGTTCTCGCTTTTGTAAAAATCAGTCTCCCTGGCCCCAACTCTATGACTCCACGGCTGTGACAGATCGGAAGTCCCCACCCAGCTACTGGGACCAACTCTCGGAGGCCGACTCCAGCCGCCCATACCTGTCGGTGACGGTGCAAGAGGTAAGCGGTGATTGGGGAGCAGTAGAGGGGCCGGGTCCAGGTGCTAGAGAGACCCACGGTGTGGTCCGAGTGCATGTGGGACAAGAAGAAGAGCCGGGCGGAGGCAGCCCGGCGCAGGCTCCAAAAGTCCACAGCGATGGGCGTTTGAGGGATCAAGACCCCGTTCATGGTGGCGGGGTTGGAGAGTCACCAGTGGGATCTTCATGGGAACAGAGCTCCTGCGGGAGGCTCCTACAACGGCGCCCTGAAAAAAGTCATGCTGGGGCAAGAACAGGGCCAGGGGCCGTAAGGAAAGCCAGCTCAGTGGGGAATGAGTGACTAGACTGGGCAGAAAGAAGGAAGTGACCGTGCTGTGGGAGTCTGGGGGTGGAATCGCAAACCACAGAAGGCGCCCAACGGAGCGCCACTCCCCCAAGCGCGCGGGACCAGGGCCCGAGGCCCTGGTCTCAAAGCGCGCGCTGCTGGGCGGAGACAGGCGGAAGTAGCCGATTTCCGATTGCCCGCCACCCCTCTGCCTGAGGTAGCCGCGCGGCGGCGCCGGGAGGTGAGAGGTTGGGGGAAGGGCACGCTAAGGTCGTGATCCAGGCTGCGCTCGGCGCTCACTGGGAGAGGGTGATTGGCAGCTGCTCTGCGTGGTCCCCCTGGAGGAGGCGGGACTTCCGCAGAAAGGTTGATTGGGCCTCTTGGTGACGGCAACCGCGTGGAGGCGCAAGAAAGGCTGGAACTGGAGGGGGAGGGGTCCACGGACTGTTGGCTGCCGGGCTCGAAGTCGGGCCGAGGGCCTAGAGGTTGCGGGAGAGCTCTGTGGGCGGAGCGAACCAGCCTGCAGGTCCCCGGAAGGATCCGCAGAGCCTAGGGTGGGCCTCGCCAGGGAGCGAGAGGGTTGAAGTTCGAGTGTGGTAGGGCCCGGATGGCGGCCCTGGGGGAAGCCAAGGCTGGGCCAAATCGCGCCTGTAGTCTCTTCACTGACTGACGTTTCCTTTACCCAGGTCCCCACATCGGGGCTAGAAGGAGCCCACGAGTTACCTAGGGATCTCTGGGAACTGCCCCGTGACTATTCGAGAAGATGCCGTACCTGGGCTCCGAGGACGAGGTGAAGGAGCTGAAGAAGGCTCTGTGTAACCCTCACATTCAGGCTGATAGGCTGCGCTATCGGAATGTCATCCAGCGAGTGATTAGGTATCGCCTAACGCTCTAACTCCCCCATTGCCATCCCCATCAGGGCTCTCTACCCCTGGCCGCTTAGAAAGATTAAGTGAACTCGCATCCATGGCAGTTGTATGATTTGGTCTTCCTGCTTCTCTGGACTGCCGTCTAAGTCTCCCTTGTGGGACATATTTTGCTTCTTTTACTCAGCTGGGTGGTTTCATCCATGTCTTGAACTTGTACTGCTGACTTCCAGATCTATGTCTAGCACAGACCTCCTTTTTTTTATCGTCAGACCCACAGATCCTACTGCCTGCTTGGCATTTCCACCTGGATATTTCTTCAAAGACATGCAAAATAGTACCTACATCCTTCCGCCCTCCCCAAACCTGCTCTTCCACTTGTATTTGTGTTGATGAACGTCACCACCCAGCTGAGCAAATGTGGGAGTCAGTCTTGGTGACACCTGATTGTCACTGTTCAAGTCAGATGGTATGGATTCATGGTTCTAAGTATCCATCCTCTTTTTCTTTTTTTAGCATCTTTATTGGAGTATAATTGCTTTACAATGGTGTGTTAGTTTCTGCTTTATAACAAAGTGAATCAGCTATACATATATCCCCATATCTCTTCCCTCTTGCGTCTCCCTCCCATCCTCCCTATCCCACCCCTCTAGGTGGTCACAAAGCACTGAGCTGATCTCCCTGTGCTATGCGGCTGCTTCCCACTAGCTATCTATTTTACATTTGGTAGTGTATATATGTCCATGCCACTCTCTCACTTCGTCCCGTGTCCTCAAGTCCATTCTCTATGTCTGCATCTTTATTCCTGTCCTACTCCTAGGTTCTTCAGAACCTTTTTTTTTTTTTTAGATTCCATATATATGTGTTAGCATACGGTATTTGTTTTTCTCTTTCTGACTTACTTCACTCTGTATGACAGACTCTAGGTCCATCCACCTCACTACAAATAACTCAATTTCGTTTCTTTTTATGGCTGAGTAATATTCCATTGTATATATGTGCCACATCTTCTTTATCCATTCATCTGTGGATGGACACTTAGGTTGCTTCCATGTCCTGGCTATTGTAAATAGAGCTGCAATGAATATTGTGGTCCATCTTCTTTTTTTTTGATTGGCACTGCTGTTCTGGTTCCCTTTTTAAAGCAATTGCAGTAGCTTAGTAGTAGGTCACCTTAGGCCCTCATTTCAGCCAGATTGATTTTCCAGCATATGAATTTGACAATATAACTCTTGTGTATAGCTGTGGATCACAAACTTCAGTATGCACAACAGTCCCTTGGGGTGCTTTTTTTGTTTGTTTGTTTGTTTTTGTGGTACGCGGGCCTCTCACTGCTGTGGCCTCTCCCGTTGCGGAGCACAGGCTCCGGACGTGCAGGCTCAGCGGCCATGGCTCACGGGCCCAGCCGCTCCGCGGCATGTAGGATCCTCCTGGACCGGGGCACAAACCCGTGTCCCCTGCATCAGCAGGCAGACTCTCAACCACTGTGCCACCAGGGTAGCCCCCTTGGGGTGCTTTTTTAGAAAATGTAAATTTTTCATCCAATCCAGTAATTCTGATTTCAGTAGGGTGGGATGGAACCCAGGAATCTGCATTTTAAACAGACATCCCCTCTAATTGCTATAGGAGATCACAGTTTGAGAAACAGTGATCTACAGAATAAAGTCCAAATTTCTTATCATAGCACCCAAGGAACACCCAGTTAACTACCGGCATACTCTGAAAAGAATGTACCATTCTTGCTCATGTCCACATGCATCACAGTGTGTATCGTTACCTATCTACTACACCTGCCTGGAGCTCCTGCTGATTCCGCTCAAGTATTTCTTCCTCTGTGGAAACATTTTATGACTTTTTGGCAGTGTTAGACCTCCTGATCCCCACTGCACCTTGTCTGTTACTTCTGTTATAATACCAATCTATCATTCTGTAATTAGCGGTGTTCTTGTCTGCCTCCTTGGTAGACTTTTGAGTTCCTTGAGATCTGAGACCATGCCTTCTTCAAGATTATTCCCCAGAACATATCCCTGGAATGTAAAATCTGAATGTGACTGGAATGTACTAGTTTGTTGAATGAATAGAAGAACGTTTATTGCAGGCCCGTTGTGAAGTATTGTGTGATATGATAGACAAAGTAGACCTGGTTGCTCTGCTCTAAGAGATCACAATCTAGTTGGATATCCAGGGCATATAAGTAAAAGGCTTTCTGTTGTAGGTTGGGGATTATGTATTTTACTTTTTTCCTGCTGTGTGTGTTGGTTTCAGGCACATGACTCAGGGCTCGGACATGTCTGGTGTTTTCATGGAAATGGTGAAGGCCAGTGCCACTATAGATATTGTTCAGAAGAAGTTGGTTTATCTCTACATGTGTACCTATGCCCCCCTGAAACCAGATCTGGCTCTCCTGGCCATCAATACACTGTGCAAAGACTGTTCGGACCCCAACCCGATGGTGCGAGGGTTGGCACTACGGAGCATGTGTAGCCTCAGGTGAGCACTCTCCTCCCTTCCTGTATCTCAGTGGCTGATAAGTTCATGTGGTCATGGGGCAGGTTTTTAATGATGACAATTTATTTGAGCTCCTTAATAATGGGGAAGACACTGTTGTAACCTGAACTCAGGTTTTCGGCCATTGCTTTGGTTTAAAAAACTATATATGTGATTTCATTAAGGAATTTTTCTATCCTTACTCTCAGTGAAATAGTTAAATATTTATTTATTCATTTATTTGGCTGCTCTGGGTCTTAGTTGCGGCACACGGGATCTAGTTCCCTGACCAGAGATCGAACCTGGGCCCCCTGCATTAGGAGCACGGAGTCTTAACTGCTGGACCACCAGGGAAGTCCCTGAAATAGTTAAAGATTTCTAAATGTGTGTGTGTGTGTGTGTGTGTGTGTGTGTGTGTGCGCGCGTGTGCGTGTGTGTTTTTTAACCTGCCTATGTGGCATTATTCCACGTGAAAAGTCAAGTGAGGCTTTTTAAGTTTGGCAGCAGCTTTCTCCACTTTGTTGGAGAAGAATCTGACCAATGCGTATTCAAACATCTACTAAACCCTCTGTTAAGTGAATAGGGGCTAAATTATGTCAAAACTAGTACCTTAGGATCTGACTGACTCTAGGATGTGTTGCTTAGGTTGCCTGGTGTGCAGGAATATATCCAACAGCCAGTTCTCAACGGTCTGCATGATAAGGCTTCATATGTCAGGAGGGTAGCAGTCCTTGGCTGTGCCAAGATGCATACTCTTCATGGAGACTCTGAAGTGGGTAAGTTTCAGTGTAATCTACCACGATCAGTATTTATTTGTACTTCCATTATATGACTTTGTAGAAGAGTATGTAGCTTTGGTAGAAAATAATAATGTGACCCTACTTCTGCATGTCACTTTTTTTTTTTTTTTTTTTTTTTTGCGGTACACGGGCCTCTCACTGTTGTGGCCTCTCCCATTGCGGAGCACAGGCTCCGGACGCGCAGGCTCAGCCGCCATGGCTCACGGGCCCAGTCACTCCGCGGCATGTGAGATCTTCCCGGGCCGGGGCACGAACCCGTGTCCCCTGCATCGGCAGGCGGACTCTCAACCACTGCGCCACCAGGGAAGCCCTGTATGTCTCTTTTAAGTAGGACGCAGGGCTTGGTATTTTCTGAGATTAGAGAAGTCCTTTCTTTGGGGCCCACGTGAGATCCTGTGCCTTAGCTGCTTAGAACAGTCTGGAAATGACCATTGTTTTGGCCTTGCACTTTGTTACTGCCTTTGTTATTTTTGTGGCAGAGAAGTTCAGCTTTGTCTGCCTGGAACTGTTATTCTGGCTCTATCACCTTGACTCTGAAACTTTTCTTTATGTGAGATCTTTGTTCCGTTTTATAGATGGTGCCCTGGTAAACGAATTATATAGTTTGCTGCGTGACCAGGATCCAATTGTGGTTGTGAACTGCCTGAGGTCTCTGGAGGAAATTTTGAAACAGGAAGGAGGTGTTGTCATCAATAAGCCCATCGCCCACCATCTCTTAAATCGGTTTGGATGCCTCTGTGCTCTTTTATCATGATCAAATCTACATCCTAATGGGATCTTGTTGATGTATTGAATGAAGGAGAGGTCTTGAACAACTTCTGTAGAGTAGTAAAGAAAGTTAACTGTAACTATTAACTTCCTCATGTTTCATTGAGATAATTTTTTTTTCATTTGTCTTAGTTTCTTTTGGTGATATAGAGAGATGGCAGAAGGATCCTTCAGGGTTCTGTCCTCTGCAGTCGTTATGTCCTCCAAACTAAGCCATTCATACTATCTTAAAATGTAGAGAATCTGGATCTAGGATATGGTGATCATGTCTTTGGCCTTCGATGAGTGTGCATTTGTACCGTAAACTCATCTTGGAATTTAAAGCCTTATTTTGTGTAAACTTTCGTACATCAGAAGAATAATTTGATTATGGCACAACCTATTTTCAAGAATTCTCCCCTTGTTGTGATGAACAGATGACTGGTGACATGGCAGTAGCATGGAGGTGGTCCTAATTTTGTTGCTAGGATAGCACTTTTGTTTTCTTTTTTGGATAGAATGTCAAAACTGGACCAGTGGGGCCAGGCTGAAGTATTGAACTTTCTGCTACGCTACCAACCCCGCAGTGAGGAGGAGCTGTTTGACATTCTCAACCTGTTGGACAGTTTTCTCAAGAGCAGTAGCCCAGGTGTGGTGATGGGAGCCACCAAACTCTTTCTGATCTTGGCAAAAAACTTCCCCCATGTGCAAACTGACGTGCTCATGCAAGTCAAGGGAACTTTGCTGGCTGCCTGTTCTTCAGAGAGCCGCGAGCTCTGTTTTGCTGCCCTCTGCCATGTGCGCCAGGTCCTGCACAGTTTGCCGGGTCACTTTAGCAGCCACTACAAAAAGTTTTTTTGCTCCTACTCGGAGCCCCACTACATCAAGCTCCAGAAGGTGGAGGTGCTGTGTGAGCTGGTGAACGACGAGAACGTGCAGCAGGTGCTGGAGGAGCTTCGCGGGTACTGCACTGATGTGTCTGCCGACTTTGCGCAGGCTGCCATCTTTGCCATAGGTAGGTATCTGTTGCTTTTCCTTTGTGAGAGCCTAGACCAACCAGCTAGAAAGCTGTGGAACCACAGAGAGGAAAGGGAGTGAATCTTGCTTCAGAGGCAAAGTATCTTGTACCAAACAGTTAGGTCAGTGACTACAAACAAGGTGGGGAGAAAGGTTTTTTGGTCAACACTGGTGTTTCCATATCTTCTAGGATATAGACTATAGGTGATGCAAACTGTAACACAATTTATATTGCCTTTTGTCGTCTGTTATCCAAAATGCTTTTCTGTATATCATCTTCCCACAGCCTTGTGAGGCAGTCAAGAAGAGTGGACAAGTGTTATTATTAACTTCGTTTCAAAGATGAAGAAACTCAGGCACAAAAAGTTTCTTAAATTGCCCAAAGGTCATATAGTTCCTGAACTGGGACTGGAACCCAGCCTTCCTGACTCAAAGTCCTTTGAAAATTTAGCAATCTTTTATCAAGCTTCTGCTCCGGGCTACGCATTATGATGAGTGGACCGGCACAGAGTAAAACATAAGACTTACAGACCTTTTCATGCTACTCTGTCTGGAATTTAAAGGGCTAGAGTGAGTCAAATGCAAGCAGCTGGGGAGCTAAGTTTTGGAGGACTTCAAGTAGAGGAGGAGAAGGAACCCTCGGATGTAGAATAAAGTATGGTTATTTTTAGAGGCAGAGAAGAGGGCACAAAGAGGGGAGTAGAAAGCCTGCAGTCTGGAGGCTGTTGCACAGTGTTCCCAGCAGGAATATTCCTGTACAGGTGTGCTGCAACAAACTGGTTGCCACATAAATACCTTTGTGACTAAAAGTTTTCAACCTTGTTCAATGGGAAATTCATTTTACCAAAGTTCCCTTTATCGTAAACTTAGATTCTTATTTCATCAAGCAAGGGGTGATTTTCTTTTTCTTTTTCTTAGATATTTCTGGTCCTCTTGGTCTTTCTTTGGCTGGTGGGAAATTATTTTAGAATGAGGTGCTAGTATCTGACTTAACACATTTTTCTGCTTTCCCTTCCTCTGTAGGTAGCATCGCCAGGACCTACACGGATCAATGTGTGCAGATTCTAACAGAGCTGCTGGGGCTTCGACAAGAGCACATTACCACAGGTAATGGCTACCTTTCTAGGATTTTTTTTTTTTTTTTTGGTCAATTTCCCGACCTATAGTATTTGCTCAAAACATATTTGTTGTTCAATAACAGAGGTTTAAACTCTTCTTTGCATCATCATCTGTTACCATCAGAGAAACATACAGATCTAACAGAGTAGGGAGTCTTCAGGTTGCCATGAGTCTACAAGGCTGTTGCATAGATCATGAAGGGTGCGAGGGTTACCTTGCTTGTTATTTGCCCACCTTTACCCCTCTTTTTGCTTTATGGCAGCATACGGTAAGCAGTGACTTCCAAGACTGGGACTAGGGTGAGGCAAGCAAATCGCCTAGGATGCAAACATTTAAAGAGGCACTCACTTTTATATAGAGAATGGATAAACAACAGTGTGCTACTGCATAGCACAGGGAGGTATATTCAATATCCAATGATAAACCAGAATGGAAAAGAATATATATTTTAAAAAAAGAATATATATAAAGAGGCACTCGCTCTCAAGTTTGTGCAAATGCTAACTCTGTGAGTCTTCTTAAATTTTACACCCTGGCACCTTGCTTGCTTCACCGTAGCTCCAGCCCTGGTGGCTCCTTTTATACTGTCCTCAGAGCATCATTCGACAGCAGCACTCCCCCACATTTGTATATGCTTTCTGGTTTGCCAAGTGCTTTCACATACGTTAACTCATTTATCCTCATGGCAATCTGATGAGCAACACTTATTAAGAAATTGTTGCCCACGTCAGACATTTCTCAGATAATTATTGACCACCCCACCAAACACCCATTTTACAGAAATTGCCCCAGTAATCTAGCCTGAATATGTGACTTTTCTTAAGATTCTTTCCCGTGCGGAGGCTCTAATCCTGTGCTCTTGTGTCCTGAGCTGTGCTCTAGTGGTTGTGCAGACTTTCCGAGACCTGGTTTGGTTGTGTCCTCAGTGTACAGAAGCTGTGTGTCAGGCCCTGCCCGGCTGTGAGGAGAGCATTCAAGATAGCGAGGTAGGCTGTAATTCTCCTTTACTTCTAGGCAGAGGGGGAGTGCTTGGGACCCTGCTCTGTGAAATGGAATCTAATTATTCTTTCCACCCAGTGTCTGAAGTGGAATTCTTAGAATTGATTGCCACCTCAGATTCTGTTTTGGGTGTAGGTGGGATATAAATTATAAAAACATTAGGATTTAGCTATGGTTTTCTTACAAATATTTTGATACCATTGTTCTTGTGAACAGTTTTGAGTCAGAGATTTAGACCATAGGGTTTTCAGCTGGCATGAAAATCAGAATCGTTTGTGAAATTTTTACAAATATTTGGGCTTCCAGTATCTACTCAAATATTCAAGAGTGGAAGCCCTAGACACACAGAGTTTTAAGAAACTTTGCAGGTGACTCTGATGTGCACACTAGGTTCCCCTAACTTAGGGGAATCTTCCAATAGCTTCCACTGAAGCATTAAACCCCAAATTGGGGAAGAAGCCTCAAAGGTGAGGAAGCCTTATTGCTTAAGCAACATAGGCTGTGAGAGTCTTAAGTCTCCTTTTGTGTGGTAGAATTTCATTCCTATTTGTTGTAGAGAGTTTAGTAGGGGGTGAATTAATAAATGCAAGTGGAAGTAAATAAAATATTATACCTTTTCTACTGACTCTAGGGGAAAAGCAAAACCTGCTGCTATCTACTGCCTGCTCTGGCCTGTGTTCTGGACAGCCAAATGTTGAGCACCTGTTCTTACTCCCTCATTACCTAGGGGAAGCAGGCGCTTATTTGGCTACTCGGTGTCCACGGGAAGAGAATCCCCAACGCTCCTTATGTGTTGGAAGACTTCGTAGAGAATGTGAAGTCGGAGACATTTCCAGCTGTCAAGATGGAGCTGCTCACGGCTCTGCTGCGCCTTTTCCTCTCTCGACCCGCCGAGTGCCAGGACACGCTGGGCCGTTTATTATACTACTGCATAGGTAGGCTCTTCAGAAGGAAACGGTTGAATTGGGAGATTGGGATTGACATGTATACACTAATAAGTATAAAATGGGTAACTAATGAGGACAGGACCTGCTGTATAAAAAAATAAATAAAATCAAATTTAAAAAAAAAAAAAGAAGGAAATGGTACTTGCCATGACCAGTCATACAGGTTCTCACAGCTTTCATTGTTTGGTGAGCCATCTGGGACCGAAGAAAAAAATGTCAACGTTTTCTAGGGTTTCCTCCCTCCTTCATTTTGTTCTCCTATTCTGGTGGGCACAGGGGTAGAAAGAGTGTTTTCGTTTTTGTTTTTAATTAACTTAGTCTATTATCTTACCTCAGAGGAAGAAAAGGATATGGCAGTACGGGACCGAGGTCTCTTCTACTATCGCCTCCTCTTAGCTGGCATCGATGAAGTGAAGCGGATCCTACGGAGCCCTCAATCTGACCCTTCTCTCAGACTTTTGGAGGATCAGGCAGAGAGACCTGTGAACAGCTGGGCCTCGGACTTCAACACACTGGTGCCAGTATATGGCAAAGCCCGCTGGGCAACCATCTCTAAATGCCAGGGTGTGGAACGCCATGGCCCAGAGCTTCCTAACACTGCATCTTTTGCCACATCAGGTAAAAATAGTCCTGACTTTATACCTTGTCATGAAAAATCTTTATCTTTTGCAATGACTGGTAGAGAGTAGAGTACCCTAGCTAAACCTCAGACTGTTGCCCGAATTTTGTCTCTGTGAGTAAGAAGGAAGTTCATCATTGGTTATTTAAGCCATTTCTCTGAAGATGAGAGTCACATTGTGTACTGCTGGAAATCTAGATTTAAAAATGTAGTTCTACAGATTAAGAGCATCTCTTACACAAGCTTTCTGACTCTTGTAGGACCCCTGATTCCTGAAGAGAACAAGGAGAGGGTCCAAGAGCTCCCTGATTCCAGAGCCCTCATGCTAGTCCCCAATCACCAGCTTACTGCTGAGTGTTTTGAGAAAACTTGGCTGAGCCTCAAAGTTGCTCATCAGCAGGTGTTCCCGTGGCAGGGAGCAGTCCATCCTGACACCCTCCAGATGGCCCTGCAAGTCGTGAACATCCAGACCATCGCGATGAACAGGGCTGGGGCTCAGCCGTGGAAAGCCTACCTCAGCGCTCAGGATGACACTGGCTGTCTGTTCCTGACAGAACTGCTGTTGGAGCCCGAGAACTTGCAAATGCAGATCTCAGTAAAACAAAACAAGGCGAGGACAGAGACACTGAACAGTTTTATTTCTGTATTAGAAACTGTGATTGGAACAATTGGAGACATGAAATCATAACAGCTTCTTGCCTATCCTGAGTGAGATGAATAGCTGTCAGAGTTCCTTAGTTTTTCTTATTATAGCTGCTTGTAAGTCCAGATAATATCAAATGCAAAGGAGAATGGGAATCTGGGAATGAGAATTCTTACATTCTTGTCCAAAGATCATTGGTGAATGACCCCATTTTTCCAGGTGATGTGGTAAAGGTTAATGTTGTTGGTAAGGGGGTGGGAATGGGGTGAGGGTAGGATTTGGATTCTTTCCTAATCAGTTTAAGGGATTATTTTACTCATTAAAGATGCCTGATGTGTCTGGAAACTGACTGGGTCATCATTTGTGGGGGTCATCTTTTCTTCCCTGGATTATTGCAGTGAATTCCTGACTGTTCTCATATTTCTAATCATGGTTTCTAGGCCAGAGTTCAGAGTCCTTAGCCTGGCGTCTAAAGTACCTCTTCAGTGCCATGTCTCAGCACTCCCCAGGATACCCTCTGTTCTGGCCAAGCAAACCACTTGCAGTTCCCTGAATACGCTCGGCTCTCTCTTACCTCTGTGCCTTGGCACCTGCTTTTTCTTCTCGCCTAGACCATTTCCTCACCCTCATGTCTTCTTTAAGTAACACCTAGTCTATCTTTCAGTGTTCAGCTCAGGCATGAGCTCTTTCAGGAAGTTTTCTGTGACCCTCCTGCCTTCATCAGGGGTCTCATTCAAGCTGTGAAAGCAGTCAGTGCACATTTCTAGCAGCACTGTTGTAATTGTTTTCTTGTCACTCTTTCTCACGTTTAATTTTATTCATACCTGACCACGTTTTAATCACTGAGACAACTTATGGCAAAAACAGATGTAATAAAATGATGGTAAAGTATAAATAACCAGATAATCCAGCACAGGAAAAATAAAAAGACCTGTGAAAACCAGCTGGGTCAGGGATGGGAACATATACAAACGTTCAGGCTGAGAGGGCCTACATAGTTGATATCGTTGTGCCTCAGATTTAGCTCTGTAAGTGATTTGGCAGTCAGAATAAAGAGAAACGGTCGTATAGTTGTTACCAGAGAGGAAGAAACATTTCAGTTCTAATTTCGAAGAGAAATTTACATGTAGTTTCACATGGATGGCGCTGAGTGATATGCGGAAGATTCCTATGGGAAGTTAGTAAAGAGTTTCACATGGTTTTCTTATGGTGTTCTTCGATACAAACAGAGAGCATAGCTTTAGTAATAGAGCTTAGTGAGGGCATTTCTTCAAGGACTACAGATACTGTGACCCAAATATCATCCAGCTTAATTTAAGGACTTCTTCTACCTAGATACATAGATGGACTGCATATCCTTCAAATAATGCTTCACCATCATTTCTCTCAACCAAGCTTTTAATAAGAGTAGATAACATTGCTGAGTTTTCTGGCAAGGGCCTGGGTTTGTGAGTTGTCTGTCTCAACCAGACAGTTTCTAAGGACAGTGATTATCTTTCTTTCCTTCTATCTCTACAGTGCCGACCACATAGTGATTACTCAATAAATAGCATTGAACGAATGGCTGTAAGTAATTAGATTCTGATGGTGTTTGGGGGTTGGTGTTTGAAGTGTGTTTTATTATATTGTGTTGACCACATAGAGGACAATAGATGGAATTCCATCTAGACTAGGGTTTCTCAAAAGTGGTACTACTGACATTTGGGGCCATATAATTCTTTGCTGTAGGGGGTTTTCCTATGCACTGTAGGATAATCATTAGCCATATCTCTGATCTATACCATTAGATGCCAGTAGAACCCCTAGTTGTGACAACTAAAACTGTCTTCAGACATTGCCAAGTTACTGTGGGTGTCAAAATCACCCCCAGTTGAAAAAGTCTGATCTAGACCATGGATCCCCAGGGACTGGAAGTAGGGGGATCAGAATAGCTTCAGAATTGCTTTCCATGTTTTGACTTGTTCAGTTAAACTGTGAATGTTTAATTAGGTATTAAAACAAAATGGAAGTGCTAAGTGCTGCCAGTTTTAAGTGTTACAAGGGAACAGAATGTAAGTGGTAGAAACTGAGTAAATTGATTGACTTTTTAAAAAATTAAAGACTATAATTGAAATATTGACCTAAAGAAAATTAGGTACAGCTCAGCAATTGAATGTTGCTAAAGTGATCCCAACTATTGGAGCCTTTAGAAGATTAAGCCCTAGCTGGTTGCTTTTCTGTAAAGTAGGGGCATAGCAGAATATGAAACTGTTGCTTTTGAAAAGTGTAATTTTAAAATGATCTCAATGAAGAACTGATTTCTCTTAACTGTAGTCTGGTTTTACTAATTTACAAGCAAAATGACTAAAGCTTAAGTATACCATGAAGTTAATTATTTAATATTCCTTCTCCCTAGGAGCTCTCTAGCCTCTGCAGATACATGGTTTGATGATATAAGTGGATGCTTATCTTTAAAATCCATGAGGGTAGTTGATACTCTGCTTTTAGAAAAATGGCCTTCTAATGTCTGTCTTAGTTGGTAAATAGTAACACATACAATGAGTGCCCGCCAATGACAGTGGTGCTTTGGAACATTACAGAGGCAATCATTTGCATAGTTCCTGATGATCATTTTACTGCTATGGACCAGCGACTGTTAAATGTCTCCATTCCCTCCTCCTTTTTGAATGGGAGTTCTGTTACAATTATTTTGTCCCTTTCTCATATATTGGGTGTTTGGGGGAGGGGAGACAAAGAACTTTTTTTCTTAGTTATAGGTCTTCATGTTGAGAGGAGCTGTACCCCAGGATCTTCATTCACATGCGGACCTGGTGCAGATGACAAGATCCTGGATTTTGAGCCAATGATATAATGAGATGAGGCTTTGGGAAAGGGATATTAGTTGTTATCACCAGAACAGCAAGAGAAGCAAGTGATAGTGAAAAAATTCTGGCCTCATTTTTCAGTAATAATTAAGAGTACAATATTTGAACTGTAAGAGTGAAGGGTATGTGGACTGGTAGGGAGGGGAAGGGGTAGTTGGGAGGGTGCTACATTGAAGGCCCAGAGAGAAATAAACAAAGGAGGAAATTTTACCCCACATTGCTCATAAAGGGTATACTCTGTTTCTGTAGCCTTACAACATTGATTGTACAGATAATGCAAAGGATAGATAAGATTATGCAAAGATTAGATTCCCAAGATGGCATTTGCCCATAAGCATATCAGTAGTGAAATGAGGAAGGTGGTTTATTATTGTGGGAAAAGGTTTATTGTTAATGGTAAGACACACTTGGTTTTAAATTTCTATTCTGCCACTTACTGATGCCACTTACCTTGGTCAAGCTATTTAACACCAGTTGGATAGTATCTTATAATTTTTTGTTTTTGTTTTTGTATATTATTTTGGGAGTATGTCATAAATGTACTTGTTGGAATCCTTAACTTGGCAGTGGCTCACTCTAGTGTGAAAGGAGGTTGACCTAGAATTATCTCTGACATTAGAGGTCTGAAGGCTATTTAGTAGAAACTGAAGTTTCAGCCCTAATGATTGATAATGACAAATAAAAATGGCCCTTTAGCTACATAATTCCTGTTCCTAGTCTGAAAGGAATTTATGATTTTTTTTTTTAGAATGGAATAGAAAGCAGAAGATTGGCTCTGATTATCTTGCAAGCTAGAAATTCCACTTTGAACAACTAACTTACTGTTTATGCTTGAATCTCTTACTAGTTCACTAGTTCTGGAAGGGCTGATAGGTTTGAGTGCTGCTTCTGAGATACAAACCCAGAATCTAGGTGTAGTTACATTAAGAAGGCAGCCACTATGAAGTGTCCAATCCTGAGAACCTGTAAAACGACAATGGAGTCCAACCCTATTAGGAAAATCCCAATTAATTCTATTAGAGATATCCCAGATCCCTTTTAATCCTGGTCGTTAGACCTTGGGCTAAAAGGAAGATATTTAACACTTGCTGTGTGTCAGATACTCTTGGGTCATTCCACATAACATTATCTTATTTAATCCTTGTTATTTCCCTGTGAAATACTTTGTGTTGTCCCCATTTACAATTCCTCAAATGCCCAAATTTTTATTCATCTTTTCAGCTTTTATATATCCTATACCCTCCATCTGGAATGGTCTTATTCCTACTCTTTGCCTAATGGATCCCTCCTTGTCCTTCAGAGCTCATCTCAGATGTTACTACTCAAGGAAGCCTTCCTTACCCCCAGGTTTGTTTCCTTATTATACACTGTAGTAACACACTATATCTTAATAAGCACAAGAAATTATATGATTAGTCATTTAATATCTGTCATTCATGCTGAAGTATGACCCCATGAGGATGGGAACTATCTGTGTCGTTTTTCTGGGTTATTTATAGTGCCAAGTATGTGTAGTTTCTTACACACTGGTACTCAGTAAGTAATCGGTGTGTGATAGTGGCAAACGAATGCCATAGTCAGGAGTTGAATGCTTGTGTAATAGAACTTCAAAATTTCTTTCTTTAAATTACACCATACCCAGAACCCAGCAGGAAGTTTCTCAGTGTTGCCCAAGAGCTCTTCCTTGACTCTTTCAGTTCTAGATTGGCTATCTAACTATTAAAGTTATTCATTAACCCTAGGTACTGGCTTGGGTGTGGCTCTGAGATAAGGAACTGAAAGTCTTCAACAAACCTCCCTAGCTGTGTGTGGGTGAGCTCTTCAGAGAAGTCCCATCTTTCTGAGCAGCTGTTTTGTAGACAGGTGGTGGGAAAGGCTCCAGGACTCCATGTCCCATTAAGAAACTTTACAAGAGGGACACATCTGGTTTACCAGTGTTTCTGACTTCCTTCTGAGCTGAAAACTGCTTTGTTTTGTAGAAAAGCAAAACTTGGCCATAAACACCTAAAATGAAGAGCCCCCAAACCTTTGAGGAGCAAACGGAATGCATTATAGACTCTCTACTCACAGACTTCTTAGGTCCCACTTGTCAGGTTGCTAACCGGACCCTACGTTGTGCAGACGAAGTAGATTCAGGTAAGGCTCCTGGCCTGAGGTGGTAATTGCAGGTCAACAAGAGAATCTGAATATTCTTACTTATTTCTTCTTAAGTTTCAAAAGGTAAGCTCTAAGCTTTCAGCAATATCTGAAGTCTTTATAGAAGGGAAAGAGATTCTCAGTGAAGGGAGATTTTCTGTCTTCTATTGGTGTTGACAGAATATTGAAGATTTTCTTGGGAGAGAATGATGCCCAAATTGTTTAAAAAGTCTAGAGAACTTTTTTCAATGCCCAGATTCCTGGGACTTGCCATCCCTTCAAGCATTGTGACGAATGTGCCTGTGTTCCCTCTGTTTTAGGAGAGGTCTGCTCTTTTGATGTGGCCATCATTGCTGGTCGCCTTCGGATGTTGGGTGACAAGTTCAATGGAGAATTGGAAGCTTCTGCCAAAAACATCATCGCAGAAACCATTCAGGGACAGGTCAAGTTTCTGCTACTTCCTTCTATTGTTTGCTGCTTTTTTTTCTATTTCAGATATCCTTCTCTTACTACTCCTATATGACTGTGACTAGAAATGTTCTGTGAAAGATTTGGGGGCTTAACGCATCCAAGGAGATACAGCAGGAATTCTTCAACTGCCGATTCTTTAGCAGTTAATCAAAGCCTAGGTCGTATTGAGGTGGAGAGCTTTTGGCATAGGCTGATCAGCCTTCAGATTGTTTCTATTTGTTTTTCATCAGAGCTGTGCTTAATGGCATAGAGCATATATATAGCATTTTATTCTTGGTAAAGCATTTTATTCTTTTATGCACCTGTTTTAATATTTATTTTGCTGGTAGTGGACATCTTTTTTTCCTCAAGGTCCAGCAATAAAATTATATACAGGAAGGATAGGCATTTGACAAATCCGATGCAACTAAGGATAAGTACAGCAGCCACTAGGGCGTATCTGGCTTTTCATCAGTGTCCTGATTCCTGAACTTTGTATGGGATATAAATACCATAGGCAATGTTCTAGAAGAGGTTGCTGATTAATATCAATAATGACAGCTAATATTAACTCATCACTTACCATGTGCCAGACAGTATTCTAAATGCTTTACATTTATTATCTCATTTAATCCTTACACCACTCTATGAGGCATTATAGAAACTGTTATCCACAGTGCAACCTCTCTCATCTGTGTGTAACACTGTGAGAGCAAACATTTAACCCATTTTGTCCACTGCTATGTTCACACAACCTAGAACAGAACATGATATACAATAGGCCCTCAAAAAGTATTTTCTGACTTAGTATCCATTTAAGCTGATAAGGAAACTGAAGAATAGGGAAATAAGTAATTAGATTATTTAGTAAGTGTTGAAGTTAGGATTTGAACCCAGACTGATTCCAGAATCACACTTTTTTTTTTAAATTGAGGTAGCATTGCTTTATAACTTTACATAAGTTTCATGTGTACAACATTATAATTCCACTTTTGTATACACCACAGCATGCTTGCCACCAAAAGTCTAGGTTCTCTCTGTCACCATAAAATTGACCCCCTTTACCCATTTTGGTTCTTTTTGGTTTTCTAAATTAATTAATTAATATTTTATTTTTGGCTGCGTTGGGTCTTCGTTGCTGTATGTGGGCTTTCTCTAGTTGTGGTGAGTGGGGGCTACCCTTCGTGGTGGTGCGCAGGCTTCTCATTGCAGTGGCTTCTCTTTGTTGTGGAGCACGGGCTCTAGGCGTGCGGGCTTCAGTAGTTGTGGCCGACAGGCTTTGTTGCTCCGTGGCATGTGGGACCTTCCTGGACCAGGGCTCGAACCCATGTCCCCTGCGTTGGCAGGTGGATTCTTAACCACTGTGCCCCAGGGAAGTCCCCTCTTTACCCATTTTTGACCTCGCCCTATCTCCTGGTCACCACCAATCTATTCTCTGTATCTCTGTGCTGAACCACACCCTTAACCATTATGCTTTATCTTCCTACTGAATGCAGCTCAGGCAGAACTGGACTTATCACACCTAATTGCTTGCACTGAAGCTTTCCTAGGTAGCTGGTAGCTGGATCTACTTTTACTTTTTAATTAAAAAAAATTATTTTGGGGCTTCCCTGGTGGCACAGTGGTTGAGAGTCCGCCTGCCGATGCAGGGGACACGGGTTCGTGCCCCGGTCTGGGAAGGTCCCACATGCCGCGGAGCGGCTGGGCCCATGAGCCGTGGCCGCTGGGCCTGTGCGTCCAGAGCCTGTGCTCCACAACGGGAGAGGCCACAACAGTGAGAGGCCCTCGTACTGCAAAAAAACAAAAAACAAAAAAACCCCCAAACAAACAAACAAATTATTTTGGAAACAGCTTCAAACTCACAGAAAAGTTGAATCGTTTGAGAGTAAGTAGCCAACATGTTGTTCCATCACCCCCTTCAAACAAGGACATTCTCTTATATAACCACAGTCTAACCATCAAAACCAGGAATTTAGCATTGATACATTATCATCTCATCCTCAGATCCCACTCAGATTTTCTCAGACTTTCACTTACAGCTGGCCCTTGAACAACACAGGTTTGAACTGCATGGGTCCACTTATATGCATTTTTTTTCAATAAATAGTACAGTAGTACACGATCTGCACTTGGTTGAATCTGCAGATGTGGAACCGCAGATACGGAGGGCCAACCAAAGTTATATGTAGGTTTTCAACTATGCAGGGGATTGTTTCCCCTAACCTCTGAGTTGTTCAAGGGTCACCTGCATAGCAGAAGGATCTAGGTCAGAATCAGATTGCACTTAGTTGTCATGTCTCTTTTGTCTCCTTCAATTTGGAATAGTTCCTCAGTCTTTCCTTGATTTTCATGATCTTGACCCTTGACGATTATGGGCCAATTATTTTGAAGAATGTCCCTTAACTTGGGTTTGTTTGATATTTCCTCTTGAATCGATACAGGATATGTACCTTTGGTAGGAATTGCACAGAAGTGTTGCTGTGTTCATTTCACTGCATCCTATCAAGTGGTGCAGATTTCAATTTGTCCCAGTACTGGTGTTAACTTTAATCACTTAAAATAGTGTCTGCAAGGCTTCTTCACTGTCAAGTTAATCTTTTCACCTTTAATTAGTAAGTGTCTTGTAGGGAAGTCCTTTGAAACCATGTAAATGCCCCATTTCTCACCAAAATTTTAATCTATTCATTTATTTATTTTTTATATCAACGTGGACCCATGAATTCCTACTTTATTCAGTGGGTTGTAATCTGTTACTATTATTATTTATCTGTATGCTCAAATTGCCCTAGCTTCCACCTTTCAACCTGGACTGTGTCTTTTTGGCATGTCCCTATCATTCTCTGAGTACTTCTTTAATTTCTGACAGAAGATCTTGTATTTTCCAAGCCCCAGCCTGAAATTAGCCATTCGCCAGGGAGCTCTAGTTTCTTTTAATGGAGAATGCTATTTGGAAACCAGGATCTAGGTACTCTCACCGTGGAGGCCCTTCTTGGCTTGTTTAGGTTCTGACACCCTGCTTTGACCACCATGGGTCCCCTACACTACACCACAATAGACCTTACTCAGCCCCATCTAATGACTCTTGGATCGAACTTTTGGGGAAGGAAAGAGAAAGAGGAAAAGCTAATCTATTTTTTACTTTAGAGTTTCCCAGACTTCAGTCATTCAAGCCATACCTTTAGAATTTGACCAACTTTGCTATGATGTACTTGGTATTTTTCTTTCAAATCATTTTGTTTTTCCTTTAATCATTTTGTTCATCCTGAGCAAATCATGGGTTTGATTGGCTGCTTAGGTTTTTTCTAATACCCATTACAATCAATTAAAAATACTAAAGTAAGAAAAGTTTATCCATCTACTTCTTTCTTTTTTCTGTTCTTTTTTTTTTAACATCTTTATTGGAGTTTATTGCTTTACAATGGTGTGTTAGTTTCTGCTTTATAACAAAGTGAATCAGCTATACATATACATATATACATATATCCCCATATCTCCTCCCTCTTGCGTCTCGCTCCCACCCACCTGCCCTATCCCACCCCTCCAGGTGGTCACAAAGCACCGAGCTGATCTCCCTGTGCTATGAGGCTGCTTCCCACTAGCTATCGGTTTTACATTTGGTAGTGTATATATGTCCATGCCACTCTCTCACTTTGTCCCAGCTTACCTTTCCCCCTCCCCATGTCCTCAAGTCCATTCTCTAGTAGGTCTGTGTCTTTATTACTGTCCTGCCCCTAGGTTCTTCATGACCATTTTTTTCCCTTTAGATACCATATATATGTGTTACCATATGGTATTTGTTTTTCTCTTTCTGACTTACTTTACTCTGTATGACAGACTCTAGGTCCGTCCACCTCAGTACAAATAACTCAATTTCGTTTCTTTTTATGGCTGAGTAATATTCCATTGTATATATGTGCCACATCTTTATCCTTTCATCTGTGGATGGATGCTTAGGTTGCTTCCATGTCCTGGCTATTGTAAATAGAGCTGCAATGAACATTGTGGTACATGACTCTTTTTGAATTATATCCATCTACTTCTTAAGATTACCTTAGATACAACCAATGTGCACTTGCCACTCTTTGAGAAACACTTGCTTTATTGGATTCCTACACCTGCAGCCTACTGTACTTTTTCAATGATACTCCACTGATAGATCTCATATCTTACCCCAGGCAGGAGCTATACTTCAGGACACAGTTAATTCTCTCAGCAAGGCCTGGTGTGCCCAGGATTCCAGCTTGGCTTATGAGAGAGCCTTTCTGGCAGTGTCAGTGAAACTTCTTGAATGTGTGGTCCGTATGACTCCTGAGATGGCAAGACAGGTGGCTACGCCCATGACAAATATGATCATTGGGAACACTGCCATCCGAGAGTATATCCAGGGCCAGGGAGGTTGGGTAAGTATTTTGGGGCCCCTGGCTTTGCTAGACATTTGCATTGTTTTTGTACTAATCTCTGGGACTCCAATTCATGGTTCTTGCCATCAGTTGGAAACCATGCAGGGAAACTGGCCTTCCAACTTTGCTGAAAATGCCGGGATTTTTTTGCCATGGAAAAGGGGAGGAGTCAGAAGCTCAGCCAGTGGGTCTTGGACCCCAGAGCCAGGCTGCCTAAAATGTTGACTGCTTACTTGTCAAGCTAATTTCCACTTCCTGTACATAATCATCTATGAAGTATATTAGTGGTGGAGTTCTAATCTCAGTGTGACTTTGCTCTACTGGTAAATTTCTGGGTCTTTTTTCCCTAACATCTTTTGGGTGTGTGTTGAGGAAGTTCAGAATCATCTTACTATTATCTAACAAAAAAACAGTTAGTGACATCTGCTGTAGTGGTAACAGTAGGAGGCATTCTAAGTCCATGTCTTAGTAATCATTAGAACATCTGCTCTCTTAGAGCACTCCCCTTCATTTCCAAGATCAGCAGAAGCCTTAGTAAGAGCTCTCTTCCCTGGAGTTATCTGTGGGTCACTCTGGCTTCTTTAGGGAGTTCCTGAAGACCATTCCTTTGACTGTAGGATATTCATTGTCCTTCCTAGGAAAATCTGGAGAGCTGAAGAAGAAGAGGTGGAGCTGTTTTCCAGCCTGAAAAACTTTGATCTTCTTTGACTGATCGGGTGATAGATCTCTGGCAATTAAAACAGAAACAACCGAATCAAAACCTTCTTTCTCTTGGACAGAACTGAACTTAGCTGAATAACCTGTTTTCTACTGATTGTTAAAGTTAGGAGCAGCTCCCAGAGGTCTCTAGAGATTTTATACTTTCTGTTTTTACATGAGTTTTAATGAGGTTTTGTTGAAGCAAAGACCTCCAGACTTAAAGTAGTGACTCATCAGTAGTGGAATTCCAGGCAACAGGGCAGGCATTTGCTAGAGATACTGTGGGGAAAAGGGAACACACAGTAAACCATTCCTTCAGATTTAGTCCTGTCCTCTGGTAAGGATCTTGTCTACTAATTTTGCAGTCTAAAGTGTTTCAGGGAGATCTTTGGTTAGAAAACCTTGTTATTTTAAGTTGAGGATTTTCTTTTAAATTCATAACCTAAATCTCATATTAATTTCACCTGAGCCAACTTATTTTATGTATTTTCAAGGCTGGAAGCAAAAAAAATAGCACTTTGTTCATCTGCTCTTCTACTAGGAAGGCCAAAGAGCAATCAAACAGTTGCTGCATTTTTATTGCCACAGGAAGTGCTGGCCCACTTCTGGGACAGTAGGGCCATCCCAGCTTAGATGAGGCTAGCTACATACCACAGTGTTTTTCAAAGTACGGTTTACATACCACTTGCATGTGACCTTATATGTTGCTGATTTCCAGGCCCCATCCGCTAGAGATTCTGATTCTGTAGGGGAGGGCTGGGGCCCAGGTTCCTAACTTTTTAATCAGATCCACTGGTGATTCTAATATACACATAAATTTTGAGAACTGTCACTTTAGAGCAAGGGTTGGGAAATTAGAGCCCACAGGCCCAATCAGCCCACTGCTTTTAAATTTTTTTTTTTGTAAAGAAAGTTTTATTGGAATGCAGCTACACTCACTTGTTTACGTATTATTTATGGCTGTTTTAGCATCGCAGCAGCAGAGTTGAGTAGTTATAGCAGACACCATATAGCCTGTCCTGTAAAGCTTAAAATATTTACTATCTGGCCCTTCAAGTTTGCAGACCCCTGCTCTAAAGCTAAATGAACATTTCTCCTTGTGTAATTTAAACTCTGTTGCAATCATGATAATTCCAAACAGAGCTGTAGATAGGATAACTCCTTTTTCAGAATTTAGTCTGAGTGTTTGTTAGTTTTTGCATAGTCCACACTTTCTTTAGAACCTTTGGCAAAAGGAGCTCTGTGACTCCTGAGAATTCAATAGAAGGTATACATTTCCCTGGCCCTGCCACAAGTGATTGGAGGTAAAACATATGGTTTCTATGGTCTGTGTATCTCATAGCAGTTCTTAATAATCTCATAGATTAGTAAGCAGTCATCAAATAGAGACTTCTTCATCTCTAAGTCCCCAAACCAGACGATTTACCTGAACATCAAGAAGAAAATCACTACTAAAGCATTACTATACCTATTTTTCTAAGAGAGGCGTTAATGGCTTTGGCTAAAGTTTAACAAAGTTAACCACATCCCCTCCCTTCACCCAGCCAGCCATCTGGCTCCCCTAGATACACAGAAAGAAAGCTGTAGTGCTGTTAATGTATTCTGACTTTTTCAAGTTATGCTATTTCCTCTATTCTTCGATAAATCACAATTAGGTTAGTAATCCAGAAATGAGATTTCATGTTTCTCTTTAGTAGAAATTATCTGTTTTTGCTACCAATTTAAGACACTTGATGTATTCCTTTGTCCCTTACATTACTGTAAACTCAGCATGGTGAGTTTTGTGGTATTTGACCTCTCAAGTGAAATCATTATTTTCACTTTGACTAATGCTGTTCTGTTCCTGAAATAAAATTCTTCTCTCTATGCATTTGAACTAATTCTCAGCAAGTGTAATCTAGAATGGTATAGAAATAAGGAGCAGATCGGTGGTTGCCAGGGGCAGGGGGTGGGGGTGGGGTGGGGTAGAGGAAACAGGTGAAGGTCGTCAAAGGATACAAACTTCCTATGAGATGAAAAGTTCTGGGGATGTAAGGTACAGCATGGTGACTATAGTTAACAATACTGTAATGTATATTTAAAAGTCGCTTAGAGAGTAGATTTTTAAAGTTCTCATCGTACACACAAATTGTAACTATGTGAGGTGATGGATATGTTAACTTTGTTATGGTGATCATTTTACTATATATGTATATCAAATCATTACACTGTGTACTTTAAACTTACACAACGTTATAGCTCAATAAAACTGGAAAAAAATAAATTGTAGTATTTTTTTTTTCTGGCCATGCCACACAGCTTGCGGGATCTTAGTTCCCCAGTCAGGGATTGAACCCAGGCCACAGCAGTGAAAGCACAGAGTCCTAACCACTGGACCACCAGGGAACTCCCCTATACTGTAGTATCTTGAGATAGAGGATATGGTGCCCCTGGGGAGTATACCAGGCAAATGGGTAAAGCAGCTCTGGCCTGGGTGTTGTGTTTGTTGTTAGGCCACCCTTTATCCTAGGAATGCTGAAGTGATTTGGGCTGCAAGAAGAAGACACTGTAGCCCAGAGATCAAGAAGGCATTTAGGTTGTCTGATTTTAACAACTTAGTTTCACCATAGACAAATCATGTGACATTGGGCAAGTAATCCAATTTCTTTGTGCCTATGTTTCCATAATAGGGTTATTGTGAGGGACAAAAGATACAGTACACTTTGTCAAGGGCTTAGCCCAGTGCCTGGAATATTTTAAGCACTGCTTAAACAATTTGGAGCCCCTGTGGTTTGGAATTCATAAAGTTCTAGCTTGACTTTTTTCTCTCCATTAACTCTGTCTCCCACAAAGGCAAGCCAATCTTACTTTACCTTTCACCTTAATGTGAGTGATTCTTATGTCTGACTTATTTTCCTTCTTGCTAAATCCATATCCACAAACTCTAATTCTTTATTTCTATCAACATTTCTTATCCCCACACTTTCCCAGATTGCCATCCAACTAGCTCAAATCCTGTCATTTTTCCCTTCTCCCTCCCTCCAGTCCTACTCCCCCAGTTAGTCTTTCTCACTTATTCCTTCCTTTTTGTCCTGACTCTCCCTACAAGAGTTTATAGGGACTCTTGTCCCTGCTTGGACTACTGGCGAAGCCTTCTAGTTGTGCTTTCAACTGATTGTCCTGTTGCAAACTTGCCCCATTCCAGTCTGTCCCATATACTGCCACCAAATTGGCCAAAGCTGTGATTTCTTTGTCCCTTGTTCTGATTCAGTTTTCGATATGGTATAATTCATTTTGAAATTTTACACGCCACTGAAGGAGATTTTGAGACTTAAAAAAAAATGTATCAGAAGGAGGCATTTACTTTTTAAAAACTATCATTTTCCCAAAGCATTGCTTTGATTATCATTCTCTTAAAATCTTTCAGTGGAACTTTTGAAGATAATTGGATATATTCATTACCTTGATGGTGGCAATGGTGTCATGACTGTGTACGCGTGCCAAAGCTTATCACACCTACACTTTGAAATGTGTAGTTTATTGTATGTCAATACTACCTCAATAAAGTTGTCTTAAAAAAGCAATGGTTTTCCATTTCCCATCAAATAGAGCCTGACTTTTCAGCCTGGTATTCAAGTTCCCCCAGGGTCTGGCCCCAACTGCCCTTTCTATTGTTATGGCTCTACATGTGTGTAGAGCATTTTTCTCAGGCTCTACAAACATCTTCAAGACCCAACTCAAGGGGGTTTTTCAAGATGGTGGAGGAGTAGAAGGATGTGGAGTTTCTGCCTCTCCACAAATGCAACAAGAATACATCTACAGGGCTTCCCTGGTGGCGCAGTGGTTGAGAGTCCGCCTGCCAATGCAGGGGACACGAGTTCGTGCCCCAGTCTGGGAAGATCCCACATGCCGCGGAGCGGCTGGGCCCGTGAGCCATGGCCGCTGAGCCTGCGCGTCCGGAGCCTGTGCTCCGCAACGGGAGAGGCCACAATGGTGAAAGGCCCGCGTACCGCAAAAAAAAAAAAAAAAAAAGAATACATCTACAGGCTCCCAACGTGCGCAGCGCAGAGGGCGGGCTGGAAGGCCTGCAGGTTTGCGCCTGCCCGGCTGCATCGAGGCTCCAAGGGGCGCTGTGAACCACAGCAGGTTCTCGGCTGCTCAGCGCTGCATCTCGGGCACGCTGGCCTCAGCCTCCCCCTGCTCCTGCACTGGCCGCAAGGCCTTGTCGGGCCCGGGGGTGCCTCGCTCCTGCAGTCCTGGGCCCACCTCGAGGCTCGCGCACGTATCCGGGAAGCACGGCACAAGGCCAGCGAACGAGTCGCAGCACGGCGGGCTCTCCTCCTGCACCGGGCAGCCCACCGGCTCCCCCGTGCCGCTGCCCAGCCTCACCGGACCCTCCTGCGAGTTCTGACTGACGTAGACCACGATGATGTTGTTGCCCTTGAAATTCATCACCTGCCCGCTGGAAATAAACGTGGAGTTACCGTTTCCAGTCACATTTACTACAAAGGGAGAGGAAGAGAGAACACGCAGAGGACATGATCCAGCAATCCCACTTCTGGGCATATATCCAGAGAAGACTATGGTTGGAAAGGATACATGTATCCCAATGTTCACTGCAGTGCTGTTTACAAGAGCCAAGACATGGAAACAACCTAAATACCCATCAACAGATGAATGGATAACGAAAATCCATTGTGGTACGTATATACAATGGAATATTACTCAGAATGAAATAATGCCATTTACAGCAACATGGATGGACCTAGAGATTATCATACTAAGTGAAGTTAAGTCAGACAGAGAAAGACAAATACCATATGATATCATTTAAATGTGGAATCTAAAAAAAATGATACAAGTGAACTTGTTTACAAAACAGAAACAGACTCATAGACTTAGAAAACAAACTTATGGTTACCGAAGGGGAAAGGTGGAGGGGGGGATAAGTTGGGGGTTTGGGATTGACATATACACACTACTATATTTTAAATAGATAACCAAAAGAGACCTACTGTATGGCATATGTAACTCTACTCAATGTTTGCAATAACCAAAATTGGGAAAGAATTTGAAAAAGAATAGATATATGTATATGCATAACTGAATCACTTTGCTGTACACCTGAAACTAACACAACATTGTGAATCAACTATCCTCAAATATAAAATAAAAATTAAAAAAAAAACATAGGTGCTCATAACATCGAGCGTACTCTACACTACAGGTCTACTCTCTATTATGCCTATGTCTTTCTGCTCTCACCAGTTACCAAGTGAGTTCTTAAGTCTGTTTTTAACTAGTTGAACCTATTAGGAAATCTAATGAAATACAAGCGTACCTCATTTTCTTGCTTTTGGATTTATTGTGCTTTGAAAATACTGCGTTTTTTACAAGTTGAAGGTCTGTGGCAACCCTGCATTGTCAGATGATGGTTAGCATTTTTGGCAATAAAGTATTTTTAAACTGAAAAAAAAAAAAATACATCTACAGATGGAACAATTCTCACAGAGCACCGGCTGAACACCATCTGAAGACCTTGGACACTGGAAAGGACAGGAAAGATCCCCACATAACCAGGTAGGATGAAAGAAAAAAGAAGGAAAAAAGAGGAGAGGAAGCAGCATGGGGCCTGTGCCCCTTGGTGGGGAGCTGAGGAAGAGGAGAGGTTCCTACATCTGGGGAAGGCCCCTCACCAACATGGAAATTAGTTGGGACAGAAGGGGAACATCTGAGGCTGTCAGAGGAGGGTGAAATGGCTGGTCTGTGGCAGCCAGGACAGGACAGAGTGTGACCTACACAGATGGTCTGTGCCACATCCCTGCGTGCCCCAGACTGGGACATGTGTCTGCTGGTGTGCACAAGGGCTGGGAGCTGGAATGTGGGTATTGGAGAGCAAACCCAGGGAGAAGACTGCTGTTGGCTGTGAGGAGACAGCCTGAGGGGACGGGAGGGAGGCAATTGCAACCGGAATGCTTATGGAGGAAACCTGGACTGCCACAGAAGCCAGGTGCCACTGTTGAGTGACACGCAGGGGGTGGAGCTGCCATTGCAGCTTCTCTCTTCCCATGCGCCACCCCCTGTCCCCCCAAGTGCTAGGAAAGGTCCCCACAGAGGCTGCACGCACACACCTGCCACCAGGTGCTAGGAGAAGCCACTACTGTGGCTGGCTTTCTCGTGCCTACCCCTAGGGCACTAGGAAGGGCCTCCGCCAGGGCTGATCCTCTCACAATGGCCACTGAGTGCTGGGAAAGGCTCCTACTAGGGCCAGATCTCTCATGCCCATGGCCACCGGCTTCCCTGGGCACCTCCTCACTGACAGAACTGGATCTCTCACAGCTGCCAACCCCCCAAACCCTGCGCACCTGTCACTGCCGGGGCTCCCACAACCCCAGCAGCCACGCCACCTCTACATCTTGTCGTCACCAGGGCAGTCCCGAGTGCTCCAGGGCAGCTTCGGGAGCAGACCCCTGTGGGTGGCGCATGTGCAGAGCTGGGACTAAAATCACAGCTGAGCCCAAGGGGCGGGGCACCTAAGGAAGAGGAATGAAAATCTTTACATGCAGCTGCACAAGTCACAGATTAAATCCCCGCAATCAGCTTGGTAAACCCTGCATATATGAAATATCTGAATGGACAGTGAGTGTTCCCACAACTGAGACTGGGGGCAAATACAAGCGACAGTTGGGCCAGGTCAGAGTCTGAGCTACTGACACAGTGCCCAGAGTGGGTCCAGAGACCTACCCAGAGGTACTGGAGGCCTCCTAGGGAAGTGGAGGTTGGCTGTGACTCACGGTGGGGGCAAGGACACTGACAGCTGAGACCCCAGGAAAATACTATTATTACTATTTTTTTAATGTTTTGTTCTGTTTTTTAAAATTATTATTTTATTTTTTATTAAAATTTTTTTATTATGTTTTTTACTTTTCTGCTTTTACTTTTCTTTTTTGGTGTTTTCTGTTTTTTCCTTGTTATGTTTTGTTTTTAATCTTTTTAAAATCATTTTTGTGTTTGTTTCATGTTTTCTTTGCTTTTTGTGTGTGTGTGCATTTGCTTTTGTTTTGTTTCTTGTTTTTTGTTTTTGTTAGTTTTGTTTTTAATTGTTTGATCTCTTTTTTTGGGTTCTCTTATTTGTTTGGTTGTTCTCTTGTGTTTTGTTTCCTTTGTTTTTGTTTCGTTTTTTGTATGTGTGTGTGCTTCTAGTTTTTGTTTGTTTGGTTTCGCTTTTACCATTTGTCTTGGGTTTTATTTGTTCCTTTGTTTCCTTTTTTTTAAACTGTTGTTGTTACTGTTTGTTTGTTTTTGTCTTTGCTATTTGTCTTGGGTTTTGTTAGTCTGTTTTCTTCCCCCCACCTTATTTAATTTATTTTTTTGCCTTGCAGCTTGCAGCATCTTGGTTCCCTAGCCAGGGGTTGGGCCTGAGCCTCTGGGGTGGGAGCACCCGAGTCCAGGACGCTGGACTGCCAGAGAATTCCTGGCCCCAGGGAATATTAATCAGCAACAGCTCTCCAGGAAGTCTCCATCTCAACTCCAAGACCTGTACCCACCTAACTGCCTGCAGGCTCCAGTGTTGGATGCCTCATGCCAAACAACAAGCAAGACAGGAACACAAACCCACCCAACAGCAGACAGGCCTAAAGTCATATTAAGCTCATAGACCCACCAAAACACACCACCTGATGTGACCCTGCCCATCAGAAGGACAAGATCCAGCTCCACCCACCAGAGCACAGGCACCAGGAAGCCTACACAAGCCACTGGACCAACCTCAACCACCGGGGGCAGACACCAGAAGCAAGAGGAACAATGACATTGAAGCCTGTGGGAAGGAGACATCAAAAACAGTAAGTTAGACAAAATGAGAAGACAGGGAAATATGTTGCAGACGAAGGAGCAAGGTAAAAACTGACAAGACCAAATAAATGAAGAGGAAATAGGCAGTCTACCTGAAAAAGAATTCAGAGTAATGGTAATAAAGATGATCCAGGATCTTGGAAATAGAATGGAGGCATGGATCGAGAAAATACAAGAAATGTTTAACAAGGACCTAGAAGAACTAAAGAGCAAACAAACAGTGATGAACAACACAATAACTGAAATTTAAAATACAGTGGAAGGAATCAATACCAGAATAACTGAGGCAGAAGAACAGATAAGTGAACTGGAAGATAGAATAGTGGAAATAACTGCCATGGAGCAAAATGAAGAAAAAAGAATGAAAAGAAATGAAGACAATCTGAGAGACCTGTCTCTAAGATTATAATCGAAAACTTTCCTAACATGGGAAAGGAAATAGCCACCCAAGTTCAGGAAGCACAGAGCGTCCCATACAAGTTAAACCCAAGGAGAAACATGCTGAGACACATATTAATTAAGCTAACAAAAATTAAATACAAAGAAAAAATATTAAAAGCAGCAAGGGAAAAGCAACAAATAACATACAAGGGAATCCCCATAAGGTAATCACAGATTTTTCACCAGAAACTCTGCAGGCCAGAATAGAGTGGCAGGATATATTCAAAGTGATGAAAGGGAAAAACCTACAACCAAGATTACTCTACCCAGCAAGGATCTAATTCAGATTCAACAGGGAAATCAAAAGCTTTACAGACAAGCAAAAGCTAAGAGAATTCAGCACCACTAAACCAGTCTTACAACAAATGCTAAAGGAATTTATCTAGGTGGGAAACACAAGAGAAGGAAAAAGATCTACAAAAACAAACCCAAAACAATTAAGAAAATGATAATAGGAACATACATATTGACAATTACCTTAAATATAAATGGATTAAATGCTCCAACCAAAAGACACAGACTGGCTGAATGGATACAAAAACAAGACCCATATATAAGCTGTCTACAAGAGACTGACTTCAGACCTAGGGACACATACAGACTGAAAGTGAGGGGACAGAAAAAGATATTCCATGCAAATGGAAATCAAAAGAAAGCTGGAGTAGCAATTCTCGTATCAGACAAAATAGACTTTAAAATAAAGACTATTAGAAGAGACAAAGAAGGACACTACATAATGATCAAGGGATCAATCCAAGAAGAAGATATAACAATTGTAAATATTATGTACCCGACATAGGAACACCTCAATACATAAGGCGAATGCTAACAGCCATAAAAGGGGAAATCGACAGTAACACAATTATATTTGGGGACTTTAACACCCCACTTTCACCAATGAACAGATCATCCAAAATGAAAATAAATAAGGAAACACAAGCTTTAAATGACACATTAAACAAGATGGACTTCACTGATATTTATAGGACATTCCATCCAAAAACAGCAGAATACACTTTCTTAAGTGCACACAGTGCAGAATACACTTTCTTAAGTGCACACAGTACATTCTTCAGGATAGATCACATCTTCTGTCACAAATCAAGCCTTGGTAAACTTAAGAAAACTGAAGTCATATCAAGCATATTTTCTGACCACAACACTAGGAGATTAGAAATCAATTACAGAAAAAAAACAACTGGAAAAAACGCAAACACATGGAGGCTAAACAATATGCTACTAAATAACCGAGACATCACTGAAGAAGTCAAAGAGGAAATAAAAAAATACCAAGAAACAAATGACAAGGAAAACACGACAACCCAAAACCTATGGGATGCAGCAAAAGCAGTTCTAAGAGGGAAGTTTATAGCAATACAATCCTACCTCAAGAAACAAGAAAAATCTCAAACAACCTAATCTTACACCTAAAGCAACTAGAGAAAGAAGAAGAAGAACAACAAAAAAATTAGTAGAAGGAAAGAAATCATAAACATCAGAGCAGAAATAAATGAAATTGAAACAAAGAAAACAACAGTAAAGGTCAATATAACTAAAAGCTGGTTCTTTGAGAAGGTAAACAAAATTGATAAACCTTTAGCCAGACTCATCAGAAAAAAAAGGGAGAGGACTCAAATCAATAAAATTAGAAATGAAAAAGGAGAAGTTAAAACTGACCCCACAGAAATACAAAGGATCATAAGAGAATACTATGAGCAACTATATGCCAATAAAATGGACAACTTGGAAGAAATAGACAAATTCTTAGAAATGTACAACCTTCCAAGACTGAACCAGGAAGAAATAGAAAATATAAACAGACCAGTCACAAGTAATGCAATTGAAACTGTTTAAAAATCTTCCAGCAGGGACTTCCCTGGTGATGCAGTCGTTGAGAATTCACCTGCCAATTCAGGGGACAAGGGTTGAATCCCTAGGCTGGGAAGATCCCACAGGCCGTGGAGCAACTAAGCCCGTAACAGCCCATGGAGCCTGTTCCTAGAGCCCGTGTGTCACAACTACTGAGCCCACGAGCCACAACTACTGAAGCCCATGCACCTTAGAGCCTGTGCACCACAACTACTGAGCCCACACACTGCAACTACTGAAGCTGGCATGCTCTAGGTCCCACATGTCGCAACTACTGAGACTGCATGCTGCAACTACTGAGACTGCATGCTGCAACTACTGAAGCTGGCGTGCCTAGAGCCCATGCTTGCAACAAGAGAAGCCACCGCAATGAGAAACCCATGCACCACAACAAAGAGTAGCCCCACTTGCCGCAACTAGAGAAAGCCTGCACGCATAAATGAAGACCCAACGCAGCCAAAAATAAGAAAACAAAAAACAAAGAGTTGAGTCCTTTAAAAAAAAATTTTTCCAACAATCAAAAGTCCAGGACCAGACAGCTTCACAGCCATATTCTGTCAAACATTTAGAGAAGAGCTAACACCTATCCTTCTCAAGATCTTCCAAAAAATTGCAGAGGGAGGAACACTCCCAAACTCATTCTATGAGGCCACCATCACCCTGATACAAAAACCAGACAAAGATATCACAAAAAAAGAAAATTACAGACTAATATCACTGATGAACATAGACGCAAAAATCCTCAATGAAATACTAGCAAACCAAATCCAACAACACATTAAAAGCATCATACACCATGATCAAGTGGGATTTATCCCAGTGATGCAAGGATTCTTCAATATACGCAAATCAATCAATGTGAGACACCATATTAATAAATTGAAGAATAAAATCCACATGATCTGACTTCCCTGGTGGCACAGTGGTTAAGAATCCACCTGCCAATGCAGGGGACACAGGTTCAAGCCCTGGTCCCAGAAGATCCCACATGCTGCAGAGCAACTAAGCCCGTGCACCACAACTACTAAGCCTGTGCTCTACAGCCTGTGAGCCACAACTACTGAGCCCACATGCCACAGCTACTAAAGCCCATGTGCCTAGAGCCTGTGCTCCACAACAAGAGAAGCCACCATGATGAGAAGCCCGTGCACCACAACAAAGAGTAGTCCCCACTCACTGCAATTAGAGAAGGCCCATGCACAGCAACAAAGATGCAGTGCAACCAAAAATAAGTAAATTAAAAAAAAAACAAACCACATGATCATCCCAATAGATGCAGAAAAAGCTTTCAACAAAATTCAACACCCATTTATGGTAAAAACTCTCCAGAAGGTGGGCATAGAGGGGAACCTACCTCACCATAATAAAGGCCATATATGACAAACCAACAGCAAACTTTATTCTCAATGATGAAAAACTGAAAGCATTTCCTCTAAGATCAGGAGCAAGACAAGGGTGTCCACTCTCACCACTATTATTCAACACAGTCTTGGAAGTCTTAGCCACAGCAATCAGAGAAGAAAAAGAAATAAAAAGAATCCAAATCAGAAAAGAAGATGTAAAACTGTCACTCTTTGCAGATGACGTGATACTATACACAGAAAATCCTAAATATGCCACCAGAAAACTACTGGAGCCAATCAGTGAATTTAGTAAAGTCGCAGGATACAAAATTAATCACAGAAATCTCTTGCATTCCTATACACTAACAATGAAAGATCAGAAAGAGAAATTAAGGAAACAATCCCACTTACCATTGCAACAAGAAAGAATAAAATACCTAGGAATAAACCTATCTAAGGAGGCAAAATACCTGTATGCAGAAAACTGTAAGATGCTGATGAAAGAAATCAAAGATGACACAAACAGATGGAGAGATATACCATGTTCTTGGATTGGAAGAATCAATACTGTGAAAATGACTATACTACCCAAAGCAATCTACAGATTCAATGCAATCCTTATCAAACTACCAATGGCATCTTTCATGGAACTAGAACAGAAAATTTTACAATTTGTTTAGAAGCACAAAAGACCCCGAATAGCCTAAGCAATCTTGAGAAAGAAAAATGGAGCTGGAAGAATCAGGTTCCCTGACTTCAGACTATACTACAAAGCTACAGTAATCAAGACAATATGGTACTGGCACAAAAACAGAAATATAGATCAATGGAACAGGATAGAAAGCCCAGAGATAAACCCACACACATATGGTCACCTAATCTATGATGAAGGAGGCAAGAATATACAATGGAGAAGAGACAGCCTCTTCAATAAGTGGTGCTGGGAAAACTGGACAGCTACATGTAAAAGGATGAAATTAGAACACTCTCTAACACCATTCAGAAAAATAAACTCAAAATGCATTAAAGACCTGAATGTAAGGCCAGACACTATAAAACTCTTAGAGGAAAACATAGGCAGAACACTCTTTGACATAAATCACAGCAGGATCTTTTTTGACCCACCTCTTAGAGTAATTACAATAAAAACAAAAATTAACAAATGGGACCTAATGAAACTTAAAGGCTTTTGCACAGCAAAGGAAACTGTAAACAAGACAAAAAGACAGCCCCCAGAATGGGAGAAATTATTTGCAAATGAAGCAATGGACAAAGGATTAATCTCCAAAATATACAAACAGCGCACACAGCTCAATATCCAAAAAACAAACAACCCAATCAAAAAATGGGCAGAAGACCCAAATAGACTTTTCTCCAAAGAAGACCTACAGATGGCCAACAAGCTCATGAAACAATGCTCAACATCACTAATTATTAGAGAAATTCAAATCAAAACTACCATGAAGTATCACCTCACACCTGTCAGAATGGCCACCATTTAAAAATCTAGAAACAATAAATGCTGGAGAGGGTGTGGAGAAAAGGGAACTCTCTTGCACTTTTGGTGGAAATGTAAATTGATACAGACACTATGGAGAACAGTATGGAGCTTCCTTAAAAAATTAAAAATAGAACTACCATATGACCCAGCAATCCCACTACTGGGCATATACCCAGAGAAAGCCATAATTCTAAAAGACGCATGTACCCCGGTGTTCACTGCAGCACTATTTACAATAGCCAGGACACGAACACAACCTAAATATCCATCAACAAGAATGGATAAAGAAGATGTGATACATCACATTGTATGGAATATTACTCAGCCATAAAAAGGAACGAAATTGGGTCATTGGTAGAGATGTGGATGGACCTAGAGACTGTCATACAGAGTGAAGTAAGTCAGAAAGAGAAAAACAAATATCGTGTATTAACGCATATATGTGGAATCTAGAAAAATGGTACAGATGATCTTATTTGCAAATCAGAAACAGAGACACAGACAGAGAACAAACGTATGGATACCAAGGGGGGAAGGGAGGGGGCGGAATTAATTGGGAGATTGGAGTTGACATATATACACTGTTGATATAATGTATAAAATAGATAACTAATGAGAACCTACTGTATAGCTCAGGGAACTCTACTCAGTGCTCTGTGGTGACCTAAATGTGAAGGAAATCCAAAAAAGAGGGGATATATGTATACGTACAGCTGATTCACTTTGCTTTACAGTAGAAACTAACACAACATTGTAAAGCAACTATAATACAAATTAATTAAAAAACAAAACAAAACAAAAAACAAACAAACAGGACTTCCCTGGTGGCGCAGTGGTTGAGAGTCCGCCTGCCGATGCAGGGGATACGGGTTCATGCCCCGGTCTGGGAGGATCCCACGTGCCGCGGGGCAGCTGGTCCTGTGGGCCATGGCCGCTGGGCCTGCGCGTCCGGAGCCTGTGCTCCGCGATGGGAGAGACCACAGCAGTGAGAGGCCCGCGTACCAAAAAAAACCAAAAAGCAAACAAACAAAAAAACAAACAAAAAACAAAAGTGGAGTGGAGCTTTAGTGACTAGCTTCTTTCAACACTCACATTGTGTTACAAACTTAAACTGTGTTTCCTACTTTAGCATTCTAATCATTCCATGAGATGAGTCCTTTTATATTTTGTTTGGGGAAAAATAAATTAAAATTTTAAAGTGTAAAGAAACAGGCATAAGGATTAAAAAGAAAGCAAAATATACGGAAATACAGTTGTTGAAGTATTTTTAAGTATTTGTGACATAAAAATGCATAGAATTCCCTATTAACAAGTTAATATTAAACCTAAAAAAAAAAAAGACCCAACTGAAATGTCACTTCCTCCATGAAGACTATCCAGATAATCCAAGTAAGAAGTGATCTTTGCCTTCTCGTTGTTTTGTTTTTCTGGCCCTGACCCTGACCCTGACTGCCTTCTCATAATTTTGGTTGCACCACATTTATGGTCTTATCACAAATGGTCTTCAATTATAGTTTTTTGTTTACTTACCTTCCCTGCTAGAATAAAGGATCCTTGAATGAGGACAATTTGTTGTTCACTACTGTATCTCCCCTCTTCCCCATTCTCTTGCATGTATACAGACCTCATAAATATTCATTAAATGAACAAATGAAGGAAAACTAAATAAACAATCAAATGAAAGATGAGACTTCAGGTTTGATTATATTTTGAACAAGACTCCAAGCCTCACTAAGAGCTCCAGCTCTCTATTTAAAAAAAAAAAAAAGGTAAATTGCTTCAATTGCAAGTATCAGTTGACCTTTGCCTCTTGAGGACTGTTTCTGAAACCAAAGGCAGAGTGTGATTCCCTGTGTGGTATGTGGGAAGCTGACTATGAAGCTCACGACGGGTGGATTGAAGAGCATGATGAGGTCTCAGAATGCTGTAGTGACAAGAAGCCGATTGGAAAATGGGTAGGGGATTTTCCTGTTGTGGATGATGTGAAAACATGAGCAAAGCAAACAAGCTGTGTTAGAAGTGTTTTATAAGCCTCCTCTGTGTCCATTTCTAAAAGGACAAGCAGTCGATTCTGGAGATAAAGGAGGTCATTTTTTCCCAGCCATTGCAGCCCTTTGGGGATGGACTCTGCTTCAGTAATAGCACCATTCCTTTTGTAATAATAGCCCTGCTGCTTGGGCAGCAGCATTCAGGGAAGTACTGTTTGCCAGGTTCCTAGTCCTCCTCGTAGGAAAGGACCATCTGCTCCTGGCATAGCAAAGGTGCCCAGCCAGAGACGAGCAGAGACTGTGCCAGGCGGGAGCCCTGGAGTAACTGATGGAGTGAGTCAGAGTGGCTCTCACACCAAGGCCTAACCACAATAGTTATTTATCACAGTAGAGCTATTTTAGGTATGCGCAAAACCATGTGAAGCACTGTGGGTTACACAAATGTTTAGAAGACACTATCATTGCCCTGGATAAGCTTAAAACCGTGGGGGGCATTTTATATGCTTCCTTTTGAATAAATTCCTCTTTTATATAAACTTACGAGAGACAATGAACATGTGAAGAAACTAAGAAAACTTCTATAGCTGAATATAAATATTTATATTGAAGGAATTCAGGTCATAGTGAGATGGAGTTAGGGGCAGGATTTTTGAAGAAAAGAGTAACTAGCTTTTATGGCTTTATCCTGGTGAAAACTGGGGAAATGACGAGAAGTGGCCAAAGAAAAAAGTTCTTAAGAACTTTTATCCAGCCTTAGTTACCAGGAGAGACTAGATTGGAAGGTACATAGATAGGAAGATGACTAAGAGCTTATCGCTGCACGAATCCAGCTGTGAAATGGGGATGGTGGTTAACATGGGAACGGAAAAGACAGGTTGAATTTGAGAGTCATTGAAGAGAAAGGACCAAGAGACCTTGGTAACCAAGGGGATGCTTACAAAGTACTGACTGTTTCATGGATAATACACAAAGGCCACATCAAATCAATGACCGTGGGGATGTAGGGGAAGGCAGGAGTAGTGAAACTGAGGCAAAGATTGGTAAGTGGCTTTCCAAGGGTAAAACGTGCCTCCGCAGGAAGAAGGATGTTCTGAGAAAATTGAATGTCGTTCCTATTAACTAGTTTATGTTGTCCTAATAATCCCCCCGCGTTCTTTTTGGTTAAAGATTCTTTGTCATCGAACTCCCAACCTCCATGACACTGATCTTTCCTCTTAAACTGGCACATTTCCCTCTTGCTGGAACAGGTGACAGTGTAATCAGCACTCCTCCCTGTTGTCATCTTCCTCCTGAACAAACACCATAGCCAGATGAGGAAGCAGTGAGATGTTCCTTCCTCACTCTTCTTCAGGTACTACAGTTTTACTTTCCAGTAGAACTCACCCTTGATGGTTCTGATAAAGTGTTTATGAGTCTTTTACTGCATGGAATTGTTGTGTTCACTTAGGGTTTATGTCAGACTGGTTTAAATGGTTCACTGTAAATTCTTCAGTTCTTTTAGGTTTTTGCTAGTCTTTGCTGAATGACTTGTTTCCCTTCCCCAGCTCTTGATCTTCCCACAAGACACAAATGAGTCAACAGAATCTTCATCAAAAAGAAAGAGAAAGACAAATACCGTATGCTAACAGGTATATATGGAATTTAAGAAAAAAAAATGTCTTGAAGAACCTAGGCGTAAGACAGGAATAAAGACACAGACGTACTAGAGAATGGACTTGAGGATATGGGGAGGGGGGAGGGTAAGCTGTGACAAAGCGAGAGAGAGACATGGACATATATACACTACCAAATGTAAGGTAGACAGCTAGTGGGAAGCAGCCGCATAGCACAGGGAGATCAGCTCGGTGCTTTGTGACAGCCTGGAGGGGTGGGATAGGGAGGGTGGGAGGTTGGGACACACAAGAGGGAAGAGATATGGGAACATATGTATATGTATAACTGATTCACTTTGTTATAAAGCAGAAACTAACACACCATTGTAAAGCAATTATACTCCAATAAAGATGTAAAAAAAAAAAAAGAAAAAAGAAAAAAAAGAATTATGCTCCTATTGTCCTCCAGTATCTGTAGAAAGAAGTGTGAAAAATTAAGTGGTAATTAAACATAAAACAAGTGTTTTGTTTTCACCCTCAATTTGTTTTTTGCTTGCTTGAGTCGTCTGCTCAGGAAATGGCCTTTCAGCTAAGTGGGTTTTTGAGGTTTGGTTATTTCACGGTTTTTCTATATCCTTTGGGTTTAGAGTGGAACAGAATCCTAAGCATTGCTGCTTGCTTTTAAAGAAGATCTGCACTTCTGCTAAGACACTATTTTCAGATCCTCATATGTTGTATCTCAGCAAGTTTTTCTTTCTTACCTAATATCTATCTCCATCTTATCCCTCCCTAAGTTGAGAATAAACTTAGAGAGAGATTGTTCTGAAATATAGGCTTGAGGAAAGTAGACTTGAATTTTATTTTATTAGCTATCTTTTTGTTTATTCATTAGTCAATTTCTTGTTTTGATGGAAGTGAAGACATTCTAAGGTGACAGATTATGAAACTATATGTCTTTTAGTTGTCCAAATATAGAAAATCACTTTCCTTTTAGGGTTATGCTTTGCTACTTTGCAAATAAGTTTGGAATATTTTAATTTTTATCAGTAATTAAGTCTATATCTTAGTTCTGAGATGCTTTATAAACTGGTTAAGAGTGTTTTTCACCATGTTCTGGCTTGTTCATTATTGTATATGCGGCCCCTAACATAGTACTTAGCATTCAGGGGGGACTCAATAAATTTGTTGAACAAATGAACGGATTATTGTAGGTCTTTTTCTAATTAAAAATGGCATAATAATTTTAAAAGAAGAACTTAAAAAATCTTTAATCCCAACCCTTCTGCAATTGATTCTGTTTTGCATCTTTTAGTCTTCATTTAACAATGTGCATACTTTTACATGGTTTTAGTTATTGTGAACTTGAAATTTTGTCTTCAAAAATTTTTTCCCATATTTTGTGCTTTTAAAAAGCCAAATGAAATTGCATTATTTAGAGCAGCAAGAAAATCTCCTAAATTTCATGATAGTTAGGGATAGTTTGAGAACTACTATTCTACTCTCATCAAATATTGTTGAGGATATGGTTCATTTTAATTTATCATGTGGATCGGGATTGAAATTCTTCATTGGCTTCACACTGCCTATAAGCAAGATACCTCATGACCTTCCCTTCCCTGTGGTAAGGTTCAATGAAGTAGATGCAGCCAAAGAGTTCAGAATCATTTCCTAAAGGAAGCTTGAATAATGTTGCAAAACAGAAAGGATTGCTAATAGCAAATAGAGGAAGTTCTAACAGCACATTTCCAAATTTTCTTCATGACTATCTTAGACTAATTTTGTTCTCATATTTATTGAACTTCTGTCCTCGAACAGAGGTGTTATGCTGATTTTTGTCTCGGTCTCACACCAAATGAGACACGCTTGGGTAGGTTTGTACCCATTGAGGAGGGAACTTATGCAAGCTGAGATTTGCAAGCTTTTTCTAGAACAGCCTCCCTATCAGGGCCCAAACGCTACATGCACAGTGTGGCTTCCAGAAACAATGGCCTTTCCTGAGGCTTTGGTTGAAGAGTAGAAATACCTTCTCTAGAAATAGTTCTTCAGGCTTTCTGCCCTAAAAGGTGTATTGTTGCCAGCTAGGTGGTTGATTTTACTTTTTCTGTTCCTCCATATTTTACTAGCATTACATACAGGGGATTTTATGCCAGATTCCTGGTCAGGTGCTCTTCTTGGGGGCCACCGTGCCCCTGGATCCCCTATAGACCAAGTGCTCTCAGTCTTTATAGCCAGAACCCAAATGAAGCTCAAAAAGTACTGGAAGGTGGGGGTGGGGTCCTGAAATCACACTTCCCTTAATGGAGGTTAGCACTTCCCCAGCTCTGGGAGAAACCCAGACTTTCAGAAGCAGCTGACTTTGCTTCATCCAAAAGAGAGTTAGGTCTATATGGCAGAATCAAAAGTTCTAAATAAAAATGCCTTCTCTGACGAACAGAAGTTTGCCACCGATCACACTGACAAGAAACCTTTCAGAAGATGTCTTAACTCCAAACAGTGTCTCCAAACTGGGCCTAAATGAACTTTTAAAGAGTTCATTTGGGACATGAGGAAACAGAAGGTGTCAACAGGGCCTTTGTGCTCATTGGGGATATGGGGAGAGGCAGAACCATCCATGAGACCTGTAATTCTGCCTTTTCTCTAGGAAGCAAGAAAAATTGTGAACTTTGCTTAAGGGCGACGGAGTGGAATAGTTTCAGAGCTAAGCAGCCCACACACACATTACATTCTGGCTAGCCTCTTGTTTGTTAAAAACTTGAATTGCAACCAGGTTCCTCTCTTGACAAGGAAGGCGCTAGGGCCCAGGAGTGAGGTGCTGGCTTTGTTGTGTGACCACAGAGTCTGGTTACGTACTAATTTCCTCTAGGGCTTGAGATGAAGTCAGTAAACCACAACCTTCAACATGCTCTGCTCAGGTGGCAGCAGTGCCTTCTCGGTGCTGCCTCGACCATGACACACATCTAATATGCCCTCCCTTAAACCACTTGTAGACTGTCTGTCTTGCCCTGCAGCATGGACCAAAGAGAGATTCTGCAGAAGTTCCTGGATGAGGCCCAAAACAAGAAAAGTAACAAAGAGGAGTTTGCCAATGAATTTCTGGTAAGTCCGATGTGTGACATTCTCAGGGTAGTTACATAGACTGTTTGATGACAGTGGTCCAACTCTGCTAGACCAACTTGCTCTTGGGATAAACTGACCTTTCAGGGGAAGAAGGTAACCTAAAAGTTTAACTTCTCTAAGTGTTTTTTGTGTATTTTAGAAGTTCTCTCCAAAATATAGTTTTAAATATTTTGTTTGCTAGTTCTTAGAGTTTGACTAGGAATCCTACAGATGATATACAAAATTCCAGTTGTATAAATCTAATATTAATTGAATATCTGTAGTTCCCAGGTATCTGAGTTGTGGTTTAGGCTTCAAATGACTAATTTTAATTAATATCAAGAGGAAAGAGATCAAGATTAACTTTTTATGCTTTTAGCCTCCCGTGGGTTCCATTTGGATAACAAAAACTCTTGAAGAGCACCGAAACTACTTTCCGCCATATTTCTTTTTTCTTTTTTTTTTTATGAAGAAAAAAATATGAGAACATGAGTGTTTGCAGTAACAGGGTTTCCTTAATCTTCTTTTGCTTGGAGGGGTGGAATGGCTAGGATGGGGAGTAGAGAAAAGTGAGGGATGGAAAGAAACATAAGCACAAGGTAGCCTGGGGTCAACTGGATTTGATTACCCAGAGGAACACTGCATCTCCTCTGGGGGAACGGTGCTTACTGATGCAGTGGCAGCTGGGTAGGACTCACTCATCCTATAACCCAGCACATCAGATGACGTAGGATGTCTGATAGTACCTATCATGTATTTGGGAATACTTCCAGCTGGTGTTTCAGAGTTATAAGAACTTCAAACTTTACCTTTTCAGCTATGAGGAAATGGGAAAAATAAGGGAATTTAAATATAAAATCTGAAATTAAATCATGACAGTGTCATCAACCAAATTATCAACTACTTGCCATGTTCCTTAATCTCACCAAGTCTCTGTTTCCTGACTTCTGAAATGGGGATCATAATGAATTTCCTACCTCTCTGCACAAGATTATTGTGATGACTAAATATCAATAATAATAATACTTAAATGTGGTCATTCATTCAGTAATATTTATTGAGCACCTTCTATGTACCAAGTTTAGTTTTAGGCACTGAGGATATAGCAGTGAACAAAATAAGAACCTTTTTGCCCTCATGGAGCCAACATTCTGGTACCAGATAGTAGATGTGAAAACACTCTGTAAAGTCCCGAGTGATTAGATGTTATGATTGAGTGATTGCATATTATGGTAGAAACCCCTGTGTCAGCTCAACTTGGATAATGCCGTGGTGTCATGAAAAATGCACTCCAGTTGCCACTAGCCAGGCAGTCTTAGCCCTTCTAAGTAGAGTTAGCAGGGAGGGAGGGAAGGTAGAAAGCATGGCCTATGTGTCTTAGACATGTGCCTTCCCCTGGGCTATATCTCCTGAGCCAAATTCCCCCAATGCAGAGAGGTAAAAAGTGAGGTGAGGGGGCAGTGGCAGCCTCTGTTATTTTGGTTGTGTTTTTAAAAATAATATAGGCTACATCCCTAATATTTTACCTTTTCTTAGCTCAGTCATTATAGTCTTTCACCAAAATATAGCACCTACCTCACCTCCTGTTTTCTCTGCCTCTAGCCTTGCCCCACCTTCAATCAATTTTCTGTTTAACACCCAAGTGATCTTTTAATACTACAGGTCTGGTTATTTTTTCCCTGCTTAAAAACCTTTCATAGTTTGTAGTTTTTCCAGCTGTTTAAAACTGTGAACTATAATACGCATTGAGAAAAGTACATAAAATGTAAGTGTAACTGTAAAGCAGCCATCACCCAGGTCAAGGGATAGAACCTTGTCAGCCCCAGAAGACCTCTACATGTCTCTTTCCCATCAGGTCCTCATCCCCACACCCACCCTGTCCTGCCCTGCCGAGAAATGATCACTATCCTGATTTTATATTAATCACTTCCTTGCTTTTCTAGCTCCTAATTCTACGGACCTTGTTTTTGGGTGGTGATTAAGTGGAACCTCACTGTTCACTGACTCATGTCCTCCAGTGGAAAAACAGAGTCTTTCCCTCAGCCCCACCTAAAGGTTCAGCTGAAATACAAGAGAGAGTAGCTTTGGGGGAGTTGGGGAGCAGTGAATGAGGCCAGGTTACTTGCTTGGTATTCACAAGGTGAATACCACCCTTAAACTGGAAGGCTTTCCACCTGGTCATATACCACATTCCACCTTCAGCCCTTAACATCTTCTCCCAGGATTTGATGTTTCTGAGGTTTGAGGGCTGATTCTGTGACACAAGGCCACTGCTGGCCTGAATGGTGGTGCCTCTGAGGGAATTATCAAAAGTCATCTCTACTTACAGGTAGACATTCTGTACACCCTGCCCCGCCACTGAGTCCATGGCTTAGATTTCAGTCCTCACTTCCCCCTTGGCCAAGTATCTTTGTGCAGAGCACAAAGCCCTACTATGATAGCTAGAGCCAATACCATGCTGCTTTGGTCTTTTCCCAATGCCAAGACTAAACTCAATAATTCTTCTGTAGTTGAAACTGCCACTGACCACTCCTATAAGGTTTTCATGCATTCATTCAAGTATTTATTGAGTGCTTCCTGTGTGCAAAGCATTGTGCTAGATGCTGGTTCTGCAGTGCAATACTCCATGCTTTGGTGGAGCTTATCTTCTAAGACATTAGAGGACGTCTTAGAGAGACAGACATTAAACAACCAATTACTCTATTAAATATTTAATTATAACTGTGATAGTCTTGGTGGGGTGTCAAGGAAGCATCACATTCATTATCTTATTTATTACTCATTTAAAAAAAACCCTAGGGCTTCTCTGGTGGCGCAGTGGTTGAGAGTCCGCCTGCCGATGCAGGGGACATGGGTTCGTGCCCCGGTCCGGGAAGATCCCACATGCCGTGGAGCGGCTGAGCCCGTGAGCCATGGCCGCTGAGCCTGCGCGTCCAGAGCCTGTGCTCTGCAACGGGAGAGGCCACAAGAGTGAGAGGCCCGCCTACCGCAAAAAAAAGCCCCAAAAAACAAAAAAACAAAAAACCCTATGAGGTAGTTCTGATCTCTGACTTACAGATAAGGAAACTGAGGCTCTGAGAGGGTAAATAATTGGCCTAAGCTCACTCAGCTGTTCAGCCATAGACATGAAATTTAACCTGGATCTGTCATATCAGAGCCTGTGAAATTAATCCCAATGCAATAGTGTCTTGCTTAAGCCACTAACCGTAGTCCCTCAAAGGGCCTAGCATGAGGGTAAGTCTCTAGATAGCATAGTTTCTATACAGCAGAAATAGCAGTGTGCAACCACACTATTGAAAATTTCTTAAAGTACTTAAAAAAATAAAGCCTTATTGTTTTTTTTTATAAAATAATATTATTGCAAGGTAAAATAAAATAAATTCACCATAGTACCAACATCCCAATAAATACAGTTTTGGGGGGTGTAGAAATTCTAGTTTTTGTCCATTTATATTGATAGGATGCCTTTTATATTACTGTAATTATAAGCATAGCTAAAATTTTGTATTCTCATATTTTCACTTAGCATTGTAACAAAACTATCATGTTGGTTAAAATCGATATTAATGACTTTTAATGCAGGATAGTATGATGAAAATATAATAATCAAAGTAATAGCTAACACTTCTATATCTCTGATAGAAACTGTTCTAAACCCTTTTGTATGTCAACTCATTTAATCTATTGAGGAAGGCACTGTTATTATTTCCATTTTATGGATGAGGAAAATGAGACACAGAGAAGTTAACTGACTCACTCAGGGTCACATAACCAGTAAGTGGTGGAACTGAGTTTCCAGTTCCGGCAGTCTGGCTTTACCATCTGTACTTGTAACAACTTTGGAATCATATAAATCTGGGTTTAAATTTTCCTTCTGCCTATAATTAGCTATGTGACCTTGAACAAAGTAACTAAAAAGTGGTAACAAATAATATTCACTTTGTAGAATTGCTGTGAAGATAAAAGAATGAATATATAAAATGCCTGACATGTAGTAGGCACCCAAATAAGTTAATTATTTCTCTAGTTTTGGAAACTGAGGTTATTTCTCATTTTTCCTGATTATTGATAAAACTGCAATGAATGTTTGTCCATGTGGTTTCCCCCTTCGTTTGGGATTATATCCTGGGGCTAGATCCCCACAAGTGTTTGTTATTATTCCTGGACCAAAGAGTATTAGCATCTAATTGGTTAAGGTTTGCCAAATATATTTCCAACAGAGTTTTTAAAACTTGCGATATCTGAATTTATCATCTTCTTTACCACCTTGATAGACTCAATTTAATATCTAAAAAAGATAGTAATAGGTAAAATTTTTGACTGCTTATCATATCCTAGGCAATCTGAGTGGTTACCATATATGATCTTAATCACTACAACAACCCCAAGAGGAAAGCATTATCTTCATTTTACCCATGAAGTGGCAAAACCAGGATTTGAAACTCCAGTATGTTTGATTCCAAAGCCTCTTAGTCACTATACTTAAACTGCATCGAGTAAAATCATAGCATGTTTTATTTTTCTAATTTAATTAGTGTCAAATTGTACTTTGTTATGTTAACTTGATTTATTTTATTTCTGAGCCTGAAAATTTTCCATGACTATTTTCAATCTGCATTTCCTCATATGAACTTTCGGTTCATGTACTTTCCACAATAGCTAATCATGGAACCATGTTCCAGACTCTGTGCTTGAGTGCTTCACGAACAGAGCCTCATCTAATTCCCAAAGAGCCCTTTTTAATGAATGGCTAACAAAGTCCCACACGGACCAGCAGCTGAGTGCTTCTCCAGCTTCTTACAGCATGTTCATTTTCTTGTCCTTGTCATGCTTCCTCTGCCACAGGACTTTGCACACATGCTGTTACCTCTACCTTGAATATTCCCCCATGCTCCTCTTCACCTAGTTAACACTTCATAATTCTTCAGATAACAGTTTGGTGGTCGCTTTCCCAGAGAAGCCTTCCTTGACCTCCTTAAATATATCGAGTAAGTTCTCAGCACCATGTTTCATTTTTTAAAAGCTTCTTCTTCCCCCAACCTCACCCAAGCTGAATTGAAAGTATTCATAGCACTCATTACAACTCCAGTTTTACATTTATTTGTCTGATTATTTGATTAATGTCTGCTTTCCCATTGGATTGTAGCTCCACAAAGGCAAGGCTCAGATTTAGTTCTTATCTTGACATCCTCAGCGTCCAGCATAGTATTTGCTGTGTAGTAGACACTGAGGGTCAGAGAAATTAAACAACTTACCTAAGGTCATGGATTTCATAAGTGGTAGAACTCAGATTTGAAATAAAGCTGTTTAACTTTTGAGCTTGTGCTCTTGTCCCCTCCCGCCACCCCGCTCTATTGCTTCCAATTTATCCATTGGTCTTAACTTCTTAAACTTAAAAAAAATCATAGAATATAACATACACACAGAAAAGTGCTTTAAACGCAAACATAAAATTTAACAATTAGTAATAAAGCAGGCATCTATATAAGCATCACTCAGATCAAGAAGTAGAACATTGCCCACACCCCAGAAATCCCTTGGGTGTCCTTCCAGATCACAACCACCCCCAACACCCACCTGACTAGAGGTAAACACTATCATGAGATTATTTTTTTCTTTGTTTTTCAGCATAGCTTCAAGACATATATATCACTAAGCAAAAGAGATTCATTTTACGTGTTTTTGAATTCTATGTAAATAAAATCATGTTATATATACATTTTTAATATCTTCCTTCTTTCACTCTACATTGTGTTTCTAAAATTCATTTGGTTGCATGTAGCTGGGTCTTAATTCTTTCTAATTATTTTTATGAATTCTGTCAAGGTTCAATATATGCAATTACTTTTGTGATCACAGAGCGCATGGAGAGAGGCCAAGCAGTCGCTTAGGGTGGTATTAACTATTTTGGATCACCATAGTCCCGTGTCTTGACTTTAGCTTTGCTGATCTAAAAATTCAATTTTGTCAGTATGCTGAGAGTGATCAGGATCAGGCAAACACATAAGAAATTCACCAGAGGGCTTCCCTGGTGGCTCAGTGGTTGAGAGTCCGCCTGCCGATGCAGGGGACACGGGTTCGTGCCCCAGTCTGGGAAGATCCCACATGCAGTGGAGCGGCTGGGCCCGTAAGCCATGGCCACTGGGCCTGCGCGTCGGGAGCCTGTGCTCCGCAACGGGAGAGGCCACAGCAGTGAGAGGCCCGCGTACCACAAAACAAACAAACAAACAACAACAACAACAACAAAAGAAATTCACCAGAAACAAGAATGCCAATTTATTAATTTTGGGCAGAGAAAAATCACTATCAAACAGAGTAGAAGTTTACATTGGCTGGCCAGCATATTCTCTAAATTTGGAGAGAAACTTACATGAGCAGCCAATGATAATCAGAAAGTTGCTTGAAGAGCATAGTGATTTTAATGGCCTCAACTGTGATGGTATGAAGTCTTCATCTCCCTGTTTGAACCCTCAGGCTGGTGGCCACCACTCTTTTCTGGACAACACTAGGGACTTTACTTTCCTTCTTCTAAGCTTAATGAGGGCCATCCTCTTCCATTAGTGTATTTTTTTTATCCGATTGATGATAATTTACAGAGGAATAGGTATTCACTTTGGTCAACTACAGCAACCGATTGTGGTTTTATGACATGTACATTTTAGCCACTGTATTAAATATGGGCTAAGGCTTGGTTATGTGTTTTTATGCTGGTCAATTTGCTGCATGTCTTTATGTTTAAAACTCCTCAGATGTTTTTTTTTCTTTTCTGCATTGGAGGTAGTTGAGGCATCTTGATTTAGAAAGCATGTGTAGAAGTATGAATTGTGTAGAAAAAGTGAGAGCTTAGCTGATGACAAGTGTGCTAAATATGCATGTATGAGCTCGTTGGATGTCTATATGTATGTGTTCAAATGCTGGCTATGAATACAGAGATATGAACACAGCTTCATGTAGGTAGGGTAATTTGAGTACGGTGTATTTTCTTCCTTCTAAAAAATGTTTTGGAGTGAAGAAACCACAAAGGGAAATACAAATAAGAAAAATATCACTAATAACACTTTACTTATCAAAGGCACCTATACTTAAAACATTATAATCCTAATGTTGACCAGCATTCAAAAATATGCCATCTCCTACATCGCTGGTATACCAGTCTCATATATTGCTGGTATAACTTTCTGGAGGCAAAATTTGTATATGGGTTCTGATATGTATTTAGTAATATGGATCAAAAGCCTTTAAAATGAGCAAGTTCTTTGATCACTCCAAAAAATTCATCTGAAGGAAATAATGAAAGATATTTATATAGATTTTGGCCACCTATTGTAATATTGTGCATAATTATTGTTTAGGAAGATTGGAAGCAACTCAAATGTCCAATAGTATAAAGGAGCAGGTTAAGTAACTCATGTTGCATCTCATACAATAGAATACTCTGCCACCATTAAAAATTATGTAGAATAATACAAATTGATAAGTAAAGAGAGCAAGTTACAAAACCCTATATGCAGTGTGATTCCATCTTCATTACACATGTATAGATAAAAGTTGAAATGTAATGTTTTGAAATATTAAGAATGATTAACTGAGTAGTGGGGCTATAGGTGATTTTTAATCATCTTTTCTGGGTTCTCTATATTCTAAAATTTCTCCAATTAATATGCATTATTAAAAAATATGTATTACTTTTTTATTTAAAAATCTATATCAAAATTTTTCCTTTAGTGTTGTTGGAATCCATTTAAATAATAAAAAGCCAAAAAAAGAAAGGAATTTTATGTTTCCTGGAGATGAGGTGTTTTGTAGAAAAGGTAAATATCATATTAATTAAATACAAAGACATATTTATTAAATATGAAGGATTCAATGAACCCTAATAGAAAGAAGGTATCCAGTTGTGAAGGTCAAGTACTAATGACGGTTTATAATGCACTAGAGGTCAGATTGGTATTATAGCAACTTCTGGAGACTTATCATAGACAGACCAGAGAAGACCTGGATACATCTTAGTTCTATAGAGAAGATCTAGATACATCTTGGTTCTATATTTATTTATGGTAACAACACTAGCCAAGCAGTCACGAACACAGTACCTCCTGCCTAGCAAGTGCCCAAACATCTGTTGAATTGAAATGACTCATTTATGTGAATCAGTCTATCACTTGAACATACTTATCAGCATTTCCTGACTTTTGTGCCCATTAATGTATAGTTTTTTGCGGCTTCCACTGGAATAAATACATCACATTACCTCTAAAGCTAATTTCTCCCAACTGCATCTCCAGTCTTTCACTAGGGACCACCCAGGCCCACATTTTCAGTTATTCACAGGACATTTAAAATACATTTTAAATACATGTCTTGCCATATCCTCACATTGTATTTATCTAAAGCTGAACCTCTTGGTTTACTCACCCCAGTTTAGCTATTGCTACCCACCTGCTCACTTACCTGACTATTGGATGGCCGCCCAATCCCCATAAGTTTGCCTGTCTAGCTGGAGATGATTGTATGCACACTCAGGGCCAGTTCAGTCTCGTCCTGCATTCCTACTAGTGGTACCCTTGTTTACTGGATGTAGAGGCCTGAGCTCCTAATTCCATTTCTTAGCATTCATGCTTTCTCTATCCTGTTGGAAGCTTGGAATAGATAGTACTGACCTGCAGTTGTAAGGCATTGAGGAACTATCTTGAGAAACTCTGGAGACAGCCCAGCTTTGAGTCCCCTCTTCCGCCTGGCACAGGAGGGCCAAGACTGATTTTTCCCACACCCAAATGTAACTTATGCTGTTTTCTATACAATAGTGTAGTCCTCCAAGGCAAAGGTATTGTGGTATTGTGCTTCCTTTTTCCTTTCTGTTCTCTTTTGGGAGTGACCTTAGTTCATTTACTAGTAATTACTTTTCTAGTCAATAAGATGAACATGCAATAGGTTCAGTCCTGATTCCTAGAGATTCATGGCCAGGACCTCGGTTCTGTTTTCCTATCTTGAAAGGAAAGGGGTAGCATAGCCCACAAACCAAATCAACTTACTGTTAGCTTATCAAGCATGAACAGAGTCTGGTTTCTCATACATTCCAACTTATCAGGGGCTCAGGAGGCCCCTTTTCTTTATTCCCTCAGCAACTTTTCCTTATTCCCCAATTGTTCTTGTTGCTGCTGCCTCTAGGGAACTCACACCCACTTGGTGGTTGGTAGAGAAATACTTTCTCCCTTTAACCTATCCTTTCTCCCCCAATCCCAACCCACCCCACATAGCCCTACTTTCTCTTCTATACCCTTTTGCTTCCTACCCTCAGAGTTTCTCTTTTTCTGGTGAGGTTTATCAGTTCTCTTCCCTAAGTTGGCTCTGATTTTTTCTCTGTTGGGGTGTTGGAGCCTGGGGGGTCTAGCAGGGAGAGAAGGGGAATGAGAAAAAGATCTTCACAGTGGTTTGACCTCTAGGTAAGATATCTGAAAAAAAAAATCTTTCACGCTTTCCAAATTAACAATTCTACAGGCATTTCCTATGTGATGTTCTGCTAAAAGAATGTCCCCATTTGACATCCAGCCAGATAACTCTGGAAGAAGGAACAGAGTAGGAAATAAAAAGCCATTCTCTCCCATTGTTGAAGGTGGCAGTGAAGACAGCTAAACAAACATAGGTTAAACACACACACACACACACACACACACACACACAACTTTTATCTGTGAAATTTTACCCAATTAATTTAGGCATATCTTTCAAAAAGAGCTTTGCCTATGGCATTCTCCCTGGAAAGCATTCCACAAGCAAGCAAAGCAAAACAGATAAAAACAGTGTAACAGGGAGTATGCACGAGGCTCTGTTCTGGAAATTTTTAGAATGAACTGCTCTGGGAGTTGACATCTTTTCAGTCGCCCTGGAATCAATGGCAACCTGAAAATTATCATTCTGAAGGTGCACAAGAGCAGAGAGAGCTGAGAAATTGGTATAACTTGGAAATTGATACCAACTGGAAATATTTTATATTCTTTCGTGTATTTGTGCCACATCCTTAAATTTCCAAACTAGTCCACTTACATCCATCTTGGTGTAAAAATATGTTGTATAATGATCATTTCAGCATCTCTCCTCCTAAATCCAATTCTGAAAACCCACAAGAATTCAAACCATGGTAAGAAATTAGGATTTAAGAACTAACTGTATACCTGTTTTTAAATAGGTTGCCTGTGTCTGATCTAACTCTACAAACAGAAAAAAAATGGTCATTAGAACAATACATGCTGGCATTTGTGGTCCAGCAGATAAACAGGCAGTGGCTGTCTGTTCCATTTGTCATCATTAGTTGGAAAAAGCTTACACTCCTATACTTTGAATTGTTATAATAATTAATGATCTATTTATTATTTGGAAAGTATCACTTTAATTAGATTCTAGATATTTGATAATTCTTTGTATTTTGGACTCCCAGCTAACAAATCTTTCATGACCCCAACTTTTTTTCTCTCCTTGCAGACTCAGTTATCAGGTTATCCTGAGGTAATTTTGAAATCTAATGATGAGTTTAGATGATTTGTTGGAAAAAATTTCTATTCTCAACTACCTCTTTTATCTCTCTGTCTCTCTGTGTCATCATTCCTTTATTTTAGGCTCTCCCTTCCTCACCCATTTTTTTTTATGAGTGTCCTTAAGTAAACTCCTACAGATAGACACACATCCTAATTATGTGAAAACTCTATATGAAATATAAACAACTAAGTAAAATAATCAACAATTCCCTTCTTTTTAAGTTTTTCTTGTTGCCAGTCACATGAGAAAAGTTCTTTTTCTATTTCCTTATTTCTCTCTATTAGTTTACCCTGTGGAACAAAATAGATCATAATTATGGGTGAGAAAAGCAAAAGCAGTGCCAGGTATATATTTATGAGAAAGGAAAAGGGACCCATAGTTTTCAAGAAGCGATGTTACATATAATTGTCAGTGACATCAGTTTGTACAATCTTGAAAGAACTTAGAAATCAATCTTTGGAAGGCTTATAATTGTGGGACAGTAGCAAATATGGGGAAATTAGCTTGGGTCCAACTGGGGAGAATCTTAAGTACCTGACTAAGGAGTTTTGACTTTTTCCTGGTAGCAAGGGGGATTCACTGAAGTAGTTTTTAGCGTGAGAGAGATAAGAAAAGCAATACTTTAGGAAGATTAAGTTAGCATAATTATGCCTAATGGATTTGAACGGGGAAAGAGAAAAGTATGAAGATGAGTTAAGAAGCAACTGTAACAGTTCAAGCTTTAAGGGAAAGGGCCTGAATTAAAGTATCTGTAGGGGCATAGGAAGGAAAGTTGATGCAAAATATTGCATGGGAAGAATCAGTTACACTTGCTGACTGAGTTAGAGGTGGGAATTGTGGGAAGTGGGGAACCTAAAGTAACTCTCAGTTTCTAGAGTATGGTTGCCTGGGGTAAAGATAGTGCCATTGACATTAACTGTAGGGATGGTGATAATTTTCATTTTAGATGTGCTGAGTTTGAGGCTGAAGTAAGGCACCCAGGTGGAAATGTCTAGGGTATGGTTGGAAATTCAGGAATGGCACTTAATAGTCAAATCTTAATGAAGAAATTTGAGAGTTATCTGATAGGAGTTGGAATTATAATTCAATTTGAATTAGTTAAATACATTTTAAAAAACTGGTATGCCTTCTATAAGAGATGATATCTCTGAGCAAATGTATTTAGTGAGAAGAGCAGAGAGTTGAGGACTTAACTTTGGAACCTTGGTTAATTCACAATTAGAAGATAGAAGCAGACATAGAGGCAGTAAGAAAGAATGAGAAGAGGGAAAGAGAAGTCAGAGAAGAAAGAGGAGAACCAAAATAAGGTAGACTAATAAGGGCAAAGAGAGGAGGAAATTTCAAGAAGGAAGTTAAGTTAAAGAGAATGAAGACTGAGAAGATGCTGAGGCATCTGACCAATAGGAAGTAATTAATGATCTTCATGTGACCAAGTCACTATTAAATAGTGGGCAAATAATGAAAATTATTTTCCGTAGTTCAGTTCAATAAATATTTATTAGCTATCAGAGATGTTTTTCCCTTATCTTTCTCAAATTGAGTAAGGGTCGATAAAGGTCAGATCTACTAAATGCAGTTTCTTCGAATGATAAGGGAGTTGAAATCTAGGACAAGGTTGATTTATCAGAAGGAGCTAAAGAGGAACTATCATTTACTCTGACCTGAAATTTTGCTCTATACTGTAATGTTGGCAAGTGAGAATAATTTTATTTATTTATTGTTTTATGTAGTAACAATACCTTTTCTTTATTAAACATGTACTCTGTACCAGTGCTTCACATACGATAACTCACTTAATTCACCCACAACTCTAAGGTAACTATCCCTCCATTTTACTTACAAAGCAACTGAGACACAGAAAGATTAAATAACTTGCCCAGCTTCATTCAGCCAGTAACTGTGGGAGTCAGAATTCAAACGCTAGTTTATCCAACTCAAAAATATGCATCAGAATAAACCACAGAGCTGGTTAACAATACAGATGCCCACCCGCCTCCAGTGACTGCCATTGACTAAGTCATGGGGTGCAGATCACGGTACAGGTTAAGCCCCACCTCAGGTTCTAGACTACCTCAGTGTAGTTTAAAATAGCCCTGTAATAGCTGTAAAGAAAGTAAGTCAAACTTTTAATATCTGACTCTTTGGGTGGAACACAGGGTGTGTTCAGAAGATGTTATTTTTAAAATATTCACTGGTTTTACCTCTAAGTTTTAGCTATTTGCAACTCAGCTGCATTAAGTATGACCTTTTCACTTCTCCAAATGTCACTAAACTCTGTTGTCCTTATGCTCTGAGGCTCTCTTCTGAATGCAACCAGCCCTAGAGGATACTAAAACAGCTGAAGTGGAATGTTTGGACAGTGGAGAAGGAAAGCTCTCTGGAGATAGCTTCTTACCTCTTTTCTCTAGGATGATTTGATTTAATTACTGTAATTTTATTACAGACGCTGAAAAAACTATCCACCAAGTATAAGGCAGATAAAACCTATCCCACAACTGAGGCTGAGAGGCCCAAGAATATCAAGAAAAACAGATATAAAGATATCTTGCCCTGTAAGTTTCATTTCTCCCTTTAAACTTGTGCCTTCTCTCAAATTCAATCATCTTATCTCTTTTTACCCATTGGTTGCTGTTCCTAATCCTAGACCATGGCTTTGACAAATTAGTTGTACTGTATATGACTACAAAAGAACATTCGTTCATTCATTCAGTCTTCAAACACTAATGAGCCTCCACTATTCACAGTGCTACTTCCTGACTTACAGAAAGCCCTCTAACCAAACCCTCTTAATTAGTCTGTCTTTCTTTTATATTATAGATGACCACAGTCGAGTAGAGCTGTCCATGATAACCTCTGATGAGGATTCCAGCTACATCAATGCCAACTTCATTAAGGTACACCCAATATTCCATATTTCTCTAGGTACCTAAAAAAATGGGGTAGAGGGAGAAGGGAGGGATACTGGACAAGAAGGAGAGTATGTTATTTGTAGTCACCCCATGTAATTTCTGTTCCCCTTTAGGGAGTTTTGGGACCCAAGGCTTATATTGCCACCCAGGGACCTTTGCCTACAACTGTCCTGGACTTCTGGCGGATGATTTGGGAATACAGCGTCCTGGTTAGTGCAGAGTTACTTTTGTTACTATATTCTCTAGTTTTTAGGGATGAAGGGGATAGGGTGTCAGGATATGTGACTGAAGTTTCCTATGTGCATTAAAATCAGTGCTTTTTGGGGTCAGTCACTAGAATTTTGGTGTTCAGTCACCTTTTAGTCAAAATCACAATGTCACTATTGTTCAAGAAAATATAAGTTCTCAACTTGACAGTCTCATTCGTTAACAAGAATTTACTGATTTGAATAGAGAAAAGGGAAGTGAGGACAGAGAGAAGGAAGGGTAGGAGCAACATTTTATAATCTATTAGGATTTCTTTTTTGGTTATAAAACAATAAAAGAATAAATAACACTTTTTGACTCTGGGACCCATGTATTAGCTGCTTTTTTAAACTATATCAGTGTTTAAGTTTCCATGTATTTCATCCCCCCAGATCATTGTTATGGCATGCATGGAGTTTGAAATGGGGAAGGTGAGTTGCTTTCTAGTAAACCTAAAGGTAAAGGAAAGAAGAAAAAGAAGGGGGAGACTTGGTAGCAGAACTTTCCTTAACTTAAGTGACTTGGTAAACATTTATGCTCATCTTCCTAGTTTTCAGTTTGGGAATGCCAAATGACTCTCAAGGCTTTTTTTTTAAACCTCTGAGAACCTCTTTCGCCCATTTTCCCAGTAGACTCTGTGTTTTAAAATAAAAAGAAGGTATACTTTTTAAAGTAACAATTCATTTTCCTGTTGTTTTTAATCAGACATTTTAAACTGCCAGTCAGAGCTTCTTTTGTGCCGCCCAGAATGGCCTTTACCAGCCACGTGTGGCTAGTGAACACTTGAAATATGGCTGGTGTGACTGAGGAACTCAATTATTTTATTTTAATAAATTTAAATTTAAAGACTGATATTCAATTCAGTTATTGGAAAACCTTGTTTGGAACAACTTGTGTATGTGAATCTTTTTCAACCATCAATTTTATGAAATCTAAATGGAAATTAAATATTTCCAGTTAAAGTTTAGCATATTAATTGAAATGTGCTGTAAATATAAAATGCATACTAGATATTGATGACAGTTTAAAAATTTCAAATATCTATATTGATATTTGAGTTTTATATTGAGTACATGTTGAAAAAATTTTTAATGTATTTGGCTAAGTAAGATATATTATTAAAATTAATTAAAATTAATTCCACCTTTTAACATTTTTGAATGTGGCTCTTAGAAAAATTTTAATTACATATGTAGCTCGTATTATATTTCTATTGAACAATGCTCTTCAAACCTACTGTTGCCATTCTGAGTTGATACAATTCCAGTTAAAACCAAGGGAACTTGGGGTCTCAGTTAGCTTGTGAGGCTTTGTTTTAATCTTTTTGAAACACTGAAAATGTCAGATCCCTATTTCTACTTTGTCGGACTTCCAGGAAGTCTGCAATTTGTATATCCTTTAGTGTTTGTTTTCCCATCTTTGGAGAATCCAGACATGGGTTGAAGCCCAAGGGGGTTAGAAATTCCTAACCTAAGGAGAAGGATACAGCTGAATTTGCTTCTGAATGAGGGAGGGGGTTTTCTTACCCAGAAAAGACTAGCATATATGGAGGGAAATCACTACATTCTGCTTTGTGCAACAGAAAAAATGTGAGCGCTACTGGGCTGAGCCAGGAGAAATGCAACTGCAACTTGGCCCTTTCTCCATATCCTGTGTAAGTATGATGTCTATTTCCATTATGGCTGAGCAAATGCTCCAGGACCTACTTTATAGAGAGAAGTCTTTGAATGTTAGTCTTTGAAATAACTAATATTTTAATTTACTTCTTAGGAAGCTGAAAATAAAAAATCTGATTATACAATCAGGACTCTACAAGTCAAATTCAATTGTGTAAGTATAGAACGCCAAAGGTAACCTCAAAGCCTACAGAGATCAGGCAAGTAAATATATATGTATGTGATGCAGTCTGGGCATAAGATAATAGGAAGTGGTAGGGCCTTTGATGTTCTGGATAAATCATCATAACCAAAAGAGACCTTTGGTGTAATCTGTGTTCCCCAACCTACTCCACACCAATGGCACAATATGAAATGACAATATTTCTAGGATGAATAGAGGCTGTGTATAGTGTGTAGAGGCTGGGAACCAACTTGAGAGCTCAAGCTGCTTGGTTTCTCTAAGGCAAAGGGATTAGTACATCAACGCACCTGTGACCCATTTGAAGCACACCAGTTGGGAAGTTCTGGTTTGGACCATTTTCATATCTGCATTCTCATGTGAGTGGGGCAGATAGAGACAGGCCAATAGTAAGTGACCTGAAATTACTTGTAATTGTTCTTAGAGGGCATATGGTCCCAGAGGCCTATAGGGAAGAAATCTCCATAAATTGCAAAAAATATATAGATAGATGCTACTTTGTAGGTCAGAGTAATCCTGTGATAGAATGAGGTGAAGCCCTAATCTTGAACTCTCCTTTTATTCTGGCTATTTTTATAGGAAACTCGAACCATCTACCAGTTCCATTACAAGAATTGGCCAGACCACGATGTGCCTTCATCTATAGACCCTATTCTTGAGCTCATCTGGGATGTGCGTTGTTACCAAGAGGATAACAGTGTTCCCATATGCATTCACTGCAGGTATGATGCTGTTGGATGAACCTTCTACCCAGAATAAACCAAATGTCACCGTCTGGCCAAGACTCCTGCTTAACTGAAGGAAGACTGACTTTGTTGGAATTTAAAGTCTGCATAAGATGTAGGCTCCTAATTCTAGGCTCACTTCTTCCAGTCAGTCAGAAAGGAAGGAAGCTTAAAATTAGAATGATTGAAAGAGAAAAGTCAATAGCAGAAACTATAATAAATTCAACCTGAGCATTAAATTAGTATCTTTTCTGATAAATTACTTGTGAACAGCACAGCTCTAGAGACTTTTTGCTGTGAGAAGTTGCCTAGGATCTGTCCTGAGGCTCGGTGTAGCATGTGGCAATTGAAGTATGTTCTGAGAAATGGTAGGGTTTAGAAAGTTTCATGGGCTCTAGATTTCTTCTTCCTCAAATCTGCCAGTGAAATTTTCCAGCTACTGTCAAAGATCCACTCTCTGCAAATATACATGCTACTGTGATCTTTCATTTCAGTGCTGGTTGTGGAAGAACTGGTGTTATCTGTGCTATTGATTATACATGGATGTTACTAAAAGATGGGGTGAGTTTCTCTCAACAGGCACTCGCCATTTTCTTAACCTTGCTACTTTTAGACTTAGAAATTGTTTGGTTCTTCAAAACATCTATCTCCACCATTCATCTTTTCTAGAATATTCACTTGTAGATTTGCTTTGTCAGACGATTAATTTAGTTCCTAAGGTGGTGGTCTCAAAATGTGGTCCCCAGACAAGAAGCTTCAGTATCACCCGAGAACTTGTTAGAAATGCAAAATTTGGGGCCCCACCTCGGATGAACTGAGCAAAAACTCTTGTGGGGGGGCGGGCAGGGACGGCCCAGCAAGCTCTTCAGGTGCTTCTGGAGAGAAGTAGTTTTGAGAACCACAGCCCTGAATCACGGTTACCCTTCCTTTAGACACGCTCCTTTAGCAGATGAACTCAATTTACTGCAAATTTTGTGTTCCAACCTGTAAATTTTTTTTTTTAAGTCTAACAAGAAATGAGAAGTTTAAAATATGGGCTTTAGACTTATTTGCAAACTTCTTTTAGTTCATTAAACTCTCATACTTACCTACTGAGATTTCTCCCTCATATTTTTAACTTCAGACATTTGATCACCTCATGTGAAATCATTTTGAAGAGTTTCTTCAGTATTTTGTAGGCTCTAAATCATGGTGCAAGTGATGAGAAACCCCATTAGTTTAAAAAATGCATTTCTTTTTCTAGAGAGCAATAAAGGAGTAAGATATTTTTTCCTTTTATTTGGTAGATAATTCCTGAGAACTTCAGTGTTTTTAGTTTGATCCAGGAAATGCGAACACAGAGGCCTTCATTAGTTCAAACTCAGGTATGGACTGTGGTGAATAATATAACATGTCTGAGTCTGGTTTCGTCTCTCTGTTTAATAATAATAAGGCATCCAAAAACAGCTGACTACTTTACTATCAAGGGTTTTAGTCCATTTCCATTTCCTCTAACTCTGAATATCCCAATATTTTTCCTGTATCCCTTGCTCTGGACCAAATTCCTTTCATTCCTTATATTTTATAGCCTGTTCAGAAAATATTAAGAAAACAATATAATATTTCTTACAAAGGATGTTGAAAAAATTCAACAAGCTGTTTGACTTATTAGAAAGAAATAGCTGGGTCAGGTTAACTTGAAATTTTGTAGTGGTACTTCATTTCTGAAACCATAGAAAATCAGAGATCTGTAATTTCTTCTTCAGGAGGTGGTAACAGAATCTGCAGAATGAAGTCTATATGCTCATTTTAGAAAATGATAAAAAATTTAAAAAATCATCCATAATCCTGTCGCCTAGAGGGAGTCACTGTTACTATTTTTCTGTAGTTTCTCCTGGTCTTTATTCTTTGTATATTAAAAAATATTACCAAAAAAACCATAATTACAATCATACTATATATGTGATTATATAAATGTATCACAGTATTTTAACCTACCCCAGATTGCTCACACTTTTATTCCATTGGAAATGCTTTTCCCCTGTTCTCTCCTCTCCAGCTCACGTTCTACCTCCTAGGTAAAACATTCCCAGCCCAAATCTCTCACTTTCTACAGTATTAATTCCACCCATATTTCTACACCAATAATTTTACCTATATTTCTAAATGGTCTCCATCTTTAAGATAGAGTTTAACATTCACCCATTCATTCTTTCATCAAACATTTATAGGTATTTATTAGGTAAGAGGCATTTTTGCATAATTTGTTAGAACTACTTCGTATTGCTTAAACAGCAAGAAATTAAAGTGTTTAAAGCACTTACAAATGAACTTGCACATAAGTTTAGAAGTAAAACAATTGACAATGGCAGTTCAGATATTTTCATCTAGAAGTTGTAAATTGAGGGGAAAAAATTATGAGCTATTATAATATAAAGCTTCTGTTTGGCCCACACAGGTTTTCCACTAATAGTTAGTGGAAAAAAAGAATTCTTTTTCATCTGTTGCCTGTAGGTGTTTTCTATATTCAATGTGTAGGGGGGAAAGTTTATGTGAAATGAAAGTATTGGCTGGTTTAGTGCTGTCAGACTTAAAAGAAGCCCGATCCATGTAGATGTATAAAGATTCCAGGAAGTATGCAACCTAGTTGTATAACATTAAATTATAATACTGAATCAATAAATAAAGCCATACTCCATTTCAGAAAAAGTCCATTTCAGACCTACTTTTAAGAGTTGGAAGACAGCTGAAACAATTTTAAGTTAGCCTTCACATTTTGGCATTAGCAACAACTATTTGAACAAATCTACCAGCTATAGCTGCTTTTTATGACACTGCTCTAGCCAGGAGATAGATAACACTGTAACCAGATGAGTGCTTCCTGTCTGATTTTTCTCTCGTCTTAAAAAAATTGAAGAGTGTACCAATGGCTGTGTTGGGTGATATAGACTCTGCATTGTTCTCCTCATACGATTATTTTTGGAAAAAATTATATTTTGTTTGTATAAGATTGTGTGAAGTGTCATAGAAGACCCTGAATAGGCCCATTCAGATGAAAAGTAGATCCAAAATCAAGTGCTCAAGCAGGTACAGAGGCAAAAACAGAGTGGTAAAAACCCATGAACCTTGTAGAGGTCTCATTTCTCTACAGTGAAATCCCTTTATAACCACAAATTTCCAAACTCTATTTAGGGGTCTACTTTTTTTGGGTATCTTTGCTAAGACAGAATTTCAGCAGCTTGATATAAGTGCACTAAAGTAAGAGTCAAAAGATTGAGGTTCTAACCGAAGACATGGAAATTACTTCTGAATGATCTCGGACAAATTGTAAACAGGGATAACAACCTAGCTACTTTATAGATCGATCGTGAGCCATGTTAAATAATACATCTTGAAGCTATCTATTTAGCCATCAACCACGTCTATCTACCTTTTCCCGCAAGAGGTGAATTACAAAAAAAAAAAAAATGCATCCAGGATGGAATAAAAAACAATTTTTTTTTGGCTCCATGGCATGTGGGATCTTAGTTCCCCAGCCAGGCATCAAACCCGTTCCCCTTGCAATGGAAGCACAGAGTCTTAACTACTGGACCACCAAGGAAGTTCCTGAAATAAAGATTTTAAAGTGTGAGCGAATTAGAGAGATTATGGGTGGAAGGAGAGCTAAGTAAGAAAGTGGGGTTAGAGCATAAAAAGCATGCTGCAAGGTCATTGTATATTAGCTAGAGGTAGATAAAATAGTTAGCTGTTTCTAGCAGCCTACAAATGCTTTGAAATCTGACATGGGCTACACAGACATAAGGCACTGTAATTAAACTAATGTTTCAGATCTGCTATACTATGATTTGGTTGGTGTTTATATTCCTGAAATCTGGTTAGTTCACGAAGTTTTTGTTTTTGTTTGTTCCGGTTTGCAATGCTCTTCAGGAACAGTATGAACTGGTCTACAATGCTGTATTAGAACTATTTAAGAGACAGATGGATGTTATCAGGGATGAACACTCTGGAACAGAGGTACATTTTAAATTTGATATTTTGTAAAACAGTTTTTTTCATGTTTGATTTTGGTCAAGGGATTTCAGATTAGTTGCAGGACAACTTATACTTTATCATCACAACTAAATTGGAGTGTCAGGTGTGCATGGGGCTGCACTATAAATCTCCTGTGGAGGACAATTTAATTGAAGTACTTTAACTTAGAAAATTAATCTCTTGGTTAACCTATTGCATACCATTTTCAGCTAAATTTAGAAACAATAGGAGTGGGTTAAAGGGTAAGCATATATTCTGTTTCCATGTTTTAAACAGTTGTGTGGCAATTTAGAAGTGAGAGTGACAATTACAAAGTGAAATTATAGTTGAGTACTGACGTGATTTTTCGGGTTACTCTAGCCTCATTTTGATTGCATATGTGTCATCAAATTTTGAGAATATTTTAGAATAGCTAAAGGATTCTTAGCTGAAAATGTTAGTTATAAAAACAATTATGATTTGACCAAATTCTAATTTAAAAATATTGAGCATTCTAGATATGTTACTTTGATCTCATCACAAAAATTGATGTCAAATATTTACTGTATAATCACAAAGTATTAGATTCTGAGCAAACCTTAATAAGACAAAATTATTGGTTTACCTTCCAGGGTGTATGTAACATATACAAATTAATTTAATTTTTAATATCTCATTTTTGTATTATGAATCTGAAAATATTCACTGAGAACCTACTGTTTCCACAACATTAGGAATACAAAGTATATAAGACATAACCCTAATATCATAACTCCTATCACTTGAATGATGAAGCACAGGGAGTGAAAGAAAGCCAAAAAACTGTTGAGGTTAGGGAATGAACTAAGCAATCCTATAGTTAATGTCAACTCCGGAGAAACAATGTAGGGGAAGGAGATGGAAACAAGAATATAGTTGCCAGACATTGTTACTTACATCCTGTTCATGCCTGCTTCATTGGCTAGTACTCCCAGAACAAGTTTAAATAATAGAGGTGATATGCATGACCTAATTTTAATGGGAGAGATGCTCATGTTTCACTACTAAGTGTGTTGCTGATTTGATTGGAGATATAGTTTTTAATTGTTTAAGAAAGTATTCATTGACTTCTATTTTATTAAGAATTTTTTTTGGAAAGAATGTTGAGTTCTGTCAACTGCATATCTTTGCATTTATAGAATGATCACATGGATTTTCTCCTGTGACATATTGAAACAGTCATATCCTTGGATTTGTTAATATCAAGCCATCCTTGCTCTTAGAATAAAACCTTCTTGAACAAAGAATATTCTCTTAATGTGCTGCTGGAGTACATGGGTTAATATTCTATTTAGGTTCCAGGAAATGTCAGTACTCAGATTTAGCCCAGTAGTAGTGCCATGGCTCCAGGCAGTTGAGTTGTTTGGAGTGTGCCCTTAGTCAATAAATGGGAACATAGGAACATGGTTCAACCTCCCACATAGGGAATTGATTAACACCAGCCAAGGAGGACTTCTGCTTCTGGGAAGATTGAGTAGACATATTTTCCCTATTCCTTCTACTAAATACAACTAGAAACCCTGGACAATATATACAAAACAAATATAAGAAGACTCTGAAAGATGGAGAGAAGACAGACCACTAGGGACCTTGAGACCTGAGGAATGACATGATGGTGAGTTCTTTTTCCTCATGTATCATGGATATGGAACTGAAGGAACCAACAACTTGGAAATGCCAAAAGTGCAGACAAAAAAACCTCAACAAAATCCTGCTCTCTCTAGCCAAAGGACCAGGAAAGGGACAGCCCAGCAAGCCAGAAAATTTTTAGGTAATAATTACTCTACTTCAGTCAACACCAAAGAAAAAAATGGCCCCCAACCCTACCTATGCCAGCAAAGTGGAGAACCTAGATTCCCACCCTCACAAAGACTGTGATAAAGAGAAGGTCAGTGGGTCAGATATGTGTATTCTCTGTCACATCAGAAGGACAGTGCTAATGTGTCATTCTTGTGAGCATTCTAATAAAGAAATACATATATCTGTTTAAAAAAAAAAGAGAGAAGGTCCAGTAAAGAGCTAGGAATTTCATCCCCACTGGCCTGCAATGAGGTTTCCCTGCAGTGTCAGTAGAGACCATGTGGGGAGCCTGACTTTCCACCTGGCAGTAACCCAGTGCCCCCATGCCACTCCACTGATGGAGTGTCAGAAGAGACCTAGTGGAGAGTCAGGACTTTCACCATCATCCAGCAGTAATGAGGCCACCCCGACCACAGTGTCAGTAGAGACCACATGGAGAGCCTCTCCCAAGGTGTCTCCCTTCAGGTGTCAACAGAGACTGTGAGGAAACTGGTGGAGGTAGAATCTACTTGGCAATAGCAAGGCACTAATGAGGCAGCACCCCCTCGCTCCTCTTTCCCCTGTCAGAATGGATTTAAAAAGGAGAAGCTAAAAGGGAAGGTTTAACTGAGATCCAGGGATTTATAACAATACAAAAATATCTAGGTTTCATGTGAAAATCACTTGTCATACCAAGAACCAGGAGGATTGTAAACCAAATGAGTAAAAGACAGTCAATAGATGACAACACTGAGATGACAGAGGTGTAAGATTATCTGACAAAGATTCTAAAGTAGCCATGATTAAAATGCTTCAGTAAACAATTACAAGCATGCTTAAAACAATAGAAAGGCTCATCAAAGAAAGATAAAGACCTGCCAAAGAAACAGAAGATATAAAGAAGAAACAAAAGGAAATTTTAGAGTTGAAAAATAACAGTAATGGAAACAAAATAGCTCAGTAGATGGGCTCAACAACAGAATACAGGGTACAAGGAAAGAATTAATGAACTGAAAGACAAAACAATAGAAATTGCCCAATCTGAACAACAGAAATAAAATAGACTAAAAAATAAAATAAAATAAAAATAAAAAGTAGACAGAGCCACAGGAAACTAAGTGACTGTAACAAAAACCCTAGCATTAGTGTCATCGATGTCCAAGAAGGAAAGGAGAAAAAAGACGTGTCTAAAAAATTACTGAAAGAATCATCATAATTAAACTTCTGAAAACTAAATACAAAAATTCTAGGAAGCAGCCAAAGAAAAATGATCTTAACTCTAGGGGAAAAACAATTAGAATGAAAGTGAATTTGTCATCAGAAACCATGGAGGCCAGAAGGAAGTGGCACAGTATTTTACAAGTGCTGAAGGAAAAAAGCTGTCAACAGAATCCAATACCCAGTAAAAAAAACATCCTTCAGGAATGAAGGGGAAATCAATACAGTCTCAGATGAAGAAAAACCAAGAGAATTTGTTGCCAGTAGACCTTCCCTAAAAAAAAAAAAAAAAGGCAGAGGAAGTTTTCTAAATGGAAAGGAAATGATGAAAATAGGAAGAACATGGTAAGCAACGTGGGTAAATATAATAGGTTTTCCTTCTCCTCTTGAGTTTTCTAAATTGCTTAATAATTGAAGCAAAAATTATAACACTGATGTGGTTCTAAATGTATTAGAGGAAATATTTAAGACAATTATACTGTAAAAAAAAAGGAAGGGTTAGGCACGTAAAGGGAGGTAACGCTTCTGTATTGAACTAGTAAAATGGTAACACGTATAGGCTTTGATAAGTTATGAATATATAATATAATAACTAGAGCGACCCCTACAAAAACTGTACAAAGATATATCTTAAAAAACACTATAGGTAAATCAAAATGAAATTCCAAAGATGCAGGAAAGAGAAAAAGGCAGGAAAAAGAAAAGAGAAATGAGAAACAGAGAGAAAAAACAGAAAACAAAATATAAAGTTGGAGACTTAAGCCCTACCATATTAATAATTAAATTAAATGTAAATGGTACAAATACACCAATTAACAGATTGGCAGAGTGTATTGAAAACATGACCCAACTATATGATGTCTATAAGAAACACACTTCAAATATATAGGTTGGTTTAAAATAAAGGATTGAAAAAAAGATATATCCTGTAAACATTAATAAAAGGAAACATTAATTAAACATTAATAACATTAATAAAACATTAATAAAAGGAAACATTAATAAAAGGAAAGCAGAAGTAGCTATATTAATACCAGATAGACTTCAGAGTAAAGAAAATTATCACAGTTAGGGAGGGAAATTGTATAATGATAAAAGGGTCAATCCCCCAATAAGATGTAGCAATCCTAAGTGTGTATGGACCAAACAGAGCTGCAAGATATGTGAAGCAAAAACTGATAGAACTAAAAGGAGCAATAGAAAACCCCACAGTTATAGTTGGAGACTTCAAAACTGCTCTCTCAAGAACTGATAGAAAACTCAACAGAAAGTCAGCAAGAATATATGAGAACTTAACACCATCGACTAACAGGATCAAATAGATTATTTATAGGACGCTCCACCCAACAATACAAGGATATACATTCTTTTCAAGTGCTGATTGAACATATACCAAGATGGATCATATCCTGGGCCATTAAACAATCTCAAAAATATAAAGAAGTGATATCATATAGAATGTATTCTCTGACTACTATGGAATCAAACTAGAAGTCAATAGCAGAAGATAACAAGAAAAGATCCAAACACTTGGAAACTACACCAGACTCTTCTAAATAATTCATTGAATCAGAAAGGAAGTTTCAAAGGAAATTTCTAAAAAACACATTGAACTGAATAAAAATGAGAATACCACATATCGAAATTTGTTGGACAGAGCTCCAGTAGCGCTGGGAGGGAAGTTTATAGCCACCTACATGCATACATTAGAAAACAGTAAATGTCTCAAATCAATAATCTGAGCTCCCACTTTATGAATCTAGGGGAAAAAAAAAAGAGTGAAATAAACCCAAGAGAAACAGAAGGAAGGAAATAATAAAGAGTATAAATCAATGAAATTGAAAACAGGAAAACAAAAAAGAAAAATCAGTGAACCAATGATCTGGTTCTTTGAAAAGATCAGCAAAATTGACAAACTTCTAGGAAGAATATAAAGGAAAAAAGGGAAAAAAATAAAAATTACCAATATCAGGAATGCAAAAGGGGCTATTTCTACAGATTTTGCAGATATCAAAAGGATAATAAAGGATATAGTATGAACAACTCAACACATACACATATGACAACTTAGATAAAATAATGTATTACTTCCTCAAAAAACACAAACTACCACAGCTCACTCAACATGAAATAATTTGAATAGCCTCATAATGATAAAGAAAACTGAATTTATAATTTAAAAATTTCCGAAAAAGAAATATCCAGGCTCACATAGTTTCACTTGAGAATTCTACCAAATCTTTAAGAAAGAATTAACACCAATTTTACACAATCTTTACCAGAAAATAGATGAGGAGGAGACAATTCTCCATTCATATTTTTTATTGTGGTAAAACTACAGTATTTTTACCACTATGGAAAAAATTACCATTTTAACAATTTTAAAATATGAGTGGCATTTAGTACCTTCACAATGTGTGTGACCATCATTACTGTTTATTTCTAGAAATTTTTCATCATTCTAAACAGAAACTCTCCATCCCCTGTACCTGAACCTCTAATAGTTTCTATTCTACTTTCTGTCTCTATGAATTTGCCTATTCTAGGTACATGATATAAGTGTAGTCATATATTTACTCTTTTTATCTGGATTATTCATGTAACATAATGTTTCAAGGTTCATCCATTTTGTAACATATATCAGAATTTCATTCCTTTTTATGGCTTTATAATATTCCATTGTGTATAATACCATTTTACTTACCCATTCATCTGTTGATGGACACTTGGGTTGTTTCCACCTTTTGGCTATTGTGAATAATGCTCTTATAAAAATTGGTGTACAAATACTTGTTCAAGTCCCTATTTTAAATTCTTTTGGGTATATACCCAGAAGTGGAATTGCTGGATCATGCAGTAATTCTATATATAATTTTTTAAGGTACTGCCACACTGTTTTTCACAGTGGCTGCAAAATTTTACATCCCCACCAGCATTGCACAAAGGATCCAATTCCTCCACCTTCTTGCTAACGCTGGGTATTTTCTGGTTTTTGTTTGTTTGTTTGGTTTTGGTTTTTAAGATAATAGCCATCCTAATGAGTGCGAAGTGGTATTTATGACCTTGATTTTCATTTCCCTAATGATTAGTGATGTTGAACAGCTTTTCATGTGCTTACTGGCCTTTTGTACATTTTCTTTGGACAAATATCTATCCAAGTCCTTTTGCTCTTTTTTTCTCTAGGTTTTCTTTGTGGTAAAATATACATAAAATTTACTACCTTAACCAATTTTAGGTGTATAGTTCAGTGATATTATGTACATTCATATTATTGTGCAACCATCACCACCATCCATTTCCAGAACTCCTTTCATCTTGCAAAACTGAAACTTTATACCCATTAAACACTAACTCCCCATTCCTCCCTAAGCCCAGCCCTTAGCAACCACCATTCTGCTTTCTCTCCCTATGAATTTGACTACTCTAGGTACCTCACCAGTACTTGTTAGTTTTTGCTTTTGTTTGTTTTTTAGATAATAGCCACCCTAATGGGTGTAAAGTAGTATCTCATTGTGGTTCTGGTTTACATTTCCCTGGTTAGTGATGTTAAGCGGACTCTCAACCACTGCACCACCAGGGAAGCCCTCTCTGCATGAATTTTAAGATGAGGTTTTTTATTTCTGCAGAAGCACCTTTGGAATTTTTATAGGGATTGCATTGAATCTGTAGATCACTTTGGGTAATGTTATCATAACAATATAATGTCTACCACTTCATGAACATTGAATGTCTCTCTATTTATTTTATTTGTCAGCAATGGTTTGTAGTTTTCAGTATATAAGTCTTTCACTTCCTTGGTTAAGTTTATTCCTTAGTATGTATATTTTTGATATATATATATTAGAATTGCTTTCCTAATTTCCTTTTCAGAATGTTTATTGCTAATAAACAATAATAAACAGTATAGTAGTGCAACTGGTTTTTGTGTGTTGATTATATATTCTGCAACTTTGCTGAATTGGTTTATTAGCTCTAGCATTTTTTTTTTGTGGGTGTGTGTGGAATCTTTCAACATATAAAATTATGTCATCTGCAAATGAAGATAACTTTACTTCCTCCTTTCCCATTTTGATGCCTTTATTTGTTTGTTTGTTTTGTTTTCTTACCTAATTGCTCTGGCTAGAACTTCTGGTATTATGTTGAATAAAAATGGCAAAAATTGGCATCCTTGTCTTATGCCTGATCTTGGGGGAAAGCTTTCAGTCCTTCACCTTTGAGTATGATATTAGCTGTGGGGTTTTCATATATGGCCTTTATCATGTTGAGGAAGTTCCCTTATATTCCCAGTTTATTAAGTATTTTTATCATGAATTTGTCAAATTTTTTACTGCATCAATCGATATGATCATGTGGGTTTCTTCTCCTTAATTCTATTAATATGATATATTACACTGATTAATTTTTGAATGTTGAACCATCTTTGCACTCTGGAAATAAATCTCACTTGGTCATGGTGTGTAATCCTTTTACTATGCTGAACTCAGTTTGCTAGTATTTTATTGAGGACTTTTGCATCAATATTCATAAAGAATATTGGTCTGTGGTTTTCTTTTGCCTGTAGCATCTTTGTCTAGCTTTGGCAACAGGGAATTACTGTCCTCATTGAATGACTTAGGAGTGTCATTCAAGTTTTAGGAAGAGTTTGTGCAGGATTGGTGTTTATTCTTCCTTAAATGTTTGGTACAATTCACCAATGAAGCCATCTGGTCCTGGACTTTTCTTTGTTGGGAAAATATTTGATTACGGATTCAGCCTACTTACTAGTTGTAGGTGTATTTAGATTTTCCATTTCTTTCTGAGTCAGTTTTGATTGATCATATGTTTTTAGGAATTTGTCCATTTAATCCAGGTTATACAATTTGTTGGCATACAATTATTCATATTATTATCTTATACTTTTTGTTTCTGTGAAATTAGTAGAAATGTCCCCACTTTTATTTCTATAATTTGAGATTTTAGCAATTTCAGTCTTCTCTTTTTCCCTTAGTCAGTCTCTAGCTAAAGGTTTGTGAATTTTACAGATCTTTACAAAGGATCAAATTTTGGTTTTGTTGGTTTTCTCCATTGTTTTCTCTATTTCATTTATCTCTGCTCTAATCTTTTAATATTTCCTTCCTTCTGCTAGCTTTGGGTTTAGTTTGTTCTTATTCTAGTTCCTTAAGGTATAAAGTTAGGTAATTAATTTGAAATCTTTCTTCCAGGCATTCACAGCTGTAAATTTACCTCTAAGCACTGCTTTCACTGTATTCCATACGTTTTGGTATGATGTATTTTCATTCATTTCTAAGTATTCTCTAATTTCTATTGTGATTTCTCCTTTGACCCATTGGTTGTTTAAGAGTGTTTAATTTACACATACTTGTGAATTTTCCAGGTTTCCTTCTGTTATTGATTTCTAGTTTCAATCCATTATGATTGAAAAAGATACTTTGTATGACTTCTCTCTTTTAAAATTTATTAAAGCTTGTTTTGTGGCCTAACATCTGGTCTATCCTGGAGAATGTTCCATATATGTTTGAGAAGAATGTATGTTTTGTTGGGTAGAGTGTTCTATGAGTGTTTATTAGTTCTTATTTGTTTACATGATTGTTCATGTCTGTCCTCTGTCTCCTTGTTGATCTGATTTTTCTATTCATTATTGAATGTGGAGTATTAAAGTCTCTGTATCAGTTTACTAGGCTTGCTGTAACAAGTACCACAAACTAAGGAGGGCTTAAAACAACAAATTAATTTTCTCACAGTTCTGGAGTCACAAAGTCTAAAATTGAGGTGTCAGCAAGGCCATGCTCTCTCTCATAGCTCTAGGGGAAGAATCTTCCTTGCCTATTGCTATTTTCTGGTTTTTCCAGCAATCCTTGTTGTTCTTTGGCTTGCAGATACATTACTGCAGTCCAGTCTCTGCCTCCATCATCACACCACATTCTCCCTGTGTGTCTCTGAGTCTCTCTTTTCTCTTTTTGTAAGGACACAAATCATTGCATTAGGGCCCACCCTAATCCAATATGACCTCACCTTAACTAATTACATCTGCAAAGACCCTATTTCCAAATAAGGTCACATTCACAGATTTCAGGGATTAGATTTCAACATATCTTTTTGAGAGTCACAATTAAACCCACTGCAGGTGGAATCTTATAATTGCTGACTTTTTAAAAAAACATATTGAAACATCCCCGAAGGCCAGATATATTGTACAATTGATGGTAGCTTGGAGCCATAGTAACAAATTTCATAATGTGATAATTCCTATGAAGAAAATAAAGATTGAGAATGTTTGGGCAAGTGGGTGGGAGTGTGATTTTAGGTTGAGTGGTCAGGGAAGTTTTCCTTATGTAGGTGACATTTAAGTAGAGAATAATTACTTAGAAAGAGCCAGCCATGCAAAATCTGGAGCAAAAGTATTTCAATCAGAGGGAATAGTAAGAGTAAAAGCCTCAAATTAGTAACGAGTTTGGTATGCTTATGGAATGGCAAGAAAACCAGTATAGCTGGAGCACAGTAAGGAAGAAAAATGTAGAACAAGGTAAGTATGAGGACATAACATAAAAGGTTGAGATGATGAAAGTTCTGAAAGTAAAGTGTTCTTGAGAATAAAGTTATATTTTAAATAAACATTTTAGAACTTCCACATATGAAAAGATGATGCTATAAGCAAATCCTTCTTAATTTCTATAACACTGTTTAATCCTTTATTTTGATCCTTTTGATTTCAGTATGTGACCAAGTTATTGCTGGGTTCAATATTTTGGAAACTCATATGACTCTTTCATGAATTATTTTAAATCTTTATATTTTCTGAAAAATAACTTTTTAGTCTTATGAATGCTAAAATCTCTCATGGTCATTGCTTCACTAAAAAACAATCTCTTACTTCTCTTGAAGATTCAAGCAAAGTATTCAGTTTCTAAGCAAAATCCCAATCCAGAAGCAGATTCTTATTCTCCTAATTTACCAAAAAGGTGAGTATAATTTTACACATCTAAATGTTGTCTAATTGTGTCTGGGAGGAAAATCTCATGCTTATGTCTCATTGTGATGCTGAGAAGAGGATATGGGAAGAGACCTCTTTGGGATATGGTATCATCGTTACTTTCTTTTTGTTTCAGCATCGTAAAAGAAGCAAAAGTGATGAACCAGCAGAGCAAAGGAAGGATAAGGGTGAAAAGTGCAGAAGCTTCTTCCTTTGACCTCAGGATTTTTGAAATAAATGAAAAGGAAGGGTTAGTAATGCACCCTTCTAAACAGAGCAGTTCTTTAGAGTTTTTGGAGCTAAATTGTGGTTGTAACAAAAATGCTGACACAACCATGAAATGGGAGAGAAAGGTATTCCCAATAGCTGGGGAGCCTCTTCAGAAGCATCAAAGTTTGGACTTGAGCTCCATTTTGTTTGGAGCACGTCCTAACTCTAAACCTGTAAATGCAGCAGGAAGATGTTTTAATTTAAAGAGGCCAATAATGCGGACCAAATCAACTCCCTTTGAATTGATGCAACAGAGAGACACCAAAGAGTTGGATGTCGAGGAAGATTTTTATTTGGAATCTCACCCACACAATTCTTGTCTTGAGCAGGCTCAAAAAGTGATGCATGTTTCTTCAGCAGAACTGAATTATTCACCCTCATATGACTCTAAGCATCAAATGTGCAATGCCTCTAAAGCAAAGCAGCATGACTCTGGTGCTTTTAAAGTACTTTCTTACATGTCTTTAGTAGAAGATCCTTATTTTTCATCATTGTCTCCAAGTAGTGCTGGTTCTAAGATGTCTCTTGATTCACCTGAGAAGCAAGATAAAACTGTTTTACCTTGTTCTTCACTGCCAAAATCTTCTACAACCCTCTTTCCTTATTACAATTCACATGATTCTTCAGCACTGAATCCTCCGACCAATTTCCCCCCCGCACTGAACCAGGAGACAGCAGTAGTAGGTAAGTTATTTTAAAAAGTTTGTACAGCATTTTAGATTTGACTTTGTTTCTGTAAGATTTGGTTTTGTCTTACCTCCTCTCACCCTCTTATCCTTCTCTGCTTCCTTCTCCTTTTTCTCCTCAAAAAAATTAAATTTCATGAGTGTTTTGATGATGTGATGAGTTGAAAATAGCAATAACAAATACATAACATTCCATGAAACAAGCAATAGTGGAGGCAATCAGATCTGGTACAGGACCTATGCCAGCCGGCGTGCTTCTAAAGGCAGCAGTCCTCATTCCTAGAAGTGTCTATCAAATGTCCACAATTTTGTTATACAGCAGAAACTAACACAACATTGTAAAGCAATTATACTTCAGTAAAGATGTTAAAAAAAAAAAAGTCCACAATTTATCCTTAGCATGCAGAAGCAACTTCCAAAAGAACATCAGAAAAGATTTGATCAGCACCACATGGTCACTCAGAATTTTTGTTGGAGAATCATGTGTCTATACTAAATTGAACAGATTGCTAAGAATTGAATTCTCTTCCTGCAGGAGTTGGAAGAGGAGGACTTGATTTCCTCTTGTCCTTTTATAATAACTTTATAGATGAGGATACATGTTCAGTATGCTGTATGATATTTTAATCTTATATGACTTTAATTTCATATTTTATCTCTTATAGTTCTGTATTTTTGCATATTATGCATATTGTTTCATATTACTGAGTGGTTTGAAAGTAGGAGTAAATATTTGGTTAGATAATTATAATAGTTTGATATGAAAGAAGATGCTGTGAAAGAAGAGTTAAAGCAAGTTTAACTGTCTTAGATATGTCATCAGAAATTTATAAAGAACGGTCCCCCTAGGTAGGAAGTAGAGAAAGCTTTTTCTCTATGACATTATTTACTGTACAGAGTTCCTCAATAGATACGTAGATGCATAGTTTTGTTATAAAAATATTCCATCTGGATCTAGTTTCTTCTTTGGTTAGAAGGAAGGATTACATACTTTGATCTTGTTTTATGATTTAAAGAAATTTTATTTTTCTAGATACCTATAGTTCCTTAAACTTCCCTGAGTGTCAGCATTAGGAACCAAATCCTTATCTTCAAGGATTGTAGCAACATTGACATGTGTGCCATCTGGTGGCAGTCTCTCATAATAGCATTTAAATTCTATAAAAATTCTGAATACTTCTATAGAAATATAGAAAACCTTGTTATACCATTTTTTTGTAAACAGGAAAAATATCAATATTCTTAATTCTATAAGAATGAAGAAGAGATACTAAAATCTTTGTGATTTTTACCTGCTCTGTAATTGAATCTTTGGCATGTCAACGTGCTTTATGATGTTGTATATTCTATGTAAAACAAAAGGCAAGAGTTACGGAGAAAACAATCCAAAGCTTCCTAAATTAATGTAAGATGTTACATTATGTTAACTGATACTCAGTGACTTAATCAAAATACCTTTGAGCTTTTAAAAGAAACAATAAATCGTGAAGAAGAATCAAAATCCTCCTGGGTTTCCAATTTAGGATTAGAGAATTTATGTTGTTTTCTCCTTGAGTGAACAGATACCAGCTTAAATATATTAATGTGCTTGACATAATTTGTATCAAGATTAGAATATAAGAATTTTCTTTGAAATTTTCTAATTAAACATTTTGATTATATTTCGGGCATTTCGGATAGCAACTTCTCCAAGAATAGATGATGAAATTCCCCCTCCACTTCCTGAACGGACACCTGAATCTTTTATTGTGGTAGAGGAAACTGGTGAGTACAGTTCAGTAAGTGTAAAATAAAGTGTGAATTAACTATATTACTTCTTAGGTCCTCTCAATATTCTGTGTGCTATTGCTGAGTAACAATTGCTCTCTAAAACTACAGCACTAAAATTGAAACATATTTACTTTTTTTTACAGGAGAATCCCCCCTGGATATTCCCAACTCTTTAACTTCAGCTGTGAAGGTAAAAATTGGAACATCACTAGAATGTAGTAGAACATTTGAATCAAAGAAATTTGATGATTTAGTAAGACTTAGACCAAGCAAGGTCAATAACATTTTTCTGATTCTACTCACTTGGATTCAACGAACTATAGTCCTATTCCTTATATATATTTTTTTTTTCATAAATTTACTTATTTATTTATTTTTGGCTGCATTGGGTCTTTGTTGCTGAGCGCAGGCTTTTCTCTAGCTGCGGTGAGCGGGGGCTACTCTTCGTTGCGGTGCGCGGGCTTCTCATTGCAGTGGCTTCTCTTGTTGCAGAGCGTGGGCTCTAGGCACACGGGCTTCAGTAGTTGTGACACTCAGGCTCAGCAGTTGTGGCTTGCGGCCTCTAGACTGCAGGCTCAGTAGTTGTGGAGCACGGGCTTAGTTGCTCCGCGGCATGTGGGATCTTCCTGGACCAGGGCTCGAACTCATGTCTCCTGCACTGGCAGGCAGATTCTTTACCACTGCGCCACCAGGGAAGCCCCTTCCTTTTATTTTAAACACCTGTCACTTAGTAAATCCTAAGCGGATACTATTTATAAAACAATGTGCTAGAGGATGTGGGGGATAAAAAGATGTATAAGACACAATTATTGCCCTTAAGAAGCTTATAGTTCAGTAATGGGGATATAGCATGTGTACACAAGTCTTTATTTTTGTCTGTATTTATTATAACAAGGCAAATATAATCAGTGCCATATGGAAGATAAGAACTTTGAAACTGTGAGAGATCCCTTCAGGTTGGAAGTGATCAAGGAAGACAGTGAAAGAAGAAACATTTGACTTTATTCTTTAAGGACAGTTAAGGCAAAAATAATTGTTTCATAAGTAGATTGCTTGTTCATAGCAGTCATCTGGTAGGCTGTTTCTTGTGAGCTGTGATAACACAGAGAGTAGTCTTTTAAAAAAAATAACAGATGTCTATATTATTTAAGATAAACCTTTTGGAATAATGTTCCCTGCTTCTAGAAGAAAAACCTATACATTTAACAATCTGTTATTCATTAGTATATAATTCTATGAACCAACTATCTTAAAATTTCAGAGATCAGAAAAGTAATTAACTAAAACATTTAAACACAGTGCTGGTGGGCAGTGCTGGTGGGCAAATATTCCCTGCCTTTTAAATTAAACATTTAAAAAAATTATTTTATTTATCTTTAGCTGTGTTGGGTCTTTGTTGCTGCATGCGGGCTTTTTCTAGGTGCGGCGAGCGAAGGCTACTCTTCATTGTGGTGCATGGGCTTCTCATTGCGGTGGCTTCTCTTGTTACAGGGCATGGGCTCTAGGCTCACGGGCTCAGTAGTTGTGGCTCGCAAACTCTAGAGCACAGGCTCAGTAGTTGTAGCCACACGGTCTTAGTTGCTCCGTGGCATGTGGGATCTTCCTGGACAAGGGCTCAAACCCATGTCCTCTGCATTGATAGGTGGATTCTTAACCACTGCGCCACCAGGGAAGTCCTTAAATTACACTTTTAATGTGCTAGTAACTGTTACTATTATTGCTAATGGTCTTTATCTTAACAACTCCCAGAGTAAAGAACAATCACTACTTTTTCAGTGTCATGAAGTAATTTCAGTGGCAACAACCTTACCTGGAATTAAATTTTCAGGGAAATGTTCTGAGTAGGAAGGAAATAACTATAAAAAGGATCAATTTAGGACCAATATTCATGACATATACAAATCACTGTAGGAGTGGATGATTCTTCACAGTTCAGCACATTTATAAATTAGGAAAAATAGGGTCAACATTTCATAACTCTCTCTATTGGTATATGAGATGTAATTTTAAAATGCTATTTATTGCTTTGAGTTTATAGATTTCTATACATGTTCTTCTTTCACTTTGACTTTCTTTCTTTTTCAGAGTGTAAAACCCCAGAGTCCCAAATCAGGTAAAAATTTTCTTTGGCTTTAGATGACATTTATCCCTAAGAATTTGTACTGCAAGAATGGCTCATTAAGTTTAGAGTAATTCACCTCAGGAGATGGCTTGGTTTCCATAATAGCTTCCACTATTTATTGATTTATTTCTGGTTTTCCTAGGCTAGTAGTTTTGTTTTGTCAAGGGCAAAAGGAAGACAGGATTTTAGAATTCTGCTCCTTGATATATAGCCCTAAAAAAAAAAAAAAAACAAACTATTTTAGATACAATCTCTTAAAACTTTGCAGCAGTTCCATTTTACTGCTTTTATCATTGTTAACAGTGTGATTCTAAAAAGTTATTTCTGGTCACTTAGGTCTTTAACTTGTCACTGTTTCTTAGTACTTTCTTGCTTGTTTTATACATTGAATAACAACATCAACAGCAAACATCCTTTGAACACTGATAGGTACTTTACATACATTATAACAGGTAGTAGTTGCCCTTAACACATTTATTCATATTAACATATTGCTCAAATACGTAAATAAGCAGTATAACATAGAGGTTAAAAAGCATGAGCTTTGGTGTCAGGTAGACTTTCATTCAAATCCCCAGCCTACCAATAGTTATCAAAATCTATGACCTTGGTTACATTATATGCTTTATCGATTTTTCTCACTTATAAAATGAGGATAATAGAACTCCCCTTCTAAGAGGATTTTTGTGAGGATCTAGTGAGATAAAGCATATAAAGCTTTTAGCACAGTGGTTGTCAAATAATAAGCTCTCATTAAATGTTACCTATTATAATTTTTATTAGGTAATTATTAAATGAACATTTCCTAAGCAAGTTCCGTGTGCCTTATACAGTGTTAGAATAGGCAGAATATTTAAGAAAGGGCGCTGCTTAATGATTCTATATGTATTCAAATTGGGTAGACAAAATTAACACTCACTTGGAACCATTCAGTGACAATCTATGTGGCACTGATTGTCATCACCAGGAATCTGGAATAAAGAAAGGTATCACTGGAGTGGTTAGGAAAGGCTTGAGTAGGTGAAAGAAATTTAAGAATATGGATAGAGGAAAAAAGAGGGAATTCGAGTAACAGTGACTCAAAGGTAAAAATAAGCATGATGGGTACAGAGAAATGGTAAGTAGGTTAATTTAATTGCAACAGAGGTTCTATTATAGGGAAATAAGGAAAATAAATTTGGATAGATAAAATGTGGGAAAATTCCAAAGGACTTAAAAGCTAGGCAGATGAAATATCCACAACAGACAAATCTCTGTATAGAGAAAGCAGATTTGTGGTTGCCAATCTAATCTGGAGGGAATGGGGAGAGACTGCTAAATGAGTGTGGAGTTTCTTTTCAGGACAATTAAAATTTTGGAACTAGATTGTGGTGATGATTGCACATCACTGTGAATGTACTAAATGTCATTAACGGCAAATTTTGTTACGTGTATTTTATCACACACGAAGCTTGGCAGAAGAATATAAATTTAATTCAGTAAGTAATAAACATTGTAGGTTCTTCGTCAGGGGAGTATTAAGATGAAAATGGTGTTTTGGGAAGGTATTTGGCAGGATATTGTTACCTGAAAGTTATAGTCTCATAATATTTCCTAAAATCAAACGGGAAGGTGATAAGCTACTTCAGAGTAGTTATCAAATATTTATCAAATGCCTACTATATGCCAGTTATTGTATTAGGTGATGGAAATAAGTATTGCACTTAATTTTTGCATATTACCCAGCATATAAGGAATAAACAAGAGAACTTTCTTTATAGGTAAGTCCTAAGACGTGAAAAACCCAATGACCAAAGACAGATAAAACTCTAGCACTTAACCACATACTCATTTTCAAAAGACATTAATAGGGACTTCTCTGGCAGTCCAGTGGTTACAACTTTGCGCTTCCAATGCAGGGGGTGCGGGTTCGATTCCTGGTCAGGGAACTAAGATGGCACCTGCCACACGGTGTGGCCAAAAAATTAAAAAAAAAAAGACATTAATAAAGCATATAATTATACTTAGCGCTGTATAACGAGAAGCATACAGCAATAGAACACCATTTGTGTCTTAGGACTTACATTATGGGAAAATAGCTCCATTATTTAAAATTCTTTATCATGGAAATTTTCAAACACACAGTTTAAATCTACCATAATAACAGTAATCACACTAATAAAATTAATAATAATTCCTTAATATTATCTAATATCCAGACTTTGTTCAATTTTCTCAAACTGTCTCAAACATGTCTTTTTACAGTTGGTTTATGTGAAGCTGGATTCAAACAAAGTCTGCACATTGCCTTTGGTTTATATGTTTCTTAAGCCTTTTAAAGTTTGTAACAGTTCTTCTTTTTATGTTTTCTCATGCCATTTATTTGTTGAGGGAATGGGCCATTTGTCCTTAAGATTGCTAATATTCTGGATTTAGCTGTTTGTATCCTCATGGTTTTATTTAACATGTTCCTTTATCTCCAGGATTCTCTGTAAAATTGTAGTAAGATTAGAAGCTTGACTAAATTCAGGTTCAATTTCTTTTGAAGAATACTTTTGTAAGTGAGCTACAAGTTTGTGATGAAGCATAGGCTCATTGGTGAAAGAGCTAGAATAACAAAGTTCTTGAGGCTCCAGTCAATGTTCAGATAATTTTTTATTTGGCTGTTGTAGGTTAATATTGAAAAATTGGAAAGGTTATACAAAACCAAAAAGGGATTTTTAAAAATAATTTTTATTGGAGTATAGTTGATTTACAATGTTGTGTTAGTTTCAGGAATACAGCAAAGTGAATCAGTTATACATATACATATATCCACTCTTTTTTAGATTCTTTTCCCATATAGGCCATTATAGAGTATTGAGTAGAGTTCCCTGTGCTATACAGTAGGTCCTTATTAGTTATCTATTCTATATATAGTAATGTGTATATGTCAATCCCAGTCTCCCAATTTATCCCTCCCCCAACTTCCCCTTTGGTGACCATAAATTTGTTTTCTACATCTGTGATTCTGTATTTTGTGAATAAGTTGATTTGCACCATTTTTTAGATTCCATGTATAAGCAATATCATATGATATTTGTCTCAAAAAGGGATGTTGACTTAGGACTTTTAATTGATGAATTATTTTTTTTTGCTTTGTTGTATACTCTTTTCATAGATAGACACCAAGATCCTTCTTCTTCCCTGCCACCTCCACTGCCAGAAAGAACCTTAGAGTCCTTCCTTGTTGCTGATGAAGATTGTAAGTGGCAGTGCTTTCTCTCAAAAAAGTTATAAAAATGAGACCATTAAAGGTTAACAATAAAGTAGGATCTAAATGGAAAAGGTACAAAGAATGATTAAATAACATAAAAATAATACATTTAAAAATCCCATAATGCATTGCAAAATGCATAAAATAATGCATAAAAATAATGCATAAAAAAGTCAAGCAAAGAATTACTGAATATATACCTGTATACAATCTGAAGGCTTAAGAAGCTATGCAACAAAACACGTTTTTTTTTAGGTATGCAGACTCAGCCTATAGAGACTTATTCTACTAGCTGTCCTAACACCATGGAAAATTCAACATCTTCAAAACAGACATTGAAGACTCCTGGAAAATGTTTCACAAGGAGTAAGGTAAAGAAGATAAGAGTTTATGGAAATATGCCAGAGGCTTTCCATTACTGAAAGTGTCCCTACCCCTGCCACTCCAACCCCAGGCCACCAGCATTAAGATGAAAAATTAGACTAAATATTTTCATTGATATTCACTGTTGGTCTCACAACGATCAAAATTAATGGAGGGAAACCAAAAATTTAAAATAACCCAACAACTTAAAGCAGACCCAATAAAACTATCAACTTTTTTTCCCTGAAACTAGACAAATTGATTCCAAAGTTCATATGGGGGGAAAAAAGAGCAAGAATAGTCAGTAAACCGAAAAAAAAAAAAAAGTAAAAGCAATGAAAGAAGGGTAGCTTTATCAGATATTAAAACATCGTAAAGCCTCAATAATTAAAATGGTATGATATTGGTGTATGAAAAGAAACACATACCAACAGAGCAGAAGGAAAACTTCAGAAATAGATCCAAAAATGTATAGGAATTTAGTATATGATGAAGGGAACCTTTCAAGTCAGGGAATAAAGATGGATGTTTTAATCACTGTTGTTGGTTCAACTGGATAACAACCTAGAGGGATAAAAAGGTAGGATCCATACCTCACAGCTATACCAGGATATATTCTAGTTGGATAAAAGATTTAAATGCTAAAAAACAAAAAACCAACCCATCAAAGTACTAAAAAAACCTGGAAAGATTACTTTACAACCTGGGAGTGGGAATGAGCTTTATAACTATGATTCAAAATCCAGAAGCCATAAGAAGGGAGATTTATAAACTTAACTAAATAAAACAGAAAATTTCTGCATGGTAAAACAACAACAAAAAAATCAGCTTAAAAATCAAAAGACAAAGAACAAATTGGAGAAAAAAATATCTGCAACTGGCATCATAGTCAAAGGACTATATTTCTTTAATATTATATATTTCTTTAGCAATTCATAGAAAATAATAACCCTAAATGTGAGCAAAAATACATGATCTGATAATTCAAAGTAAATGTGCATGATCTGACTTTTAAACATTTGATATGTTCAACCTCACTCATAATAAAAGAAATACGAATTAAAACCAGTCACATACTGTGTTTCATGTTTCAGAAGGGCAAATTCCAAAGTCTGACTACATTCTCTGTTAGGCAGGCTATGGGAAAATAAGCACACACTTGCAATCTTGGTGGTAATGTAAGTGGTATAACTTCTATGGAGGACAATTTAGCAATACCTATCAAAATTACCAATGCATATATCTTTTGACCCAACAATTCCACATTTAGGAATTTATCCCACAAATATGCTTGCTCATACGTGAAATGAAATGTATACCAGGTTATTCATTATACCATCATTTATAAGGGTAGACAATTGGGAACGTAAATGTTAATCATTAGGGGAACTGATTAAATAAATCATAAATAATGGTATATGCATACAATGGAATTCTATGCAGCTGAAAAAAGAATGAGGACTCTCTCAATATACTTTTATATATTTTATTAAATTTTGCTTAAAAGGGTGAAAATATGATCTATATTTATATTATATATTCATAAGTAACTTTGGAAGGATACATAAAAACTAACAACAATGGTTACCTGCAGGGGGAGGGTCAGAAACTAGGTAGATGGAGAACAAAGATGGGAGCATTTTTACTAGGATATTTTGAATTATAAATAATCTATATTTAAAAACTAAATAAAAATTTTCAAAAAAATTTATTAAATACCTATTATATAGAAGATTACATTTCTAAGTATTAGGAAAATAGAAATGTCATAAAGGACATGTAAATGTCCTTGAGAAGAGTACAGTTGATCTACTAGAATGCCTATATACGAAACAACGTGAAAATTATCAAAAAGTAAAATACTATGGAACAAACTGAAAACATACACCCTGAGGAAATGTGAAGAAAAGAAGAAATCTGGGTAGATTCCTAGAAGAGGTTAAGTTAGAGACTTCACCATAAAGGAGGCAGAAGACATGGGTTTGCTGAAAGAGGGAGAAGAAAGTAGCATGGTTAACAGTATGAAGTGAACCTCAGTAAACTGAGTGCAGAAAATGACTGGCAAAATTTTTTGGCCTGAATGGGAACGGCAATGTATCACAGCTATCTTCAGAAGCCATTGTGGGTCCTGGAATGGTCGCCTAGTAAAGAAGACAAGTAGGAACTCCATCTTTCCCCCTGACACAACAATAGCACTACTTCTAAATAAATAGTGTGATTCTTATATGGGTGGAAAATGTAGCAAGATAAGATCAAGTGGAGACTTTGCACTGAATTAATAAATGGCAAGATAGAAAAATAATTTTGTACATTTGATATCCATTTTTAAAGAAATTAATCCTTTTGACTGAAATCTATATTTCTAGTTGATTAAAGTATTTTGGATTTCACAGGGAAAAAACTCACTTTTTCCTTTTCTTCATTTTGTAGAGTTTGAAAATTTTGCGAAACATGAAAAAGAGTAAGTTTCTTTTACTTATTTTTGGAATACACATTCCACTTTCAATATTATGTAATTTTTCCTTATATAACCACTCTGAAAAAATGAACAATATTATTCCTAAACAGAACCTTGTTACAGTCCTACGTATCAGAACAATCACCCCTAGGTCTTGTACTCTGCTAGGTTCCACAATGCTAATACTAGGTAGGGAGTAAGGGGAAAGAAAGTTTGACTGATACACAGGAATAATAGTATGACGTTTGGCATTTTCTACCCATGCTAAGATGCTGTCATACAAGTGTGTTATTTGAAATTCCCAGCAGTCTAACCTCAGATGTACTTTCTTTGAAAGTAGTCATAGCAAAGCATATTGTGAAACAAATGTGTTGATTTAATAAAATAAGCAAAGTATTGACACATTTCCATTTTTACCAAGTATTATTAGCAATAAAAGTTTGTTGCTTACTGTTTTTCCTATATTGTAATGAAAACAAAACCCAGACTCCTGAAACTGTGGGAAACTGATTATCTTAGAAATCCTATTTATAACTACAAAGTATATAAAACATGGTGGTATATTTTTTACAAATTTGATCCATTGGGTTAGTCATCAAGGACCAAACAGCTATTTGGTACTATACTGGTATTGTAGGGAGAAACAAAGAGCACTGAGAAAACTTGATTTAAGGTATAATCTAAGTAAGAAGGTTTATAGCTGAATCTTACTCTTTTCACTCTATCTCCCTTTCCATAAACTTGTGCTAGTCTGCTTTCATTGCCACCACACCTGATCTCTGAAGTGAACTGATTTCTTACTTATGATGGGCTAAAGCATGACTGGAAAATATACTCTTTCCTCTAAAGTCAGTCAAAAGAGAATTTAAACACTGCAAGAAGAAATTATAGTATATAACATAAGAAATAAAACAGTTAAAAGCAAAGAAATGAGTGACTTGAATAGCTAGCCAAAGATTGATTTGATCAGCTTAGCTTATGAAACACCCAGTTTTCTTTTTTTTTTTCAAATTATTTATTTATTTTTGGCTGCGTTGGGTCTTTGTTGCTGCATATGGGCTTTCTCTAGTTGCGGCGAGCAGGGGCTACTCTTGGTTGCCGTGCGCAGGCTTCTCCTTGTGGTGGCTTCTCTTGTTGCGGAGAACAGGCTTTAGGTGCGTGGGCTTCAGTAGTTGTGGCGCACGGGCTTAGTTGCTCCTCAGCATGTGGGATCTTCCCGGACCAGGGATGGAACCCGTGTCCCCTGCATTGGCAGGCGGATTCTTAACCACTGCTCCACCAGGGAAGTCCCTACAGTTTTCTTTCTCTAAAACAAAAGCAGAAAACAAACCCAAAAAAGTTTCTTTCTCTAGCTCCAACTCTGTCTTGGGGATATCAAACAAAGATACAGAAACTTCAGGAAGATTTAGGTTGGCATAGATGTGAGATATGGTATGACTGTCTGAGACTCTGAGACTTATTTCTAATTTCTATTTCTCAGTTGCCTTCACCCTCTGGTCTTCTGTCCTTAAATTAAGAACAAAATCTGGCCCCCAAAGTTGATCCTGAAGCTTTAGACTTATCTGCCTTTACTTGCATGTGTTCTCTTCCCCTTCTAGATGGTCCATGCCTCCTGGGTTCTATATGTTCTCCCTTTAGCCTGGATGCCTTACTGATCCTACTTTTAACGAAATTAGGATTCTTCACCTGTTGTTTTAAGTTAGCATCTAAGCCTGGTGTCAGGCTCTTTCATTCATTCATTCATTCAATGAATATGTGTTGAGTGCCTCCTATGTGCCAGGCATTCTGCAAGGCAGTGGGCATGTGATGGTGAACAGAACAGTGTGAATTTGGTGTGTTGTAGGCACTCAAAGGAAGCCATCATAGCTGCAGGGTATTAAGAGGAGAAAGGAGTAAGGTGTGTCCAAAAGATGGTAGAGATGAGAGGTAGTTAGATCCTTATGGGTCATGTTAATGACCCAATGGGAAGTCACAGAAGAGTTTTAGACAGAGATGTTACATGATCTGTCTTTTGAAAAGATCATTCTGGCTGTTGGTGACAAGAGTTGAAGCTGTCAGCTATGACACCTGATGCCTACTTTTGGTGGGAAACTTTAGCTGCTAGGAAATCCTTCATTTGCAAGTGACAGAAAACCCAACTTTAGCTTAAGCAGAAAAGGGGAATTTATCAGCTTATGACCAAGAGTTCAAATGATGGAATTAAAGATGTAAAGTCTCATTCCATATCTCCTAACTTTGTTTCACTCTGTTAGCTCACTCATAGGCAGGCTTTTACCATGTGATTTCAGGTTTATGATGAAAAAAATGAGCTCTTTCCTGGTTGCTCAAGCAACAGCCTGACTGATGACTAGTGTTGATTGGGCCTGATTGTCTTGGCTAAACCTAAACCAATTATTGCCAGTATATTTAATGCTTGGATTAAGAAGATAGTGTCATACCTAACATTCGACAATTGTTACATGTGGACGCTGACCAATAAGGAATGAGGTCAGACCTAAACAACTGGTGTGACCATGGCAAAGTACCAACTGACAGCCCTAGTCACAGGTCAGCTCCTTCATCTAAGGGTTGAATGAGCTCCACGAGAAGTATGGCCATTGAACATTGGAGAGGGGTGGTTTCTTAAAGGAAAATTCAAGTTCTATTATCAGAAGAAGGAATTAATGCTGAGCAGACAGGATAAAAGTATCTATGACAAGCTAGATGCAGAATAGTAGTTCACTATACATATATGCAAAATCTTTGTCTCCAGTTATAAAAAACCAGTATTCCCTTTTGGGACAATTGTTTTCTTTCTGAAGGATGTATATACCTCTTAGCTCATGTGCAGTATAGAGATGATTGCTATCTCCTGAACTTTCTCACCTTCACCCACTTGTTTTCCATGTCTCTATCATCAGTGGTTAGCCCAATGCTTGCCACATAGTAGGTATTCAATAAATATATATTTTAACTGAATCTGATTGAAATTCATGATTTACTCTAGTGATTCATACTCAAGTAGCTCCAGGAAGGGGGAGGTCTTTCTAGAATCTTAGTATTAGGTATGTGTGTACAAACATAGATGCAGTCCTCACACTACATTCTGAAAATGATGAGAACAAAAAAAAGGTGAATATTTAGTAATTTCTCCCCAATTATGTACTGCTTCTTAGAAAGTTTATACAAGCCTGAAATTATCCTTTTTTGCTGCTAGACAGTGCTTGTGCAAACTATGGACCATGTTTTCAATGGATTGTTTTCAGAATTGGGTGGATAACGATACGTGAATATATTAAGGTGCTGGGAAGAGAAATATATTTTTAAGTCTGCCTATAGGTAGCTAAAATAGCAAAACAAAGCAACATAACAGTGCTTTTGGGGAGATTCTGGGCCTAACTAGAATCATCCATAATGGGAGAAAAGTAGGCTGGAAAGTGAAGAAAGATATTCCAGGCGTAGAGGATGGAGGAAGAACTATCACAGACTTGCCACGGTTGAGCTAATGTGGAGAATAAATTATTTAAAAGTGTACTTAAGAGCGATCAGAGTGCAAAGTAAGATGCAGTTGAAAGCCAAAAATGTAAATCCCAGAGAAAGTTGATTCACAATAAAATGGATTGTATTCCTGAATCCTTTGGTGATTCTCTCTAGTCTTGGGTTTATTATACAATCTGTTTGCAAAGAAAAGAAAACTTTAAAAAAATATGCACAAAAAAATGAGAAAATTATAGTGTCAACCCATTTGTAAACATCTATATTTTGTTACATTTGATAGTGATATGTTTATCTGGAAGTATTAATTAATTTGGAGGGAATGTGTAATCTCAACAATTATGTGGTCTGAGTCTGTATCCATTCTTTCCCTTACATTTTTTTCTTTTGATTCTAGGTATCTGTAATTCTTCCCCATCAAACAATCCTGCAGACTCTGTTCGGTCAAATAACTCCAGCTCCTTTTTGAATTTTGGTATGTGTGTTACTTCCCAGAGTTAAAAAAATATTTATCTTAATTATTCATTTACAGTATAAGAGATACAACTTTAATATGATTTAAGTTTGCATGTATAAGTCCTTATGTGTATATTCTTTTTCATGCCATTTATCTTTTTATTTTTGACCTCAGCTAACTCTTACATCTTACATAGGCCTGAATTGCCTAGCATATATGGAAAATAAAACTAGGTACCAAATGATCATGTTGGCATGTAGTAAATGAATGTGAAAGCCAAATGAAGAAATTCTGAAATGCCATAATACTCTAGTTCATATCTAAGCAAAGTTATAAAAAATATACAAGTGTGATGAAAAGAACAGAAGATGCTGCTATCCAATCTTGTGTAACTCATGCAACATTAGACGCTGAAGCACAATTCTGACAGTTTAAAGGAACTGTTTGCCCAATTGCTCTTTAGTATAAGCTATAAATTTAAAATAATTTTATATTAAGCATTCTATTATTCTATATAACATAAATTCATGATACTATTTAAGGTAGTATTATGTATACTATAATTTTTGTAAGGAGTATAGCAAATAATGTAGGATATTACTACTAAAAATTATTATTAACCAAAAAGCAGACCCCCTGAAAAGGTCTGGGGGACCTCCAGTGGTCCCAGGGACCACATCCTGAGAACAGTTGCTCTATGGTATTGTCCTTATCTGAATGATCAGAATTGTTGCTGCCACGTTCAGATTGCAGGTGGCAAGAAGATGAGAGAAAAATGTGGAAGAGGTGTGGCCTCCTTTTCTGGTCTTAAGGCACTGGCCTGGAAGAGGCAACATTATGCCAGCTCACATTCCCTTGAAAAGAACTTATACATGTGCTATATCCAAACTGTAAAAGACACTGGGAAATGCAATAATGCTGGGCAGACAGTTTCCCATATACTATTCTATTCCTGAAGAAGAAGCAAGGAAAAATTTTAGTGGACAGGTAGCAATCTCTGCCACAATTGGGGTTATGGTTCCTATCTCACCATGGCAAAGTATTCAACTAGACTCTCTGGATCTGTTTCTTGGGCTTTAAAATTTTACTTGGATTACATTAACTCTAAGGTTTAAAATGTTATAATTAGAAAAAAGTTATTCTTATGAAATCATTTAGTTAAAAAGTTCATGTAGAATATTATATAACCTATGAAAAAAGCACCAAACTTCACCTAGAACACAAATGTTCCTTGCTTCCTCCTTTTCTCTCAGTCAGAGACACCACTTGAATAACTCATGGCCCATCTAACTTTACAACAGTCTGTGATATAATACGAGGATAAAATATTGTACAGCTGCCTCCATGTTGTTTCTTCTCAAAGTTGAATATTTTATCTACTTAAAAAGCAGCACCTAATTTTTTCATTGGTTCTCTTTTATAAAAGAGGCATTATAAGGGTATTTTACTCAAAAAGTACTTAAATGTGAATGAAAAAATTTTGTGGTTTATAAACATTTTTATTTTTATTTTTCCTGAATTGTCCTACATGCAAAAAAGGTAGCTCACTACTGTTCTAAACTATTGAGTATTGATCAGTGAAAAACACTGAGTGTAGCTATTCCTCAAATTTCAGATACCTAGTACTTATGTGTTATGTTCTTACTTCTATTCTCAGTCCACTTCAGTTACAATCAAGCTATCTGGACTGAATGGATAATTTTGTGACTATTGTGTGAAACTATTGAACCTGGAATATATTTCCTTCTATCTTCTTATTTACAACTCAGAGGAGTGAAATGTGCAGGAACTAGGCTGTGTGCCCCCTCCCCCTAATTTTTTTTTTTTTTTACCACCACTATTAATAAATTTTAGAGGAGTTCTTGTTTTTATCTTCTTTTCATTCCCTCTTCCCTAATCTCCTTGTCTTCCAGTTCTGGCATAGTTTTTGGTGTTTCAGATTTAGGCAGTACTTGAGTAGTTACTATGTGCCAGGCATTGAGCTGGGTGCTTTAACAAATATCTGATCATTTTCATCAGTTCTATAAGGTATATAATTCCCACAATTTTATAAGATGATGAAATTAATCATCTTTGAGTTTTCCATTCTCTGTTTTCCCTTTGTATTTTGATTCTTTCATTGCTCAATTTGAGCCCTTAAAGTTGCTAAGTGTAAGAGTACCTTGAAAATATAGCGCTATCAAAGAAAAGTCATATGCTGCTAAAGTGATTAAGAACCTACGTCATCAACCTGCATATATTCTGAAGGCATCCAGAAATAGCCTTCATTGGTTATGCAAAATTTCCTCATCCTCCTTCTGTGTGTGTGGGGGGGGCGGGCCTGGAGGGGAGTGTTTGAGGAGAGAGAGAAATAAAAATAATTAACCACTTAGTTTTATTATTAGTTTTTCAGGATTGTTTAATAATTTATTTTTTCTAATCTTTTCAAACGTAATCTCTGAGTAAATTGAGGGCTTTCTGGGTCAAAGTAGAAGTACAACTGAATTTAATACAATAATTTTCTAAAGCAATAGCGCTTATTTTTCTGAAATTTAAATTCCCCAGTTTTGTTTTTCTGACAAATGGGTGGTGGGTGAAAAGACATAGGTAAAGGATATTATTAAACAACCCACCCCAACAATCAGCTTAAAAAATGGGCAAAGGAGTTGAATAGATATTTTTCCAGAGAAGGTATATAAATGGTCAACAGGTATATGAAAGGATGCTTGACATCAGTAATCATAAGGGAAATGCAAACCAAACCCACGAGATATCACATCATACCTATTAGAATGGCCATTATCAAAAAGACAAGAGACAAGTGTTGGTGAGGCTATGGAGAAAGGGGAGCCTTATGTACTGTGGTGGAAATGTAAATTGGTACAATCGCTATGGAAAATGGTCTGGAAGTTCCTCAAAAAATTAAAGATAGAACTACCATATGATCCAGCAATCCCACTTCCAAATATATATCTGAAGGAAATGAAATTATCTCAGAAGAGATATTTGCACCCCATGTTCATTTCAACATTATTTACAATAGCCAATTCATGGAAACAACCTATGGATCCACTGACAGATGAATGGATAGAAAAGATGTGAGAGATATATGTATACGGTTGACTCTTGAACAACACACGGGGTTAGCGGTGCAACCCCCTGCACAGTGAAAAATCCTCGTAGAGTCGTACCAGTCCTAAAGGGGATTGGTCCCAGGACCCCCGTGGATACTAAAATCGAAGGATGCTCAAGTCCTTTTACATAAAATGTCTTAGTATTTGCATATAACCTACCTACATCTTCCTGTTTACTCTAAATCATCTCTAGATTACTTATAATACCCAGTATAATGTAAATGCTATTTAAATAGTTGCTGATGTGTGGCAAATTCAAGTTTTGTTTTTTGGAACTTTTTGTAAATTTTTTTTCAAATATTTTTGATCCACTGTTGGTCCAATCCACAGATGTGGAATCTGTGGATGCAGAATCTGAGGATAGGGAGGGCTGACTCTATATATACATACATTACTATCCGAATTATTATGTATATGACTGTGTGTGTGTGTGTGTATATATATATATATATATATATATATATATATATGAATATTATTCATTCACAAAAAAGAAGAAAATCCTGTCTTTTGTGACAACATGGATGTACCTTGGGGGAACTACCCTAAGTGAAATAAATCAGACAGAGAAAGACAAATACTATATGTTCTCACTTACATGTGGAATCTAAAGAAGTTTAGCTCATAGAAATACAGAGTAGAATGGTGGTTGCCAGGGGCTGGGAGGTGGGGGAAATGGGGAAATGTTGGTCAAAGGGTACAAACTTCCAGTTATAAGATGAATAAATTCTGGAGATCTAATGTACAGCATGGCAACTGTAATTAACAGTACTGTATTATATACTTGAAAGCTGTTAAAAGTAAAATCTTATATTGAAAAGAAAAATCTTAAAAAATCACCACACACATTAGTAGACAATTATGTGAGGGGATGTAGGTGTTAACTAACCTTAATGTGGTAATCATTTCACAATATATACATGTATCAAATCACCATGCTGTATACCTTAAACTTACATGTCACATGTAAACAAACATATGTCAATAATATTTCGATAAACCTGGGAAAAAAGAATACTATATGCTGAATTACCAAAGGCTATTACAATCATCTAATTATTACTATTATTAAATTTGTAAGTGTTCTACAAATTTAAAATGTTATTAGTATTCTATTGTTATCATTTAAGCACTAACATAATTACTAGAATGCTTTTACAAAAAAATTACTAAATTGATCAAAGATGCTGTGAAAAAAAATCCATGTATTTGCATATATTATAATACACTCTAAAATCCAAGTGTTCGTTTCTGTATAAGAAATCTTTCTTTTTTCATTCAATTTTATTTTTGTTCCCAGGTTTTGCAAATCGTTTTTCAAAACCCAAAGGACCAAGGAACCCACCATCAACTTGGAATATTTAACACAACTTTGGAAAATCAGCTGCAAGTGAATCTGCAAATGAAACTATTAGAATACTGCTAGCTAGAATAAGTGCTGTATATTCATAATATCTACCATGAAGATACGGTAATGTGTTAATAGCATTTAAAAGCAATATGCAAATAAATGTCAGAAGTTTTACATTTTCATCTCATTTACACTGGGTTGGAAAGCACAAATAGGAGTTTGTCATTTAAGCTATGTATAGAGAATGCTGTATGAGAAAGTTTTACAATGGACTTATTTTTCATTTTTGGAAGTTATTTTTAGTCTACTTTACTTTCCTACATAAATATAAACTTTAAAAGATTTGTAAAACTTGGATCTCAATTAAATGTCTATATTGTCAGAAGTTACCATAAAAAATGTTTTGAAAAATCTTACCTTGTGGTTACAGTACAAAATTATTGCTTGTGACAATGATTATTCCCTGGGAATTATTTTTGCCTAAACGGAGATACATCTTTCCAAGTGTTGTGGGAAACAAGAGTAGTAAGAAAAAGAAGTTATATTTAAAGAGAATACAATATATATGTAATGACAGGGCTTCCCTGGTGGTGCAGTGGTTGAGAGTCCGCCTGCCGATGCAAGGGACATGGGTTTGTGCCCCCGTCCAGGAAGATCCCACATGCCGCGGAGCGGCTGGGCCCGTGAGCCATGGCCGCTGAGCCTGCGCGTCCGGAGCCTGTGCTCCACAACGGGAGAGGCCCCAGCAGTGAGAGGCCCGCGTACCGCCAAAAAAAAATAAAAATAAAAATAAAATAATAAATATATGTAATGACAGTAATCAGTTTTTCGTTTGGATATACCAAATAACAAGATATTCAAGCACATTCTTGACAAGCTTTAGCCAATATTATTCATTTACCAAATCTAGAAGAATAATCAACAAAGTAGCTATCTTTTGGTGGCATTTTTTTTTATTTCAAAGGTCCTATATAAACATGTACAATTTATATCCAACTAACTAAAGGCACTACTAGTTAAAATTTTTTTTCTATATGAATATGGATCTGCCTTATCTTAAAGTTGATCTTTCAAATCTAATTTTATGTAACAAGTTAGTGGGTAATTATTACAAAGGATTCCTCTGACTTATCCTAATGACTTCACTTAAGAGTTCATAACTTTCTAAAAAATGAAATACTTAAGCAGCATTTGTTCTTCAATATTTTTCATTAGGAATCCCAATGAAGGCACACACTGGATGAAATATTACCTGTTTATTGTAGTGTAATGTACACAAGAGGTGCTCAATAAACTTTTTGGTTTTTAAACTAACTTTATAGTGTTCATCGAGCTGAGTACTTTTCCAGGTACTAGTGTCATCAAACCACAGAGATTTTATTCTGAGTACTTCATTGTAAACAATTATTTCCAAATATCTTTATCAAGGCGGTAAAATGTAAAGTGACGATCAAATTGTAAATAAATTTCTGGGCGGAAACCTTGGTGAGTAGTGACGATTTCTGGAGTGTTCTCTGGTAGACACGCTTCTCAAATTTATGCAATCGTATACATACGATTTGAAAAAAATCTTATTAAGAAATTTCAAAACATGTTTTTCCATCTAGAATTTTCCCGTAATTGTAGGGAAGGATTCAAAATAATGGATGAACTCTATACATTTCCAGGCACTAGAGGGGATGTGGCTCGACGGCGAGGTGGGCGGCGCTCACCAGGCTCCCAGGCAGTTCTTGCACCTGCCTTGTCGCGCCTATACTTGTAACCATGGCAATCAGTGGCCAGGAAGAGGTTCAGAAATGTCTGATTTGCAGCTCCGTTCGATTTTAAAGCAAAATCGCCCTCATTTGACATATTACCAAGTTCCTTTTTCCTCTGCATCTCATCGTTTGTCCAGGGGTAAAAGGCCGGGGATTCTTGTACCTCACAAAGGTTATGAGAGGAATAGGAAATTGAAAAGTAACTATGGAGACCAACTCCTCCGTGTAAAATGACGAAGGGGCACACGGAGACGATAATGGGAACGCGCCGACAGACTGAAAGCCATTAACATTGTTTCGGCCGTTAAGGCGGTTGGCGGCAACTCTCCGCCCAGCGGCGGTTGCGTCGCAGCCCGAAGCGTGACTCGGCGCACGCTCCCTTTCGGCTCCTCTGCTCACCGAGCCAGCGACGCGGCGGGGGCACGGAGAACTACCGCTCCCGTGAGGCTCTGCGCGGCCCAGAGTGCTTTACAATAGAGCTCGGTTGGAGGGCCCTGCGGAGAAGCTCCGGTAAGTACTGCTTCCGGCCATATTCAGCGCTGGACGAAGAATGGCCGAGAAGTGGAGAGTAGGGGAGAGACTCCAATGCCCAGCGGGCCGTGCGCGGGCGGCGCTTGCGCGGTACGCGGACGGGGGGGCGGTCGGGCCATTTAAATGTGTGTTTGTGGGTGAAATGGCTGCGCAGGTCGGAGCGGTCCGCATAGTACGGGCGGTGGCGGGGCAGGAGGAGCCGGACAAAGAGGGGAAGGAGAAGCCCCACGCTGGGGTCTCGCCGCGGGGAGTGAAGCGGCAGCGCCGAGCGAGCAGTGGGGGGTCTCAGGAGAAGCGGGGGCGGCCGAGCCAGGACCCCCCTCTCGCTCCCCCTCACCGGCGGCGTCGCAGCCGCCAACATCCCGGGCCGCTGCCGCCTACGAATGCAGCCCCAGCCGTCCCAGGCCCTGTTGAGCCTCTGCTCCTGCCTCCTCCGCCGCCACCTTCGCTGGCACCCGCCGGGCCCGCTGTTGCTGCCCCGCTCCCGGCCCCGGGCACTTCGGCCCTCTTCACCTTCTCGCCCCTGACGGTGAGCGCGGCCGGGCCCAAGCATAAGGGCCACAAGGAGCGGCACAAGCACCATCACCACCGCGGCTCTGATGGTGACCCCGGCTCCTGCGTTCCGGGAGAGCTCAAGCACAAGGACAAGCAGGAAAACGGCGAGAGGACTGGAGGGGTGCCTCTAATCAAGGCCCCCAAGAGAGGTGAGAGCAGCCGAACTGCCCCGAGCTTGGGCTCTATCTAGGTCTCTCTCTGTTGCGATATCCCGCCCCTTTAGCCCTGAAAGACTCCAGCTCCCTGCTTACCTCCTGCTGCTCTACTCCCCTAAGCCCACTGGGGTGGATCCTGGATTTCAAACCGTTGACACCGTCTGACCTACTTGAAGCTTCTCGCTTCGAGGCCGAGCTGTCAGTTACTAACCCCCTTACCAGTTCCCCCTCCCCGAACCTTTACCAACGTTTGTTTTCAAATTCGCCAGGGTTTCCGCGCCGCGCGGTCCTTGGCGTGGGATTAGTAGGTGGGGTATTGAAAACTGCCTGTCTAAAGTAAAGGCTTGTCGGTGAAATCCCTTTTTTCCTTGTTTTCTTTGATGGAAAGCTTGAATATTCACTCTCCTCTGCTCCACAATATTCACGAGTATGGTTTGGGGCTTTAAGGAGTTTGAATTTGTACCGAGATTAGGCTCGATTCACTGGTTGCCTTAGCTTCTTCAAGGTGAGATATCAAACGCAGTTTATCTTGGTTCTTTTTTTATGTGGAAGTAAAACTCATTTTTAATTTTCATATGAAATCTTAATTTTCAGAAAAGGGATGGGGTAGGTTTTCTCTCCCCTTTGATCCTAGAAAATAGGACCAACCAAGCCTCTGAAAAGTTCAGTAGGAGATAGTAGAGACAAGAATTCCAGTTGCTTTTTCATCTGCCCAGTGCAACAGATTGAGAATTTATTTATTTCCAGTAAACTCACTAAAGTCAAGAATATTTAGCCCAGAAAATGTAGGACTATCTGAGTGTGGGTTCTAGAGAAGTTAGGTTGACCAAAATTGCAGTTTTCATATTCCCAAGAACCTGTAGCATTTATTTACTTTCTCTTTAGAAGAAGGGTATGGTGGGGGGAGGGATAAGAATTTTGATTATGCCATGTGTTTGTATTTTGTATATGATTTTATATAATTTGTTAGAGTTGTCTCCTCAAGAAGAGTTTAAAATACTTTTATGTTTCTTAGTACTGGGGCAGTTATTACGTGTTAATGAACTAGTCTTTCAATCTCAAGTTTGGTGAGTCTTGGATTTCTTCAACATATTTGGTCTTAACCTAGGCCTAATTAATTTGTGTGTGTGTGTGGGGGGGGGGGGCTACTTCCAGATAGTGCAGTTTGTTGCAAATAATTGCTCAGTAATTTTTTACTGAATTGAACTAAATCTTTCTTCCTTTGGTGGTATCCAAGTCTTATCCTCAGGAGTAGAATTTGTGCCAAACTGACAGGAATGCCAATTTCCACCACTAATATGCAGTGATCTTGCTCTCTTTTATTTGTGCCTTTATTTCTCACCTTCTCATTTCATGTGTGTATGTGTTTTTGTGTGTTTCAACTGTACAGAGCTAGAGGGAATCTTAGAGATCATCTAAGTCAAATTTGTATTGTTGAAGAGTGAAAACTGAGGCCTAAAGTAGTGAAGAGACTTGTCTAGTCACAGTTAATTAGTAACAGGTACCAAAAAAAAAAAAAGATCATTGATCTAATAGGGAGTAGAACCCAGGTCTCCTGAATCCAAGTTCAAGCTTCATCCTCCAGCTGCATGATGTTGCTTTCTCTGTTTGCTATTCATGTTTTCCACTTTTTTGCTTATCTTTTCCCTGTGCCTTGGCATCAGAGTGACAGTAGCCAGTCCTATTAAGAATTTCTGTCCTAGCCCCCTTTTATGGGAGGATAGCGGCAAATACATGTATAATAGTTCATAACACAGTGTGCGTCTCTGAAAATTGCAGAGGCCATGTCTTTAAAAAACAAACAAAAACAAACTTTTAACCCAGTGCTGCCTGACAGAACTTTCTGTGATGATGAAAATGTTTTCTATAAATGTGTTGTCCAGTATGGTAGCCATTAGTCATATGTGGCCCTTGAACAAATCTTGAAGACTTGAAATGTGGCTAGTGTGACTGAGGAACTGAATTTTTAATTTTATTTCTAATTAATTTATAATTAAATAGTCCTTTTGGCTCTTGGCTACCACAGTGGACAGTGCAGTCCAAACATTTGTGGTTTGCTAGTATGTGAAGGAGGAAAGTGGGTTAAGATTAGGTCATTTAAACATTTTAACTTTTAAAAAAATTGAGATATAATTGACACATATTATTTTTAATGTTATAATGATTCATTATTTGTATATATTGCAAAATGATCACCACAATAACTCCAGTGTAAACATTTTGACTTTTGAATGAGAGACTGTTGGATTATATATTCTGGAGGGAAAGATGCCCTTGCCAAATATGTTGGGGAAAAAACAATAGCCTCCTAGCTCTATGACACACACTGGCATTTTAAAAGTTCTGAGAATCTTACAGAAAATAAACTGGTTTAACCTTTGTTTAATCCACGGTTTTGCACTACACTTTGATGGATACCTTTTGTTTTTCCACTAAATATCTTTATACTTATTATAGTGATGTGCTGGAGGCATGCCTCTGGAGTCAATCTGAGTTTAAATCGTGGCTCTACCACTTACTGTGTGACCATGGACAAATTACTTTAAGCTCCCTCAGTTCCAGTTTTCCTGTCTGTAAAATGGGGTTGTGGTATTTCTTTTATAAGATTGTTTATGGCTTAAGTGAGACAATATGTGGAAAGCACTTAAGTGTCTGGCTGTTATTAAGTACTGTTAAAACTGCTTTTTGTTATTTTATCATGCTTGATCCTTGAAACAACTCTAAGATTAATAAGGAGAGTGGCTAGACCCTTGTTATTTACAGAACTATGTCTTCCCTTTCCTTATCCGCAGGTTTTCAGAAACTGTTTTAACTTTTTATTTTGAGATAATTATATATTCACAGGAAATGGCAAAAATAGTACAGGGAGGTCTTTACTCTTCACTAATTTCCTCCGAAGGTTACATTTTACATAACTATTGTATAATATCAACACCAGAAAATTAACAAATTAACATTGGTACAATGGTGTGTGTATAATTTTGTGCCATTTTAACACCTGTAGATTAGTTTAACTACCACTGCAGTCAAGGTACACAACTATTCCATCACCACAAAGATGCCCCTTGTGCTCTCTCTTTGTAATCTTAGAACTTCCTGTGTCTCCCCACCTTCCCCAACCCCTAGAAACCACTAATTTGTTCTCCAACCCATAATTTAGTCATTCTGAGGATGTTACATAAATGGAATATATATGGTATGTGATCTTTTGAGATTTTTTTCCCGCTCAGAATGTCCTTGAGATCTATTCAAGTTGTATGTATCAATAGCTCATTTTTTTTTCATTACTGAGTAGTGTTCTATGGTATCACAGTATAGTCACATTTTAGTCACCTGTTGAAGGACATTTTGGTTGTTTCCAATTTGGCCATTATGAATAAAGCTTCTATGAACATTCATGTTCAGGTTTTTGTGTGGATGTAAATTTTCATTTTTCTGTGAATGCAATTGCTGGGTCATGTGGTTAAGTATATGTTTTTTTAAAATTTTTTATTTTTGGAAGATATTGCCAGACTATTTTCTGGAATATCTGTACCACTTTACATTCCCACCAGCAATATATGAGAGATCCACTTTCTCCACATCCTTGCCAGTGTCTGGTATTGTTACTATTTTTATTTTATCTGTTTTAATAATGTGTAATGATACCTCATCGTGGACTTAAGTTGCATCTCCCCAATGGCTAGTGATATTTAACATCTTTTCATGCCATCATTTGCTGTCCATATAGTCTCATCAGTAAAATGTCTCTTTAGTTTTTTGCCCATTTTCTAATTGAATTGTTTGCTTTTTTACTATTGAGTTTTGAGAATTCTTGATATATTACAGATATGTATATTCTTTATCAGAATAATGGTTTGCAAATATTTTCTCCCACTCTGTTGTTTGTCTTTCCATCCTCTTAACAGGGTCTTTCAGAGAGCAAACATTTTAAATTTTGTTAAAGTCTAATTTGTTGATTTTCTTTTATAGATTATGTTTTTGGTGTCATGTCTGAGGTCCCAAGACCTAGGTCCCATAGATTTTCTCCTGTTGTTTTCCCAAAAGTTTTATTTAACTTTAACTTTTACATTTGAATCTCTGATCCATTTGAGTTAATTTTGTATAATGTGTGTGGTTTAGGTTCTTTTTTTTTTTTTTTGCCTATGATATCCAACTGCTCCAGCTCCTTTTGTTGAAAAGACCATCCTTCCTCCATCGAATTACTTTTGTACCTTTTTCAAAAATCAAGTTCCACTACCTATTTTTGTACAACCTTTGAGCTAAGAATGGTTTTTACATTTTAAATGGTTGGAAAAAACCCATGACATATGAAATCATATGAAATTCAAGTTCAGTGTCCAGAAATAAAGTTTTATTGGGACACCACTCCACTCATTCAATTGTATTATCTCTGGGAGTTTTTGCACTACAGCAGTACAGCCAGTAGTTGGGTGGGATAGACGATATGGCCTGCAAAGCTTATGATCTGGCTCTTCGTAGAAGAAGTTTGCTGATCCCTGAGATAGATCATTCAGCTGAGAGACCTGTTCCTGCACACCAGCCCGACAGTACTCAATCCAAATTCATGTATAGGTTAATTATAAATTTTGATTCCAGACATTTGGAGTTGCTCATAAATAGTTGAAACAAAAATTTGATCTGTAAATGCTAAGGTAAACTTGCTTTGTATGTAAAATGGGAAGTATAGTGACTTTTGAAGAGCTGAAGTGTCACACTTTAGCTTTTCTAGTTAGTATATGATAGAACTGAATCTAGAACCCAGTTTTTTTGACTCATGGTCCAGTTAGCTTTTCACTTTCCACTAAGTACATTTGCATTGTTAATAAAGAGATACTAAAATATTGTTTGATTCTTGCAAGCAACAGGCTTGAATCTTAATTAAATGATAGTTACCTATGTCTTTTGAAATCTTAATTTTTTCTGTCCCTCTTATTGCTCATAAAAGCCTAGAACAAACTTCCTCAAAAAAAACTCCATCAAAAAAAGTAATGCTTCTTCTTAATTATACTTGGCTAATAAATTAATGATTTTAGTAGTATTTTAATATTTTTTTAAAAAAGGAAAGGAGGAAGTTGATTTCCATAGCTCTCTTCTCCACTGTCATTAAAATGACAGGATTGCTCTTATATACTCTAGTGAGGCAGGCTTCGTTTCTCACATTTTTCATCTTTGACCAACTGCCCAACTGCTCTCACAGGGAAAGAGTCCCTAAGTCACACAACAAATTGAAATTTTCTGTGATGTCAAAAAGCTATTGGCAGGAATTTTAATTTAGAAATAGTTTATTGTTTTCAGTGATAGGAGTGGGGAATTATTGGGGGATTATACAGAGGACTGAGATAAACAGATAATCTCATTTATCAGAGCAACACCTTCAGGGACTGATATTTTACTTTACCTGCCTAGAGAGAGGCAAACAGGCCTTTAAGGACATTTTTTGCATAACCTAAATAATGTTATTTTTGTGATTATGTAGGATTATCTTGTCGTGGGCACTCAGTAAAATATTTGTTGAATGTAGTGATGCTCCATTTATTGGAGGTTTTTCCAAGCCACCTCAAGTCCATTAGTTGTAATTAGATAATTTTAGTTGATCATCTAAGGGGAGTAGATAGAGAAGGCAGAAAGAAGAGTTTTGGAGTCAGGTAAGAGTTTGAATCTAGGTTGTCACCTGTTACCTTTGTGACCTAATATAGGTAACATATCTTGTTTCAAGCTCTGTTTTTTTCTCCGTAAAAAGGATTTATATATCTACTTCACTGGTTTGTTTGGAGATTAAAATGAGATAACATACATGATCCCTAGCAGACACTTGATGAATAATAGTTTTCTTCCCTCTTTCAGAGATTTTTCCCCTTTTAATGTGATTCTCTGTGGTCCACCTCATTGTACTCTAGGTTGATAATTTCTAGCTCTAGTTTTTTTTTTTTAATTAATTAATTAATTTGGCTGTGTCGGGTGTTAGTTGTGGCATACGGGATCTTCCTTGCGGGGTGTGGGCTTCTCTCCAGTTGTGGCATGCAGGCTTAGTTGCCCCGCGGCATATGGGATCTTAGCTCCCCGACCAGGGATCGACTGAACCTGCGTCCCTTGCATTGGAAGGCGGATTCTTTTCTTTTTCCTTTTTCTTTCTTTCTTTTTTTTTTTTTAACGGTACGCGGGTCTCTCATTATTGCGGCCTCTCCCGTTGCGGAGCACAGGCTCCGGACGCGCAGGCTCAGCGGCCATGGCTCACGGGCCCAGCCGCTCCGCGGCATGTGGGATCCTCCCGGACCGGGGCACGAACCCGTGTCCCCTGCATCGGCAGGCGGACTCTCAACCACTGTGCCGCCAGGGAAGCCCTCTTTTTTCTTTTTTTAAAAAAAATTAATTAATTTATTTTTGGCTGCGTTGGGTCTTCGTTGCTGCGTGTGGGCTTTCTCTAGTTGCGGTGAGTGGGGGCTACTCTTCGTTGCTGTGTGCGGGCTTCTCATTGCGGTGGCTTCTTGTTGCGGAGCACGGGCTCTAGGCACACAGGCTTCAGTAGTTGTGGCACGTGGGCTCAGTAGTTGTGGCTTGTGGGCTCTAGAGCGCAGGCTCAGTAGTTGTGGCACACGGGCCTAGTTGTCCTGTGGCATGTGGGATCTTCCTGGACCAGGGCTCGAACCCGTGTCCCCTGCATTGGCAGGCAGATTGTTAACCACTGCGCCACCAGGGAAGTCCCTGGAAGGCAGATTCTTAACCACTGGACCACCAGGGAAGTCCCTCTAGCTCTAGTTTTGATATCCCAGAATTATTGCCAATTATTTCAAGAAATGTTATCAAATATTATTATTATGAAAATGATAAAAATGGTGAGGGAGGACTTAGTTGTGTGTCAAATACTGAGATGAGGGCTTTATATTCATTGTCTCATTTAATTCTTACAATAACTCTGAAATAGATACTAGCATTAATAACATTTTAGATGGTAAAAGTTTAAGGAGATTTATGCGCTTGCCCAGAGGTCTTAGTGAGTAGTGGAGCTGGGACATTAACCTGGGTGTGTCTAACTGTAAAAGCATCTGCTCTTCAATAACATACTCTACTGCCTCTACAATTAAACTTTTTGCAGTAATAATAGCAGTTAACATGTGTTGAGTATTTGTCATGTTCCGGGACTATTCTAAATACTTACATGCTTTGTTTCATTTACTCTGCACACTGATTTTATGAGGAGGTACTGTTGTTTTCCCCATTTTACTAATGAGAAACAAGGTACAAAGAAATTAACTTGCAAAAGGTAATACTGCTAGGAAGGGGTAGGACAGGGATTCAAATTTAGCCAATCACTCTTAAACACCATAATTAGAGGGGTGGCAGGTAAAGTAAGGCATTGTTGTAACTGTACAGTGATTTACTAAAATGATGGCTTCCAGATCTGCAGTTTTTTGTTTTTCCTTTTTAGTCAGGATGTTATGTGGAGCTGGAAGAACTTTTAATAAGACCAAAGAGAATTTACTTTCAGAAAATAAAACTTTAGCCTTTATTCTTTATTATGATTAATAAAATATAAAAAATTATAATTGTTTTGCTTTTGCTCATCCACCATAATTTTTAGGAAGTGAGGATATTACATATTTTTCAGTTCTAAGCTGTAATTCAAACATAAGAATGGTGTTAATGAACTTAAGTTTTGTAATGTGGAAAGGTAATTTCTTTTTCATTAATGAAAGCTTTCAATAGTGATGTTAAATAAATGACACTATTTAATAGCTGATAATATTAATGGTATTAGCACATATGAGGATTTTATTGATAGTGTCATGTATTAATCTATAGTTATAATGACCTTTTTTAAGACAGCCAACAATTTATCTCTCAGATGTTTGTATCTTCCTCTGTAGAGTTACATACTTCTTTTTATATTTAATTTCACAGTTTGATATGTGAAAGCTTTTCTTAATCACAGATACAGTGTATCTTGGCTCTTTTTCTATAAAAGAACTGGTGTCAATAAATATTCACTTCTGCACTGTAGGGAAATACTCAAATTATTACTTCCTGAATACATTCTCTGGAAAGCTAAAAACACTCTACCAGAAATGGAAAGATTGTGAAGACTTGAGACATTGATTTTTTTAAAAAATTGATATATAATTGACATACAACATTATGTAAGTTTAAGGTATACAACATTGATTTGAAATATTTATTGCAAAAACTTTCTTTTAAATAACATTTTTAATGCTAGGAAAGACAACCCCAGTATCATTCTTCTAAAGCACCGGTGACTAACTTACTGTAATAACCTTTAACAACTTTGTGTATGTATGCCATTCTCAATTAGTTGCCATCACAATAATTCAAAAATAAATTTTGTTTATTCATGGAAATTCATTAGCTAGTGTGATACAAGTAGTCTCAAATTTCTGTATAAACAAAGGCAAGTTTTATCTCAGCCTTAGATAAGAATCAAAATTTGAAAAATAGGATTAGTGAGGAGATTGAAATTTATTTTAGACTTTTATGTTGAAATACGAGATTACAATCAATTTAAGGCCCTTTTCATTTCCTTGTGCAGTGTTTTTTTTGAGATGGGTTGTGTTAGACTAATTAAATCGTTCTCATATAAATGAGTTTTGGAATGAAACCCACAGAGCCTTGGCCATGATAGAAATACCATTGGTAAGCTGATAGTAGTATAGAAAATGTGTTACAATCAAGGCAGCTCCTTCTTGGTGTTAATTTCAGTGGCAGATCTAGGTCACAATTCATCTTCTGCATACCAAATACCTCCTCTGAAGCTTAAAATAACCTATCTATTCATAGGTATTTTTTCTTTTTCTTTCTCTTTCTTTTTCTTTGCTTTTTTTTTTTTTCCCCTGTGAAATTGCCAAAACATTTAGCAGAGGGTAATTAGATGACTATTTTAAAATTGGGCTGACCTTTATATTTAATGGTATTAACATTTAGTTGCTTGGGAGAATTGCCCAAATTACTGATTTGATATATGGGAAAAGTATTTAGATTGATTTTATCTGGTAAGAAATACAAATTACTGTTACTACGTATTTTAAGAATTCTCAAAGATTTAGTTACATATAAAATAAAAGATTGCTTTTCCTCTTGCCACTTTAAACAATCTAATTACATTATATTTTGGTATATGATTTCAGTTTACCTATAAGTGATGCTTGCAAATGAAGGGCTTTCTTTTTGTTGTTTAAAATCAATTATTAAACAGAATGAAAGTCATTTGGTATCTGTACACTCACTTTAAAGTCTGACTTGTACATTTAAATATTTTCCTTAGAAGGTTTTATAACTTCTGTAATATCTGGTGACTTGGAATGATTTTGTATTGAGTGGTGCAATTTGTCATATATTTACACATTATACCAAGTAAATTCTTTACTGTAAAAGTTATTGAACTTGTTCTTCCCAGATGTAGTAATAGGATTAATTGGAGTATCTGTCTTAACACTGAATTACTTGAATCATGTCAGAAGTACTGTTTATGGGTGGATAAATTCTATACAATAAATACCACACCAAGCTTGAAGGTTGGTCAGGACTATACCTGTTATTTAATCCTGAATATTTCTTGCTGGGACTATTTCCCAACTAGTAAATAAAGATGCTGTTCTATTTTTGGTTTATCAATCTGTGATACTCCTTTAAAAATTAAAAGTAATATTTTAAATTATAAAAGTAATGTATGTTTATTATAGAAATTAGAAAATATAGGTAAGCAAAAAAGAAGAAAGCTAGACATTTATAATCCTATACCGGCCTAGATAACTAGCATTAATACCTTGGTGTATATTTTTCCAGATAGTTTTCTGTGTTGTGTATATATGAAATATATATAGATAAGTCATACGTTTTTCTCTTTAGGTCCTTTGCTTCTCTCTAGAATATTTTTCCCTAGAAAACATTGCCTGGCTTGTCTTATTATTTAGGACTCAGCCTAAATGTCATCTCCTAAAGAGAGCTTCCCCAGCATCTAGAGTAGCATACTGATACTTTCTCTTTGAAGTCCAAATAGATTATAAGGTCCAAGAGGGTAGGGATCATATCTGTCTCAGTCAACACTGTATCTCTAGTGCTCAGCAGTGTCTCTGGCATATAGTAGGTACTTAATAAATGTTTGAATGAATATTTAATATTATAAAAATAAGATCAGATTATACATATGTTAGATGCTCTGGAAAGAAAGGTAAGATACATACCACTGACCTTAGATTGCTTACAGTCTAGAGGAAAGGTGGAAAATTAATGTGTTAAGTGCTGTAATAGGGGAAGTACAGTATTAAGGAAGCACATAGTAGGAGTAGCTATCCAAATTGGGTGGGAAAGAGTTGTTAGAGAAGGCTTTCTGGAAGCGTGACAATGTAAACATTTCATAACCTTGTAATTTGTCAGTTCTTTTTACCTATAATATAATTTAGAATGGCTGGGTAGTATTTTATCAGTATGTAAGTACCAGAGTTTAATCCATATTCTGTTTTTAGTCATTTAGGGGATTCCCTAAATAACACTGTCGTGGATATCTTTATGTTAACTTTTCTTAGTTATTTTCTTGGGTAATTTTTACTTGGGGGTGGAATTTATGGGACCAAGAATTATAAATATTTCCAAGGCTTTGGTGCATATTCATTTTGGGGGTACCAAATTGCCCTCCATGAAGGTTGTACCAGTTTATATTTCTAGCAACAGTGTATAAGAATTCCCTCCCACCCCCAGTCTTGCCAATTTGTTAGGCAAAATGGTGTCTTAACAGCTTAATTTGTCTTTGATTCGCCTGTATATATCATAGTAACTTTGTAGACAAACAGCAAAATATGGCGAGCTTTAATTTAGATTTTACAGTGGTTCCTGAACAGATATTCCATACAGTATGGCATATGTGAAATTATTTGGATATTATCTTTAGTTTTGATTGTAAGTCATATTAAGTTATATGCTTACCTTTGCATTACCTACTTTTTAGCATAATTTTCAATCCAGAATATTTTTGTATTTTAAGATCTTTGTCTCATTCATTTTATAAACATGTAAATTATAGTGGCAAATTCAGAGAAACTGAGAATAGGCTATTTAATTTGAGATTGCATACCTTAAGAAGCTTGTATGTTGACATTAGGCCTAGCAACTAACTTCTTTTTAATTATTGTGGCCAGAAACACCAGATGAAAATGGTAAAACCCAGAGAGCTGATGATTTTGTCTTGAAGAAAATAAAGAAGAAAAAGAAAAAGAAACACCGAGAAGATATGCGAGGAAGACGCCTTAAAATGTACAATAAGGAAGTACAAACCATCTGTGCTGGCCTGACCCGCATCAGTAAGGAAATCCTCACCCAAGGACAAATAAATAGCACTTCAGGAGTTAATAAGGAGTCCTTCAGGTATCTGAAAGATGAACAGCTGTGTCGATTAAATTTGGGCATGCAAGAATATCGGGTACCCCAGGGAGTACAAACACCTTTTATGACTCACCAGGAACATTCTATTCGTAGAAATTTCTTAAAAACAGGTACTAAATTTAGCAACTTTATTCATGAGGAACACCAGTCCAATGGTGGTGCTCTTGTCCTTCATGCTTACATGGATGAACTCTCATTTTTGTCTCCAATGGAGATGGAGAGATTTTCTGAGGAGTTTCTTGCTTTGACATTCAGTGAAAACGAGAAAAATGCTGCTTACTATGCTTTAGCAATAGTGCATGGAGCGGCCGCTTATCTCCCAGACTTCTTGGACTACTTTGCTTTTAATTTCCCCAACACTCCAGTGAAAATGGAAATTCTGGGCAAGAAAGATATTGAAACAACCACCATTTCAAATTTTCACACTCAGGTAAGGTAAAATCATTGTTAAATTATTTAGTAAATACAGGTTACAGTATCTCAAAAGTTTTAACTTCATTCTGTTGCATAGCACAAACCAGAACACTTTTGATTAAAATTCATGGTGGTAAAAGTGGTTAAAATTGTTTTTTTATAACTCTGATTGAAAAATCTTAATTCCTGAAGTTCTTTGGGATGTGGCTTCTTACTTGCTTGGTCTAAGAAATGTTTTATACATGTTTTATGTCATTTTTTCTGGAACAAATTTTTGTGGAAAATCAGCTTGAAAACCAATTCAGTTTTTCACAATTTGGATAATGTTTAGTATGGAGGATGTGATTTCGATCTGATAGCCTCAAGGTAACTTTAGTTAAGACTTACCTTTTATGTCATAATAAAACACATGAGGGCATTGGCCTGTTTATTTGTCAGGTTTTTGCTGTTCTTGTTTCTCTTCTTTCAGTAACTTGTTGGCAGTCTGTCCCAGAAACATACCCCATTTATGTGACTTGGAAGTGTCACTAGGAAGACCGCCATAGCCTCTGCTCCTTCTGCCTTTGCACTGTTGTAGGTGAAGACATTTTCTAAAGCCTTGCTTAGGCAGCTAGGCTTAAGTCAGCAGGGAAACCTCTCCTTCCTAACCAGTGGTTTTTAACCAATCATTTTTTCAATGAAGTTATTTTAGGGCATGAAAAGTGGTTGATAATGTGTCCTAGTTTTTTTCTTGCTTGCTTTTCTCATAAGGATTATGAACATGAATGGTCAGCTGTAAGTTTGTATTATAGATATAAATTCTACACAGGTTTAGTGGAGGATATTTCCTCTTTAGAGATTTATGATTATATAACCTATTTTTTCAGGTTACCTAATAATTTGCTGCCATTCTTTTCCTTAAGATTTTTTTTTTAGGTGAATAGACTTGCATAATAAGACTCTCAGCTGCCTGCATTATAGTGGTTTCAAGCCACTTAGATATATATGAAACCTTCTCTAATTTGAATCTTTTTAGTGATTCTTACCATCCTTACCTCCAATGAGGGGAGTATCCAGTTTAGATTTACGAGCTTCAGAATTTCTCTAATTGAAGTTCTCTCTGCAGTAGAGAGAGCAGGAGCAGCCAATCTGGAGAGGTCGCAAGATGGGGCTGCCCAAGATGTTGGAACACGATGTGCAATAAAGGGCTTCGTCTTGGATTTTGGCCTTGTTACCACAATCAGGTACCGAAGTGCTGACTTTTGTAGTAGATTTTGTTTTTTCTTTTTTTTTTTTTAAAGGAGTTTTGCCCTTTGAAAGTTAAGGAATCCTATTTTTATAAATATTGGAAAAGGGACTGAAAACAGTGCTTTTATTATAGTCCATAATCCTCCTAAGTCCCTATTTAACAAAGAAAGATATTGCTGAGAGCAGAATTAATGTGCTCTATCATTTTTTTAGTTTAGAAAAATGCAGCAAATTTTCTCTTCTAATTGATAGACCAGCAAGCATATCTGAGAAATAAGCCAGAAACTTGGGGGGAAAGAAAGTCTTGGTTTTGTAATGGTGACTTTTTAACTTTCATATTAGTCTCTAGAGGATCAAGCTTATATGTCAATAGACAGTACCCAGTCTAAATAGTTAATAGAAGAAAATATATCTAAATATTCCCTGCTGATTTTTGTCCTCCAATTAATTTTTTTAATGGAGCTGAAATTTAAATGACTGTACCAACAACTTACCTTGAGATTTACTTTGAGATTTATAAAATAACCACTTTTTAAGAACATATCAGTTTATTATTAAGTTAAATATCATTAATTACTTCAACCACATAAGAATATTGAGGACTATTAAGTAAGTCTTGTGCTCTGGTGATCCGGTAACTTAATTTTATTTATGAATTTTCAGTCATTGGAGAGACATACCGGGTGCGTATAGGAGGTTGTCGTAGCCCACGAAACTATTTTGCAACCAGAATCTTCGGCATACGTTGGGATGGAAGCTAATACAGTAGTTCAAATTTGTTTAGCACTTCATGGTTTATAGAAATGCTTTCACATTCATATCTTAATATTTGAAATAATCTGTGGGGGTAGGTATGCAATTTTATCTGTTTTCCATTGAAGAAACTGAGGCTTGGAGATGTTCATTGTTATACAGGGTCACGTAGCTAGCATATAGAAATGGGGAATTCCCTGGCGGTCCGGTGGTTAGGACTCAGAGCTTTCCCTGCCAAGGGCCTGGGTTCAATCCCCGGTTGGGGAACTAAGATCCCACAAGCCGTGGGGGTACACCCACCCCCCAAAAAGAAAAAGAAATAGTATGCAAACCTAAGCCACCTGAAAATTGATACATTGTTTTACCATACTCCTTCCCTCATTGGAATATGAGACTAGTGCTTTTATTTGTCTAAACATTGGAGAAGAGACTGATGTTTTATTTGTCTAAACATTCTGGTCAGTGAAATTAAAATAACTCAGTTTAACACAATATTCAGAAAGCTATTCTATTATTTTTCACAAATAACTTTAGATTGTTGGGAATTAAGTGAATACGTTAGGAATTCTGTGTTTTGTGAAGTCTTATGAAGTTCTGTTAAGCCTATAAATAAAGCGAGGTAAGTTTATTACGTTATAGACACAGTTAATAGAAGTTATTTATAGTTTAAATATGTAGCCATGATAATTATTCATGACTATAGTTCAAGACAGTTTATTCAGCAAACATGTATTGAGAGCCTACCATGTACTGCACAATATGTTCTTAAAAGGACTAATTGATGAGCTCAGTCTAGTGGAAGAGATGAATAAACCAGCAATTATAATATAGTTTGATAAATACTAGAATAGAGGTATATACAGGCAAAACCCTATAATAGAGGGAGCACAGTTTGTGGTGTTACCTAACTCAGACTTGAAGTGATTGGAAAAGGCATTTTAAAGATTGTGATGCTTGAGTAGAGTCTTTAAAGAAGATTACTTAGCATAATAAGTGCATTTTAAGCAAAGCAAATAATGGCCTATGCAAACACATGGAGTCATTAGAGAATATGGCACTTTCAAGGAGCTGCAAATAGCTTGACATGCCAAGAGTACATGCTGACTGTTAAGGGGAGTTAACACTGGAAAGATAGACAAAATCAGAATTGTGAAGAGCTTTGTATGATGTGCTAAAAAAGTTATTACTTTTTCCCAAAGGTAATGGGGAATCATTGGTGAATTTTAATAGGGAAAAGCTATCAAGTTATGTTTGCAAAGATTACACAGTAGTCTGAAGGGTGAAATTGAGGAGGAAAATGAGATTGGAAGCAAGAAGACTGGTTAAACCAGTTACTGTGGTAACTAGATCGGAAATGATCCATGTCCAGACTGATATTGACATTAGAGAGGAAGAAATGAAATTTGAGAAATAATTAGAACATGGGATTAATTGCACTTGATGAGAGAGAAGGATGGAGTCTTAAAAAAATGTGGTTTGGACAAATGGGTGGATGGTGGTGCTGGTCACGAAGTCAATACAGGGTTGAAAAAGTTGGTTTCTAGGAGTGTAAGGTATTGATGAGTTCATGAGATATTTTATGTTGAGGTACTTGTGAAGACTAACAGAAATGTCTGTCAGGTAGTTGAGTAAATGGATCTAAGACTGGGAGACATCTAGGCCGGAGATGCAGAAGTTGGACCATTAGCACGTAGCTGGTCCAGGGACAGCGTTAGAAATGGAAGAGATGAAGCTATGAATGGAATTCTGTGATGCACGCACATGTATGAGGAGCATGGGAAAAGATCAAAAAGAAAGAGAGGTAGAAGGAAGGTTACGGATAAGTTTTCTAGATATTAAGAATGATGGAGGGCTTAAATATCATGTCCGTATTACGGGTCAAGTAAGATAAGGACAGAAAAGTGTTAGGTTGCTTAATTAGGAATTTAATTGGACACATTATCAAGGCTGGTGCTTTGCAAACAATGACCATCTAAATACTGTAAGTTACGCTTTTTTTTTTTAGAAGCTTGCTACTTGCTCTGTGAATAAATTTGATATCACTAGGGAGCTTACTAGAAATGCAGACTCTCAGACCCCTACCCAGATCTTCTGCATCAGAATCTGCATTTTAACAAGCTCCTCAGGTGATTCATATGCATATTAAGGTTTGAGGAGTACTACTTGAGAACTCACCTGTTCTATCTGGAGGAAGTAAAATGTAAGTTTGTTTTGTGCAAGAAAAATTACAGTTTCTGTTACTTTTATATTTTTAAATTATTGTAGTGACAAAGCTAGGATGCACATAGAGGTGGTTTTTTTTTTTCTTTTACTGTTCTATAAAACTCAGTTGTTTTAACACCAAAAGAGGTAAGTTCATGATAAATAGCAATTGAAGCACCGAGCTGATCCTCAAATTTGATTTCTTCTCTCTCAGCAGTTGATACAGGATAACTTTGTAAAGTTGTTTCCAATCTAAAGGACTACATATGTATTGATACAGTATGGTATTTTTATAATCTGTAGGATTATTCAGGTCTAATTAAGTTTTAAATAGTCATTGGTTAATAACAATTTTGACCAAAAAGTTTTAAGTGTTTGTGGAATCTTTTGGTCAGTTAATAGAGAAAAATTAGTGTTCACTTAGAAATTTTTTTTTTTTTGCTTAGCTGTTATATCTTGTAATTATTGGCTACTTGAAAACTTTTTTTTAATGGTTTTCAACTTTGAAGTGTGATAGTTCTGCAATAAGTATGCAATCCTTAGCTCTCCTTATAAAAATGCTGTGGCAGCTGATAAACGGATTGAAAATTCAGATATTCTTCTGGTGATTTTATGGACTAAAAGGATTTTAGAGCAAGTGGGGGCCATTTCCAAGCCTTTGTTTTATAGATGAGGAAGGTCACATTTTGGTTGACCTTTCTCAAGGTTAAATAGTGGCAGATCTTCAAAGAGGAATTGTTTTTTCCTCTGTCTCCGGATGGTGTTTAATCCTGTAGGTGAGGGTTTAGCAAATTTTAACGTGCCTATAAAATGCACATTTTGATTTTGTAGGTCTGGATTGGGGCTTTAGAGTCTGCATTTCTAACAAGCTCCCGGATGATGTTGCTGGTCCAAGACTCAGCAAGGCTATAAGTGTTAGATTCTATACATGAATTGCAAATAGAAGCAACAAACGACACTAAAATATATGTGAAGTTAAATGGGGAGTTGTTTTAAGTATCACCATCTGAGACTGATTTCACCTTATAGTATCTTAAGTAATTGAAGGTCGTATATGGAGATGAAGGGTATGTGGTAGGGGAGGGAGGGGATTGATTTTACAAATATGTCTAGCATAATAGGATTTTGTTCTCTTTATCTGGCAGATGTGCGTATTTTAAGTTCTGCTTTTTTTAAAAAAAAATTTCTCCATATGTATAATATTGAAGTCTTTTACCGAGGATCATACTCTTAACTTCAGGTGGTAGTTGAAGTTCTTACAACTGTTACTGTTACCGCTATAAAATGGTAATGTCTGCTGTTCCAGAGAAAATCAGCAAATGTTATTTCTTCATTGTGTGTTGTGGTAAGGCTTAAAACGGGCTTATTAGGTGTTCCCCATCTTTGAGTATCATAATTAACATGTTATAGTGTACTGCTACTACTAATTAAGAGAGTAGAACTAGTAGATGCTTTGTAGCTTGGTAAATAACTTCGAAACTCTTAAGGAGCTGCACATCAGTGTGTTACATAAAAGGAGAAATAAATATTTTAGGTAGCTGACTTTATAAAGCAGTATAAAAATGGTAGGTTCTGGGTTTTTATTTCTCATTCTAAGTACAGCTTATAATAAACTCATTTTGACTCACACTGCTATATTTTTAAAGTGGGAATGTCTTTCTGTTCACAGGTCACAAGGTTAGGAAGATTGCTGGCTAGCTTTTTCCTTTCTGTTTTTTAAACAATCAGCCCGAAAAGCCTTCTTCCTGAAACATGAGTTCTGCGCAATAATTACTAACCCCCCACCCCCACCCCCGCCACCTGCCACTCCTCCTCCAGGGTTTTTCCGTATTGTGTATTTCTAGCTTGGTGTTCTTCTGAGTTTTTCTTTTTTAAAAAGAAGTTTTGTTTGTTTGTTTTCTAGAGCAGTTTTTGGGTCACTGCAAAATTGAGAGGAAGGTATGGAGATTTCCCATATACTCCCTGCTCCCACATATGCATAGTTCCTCCCACTATCAACATACCCCCCCTGCCAGAGTGGTACATACATTACAATTGCTGAACCTACACCGACACATCGTAATCACCCAAAGTTCATAGTTTACATTACAATTCACTCTTGGTATTGTACAATCTATGGGTCTGGACTAACGTATAGTGATAATGTGTCCATCATTATACTAACATAAAGAGTATTTTTACTGCCCTAAAAATCCTCTGTACTCTGCCTAATTCTTCTCTTTCTCCCCTTCTCCCAACCCTTGGCAACCACCGATGTTTTTAGTGTCTCCATTGTTTCAACTCTAAAAGAATGTCATATGGTTGGAATCATATGATATGTAGCCTTTGCAGATTGGTTTCTTCCACTTAGTAATACACATTTAAGGTTCCTGCATGTCTTTTCATGGCTTGATAGCTCATTTCTTTTTAGGGCTGAATAATATCTCATTGTCTGGATGTACCACAGTTTATCCATTCACTTACTAAAGGACATGTTGGTTGATTCCAAGTTTTTTCAATTGTCAGCAGAGTGGCTATCTTAACTGATTTATGGCTATCCTTATTAAAAGGTGCATTATTGGGAGCACAGCTGAGCTTATTTAACACTCAGCAATTGTTACAGGATAACTTTGTAAAGTTGAGTTTCTAATCTAAAGGACTACATATGTATGGACACAGAGCAATATATATATTTAAATTTTAAACTTTTATAGATATTATAAATAAATTTAAAAATTTAACACATGCAAAGCTAATGACTATTTTCTTACAGTCATTATCCCCCTATGTACAAATTGTCCTCCCCTACCCACTGTACCTTTTGATTTTACTCAAGATTGAGTTTTCCCTGTTTGGCATTATGTCTCTTGCTTCCACAGCAGCCTTACTTTTTTTGTTTTTTGGTCTCTACTTACTTCCCTCCAATCCTCATTACACTTACTTCTTCCTCCACTGTGCCCCCAACGCATTCTTTGGGAAGTGGTAGAACTCAATTTGTTCTTTGCTTTCAGTGCCATTTCCAGGCCAGAGTTTCTCAAATATGCCAGATCCTAAGAATAATCTGGGGTTGCTAGTTCCAAACACATATTTAGAATCTCAGGTTCCATTCCTGGAAATTTTGATTCAGTAAGTCTGGAGTGACGCCTGAGATAAATGCCTCAAGTGATTCAATTCCTCTGATCAGGCAAGTTTAAGAAACACTGTTTTAAGCTGTATGCCATCTACCAATACTCACATTCCCTTCATTTGACCAGTAGATACAATCCTCTTAGAATTTCATAGAATCATAAACCAAGGGCTTTTGGAGATAATCTTGTCTAACTTCTACCTAGTGCAAATGTTTTTGAAAATCAGTTTTGGATTGATATTTATTCAGGAGCTTGTCTCTTCATAACGTTTCATAAGGCCTCCAGTGGGCCCTCAACATTGTGTAGGAAACTTCTTTTCTTTGGTCAACTTGCTTGCCTTTTCTTCATGATGATTGTTTAGACTTTTTGTCTGTATACATCTTTTCTGCATTCCCTCCTGTTAACGGTAGAGAAGCTATCTCACCTCCTCCTCAGAAGTTAATCCTTCTGCCTGTGTTCTGGATTCTATCCCTCACCTTGTTTAGGATTTTAAAAAAATTGTCACAAAGTATACATAGCATGAAATTTACTATTTAACTATTTTAAAGTATTCACGGGCATTAAATACTTTTGCAGTGTTGTGCAACCATCATGACTATCCATTTCTAGGACTTTTTCATCATCCCAAACAGAAACTCTATACCCATTTGCTTAGGACCTTAACTCACCCCCATCCCATCTTTACCCCTTCCATTCCCATACAAAGAAAATTGCACATGATTTTAAGTGAATTCCTGCTTTGTATGTTTCCTTTATTTTTATTAAAAGAATGGTTTTTTTCTCCCCAGAAGTCAGTCTTTATTCTGAATATGAGGTTTATCATTTCTATATATCTTCTAATAGTTTGCTATGCATCTATGAATGTATAAACTGTATATAACAATTTTGTGTGATTTAACACTTTATAAATAGTATACTGCATGTATCATTCTACAGATTGCTTTGGTTCAACATTGCTTTTGAGAATTATGTTGATACATGTAATTCTAGTTAGTTCATTCATTTTAACCACTATATTTTTTTTGTTGTTTGACTATATCACTTTATTCTCCTGTATTTGGACATTTAACATGTTTACAGTTTTGTAATATTGCTGCGTTGAAGTAAGAATATATCTAGAGGTCTATCCTGAGATGTATTGGTATATCTTGTATATATCCCACGTATCCTATACATGTGTATCCTGGGATTTCTGTTTGCCTTTTTCTCCTCTTCTGGGATTCCATGACTATTCTGTTGCCTCATTTCAGTGACTCAGATGAGACCTCACATGTCTGAAAAGACTTTCTTCTACCATTACATTTGATTGGTCGTTCAGATAGGTGTGGAATTCTAGGTTGGAGGTCATTTTTCTGCAGATAAAAGGTGTTACTCCACTGTCTTTATTTAAGCTTCTAGTGCTGCTACTGAGAAATCCAATGTCAAGTTGTCCTGTTTTTTTCTCTCTGGAAGTTTCAAAATCTCTTTCCTATAAAATTTCAAAACACTGAGAATAATGTGTCTTTAAATGGGTCTTTTTTTTGTTGTTTTTTAATTTATGAAATATTTCAGACATATAAAGAGGGGTAAAGAATAATAACAAAAACCTGTGTTCTTGCCACCTGGCCCAAGGTATAAAGCATCACCAGTGTAGTTGAAAGCAACCTGCAACCTCTGTGATTTTCTCAGATCTCATTGGAATGAGTCTTTTTTTAATTCACTCTGTTGAACGTTTAGGTTTTTTCAACGTGGGAATGCATATCCTTCCATTTGGGTAAATTTTCTATTATTTCTTTGTTAATTTCCTTACCTCAGTTTTCCTGTCTTCTTTTTCTAAAACTTTTGAGTTGGGTGTTAGGCCTCCTGGCTAAACCTTTAATTTTCTTATCGTTCCTTCTATTTTTCTTTGTCTTTTTATTCTACTTTCTGGGGAGATTTTACTATCTTCTTTTTCTCCTGTTGATTTATTTCAGCTGTAATACTTTGAATTTAAGAGCTTGTTCTTATTTTTTGTTTTTTCATTAAAAAAAGTAACTTTCCTGTTTTTATTTCATGGATGCAATGTCTTCTTTGATCTCTCTGATGATATTAATTATTCTTGTTTTGAAATTTTCTTTTATGCTCTAAGGTGTCTCTGTTTCATCAAGTTTGTTTTTGCTTGTCTTAATCTTCTGTTTATGTTAGTTATTTTCTTCAAACATCTGGTGATCTGTTTATATTTAGATATGAGTCAGTACAAAACTGATTAGAAACTCTGTAGGACTTACAATAGGACTTATCATTTGATGACTGGGTAGGGAATCTGGCCATATCATTGTAGAAAAGCTCCCAATATCAGCATTTAGAGGTCTTTTCTTTGGGGCTTTTAATTTTTACAGCTGAGAGTCCACCACATTTTTGCCAGAGGAGCAGAGTAGCTTATATCCTTGTCTGCTAGAATTCTTGGAGCTGAACTATGAAAGTAGGTAGGTGATTTCATCGTTAAAATATATGGAATTTTAATTCCCTCTTTTCAGTATACTGGGTCTCTTCCATACTTGTGCCTGGTATTTTTGTTTCTATAGTCTTCTGGTTAACTTTCTCCACAAAATAGGTAGGATAAGAAAGAGTATAGGAGGGGGAGGTGGAAGGTAAGTAAGTGGAGGGGTCTGACTGACTCTTAAACAGATTTCAAACCCATCTCCTTTGTTTTAGTTCTATGCCTGGTTACCCACCTTCTGTGATACTTAGCCTTTCCATGATTTTGTAGCACGAACTTGCTTTTTGGGTATCTTCTATACAGGTACTCAGTGTTCAAAGTTCTCCATCTGCTAATTCCCCTGTACGTTTTTTTAACCTTCAAAAAATGTTTTGATAGCTTGTATCTATCATTTTTGCTTCTGTTCTGTTTGAGCTTCTGGAATTTATAGGCTTTCTATTTTACTCTCACTTGAGTGGGGTTTTGATAAGGAATATAAATAAATCATATGTTCCGTCTGCCTTGTTTAACTAGCAGTCTTCTTCACCTTTACCAAACTCTTTGTGTTAGCATTAAAACATCACACAAGAGAATACATAAATGGAAAGATATAGCACATTCTTGGACTAAGAAGAACCAACATCAAAATGACGATTTCCCCTAAATTATAAATTGAACATAATCCCAATAAAAATACCAGTAGTTGTTTTGTTCTGGGACAGTCACCTGACTTGGAAGTTTGTATGAAAAAATAAACAGACAAGAACAGCCAGGAAAACTTTGAAAAAGAAAAGCAATGATGGAGGAGTGCCCTATCAGATACCAATACATTCTAAAGATTTAATTATTAAATAAGTGTATACTAATTAATGAACATTGTTCAGTGAAGCAGAAAAGTCCAGAAATAGACCCAAATACATATAGGCATGTGATATATAAAAATGATAGCATCTCAAATCATTGGTGGCAAGAGAAGGTAGTGTTGGGACATCAGGATATCTAGAATTTATCTTAGTATTCATATCACTGTATACCGCAGTAAATTCCAAATGGGATCAAAGATTTAAATGTAGAAAATGGAGACATAAATGTAAGAAAACATGAAGGAATTCTTTTACAACTTTTAAGTGGCAAAGGTCTTTCTAACTATGACCAAAACAAAAACAAAAATCACTGTAAGCAAGGTCAAAAGATAAATTCATATCACCTGACAGATAATTAACCTTCCTAAACTGTAAAGAGCTCTAGAAATAGATAAGAGAAATACTAGCAACACAGTATAAAAATGAGCAAGCATTGTAAATGGACATTTCACAGAAAAAGAAATACAAATGGCCCTTTAATCCTCTTATCTGAAAAGACATACAACTTCATTCCTAAGAAAATGAAATTAAAACTACTAAGATGCCAGTTTTTACTTATTTGTTAAACTCCAAAAATTTTATAACATCCTGTTAATGGGGTTATGGGGCAATACATACTTTCTTATATTGCTGGTGAAAGCTTATACAACCTATGGAGGGTTGCTCAGTCTTTCCATCTTAATTCTCCCTTGATCCTATTTCCCCCTCTAACTACAAACTCTTCTTACTTTCACAGCCAAACTTCTTGAAAGAATTGTCTACACTTGCTGTCTCCATTGCCTCATATCTCCACATCAGTTTGGTTTCTGCCCTCATAATTTATCTGAAACATCTCTTGCTAAGGTCACCAGTGGGCATTTTATATCTGCATCATAGTAGAAGTCTCAGCAGCATTTTGACCAAATTCCTCCTGAGGTATTTTCTTACTTTGACTTTCATGATACTGCGCTCTCTTGGTTTTCTTCGAACCTCTCTGACCACTTAACAACTCCTTTACATTGTTTTTTGTCAACTTTTCTTTCCCTTTTTTTTTTTTTTTAATTTGGAGCTTTCCAAGACCCCTGTTCTTTGGACTCCATATTTTCTCTAGTCAGGTCTCTCTTAAGACTAAAGTTCCGATTACTGACAATGACTAGGATTTGTAACCTCAGTACCCATCTCTTCTGATTTCAGCAAATTACCACAAACATAGTACCTTAAGACAACAAAAATTTAGTCTCTTACAGTTCTGAAGGCTCTGAAGGAGAATCTTTTTGTTTGTTTGTTTGCTTGCTTTTTTGTTTTGTGGGGTTTTTGTTTGTTTGTGCCCCCCCCCCCCCACTTCTAGTGGCCATCTTTATTTCCTGGCTTGTGTTCCCTTCCTCCATCTTCAAAGTGCATCAATACAGTCTCAGCTTTTATCACCAAGTCACCTTCTCTCTGTGGTGAAATCTCCCTCTGCTTCCTTATGACAACTGTGATTACGTTTGGGCTCACCTGGATAACCCAGGATATCTTGCCATCTCCAAATTCTTAATTTATTCACAGCTGAAAAGTCCTTTTGCCGTATAAGGTAACAGTCACAGGTTCTAGAGATTAAGACCTGGATATCTTTGGGAGCCGTTATTTCGCCTACTACACACTTCAAGCTCATTATGTCCCAAACTGAAGATACCACCTCCCCACCCAAACTTGGTCCTCTCCTCTAGTAGGAAGAGTGCTTTCTCTATGTGGTTGCAAAGGGCAGAACCTGCAAGACATCCTTGACACTCCTTTCTTTTCTCTATCATATCTAACTTTCTCCAAGTCCTTACAATTTTATCTTATGGTTATTTTTCAAATCTTTAAAAAATCAACTCCACTGTTATTAGCTTAGTTGGTTGTTTCTTATTTGGAATATTACAGAAACCTCCTAACTAGTCATTTCTCTTTCAGTGTCCTGTTGAGAAAACAAAAACAACTCCCAAGCCCCCCACCCCCCCTAAAAAAACAAAGGCAAATCTATTAACTTTCCTTTTACTACTTTAGATCCTTCAGTGATTCCCCCAATTCTTAATGTGGTCTTCAAGGCTTTCCATAATCCAGCCACAGCTTGTTTCTCCAGTCTCATCTTTGTTTTTCTCTTTTGTTTTCTGTGTTTAGCATCACTAGCTTTTTTCTAGACCCTGGAAAGGGTGATGCTTAAGGGATTTTATTTCCGTTAAACTTGTTCTACAAATTTTAATTCAGTGTTACTTTGAGGAACAGTTTATCCCCTAGATCAGCATCCCGTGTTCTCTTTTATAGTGTCCTACAGGTGCCTGAAGACTTGTCACAGTTTATAATTAAGTATTTGTTTAGTATATGCCTCTCTCTACTAGACTGTAAATTTCCAGGGGCCAAGGATGGGTCTGGTTTGCTGTATCTGTGTTTAGGACAGTGTCTGCATATAATATACAGTAAACTTTTATTAAATGAATGATACTGGCTTTCCTGTAATTCTTGTTCTTTATTTAAGGCTATATAAGTCTACTCTTCTGTGATAAGCTTCCAAGTATTTGAAGACTATTGTGTCCCCACTTTAATCATTTCAAGTCAAATACTTTTGAAATATTTTTAATTTCATCACTCTTCCTCCAATCTGTATGATTTCCAAGTCACTAATCATCTTGATTGTTCTCTTTCGGGTGTGCTCTTGTAATAGACTTTTTTTTTTAGCCCAGAGCAGGAGATAATGCTCCAGGTGTCATCTGTGCAATATGGAGTATTGCCTCCCTTAGTACAAAGTATACAAGATATAGGCTAAACCACCATAACAAAGAGATCGCACATACAGTAGCTAGGACAAAATAAGTTTCTTTCTCAAGTAACAAGCCCAGAGGTAAGCAGCTCTGTTCCATGATGTCATCTTGGATTCTCCTTTCCTTCTGTCTTTTAAGTTTTGCCATTTCCTTTGGTGTTGTCATGTGCATGGTTGAACTTGGCCCTCAGAAGAGAGAAAGAGGAAATGGAGAGCAAGCCACTTAATTACATATGCTCTAGAAATTGCATATGTGACTTGTGCTAACATCTCATTGGCCAGAACTTAGTCATAGACCACACTTAGTTGCCAAGCAGCTATATGCCCAAGAAGTTCTGTTACTTAAAAAAAAAGGGGGGGGTAGAATAGATACTGGGGATAGTTAGTAATTTGCTTGTTTGGCATTAGTGTCACACAGTTGGTACATGTCGAATTTCTGGCCATAAATGTTGTCCATCTTCTAACTTGTGCTGTTAGTTTTTTAAATATATCACAAACATTAACATTTGTTAAATTATTTTATACAAGTGATAGATACTGTTAATCAGCTTTACTACTATTACCTTTTTTTTGGCCACGATTGAATGGCTGATTATTTCTAGACTCAGCAAACATAAATTCAGCAGTTTCTCCTCTTCAGGTTTACTTTCTCTTTCCAAATAGGAAAGGATGCTTTATGTTTATTCATGTCACATATTAATTATCCTAGGTGTTTGCATTTTTACATTGTCTTCGAGTTCAGTGCTATTGAATTTAGTGGTACTTAAATTAGGTAATCTCAGAGTACTGTATAAAAATGCTTATTCAGTCTCACTTTGTGTGCAGAATTTAATGTGAATTCCTTCAAATTAATAATGCATTAAGAGTTGTATAGTCTCAAAGCTAGTAGGCCACATAAGTTGGTGAAAACTACCACATGGCAGTGTACTTCTTAAAGATTGGTCTCTTAAGTTATGTGAGATTTAAATTGTGACACATCTTTAGGACATTTACCACATAGCTTGAAAGCCTTTGTTGGAAGGAATTTCTGATAATTGGGAATAGTTGGGGGGAGGTATTTGGAGGAGAGTGGTATTTCTTTTATTAGCCCTGAAAGCATACTATTCCTAGAACTTGTAGTAAAGTTAAATTCTGCTTGTTTTAGGGTGCTTGGCTTAGAAAGGTTACAATAATGCTTACTTAGAAAAGCTTCCTTATCTCTGTATTCCATAATCATCCTCTTTCCCAGACTGCCTCCCCTGGCTTTTAACAGCATGATGATCATACAAACAAATGGAAGGTAATTCATACAAATATATGCAAGGTAATTCTGGCCTGGGCGGTTGCTGTTTAAGGATCACCTAAAGAGATTTTTGGGGAAAAATTTGTAAGGAATTAAGAAATCTCTGCTATTTGATAACAAGATCTCAGACCTCTTTTTGGTGTGAGTGTATGTGTGGGATGACATTAAATTGTCTATGGAAAAAAAAAAAACAGTGGGATGATTCTGAAAATGCTGCTAAAAAACTAGCACTAAAGAACTGTGAAAGAAATACTAGACAGTCATTTATGCTTTCTATTGAGGCAAAAGAGGTGATATTTGAAACAATAAGAAGTGATTCTTAAAAAAAATTTTTTTTTGACTCTTCAATAGAAACCCATCATTTAAATGTATAATTGTATGTTAGGCTTTTCAACCTAATCTGCATCTTACCTGAGGTAGAAAATGCTAGGTTACTGATCCAAGGTGGAAATCCTGGTTAGAATCCAGCATTTTTAGTCTAGTCATCTGTATGCACAGGATCTGTCTCTACATTTGAGAAACATTCATTCCGAATTGGAGGTAGGAATATTAAGAACATACATGAAAATGACTAGAAGAATAATATCAGCTTGTATTGAATCACTTGGTAGATTCTGTTTGAAAGTTAAGATTCCCTGGGCTGCAAACTTGTATAGAATATGCCCTAAGTTTACTAGAGTTGGTACAGAGAAAATGTCTATGCTTGCAGGTAACATTAGATTATCAAGGGAGATCAGGAAGGCTTTCAGAAGAAAAATCTTGAACTCATCTTTGAAAGTTAAGATTTAGGTTGACAGAGAAGAGGACATTCCAAGAAGGGCAGATTCAGGAGAAAAATCACTACAGATAGATACAAGTATGGCATAAGTTGGTTAGAGAAAAATATCAGCCTGCCTAGGGTGGAGGATCTTATATGGAAGTACTGGGAGATTGGATTTAATAACAGTCAACCTGGTATCTGGCCTGATGTGAAGGCTTTCAAGCTAGGGAGTACAAAATGAATATGGAAGATTAATTTGACAATAGTCTATTTTTTTCCCCTGCCCTGTCAGTTTAACTGTTTATTTACTGATTTTTTTTCCTTATAAAGATCACTTGAAAGTGTTTACAAAGTTCAAAAATCATCATTCTCAGAGAAGTTTATCTTAATGTTTTCAGTATTTCCTTGAGACGTTGGACCATGGACTAACTTTCACCTTGAAATTTCTGTTTATGGTTCATATATCAATGTATTTGTCAGTGTGCTAGGGTGCCTTTCTGTAACTATTGACTTTATCCAAGGTACTGACCGTTGAATTCTTAGTATGTAGAAGAAATAGCAACATTGGAAATAATACCCTATCCTGATTCTTATGTTATAGTGTACTTCAGTCCTTTCTCCCCCCTCTTTCATTTTATCTCAGGTCAACAGGACATACTGCTGTGGCACCTACCGAGCAGGTCCTATGCGGCAGATAAGTCTTGTTGGAGCAGTAGATGAAGAAGTTGGTGATTATTTCCCAGAGTTCCTTGATATGTTAGAAGAATCACCATTTCTGAAAGTGAGTGTTTTTCAGGTTATTAAAGTTCTGATCGTTACTTAAATGGACACTTTCCATTAAAAAGTTTTAAGCTAATCTTATCTATTAAAATTTTTTTATCCAATGTTTTGAGTAGAAATGTTTAGAAAATTATTGGTATAAAATACTTCAATTATTCTTTTTTACATATAAATTACTGTCTAATACATTTTTTTCTTCATACACACACACAAAATAACCTCCTTAGAGCTTTCTTTTGGGTGTGAGGGGTTAACTTGTAAATAGTCTAAAAATTTTTTTTAACGTGACTTATTCTTCTGACTTCCAGATGACTTTGCCCTGGGGTACGCTTTCTAGCCTTCGACTCCAGTGTAGGTCCCAGAGTGATGATGGGCCTATCATGTGGGTAAGGCCAGGAGAGCAGATGATCCCTACAGCAGATATGCCAAAGTCACCCTTCAAAAGACGACGGTAAACATTTATTTTTCTCAAATAAACAGAAGCACTTTTTTTTAGTTGGTTGCTTATAGAGATGATTGAGACTTGAGCACAGTTTCAAAACCATTTTTCTAAATTATTTGAAGAGCTATCTTAAGTAAATCTTCCAGCCGTCAGTTCCTTAGTCCAGTGAACTCATTACACAGTTACCAGAGTGAGGCAACTTTCCAAAAAAACAAATTTAATTTTCACTTCTTTTCTTAAAACCTGGGTCCTAACTGCCTGTAAGATAAAGGTCTAAACTGCTTTGTGTGGATTACAAGGATCTTTTCTAATCTGGCCCTGACAGTATCTCTTCTAGGTGTATCTGCTTTTAGTCTGCTCCAGTCATGCTGAACTCAGTTTCCAAACCATGGTCTTTCACAACTCTGTGCTTTTGCACTGCTCTTTTTACTTGGAATGGCATCCCCTCCTCCATCTTCCTCTCTACCTGGCAAACTCTTAACGAATTTTCAGAACTTATCTTGGATGTCACTTCCTTTGTGAAGCTTTTCTTTGTTCCCTTAGACTTAGTCATTCTCTTCTCTGTGCTCACACATCATTCTGTTCATTAATGATCTGTTTACATGTTTTTGGTTTTTACTATAAATTTTAACCTTTTTGAGGACAGTCTAATTCTCCTCTGTCTTCATTAACATAGCAAGTGATCAGTATTTACTGAATGAAACCAATGATGTATTCTCCTACAGCAATTCATATTGGCCTAACATTGTTTCAGACAAATTTATTTTGTTTAAACAAATGTAGATTAACTTATTCTAGGACTATGAAAAAAATCTCAATTTAATGGGACTGAAAATTAGCAACTCAAAAAATAGCAACTCACAATAAGTACCCAAAAGTGAGTTTTAATGGACTAGGCTAGACCTTACCTTAAAGCTCATAGGAGAATAAATACTAGAGCTAAGTATGGAATAACCTTAGGTACTTGAGATAATCATGAAAATACTTTGTAAAAACTATTTATGAATGCAAGGTGGTGGCATGGTAGAACATGGCAGTAAACCAAAACTTCTGTACATTGCTAGACCATAGCAGTTTTTGTACATCATGATGATGAATGTTGATATTCTAAATTCTTAAGTATTGCATACATTTTTTATTCTATAATCCTTCCCAAAAGGAAATGACCATTGTTTGTTTCCTGATTATTATAAACTTAAAAAAAAGATAATAGAAAAAAGTAAAAAGGCAAAAAATATCTATAATCCCACCCATTTAGGCACATTAACCTTTCCAATTTTGGTCCATATATACTCATAAATTTTCTTTTTACACAGATTAACTCATTCTTTATGTGATGTTTACTTTAAAACTTGTTTTTTTTCCCCCCTTAGGTTTACATGTTATATTAAGATGCAGCCATATCATCATTTCTAAATGACTATGTAGTTTTGACTGTATGGTTGTATCAAGATTTATTTAACCAATTCTTTATTTTTTTTAAATAAATTTATTTATTTTTGGCTGTTTTGGGTCTTCATTGCTGCATGTGGGCTTTCTCTAGTTGCAGCGAGCGGGGGCTCCTCTTCTTTGCGGTGCATGGGCTTCTCATTGTGGTGGCTCCTCGTTGCAGAGCATGGGCTCTAGGCATGCAGGCTTCAGTAGTTGTGGTGCGTGGGCTCTAGAGCGCGGGCTCAGTAGTTGTGGCGCAGGGCTTAGTTGCTCTGTGACATGTGGGATCTTCCTGGACCAGGGCTCAAACCTGTGTCCCCTGCGTTGGCAGGCGGATTCTTAACCACTGCGCCACCAGGGAAGCCCTAACCAATTCTTTATTAGTGTAAATTGTTTGCATTTTTTTCAGTATAAATGGTGTTTTGACAGACATGACAGTGGTATGCTGGAGCCAGTTTGTACCAGCTTACAGGGCATTATTAGCCTCGCAATTCCACATTGAGTGAGGTCACGTTAGTAACTTGAAATTGGCCATGTTGTGAGTACTTATACCACACAAATCAGCATATCAGCTACAAATGAGCCATCTCCTCTGCTAAAGCCAATTGTTAAACATGTATGGCACATCATTGATTGTGGCCAGCTGGGTGGTTGGTTGATAGGTAGGTAGGTAGATAATATCTTTGTGCCATGTGCATGTTTATTTCTTAGTGGAAATTACTAAAGGCTCAAAGTATATATACATTTCTAATTGACTTCCAGAAATGTACCAATTTATATTCCCACCCATATAGTAAAATAGTACCCTTTCCCCCATACTCTCCACTAACATTCTCTTTAACTTTGTTGATCTGATTGGACAAAAATGTGTTATTCTAATTTGTTTTTCTTTGAGGCGTTTGTATTTCTTCTTTTGTGATTCTCTCTTAATTTTCTTTACTCATATTTCTGTTGGGATATTTTTCGTTTGTAAAAATCCCTGTGTATTGTAACTATTAACTATTTTTTTCTTACGTTATAGGTTTTTCTCATTTTTTTCTTTTAGCTTATGTTTTTTCTTTACTCATAATTTTTTTCAGTTTCTTTCTTCTTTACTCACAGAGTTTTATTTATGTGTTGTCAGATCTGTCTTTTCCTCTGAGGTTTCTTTTTTAGTGGCAAACTTAGAAGAGCCTTCTCTCATTTAGTGTTATAAAATACCTACATTTTCTCCTAGTACATCTGTGATTTCAGTATTTACATATTTTATCTACCTGGTATTGATTTCAGTATAGAGGGAGAAATTTAGTTTAACATTCTTTCCAAGTAATTAGGCGGTTGTAGCAACATCGTTTGTTTAATAATTTATTATTTCTCAACTAATCTGAGGTACTATCAAATTTTATTTCTGTTGGGATTAAGTGTTCTTAAGAGGGGCATTCAAAAGCACTTTGAATTAGAGTGAATACATCAAAACTTAAAAAGTAATGTCATCTTTTTGCATTAATGAGAATGCCCTGTTGCTGAAAATGATGGAATTAATGTGAGAAGCTGTCTGTTTATCCAGGGCACTGCTAATGAAGATGATCTTTAAATTTATGAACTCTAGAGTTAAAGAAATACATGCACAGGGTTTTAAAACATCAAACAGTATAGTAGGGTTTATAATGAAAAATCCTGGCCACCTTTCTCTCCAGAAGCAAACACCTTTTTACCAGAGGCAAAAACAATTTCTGTTTTTAATGCCTTTTTTTGTTTTGTTTTAAGGGTTTGACAGGAAATTTGTCAGTTTCTTGGTATAATAGATAGGGATTTATTCCCTTTATGGGTTCTCCAAATAGTTAAATGAGCCTTACTTTATCCTCTTCCTCTCCCTTCTACTTTTTGTCAGCTGTGCTTATACATTGTTGAGGCTAATTCATATTCTGCTTTAAAACCATAATTAGGCTTTATATGCTTTGTCAATAGATGTATTCTAATATTTGAAAGCCAACAGATGGCATTTAAAATATTATGGGTAGGTAAGTTTATTGCAGATCCATCTAGTAGGCTAATATTCATATTCTAAGGTTCTGGTGGTTTGTTATCACTCAAAGGAATAATATACAAAAGGATATTTCTTTTCTGTATTTCACCTAGATACTGAAAATCATGCCACTTTTTAGCTTCGTTCATATTTGGATCATGCTGATTTTTTTTTTTTAATTCTGTTTTTCCTGTAGTTTCCTTTGTTTTTTTCAATATAAATTTATTTATTTATTTTTGGCTACATTGGGTCTTCGTTGCTGCACGCGGGCTTTCTCTAGTTTGCGGCAAGCGGGGGCTACTTTTCGTTGCAGTGTGCGGGCTTCTCATTGCAGTGGCTTCTCTTGTTGCAGAGCATGGGCTCAAGGGACGCGGGCTTCAGTGGCTGGGACGCGGGCTTCAGTGGCTGTGGCATGTGGGCTCAGTAGTTGTGGCTCGCGGGCTCTAGAGTGCAGGCTCAGTAGTTGTGGCGCACAGGCTTAGTTGCTCTGCGGCATGTGGGTTCTTCCCAGACCAGGGCTCAAACCCATGTTCCTTGCATTGGCAGGCGGATTCTTAACCACTGTGACCAGGGAAGTCCTTCCTGTAGTTTCTGATTGCCTTTTTTTGAGGTGATACCATACACTTCTCTTGACCATATCTCTAATTATCTTCTATTCTGTTTATTGCTTAAGATACATTACTTTTTTCTAGAATCACACTGACCTTCTCCTCTATGACTTTGGCGATTGCTTTTTTTTTTTTTTGGCTGTTGCTTTTTTATATAGCCTCTTTTTGGGGAGAATGTTGGTAGTTACATTGCATTCTTTGCTTTTATCATACCCTCAAGAATGCAGAATTTCAATCATACTGTCTGCTCTAACTCATCACTTTTTACCTGGAAATCTTGTGGAGCTCTGTGTTTTCTTACTTCAGTGTGAAAAGCTTATTTCACAGTTATCTACCATTTGATGTTTTTTCTGCCTTAACCTGTGGTTGTCTTCTTTCTGGGTTTATTTCTTTTCCTTGCTTGACCACATACTCAAGTTATATTCTACGAAAAGGAAGGTATTGAGTCATCATATGTCTGAAAATATCTTTTTCTGTCATTAAATATGATTGATAGTTTAGCTGTAGTCCAGAGGATGTATTTTCTCTTAGGATTTTTTTTAGCATTGCCCTAGTGTCTTCTGGTATCTAATATTGTTTATGAGAAGTCTTAATGCCAGTGTAATTATTCTTCTTTTGTAAGTAACCTATTTTCTTTTCCTCTCTGGAAGCTTAATTTCATAATGATACGTCTTTGGGCCTTTAATTCTTATTTTTTAATCCTTTTTGTTGTTTGGTGGGTACCTTAAACTGAAAGATTCACATCTCCTTTCATTTCTGGGAATTTTTCTTGCTTAGTTGCTTCAGTAATCTCTTCATTTTCACTATTATTTCTTTATGAAACTACTGTTGGCTGAATAATAGATCCCTCAGTTTGATTATCCTCGTATTTCTTATTATCTTTTTGCTTTCAGGTTCGGGACATTTACTTGACTTTTGTCTTCTGACAAAATCCTTACATTTCAGCATTGCATTTTTTGGTCTTTGTCAGGCTGCTGTAGGCTGTTTTCACATATCTGGTGATTCTTGGTTGACCCGTTCGAATTTAGGAACACAGCATTGGGCTTACTGGGCATTCTATTTATATTTCAGTGAGGCTTGTCAATAGATAGGTTTCACTTCAGAGTTAACAGGCATAGAAGTGGGCATTAAAGGATATGTCCAAATACCAGAGGATTACGTTAGTACTATTCATATGGTAAGTTCAATGTGTTTAGAGAAGAACATGCAGGATTTTTTTGGCTGAAAGTTTATCAGGATGCTTTTGGTTACAGGCAACAAAATTGATTCAGACTGGTTCATAAAATAAAATGTTATCCTGTATTTCAAGAAGTTCAGAGGGGTTGACTCTAGGCACCATATAGTCAAATGGTTGAATGCTGTCATCAAGGAAACATCTTTTCCTTTTCTCTCCTCTGTCATTCTCTTTCCTAGGCTTTGTATTTACAGTGGCTTTCATTATGGTTGCTGGATGGCTATAGCAGTTCTAGGTATCACATCTGGATCTGGTTATATCTAAAAGAAGAAGAGATTGTCCTTTACTTCTTTTTTAGGAGCCAGGAAGCTTTGCAGAATTCTTAGCAGATTTCCTCTCATATTGCTAGCCAGAATCGATCAGTTCATGCTCATTCCTAAATCATTCACTGGCAAGGGGAATGAGCTTAGTGTAGTTTGCCAGAACTCATCAGGATCTACCTCTGGAGCTTGTGAATGAGGTTCCATATAGGGTAGGAGCAGATACCTAATAAAAATCAGAGTTCTTTCAGAGAAATTAAGATGAGAGATGGATGCTGGTGGGTCACCCACAGTCTTCTGCATGAGGGTAAATGCCTGACTGTCCAAATTTCTACCACTAGGGTGGCACGTGACAGGTTTATGTGCAGATTTCACTTTATTTGCTCCCTTCTCAACCTTACTGCCTTTCTGTCCATTACCATCATACTAGCCTCTTTAGCTGCCATTCCCTTCTTGTATAGTCTAGGCCTGTGGCTTTCTCTGCTCAGTTTCATTAGTCCAAGACACTTTTAATCATTTTTCACCTTCCAGAAATGTGTTGCTCTTGTTCATTCACTAATGCCTTTCATTTGTTGCTTCATATTCATATTATATTTGAGCACATAAAAAAGCAGAAGATAATATAATAAACTCCCATGTATTCAGTATCAACAGTTATCAATTCATAGCCAGTTCTGTTTCACCTATACTCCCATCCATTCTCCTACTGTTCTCCCCCACCCCTACCACATTAGTTTGAAGCCTTTTACTTCTCTTTTAACGTGAAAGGAGATCATGTAGATGCTCAGGTTGCCATCTTGAATTAAGTCTAGTAGAATGTTTTGAGACTTAAAAATGACTCAGGGTAAAGAGACATACAGCCTTGAACTCTGAGTTGTATTTTCTGTTGCTAGACAACTAAATTTTATATATTCAAACACTACAATTGTGCCAAATCAAAGATACAGCTTCTATATTATTGTGACATACTGAGAGAAGAAGGTAATCACATTCAGCATTACACTATAGCGTGTTAAATGCTGATGATCGAAATCATTGAACCCTTTTCAGCCCTCATCTTATTTAAAATTTGGCATTTTAGTAGACTTCTTGCCTTACTGCTGTTAATACTTCTTTTCCCCTCTTTGCTTCAAAACCAAATCAACTACAGATCAATGAATGAAATTAAAAATCTCCAGTACCTACCTCGGACCAGTGAACCCCGTGAAGTCCTCTTTGAAGATAGGACAAGAGCTCATGCTGATCATGTAGGTCAGGGGTTTGACTGGCAGAGTACGGCTGCTGTTGGGGTTTTGAAAGCTGTACAGTTTGGTGAATGGTAAGTTAATAGAACTCAGCTGCAAGATTGGTTAATGTCTTAAAGTGTGGACTCAATTTGAAAGGTTGGGGACAGTTTTTAAAAAATTACGGTAAAATGCACATAAAATAAAATTAAAATCTTAACCATTTTTAAATGTACAGTTCAGTAATGTTAAGTATATTCATGTTGTTGTGAAACAGATCTCTAGAACTTTCTCATCTTGCAAAACTGTAACTCTGTACACATTAATCAATAACTCCCTTTCTCCTCTCCCCCAGTTCCTGGTAAACATCATTCTACTTTCTGTTTCTATGAATTTGACTACTTTAAATACCTCATATAAGTGGAATCAAACAGTTGTTGTCTTTTTGTGATTGACTTATTTCAGTTAGCATGATATCCTCAAGGTTCATCCATATTGTACCATGTACACATGTACCATGTGTCATAATTTCCTTTTTAAGGCTAAATAGTATTCCATTATATGTATATGCCACATTTTGTTTGTCCGTTTATCTGTCAGTGGACACTTGGGTTGCTTCCACCTTTTGGCTGCTATGAACAAATACCTCTTCACGTCCATGCTTTCATTCTTCTGGATATATACCCAGAAGTGGAATTGCTAGATCATATGGTAATTTGTTTTTTAATTTGGGGAGGAACTGCTATACTGTTTTTCATAGAGGTTGCACCCTTTTACACTCAGTTGGGGCCCGGTTTAAACAAGGCTCAGAACATATTTAAAAACTGTATTTTACTTTGTTTTTATGCCTTCAGGGCCTTCAATATTACTGTAGAGTTTGATCTGACGTTAGAGTTTGATTGAATTATAGTTCAATCACAGGTTAAGTATTTCAAGTTAAAGATCATTTAGCTTTTTTCCGCTCTCTACTTTGAAAGCTGGAAGGTGTGACAGTTGTGTGGCTGAGATGTATTCTGTCCATTTCTTTCCATCCTGATAATGACATTATAGGGTGGCATGGAGATGGTGGGGCAAAGTGGTTAGAGGATTCAAATGCATCTGGTTTAGAATAAAACTGTTTTTAGTCATCGATGTTTTAGTTTTATAACAATTAATTTTAATTTTGAAAAAAAATGCTTTATTGGTGTTTTATTTTTTTTTAAATTGACTAAAGAAACAAATGTATACTTTGTCCTTAGGAGTTATGCATCTATTTCTTTGCTAGTATAGCAGTTCCAGGAACAGGAAGATTGAAATTTGTCACCTTTTTCCATTATGAGATGCTTGTTTCTAAAGCTTAATTTTGTTAATCTTAGGAGTGACCAACCTCGCATAACCAAAGATGTGATTTGTTTTCATGCTGAGGATTTTACTGATGTTGTACAGAGACTTCAGTTGGACCTTCATGAACCTCCAGTTTCCCAGGTAATAACGTTTGCTTTTTTATTTCTCTTTGAGTGAGATTTTGGAAATAAGTATCCGTACCTATTTAATTTTGCATTTTATCTTATAGTTGGATACATGGGATAGTGAATTTAATTTTATTACTATTAAAGGCTGTTTGTGGAGGGTGTTGAAAATCATTGAAACGGAGCTTCCCAAGCAGAATGCTTAAGATCCTTCAGTCTTTGGGATGCCAGGTGGGCCTGGGATGGTCAGAGGGCCCAGGATAACTCAGTTCTGGCCATGAGCAGTCTCAGCTGTTAATCCCATTGCCCTGCGTGTCCTCACCTGCAAAAGGTTGAAAGACACTGAAGGAGCAGACAAATGTTGCCCTTATGTGGGTCAAAGAATATTGATATTTAGTTGCATTTTGAAATACTTACTTAAATGATTCCCTAGGCCATCCTAATTTTAACCTGTACTTTTTTACTAGAAATGTAGTAAAATATGAGGAAAAATGTGTCTCAAGAATTGTAGGAAATTTTAGAAAGTTGTATATCATACAGTGTTGTTTAGCTTTAATTTGATCCTACTGTTCTCCTGTGCTAATTATAATGTTTTATTTGACTGCATCTTTACATATTTTACTTTAAAATCTCATGCAACTTTTTTCCTCTCTTCAGTGTGTGCAGTGGGTGGATGAAGCGAAACTAAACCAAATGAGGCGGGAAGGCATTCGTTATGCTAGAATTCAGCTGTGCGACAATGATATCTACTTCATCCCTAGAAATGTCATTCATCAGTTCAAAACAGTGTCAGCAGTGTGCAGCTTAGCCTGGCATATAAGGCTTAAACAGTACCACCCTGTTGTGGAAGCCTCTCAAAACACAGAAAGCAGCTCTAACGTGGACTATGATTTAACTGGAAAGAGAGAATTAGAAGTTGACTCCCAGTGTGTGAGAATAAAAACTGAATCTGAGGAAACATGCACAGAGATGCAACTTTTGACAACTGCTTCATCGTCCTTCCCACCTTCATCTGAACTTAATCTACAGCAAGATCAGATGACTCAGCCTATTCCAGTTTTAAAGGTGGAAAGTAGACTGGACTCTGACCAGCAACACAATCTACAGGAACATTCAAGCACTCCTGTGTGATATGTACATATTCAAACACATTTTTTAACTTTTTTAAATTTTGATGTGAAGTTATAGTTTTATAACTGGCTTAAGTTAAGTTTTATTGGAGAAATCTTGCCTATAATTCTATAAAGAGAAATGACATTCCACAAATGTCAAGCATATCTTTTTTACACAGATTATGCAAAGTTAAGAGTTGTATCTTATCCCGTTAGTACAGTATGTAATAGTGGGTCTGCTGCTACTTTCTGTTTTAAGGTGTGAGGTAACAATTCAATCTCTTCTTCAAATCAAAATGAGAATTCTCTGGAATAACAGATTCTTATTTGGTAAATAATTCACTTCCTTTCATTTTATCTTGCCTTGTCTCTTGCCATATTTGCTGTTTTTATGATAGAAGATCAGATTTATGGTTTAGTACTTGTGCTTTTATGGCACAGATTCAGTTTCTACAGTAAAAAATGGCATAGGTCGCAGGAAACAATTCCTGCATCTTGTACATGGGCAAGTCAGTTATTTAGTTCCAACCATAAAGAACAGATAGTTTCTAAGGAATTCAGTGGCTCTCTGATTTCTTAACAAAAGAGAAAGCACAGCACTTTCTGATCCAAACTGTCTTTTTTTGTATCTGTTATTTAAAGCCCAGTGGATATTTCAATTAAAAATATCTAAAGATGAATAGTCCTTGGTCATTCATTCTCCATGGTTCATTAATCTCTTCTAGAATACATGGTAACTGTGGAAGATATTTCGGGTAAAATAGATAATGTTGACATGATACTCTATTGTTCTGCTTCCTACCATCCTCACATTCTGTGTGGATACTTTTGCTTCCTAAACTGATCACGAGTATCAAACTTAGAGAATGATACCTATCTTTCAGATGAGGCTGCCATATTTTGTGCATGAAACTTAGGAAAAACTATTTTTGTCACTTGGCATCAACCTCTTCATCATAAAGATCTGTTGAGATACTTCAGTTCAGAGTTTCAACTGGTGAATACCTGGGTTTATTTATTATTACTCTGTGTTGCTACTGTCTAATAAAGAATATGGCACTAGACTTCATCCTAGAGTTTCAGGTAGCCTAATCCTTATTAGTGCCTGAGTATTTAACCATTTTTTTTCGAACAGGCACAGTTCATATAGCTAGTGTAGTCTTAACTTTCTATTATTTTAGAATGTTAATGGGATACACATTTCACTTTCTCTTAGTTAATAATACAATAGGCCTTTTGTTTATTAAAGGAAGAGTACTCCCCACACCTAAGACCAGATTCTTGTATCTACCTGGTTATAGTGCAATTTGGAGATTTTTTTTTCTGGAGGTTGAGATTTGGAATATTTACATTAACATAGGCAAAAAAAGATGCTGCTTTATTATGTCTGTCACCATGAAAACTTAGCTGCATCTTTTGAAATATCAAATATGAATTTTCTCTAAAATATTCTGAAATAGGTTAAATCTTATATAAATATTACTTTGTGCAATATTGTTGTGTAGTTAAATGCATATTAGCAAAGTATAGAGGTCACTGTGTAAACCGATAGAAAAGTAACCATCAGCAAATACTGCAGTGATTAGTTAGAATCTGTATTATTCCTTATATATATGTATATGTATGTATTCTCTGTTAAAAAGGATGAAGACAAATAGAGAAACATTTCAATGTAAACCATTTATGAATTGGAAATGATGTTGGTTTTAGTTATCTTTGTAAATAAGGTAATTAGAATGGTATGAACAGTAATGTGATTATTGCAGGGGTGTTTTAAAATCTTGGGTATAAATTTTAGGGTAAATTCTGGTTTATCAAGGCTAATTTTTAAGGGACCTGCCTTTGAGGGTGTTTTTTGTTATTTTGTTATTTTAGGGGGAAGGGGTTAATCACAAAGTATGTGGGTTTGGGTTATTTCTTATTTTTGTTTTTCTGTCCAGAAGAATTTCATAGAGCTTTACCAGGCTGTGCAAAGTAAAATTCTTCTCAGGCAACATTTGCTTTTTAAAATAATCATGAAGAACAAGGTTGTTAAAGCAAAAACTTTTAATTTTTTTTCTTGTCTTCCAAGATCCGATTTCCCCATCTCCCACTTGCCATCCAGCAGATGCCATCTGTCATCTAAGCTGGTCATTGCTAATAAACAAGGAGACTGTCTCCTGACAGCCATCACTGTGTATAATCACTCAGGAACCAGCGGATCTGCAAAGACCTACAATCAAAAGCAAATCCCCATTTTCTTTTTATAAAACATTCTACCCTCAACTCCAATATAACATATATTAAAAGAGTATAAAAATGTTTAAAATCATGTACTAATAAATTCATTGTATGTTAGAATTGCAATAGAACTGAGAGAGAAACATTTAGCTAGTAATGTATCTGGAAACTGAATGTCTTATGTGAGTATTAGATTTTAATAGCATGCTTTAAAGACTGATGAATATAAAAGCGCAAGTTTTGAGTTTCTTACTTCTTTAAAGCTGTATCCTAGTTTAGTGATACAAATGATAGCAACTTTTCTAAAATCATTAAATTATTTGGTTTGGTGGAGTGAGGCATGGAACAATCTGGCGTCTTCTGACTTGTAAAGTAGTGATGGCAGTGAAGTTGTAACTGAAATGTAAGCTGATCTTCCTTTTTTGGTATGTTACCTGTTGTGCCAGCTCTTTGAGATTACTTGCAGAATGTGGCTATAAGTTTTAGTATTTTGTGGAGCAGAGGGATATTTTTTAAATGTGTTTATGGAAAGGACCCAGTAAATGAGTAAACTTAGTAACTAGAACGATTTTATGGTATTCACTAATCAGGAGAAAAGTCTTCCCCCTGCCCCAGAAGTCATTCTATAATTACCAAGATACACTAGGAGTAGGATTATGAAGTATCCCAAATTCATAAAGTAATAATAATAAAAACTACATATTTCTTTCCCCTCCAAAGTTTTTAACTCTTTAAAAATGAATTCCTAGGCTTAATTGTACTTTTAATTTGCTAATTTAGTACTTAGAATTTGTTTCACTGGTACTTTATTATTTTGAATTTAAAGACTTTTGAAAGGTACCCTTTCCCCTTAGAGATAGTTGGAATTACAGTAGACTAATATTAAAAGCTCTTGTAGGGGGAAAACGGGGCTTATCATATAAAATTATTTACTAAACCTTAGGAAAAGGTGTCTTGCATCAGTCTTAATAGGCATAAAGTTCATGCTTAATGACTGGAGAAACTTTTGCTTATTGCCTTTCCCTCTATAATTATTGTCTAGAATGAAAGCTAATTTAGGAACAAGATACCAAAATTCAAAAAACCCCTTAGTGCATGTATTCTTTATTATTATTAGTTCATTATTAGATCATTTATTTTCATCTATATTTGCCATTAAAAATTTATTTGCATTTATATCTTTAGAATAATTGAGTTTGTGTCTGTAAATCTGTTTTATCATTGCTACAAGTTTTTTAAAAAAAACTTTCACTAGTACATGCCAGAGGTTCATATTTCTGCTAAGTATTATTTTTTAAAAAACAGGTTGTAGCTGTATTTATTGGTCATGCAGTAAGTAGAGGAAATGTACAAGACAGATGTTTTTCTTTAGCACATAAGGGACCTATCCTCATCCTGAAAGTTTGTTGCTTTAAAAGCAAGTATCTCTCCATAAATATTATGGCCTTCCATTTTCTTCATACATCTTTTAGGATTCACTTGTGCATGTAGTTGAGACCACTGTCTCTTAATATAGCACTTTTCAATTCTCTCTAAAGAAATACTTAATGTACTACTTCTATCACATGTTGTAAATTTTCATGTAATAGTGTTTTCTGTGACTAAACTCCATTTTGATTGGCAGCTAAGACTTTTTTTCCTGTGGCTTTAATTTATCTAAGAGGTCTTTGCATATAGATGAAATGTATAATTTGCCTGGCGGACTATTTGCGTTTTGTGGCCTTAGTTTGTTTATTGACATTAATGAGTGTTTTAAAAAGGTTTTTAATGAATAGTCTTAAATCTAAATTTGTGTGAATAATAATCCTTTTAACACAGTGCTTTTTTGTAGCTGTCTAAGTGTGTTAAATTGTTAAGCTATTTCTTTGTAAAATAGGACAATGGAATGCATAGAGTTTTTTTTTTCCTGTAAAGTATTTTTTTAATAAACAAAGTCTGATTTGTCCTTTACTGATGTTTCATGACAAAATGAATAGCACATGTGAATTCTAGCTACCTGGAACCTGTTTTTAAAGTATTTGTCCCTCCCTTCTCTGTCCCCTATTATTTTTTACTATTAGAGATTACAAAATTAGAAAATCTTGACTTTCCTAAAGAAAGTTCATAGATACTGGGGGAAAATTTCATCCATATTGAGAGGCAGTTAGTTTGAGGGAAGAAGAAAAACTATGCTTGGCATTTGTGGCAGTTAACTCCTCGCTGCATAAATTGATTTATCCCTATGAGAATAATCTTAAATTTTTGTTCTGGGGATGCCGATATTTTTGAAAGTACATGCATACAGTGTTAGTTAATGAAGGTGGTTTATAGACGTTTCAGATACCATTGATGTATTAAGTGACATAACTCACTGGATTTTTTCCTCATCAGTTTTTATTTGTGTGAACTCTTTAATTGAGGTACCTGTCCTAAGCACTGATAGCTCTTGTTTATGATTAGGAAAGGAAGAGGGAAGGAACGAATGTTTTTTGAGTAACTGTTGAGAGCCAGGTACTTTTTATGAAGGTAGTTCATTTAATTCTCACAGCCTTGAGTAGGAAGGTAACAATACAATCTCCATAATACAGGTGAGAAAACAGGCTTGTTAGGTTGAATAAATTACCCGAAATCACATAGCTTTTAGTGGGAGCAGGGATTTGAATGCAGTTCTGGGTTCAAAGCCCACACTTTGCTCAGTGAGAGCCTTACCTGATTTCAGTTCTTCCAGGAACTCCCCCAAGGCCTCTTTGTGTGCTAAGCAATGAAGTAAAATGTTTAATTAGTGTTATTTACGTCTTAAAGCAAATATTTAGATATACAAAAAATGACTTTTTCATTTTTCCAGTGTTGTTTTTGTTTTTGTGTGTGTGTGTGTGTGTGTGTGTGTGTTTTAAAGTCAGCCATTTGTGTTGAAACCAAACAGAATTGTCATGTTCAGCTCTAAGGATGGGAAAAGCTGTCAAGAAGCAAAAGCAGAAAGGAAACCACTGCCAATGTGTGGAATATAAAAATCAAGCCTGGGTGAAATAATTTTAAATTAGTTCTATGGGAGTTACTTTTATCTTAGTCGATTTTCCTCATCGGTAAAACGGGGATAATAACTTCCACCTTATGTCGATTTGGTAGATAATCAAAAATAATGATGTAAAACATTTAGAACTGCATTTAGGCTTTCTGCAGTGGTCTAATCGTTATCTCATTAGCTTTAACTGACCCAAATGCTACAATGCTGGGCAAGCAAGGTCATTGCTTCAAGTGAGGTGAGAATGGCCGTTAGGGGTGTTCCAGTAATGGCCACAAAAGTATAGAGGAGGAAAGAGGCTTAAAACCTTCTTAATGTATCTTTAAATATTCATTTGAGGTCGCTACCGTTCCTTTCTCCTGACCTCTATCAGCCTGCTTGAATTTTTAACCTAGAAACAGTTCTTCCCGCCGCTACCTTCCCCTACCCTAATTTGGGAAAGTGTCCTGGAACCTGCCCCCCAAGCCTTGGCCCTCTTCTTCCTTTACCCTTGAGCACCCAGAAGGCTTAAGTCCCAGAGCTGCTGAGGGACGGGAGAGGAAAGGAATTAATAAGGCGCAGCCTGCCAGGACTTTCGTCCCAGGACGGCATAAATTCATGAAAACATTCGTTCATTAAGCAAAGGTTGAGAACCTGTGTGCCAGGCTCCTGCCAGGCCCTAGTCTCTGACCTCATGGAGTCTCCAGCCCATTGAGGAAGACCGATAGGATATAATGAAGCACAAAGAAACAGAAAACACAAGGAAAGATAAGCGTTGCAAAGAAATGAACGGGGAACTATTGGAATATCTGGACCGACCTCCTTTAGATGAAGCGCTGGGAAAGTCATTTGTGAGAAAGTGACCTGAAAGGTGATCTGGGGGAGCTGCTCTTGGCCTTGATCGCCGTGTAGCTCCCCAGCCCCTCGGTCCCGAAGCCTGGCGGAGGCTCGGCGGGAAGGCCCCGGGCCGGGGGCGGAGCCAACTTCACAGCGAAACACGGAAAGCGGAAGCCGCGGCCCCGCTGCACCGTGGTCTGCGGAGCTGCTGTTGCCTAGCTCTTGGCCGGCTGAGTCACGGCCCTTCCAGGCCCGGCCTAGCGAGGACGCGTGCCCGCCGCCCCGAAGCAGCTGCTACCCGGGCCTTGGGACCTCTGCACTTGACTTTTTTCAGCGGAACAAAGCCGTTTGCCGTTGCCGTAGCGACTGGCAGCCTAGCTAATACCGCCTTCACTTTCTATCCCCCTCCTTTCCTAGCTCATTCTTTGCTTATTTTAGGGTCTGTCCGATGACCCTATAGGTCGGGCTTGGAGGGCGCCGGCTCTCTGGCAACAGACTGCCCTCCTCTGGGCGCTGGGCGGCCGGCTGCCTCCGAGGCTGGGGCGGCCTCCGCAGTCTCCATGGTAACGGCCCAGACGGCGTCTCCGCCTCGGGGGGAAGATGAGGCCTGCCTGGCCCGCCGCCTCGCCCCCGGCCTCATGGCCGGGCCGGGGCCACTGAGGAGGAAGGTCCCGGCCACCGGACTGCGGGGCAGCGTGCACCAGGTGAGAGCAGGACTCCTGGGAGCGGAGGAGGTGGGGTGCAGGTCAACTCCAGCGACCTCCCCTCCTCTCCCAGTTCCCTGCATCCCTGAACACACTCGCACAAAATATCGCAGAGAGGCTTCTCCGGTCGCCACTGCGCCAGAGTTGTTTTTGGTATGCGTTTGTTTTTTTTCCTGGCAAACAGCAGGGGAACGAGACGGTCAGCAGCGCATGGAGAGGCTGAGAGAAGCGTTTTCTGAGTTCTACCCAAACTGGGAGAGTACCTTTAAGCAACTGGACTCACTGACTGGTTTTCCTTCATTTTCAGTGAAATCCCATTCTCTGGCTGGAGACACAGATGGCCTCAAATGAGAGAGATGCTATATCGTGGTACCAAAAGAAGGTAATATCAATGTATTTTTATTTGTAAAGCATGCTTCCTGCAAAAAGGTCCCACAAAGAATACCTATCATGTTAGTTTTCCCTGAGCTTGGTAGTGCAGGTATTCTTACATGATATCTCTCAACATAAATGGAAAAACTGATGGACAAGGTCATTAGGTCTTTTGAGCTCAGTTCTAGGTCCCCGAATAAGATTTTCAACCTCCCATCTCCAGGCTGCATTCACAGTGTCACAGCAATGCTTTGAGAGTTTGCTTCTAATCAAACTGCTGCTTTTTCAGGCATAAAACTTTATCTGCACAGCTCAGATTGGTACTGTCAATTTTAATGAGCTGTCCATTACCTTTTATTTCTCTAGTTTCCTACTGATGTTTTTCTTAAGTGGAAGTATCTTTTAAGGTGATATTTAATTTGAAATATTTTGGACATTGCTTTTCAACTTACTTTTAGATCCAGCTAACTTGAATTTTGAAGGAAATAGTCCTAGGAAATAATAATTTATTCTAGCCTCAGAGAAGCACAGAAATTTCCCAGGTATCATATGGATACTTAATAGTTTCATGACTTTTGTGAGACTTGACCGAAATAAAAGGATTTCCTTTGCATCACTTAAATAGCCTGCTTCCTATTTCAGATTGGAGCATATGATCAGCAGATATGGGAAAAGTCAATCGAACAGACTCAGATTAAGGTAAATTGATTTCTTTGGTTTTTTCGCTTTGTTTTACTGCTTTAATATGAGGAGTGAATTGTATTTACTTTTTAAAAATTCTGCACTTATCCACCAAATATGGCGTTCTTTGTTCTTTGAAGTGAATAATGAAAACAACACTGCAAATGGGATGATAAATGACAATTGACATTTGGCCTCTGTATCAGGGAAATAGAAAGGGGTGGTTGGTCTATGATGAATTTGAAAGCAAATGTCCCATATAAATGGGGCTATGGCTAACTCTGGCGGTAGAGTTAGTTGTGGTAACACAGGCCCAGTATTGCCACAGCTTCAGGGTTCTCAAGAGAAGCTGTGAATATTCATTTTTATGTGAAATATCCAGGTTTTTTAGAGCATCTCCTCCTCCTCCTTCCCCCCTCTACTTCCTATTCTCCCCCTCCCTCTCCTCCCCCCTCCTCCCCTATCTCCTCTTCCTCTTTTCTTCCCTGCAAGTCAAATAAAATCCATTTGTTGCCTGAATCTCTTTTTCAATTACTGGTTTAGAGTATGGGCCTAAGTATTTCAGGTTCTTAAACTTTTTTCTACACTGTTTTTGGAACTGAGCAGATTCTTGGAGTTATTGCATGCTAGCCAGGCAACCAAAAATTGATGTGTAATTCAGAATGCCAGGTTATTAATTTATAATAGGGGAGGGGAGGGTTAAATAATCTAATGTTCCAAAATCAAGGTTGTGGGATCAACATGTTTGGGGGGGGATGCAAATTAGTCATGGAAAGGTTGCTTGGTAGCCAAATGTAATTGCCTAGTCTTGAGAGATGGGGAAAATCCTAAAGAGCATCCTGCCCTTACAGAATGTCTCTCTATTGACATTAATACTTAGATCTACAGATTCCAGGGTCTTACCTCCTTGGAAAGTACTGAATAATGGCTGGCAGATTTTTGTTTTTGGACCTTTCTTTTTTAAAGATTTTTCCACAGACCCTCTATTAACATTAAAAAAAAATGTATGTATGGGTGTAATACAACTTAATAGTTCTATTTATCTCCAAGTCAGATTGATTGGACTGGGATGTTTAAATCTCGGGTGAAATACTTTTAGGGCAAATTCTTTTTGTAAGCCACTCAATTAGAAAGTTGTTTGAACTGCATGCTACTTGGCTAGCTTTTCATAATTTTGTACAGTCCTTGATGTTTTATATTAATAGGAGATGGGATTAGGATGAATAAATCCCCCAATTTTATTTTGTAACTCTCTAAATCCTGTCCTGTTATTCTTTTGTGAGCTCTGAAAAGTATGGGTAGTAGTAAGTCTGGTGTAATGGAAAGAGCACAGAACTGGGCATTGGATCTCCTTTTGTGACCTCTGTCTAGCCTTGTGATCTTGAACAAGCACTGTAGTTTGTCTGGGTTTTGGTTTATTTATCCTTAAAAGGATTTTACTTCCTGCTATAGAATTTCATTACCTACCTCCTTCCCGTACCCAATTTAAATATTTCCTCAACCCTTATTTCCATGCCATTTTATACATACCTTCCTTTTGGTACACCATCTCCTGTGTTACTTGTTAACCTGTGTGTTTTCATGGACCTCGAGGGCAGGCATTGCATTTGTATTCCACTCTTAGAACATTCTGAGTCATACTAGGAACTCAGTGTTTCTGTATTTAATTAAACTCCAACTATTATGTATATTTTTATTCATTGTTTTCTCAAAAGGTAATCTATCTAATACCTCCTTAATGTATACTTTTTAATTTAGCAGTGGAAAGAATAAAATTAAAGAGAACTCTAAAAATTTACTGAGTTAATGTACCAAGGCCTCCCAGGTGCGAAGGATACAGTCAACAAGACACACATGGTTCTTGCCTTCATGAATTTTACAGTCTAATGGTAGTGGGAGAAAAGCCAAGTTATCTTTTTAAGTATGTTTAAGTCTTAGATGGAAGCTGACCAAAGTATAGGACACAAAGAAGTATTTAATGCAATTTAAAACAGATTACACAAATATACATGTTTTTGAAAACAAATTTAAAAAGAAAAGGAAAGAAAATTAAAAAAACAAAATGAATAACAATATTAACATCAGATCACAATACAATAAAATTAGAAATTACATAATAAAAATATAATTCAAAATTATAAAAAATATAAATTAAAAAAATCTTAACTTGGATCATGAAAAGTGGTAGGAACTGTTCTACAAACATTTACTGAGCTACTATGTTTAAGACATTTTGCTTGGTGCTGAGCACAGAAGTACAACGCTTGTATAAGGGAAGATAAGTAGCCCAATCCGGTTGGGGTATAAGGTAAGCAGATGAGATGATAGGTCATAAATCAGTTTAGAGCTGAGCTGACTGCTTTACTAAGAACTTTAGATACTGTACTATATAAAATGAAAAAATTTGTATTGTTTTTAAGTAGAGGGGACACATCATATCTGCTTTTTTGAAGGATAGAAATAAAAACGTAGATATAACAAAATTTGTAGAATGCTTCCAAAATAATACTTGATGAAATTATATCACTCTAAATGTCTATATTAACAAAAAATGTCTAGATTGACTAGGAAGAAAGAGTTACAATGATTCAAGTTAACATACGAAGAATCTGAGAAATAAAACAATAATAAGTCAAAGTAAAGAAGGGGAAGAAATATCAAAAATAAAACTAAAACAGAGACTTCCCTGGTGGCGCAGTGGTTAATAATCCGCCTGCCCATGTGGGGGACACGGGTTCGATCCCTGGTTGGAGAAGATCCCACATGCCCTGGAACAATGAAACCCATGCGCCACAACTACTGAGCCTGCACTCTAGAGCCCGTGCGCCACAACTACTGAGCGCACGCACCGCAACTACTGAAGCCTGTGTGCTCTAGGGCCTGTGCTCCACAACAAGAGAAGCCACCGCAATGAGAAACCTGCACACTGCAAGGAAGAGTAGCCCCTGCTCACTGCGACTAGAGAAAGCCCGCGCACAGCAACGAAGACCCAGCACAGCCAAAAAAAAACCCCAAAAAACAAAAAAACCTAAAACAGTGTTCATGTATTCTTCATTTAACAAATATTTGTTGAGCACTTACCTACCATGTGTCAGGCAGTAGGATGGGCACTATATCTATATAATGATGAGCAGAAACACTCAACATTTTTTGGAGCTTATGATAAAGTGGGAGACAAACAATAATAAAATTAATCCTACTAATGAATAAAAATTACTTTGTGATAAATGCTAAGAAGGAGAGCTACTATTTGCAAGCTATTATAACAGGGAAATGGACCTAGTCAAGGAGGTCAGAGAAGCCTTCCCTGAAGAACTGATGCTTCAAGTGAGATCTGAAGGATGAATAGCAGTTAATTAGGTCAAGAACAAATATACTTATCTGACAAAAACTCTTTCAGAAAGCAGAGGAGGAAGTATGCTTCCCAGCTCATTTTTTGAGACCAGTATTACCCTGATTCCAAAGGCAGACAAAGACAGCACAAGAAAATTTGTCATAACTGTACTACAAAGCTACAGTAATCCAAACAGTATGGTATTTGCACAAAAACAGACACATAGATCAGTGGAACAGAATAGACCACCCAGAAATGGGCAGTGTATTATATGGGCAATTAATCTACAACAAAGGAGGCGAGAATATACAGTAGGGAAAGGACAGCCTCTTCAGAAATGCTGTTGGAAAAGCTGGAAAACTACATGCAAAAAAATCAAACTGGACTACTCTCTCACATGATGCACAAAAATAAATTCAAAATAGATGAAAAATTTTAAATGTAAGACCTGAAGCTGTAAAACTTCTAGAAGAAAACATAGGTTGTGCGCTCTTTGACATTGGTCATAGTAATATTTTTGGATATGTCTCTTCAGTCAAGGGAAACAAAAACAAAAATAAACAAATAGGACTATGTCAAACTAAAAGACTTTTGCACAGCGAAGGAAACTATCAATAAAATGAAAAGACTGCCTACTGAATGGGAGAAGATATTTGCAAATGGAATATCCAATAAGGGGTTAATATTCAAAATATACAAAAAATTCATACAACTCAACATCAAAAAAGCCAAACAACCCAATTAAAAAATGGGCAGAGGACCTGAATAGACATTTTTCCAAAGAAGACATACAGATGGCCAGTGGGCACATGAAAAGATGCTCAACATACTAATCATCAGGGAAATACAAATCCAAACCACAATGAAATATCACCTCACACCTGGCAGAACAAATTACAAGCATTGGTGAGAATGTGGAGAAAAGGGAACCCTTTTGCACTATTGGTGGGAATGTAAATTGGTGCAGCCATTATGGAAAACAGTATGAAGATTCCTCAAAAAGTTAAAAATAGAACTACCATATGATCCAGCAATTCTACCGCTGGTTATTTATCTGAAGAAAACAAAAACACTAATTAGAAAAGACATATGCACCCCTATGTTCATTGCAGTATTATTTACAATAGGCAAGATATGGAAGCAACCTAAGTGCCCATCAACAGATGAATGGATAAAGAGGATGTGGTATCTATATACAATGGAATATTACTCAGCCATAAAAGCATGAAATCTTGTTGTTTGCAGCAACATGGATGGCCTTAGAGGATATTATTCTAAGTGAACTAAGTCAGACGGAGAAAGACAAATACTCTATGATTTCACTTATATGTGGAATCTAAAAAAATAGATGAACAAACATAACAAAACAGAAAGAGTTACAGATAGAAGAAACAGGTGGTTGCCAGAGAAGAGTGGTGAGGGGAAGAAATAGGTGAGGGAGATTAAGAGGTACAAACTTCCAGTTGCAGAATAAATGAGTCACCAGTATGAAATGTACAGTGTGGGGAGTATGGTCAGTAATTATGTAATATCTTTGCATGGACAGATTATATCTAGACTTATATTAGTGGTCATTTTGAAATGTATAGAAATATGGAATCACTATGTTGTATAACAGGAACTAACAGACTATTTTAGATCAATTGAATTTCAAAAACAAACTTATAGAAAAAGAGATCAGATTTATGGTTAGCAGGCAGGGGGTTTGGAGGAGGGGGAATTGGATGAAGGCAGTCAAAAGGTACAAACTTCCAATTATAAGATAAATAAGTACTAGGACTGTAATGTACAACATGAATATAAATAACGCTGCTGCATGTTATATATGAAAGTTGTTGAGAGTAAATCCTAAGAGTTCTTATCACAAGGAAAAAAAATTTTTTTTCTCTTTCTTTAATTTTGTATCTATGAGATGGTGGATGTTCACTAAACTTATTGTGGTAATCATTTCATAATGTATGTAAGTCAAATCATTATGCCATATACCTTAAACTTATACAGTGCTATATGTCAATTATATCTCAATAAAACTGGAAGAAAAAAATCCTACCTGAGGCATAATATGGAGCTTTTAATAAACTATCATACTGATTTATTAAAAAGAAAGAAAATTTGTCCTAAACATAACTGTAAAAATCTTTAATAAAATATTAACAAACCAAATCCAACAACATGTAAAATGGATTATCTACCATGACCAAGTGGGATATCTGAGAAATATGTTGTTGGTTTAAGATAAATTAATGTAATATATCATATTAATAAGGGATAAAATGCATGGTCTTTTCAGTAGAGACAGGAAAACCATTTGACAAAATTCAATGCCCATTACTGATAAACTGGTAATTTCTTCAATCTGTCAAAGGGTGTCTATTAAAAAACCTGTCATTGGGATTGACATATATACACTAATATGTATAAAATAGATGACTAATAAGAACCTGCTGTATAGCAAATAATAATAATAAGTTATCATGTATTTAAAAAAAAACAAAAAACCTACAGCTTACACTATAGTTAGGAATTAAAGACTGAGTGCTTTGTCCCTCAAATCAGGAATAAAGCAAGGATGTCTGCTCTCACCACGTCCATTTAACGTTGTACTAGGGATTCTAGCCAGTGCAGTAAGACAAGGAAAAAGAAATAAAAGGCATTGAGAAAAGAAAATGAAAATTGCTTTTATTCATGGTGACATGATCCCATATTTAGAAATTCCTAAGGCATTACTAACAATAAATGAGTTTAGCAAGGCCTCTAGATTTAAGATCAATATACAAAAATTATTTGTATTTCTATATACCAGCCATGAGTATTCCAAAAATGAAATTAAGAAAACAATTCATTCACAATACATCACAAAGAGTAAAATACTTAGGAATAAGTTTAACATAGTATGTATAACCCCTGTATACTGAAAACTACGAACATTGCTAAGAGAAATTAAAAATCTGAAGAAATGGAGTAGCATTTCACACTTGTGATCTGAAAGACTTAACATTGTTAAGATGGCAGTTCTCTCCAAATGTATCTATAGATTCACTATAATCCCTTTAAAGTTCCAGCAGACTCTTTTCTTTTGGTAGAAATTGATAAGCTAATTCTAAAGTTGATAAGGAATGTAAAAGACCTAAAATATTCAAAATAAGTTTAAAAGGACTAGAGTTAGAGGACTTACTGGATCTCACAATTTACTGTAAAGCTGTAAGTAATTCAGATAGTGTAGTATTGGCATGAGTAATAGATCAATGGAACAGAATAGAAAATCTAGAAATAAATCCTTACAGTTTTGATAAATTGATTTTGACAAAGATGCCAAAATAATTCGATGAAGAAATGATAGTCTTGTCAACAAATGGTGCTGGAACAATTGGATAGCTACATGTATAAAAATGAACTTTGATTCTTACCTCACACTGTACACAAAAATTACTTAAAAAGGATCATGGACTTAAGTGTAAGAACTAAAAGTCTAAGGTTTTCTAGAAGAAAATGTAGAAGATCTTTGTTAGTCAGGATATGGAGGAACCAGAACTCTCATACACTGCTGGTGGGAATGGAAAGTAGAAACATTTAAATATATATACTTCTCATATGACCCAGCATTTCCACCCCTAGTTATCTACCTAAGAGAAATAAAAACATATGGGCACATGCAAATATTCATAGCAATACTATTCATAATTGCCAAAAACTAGAAAAAAAATCCAAATATCTATCAACTGGTGAGTAGGTAAACAAATGTGTTATATCCATACAATGGCACATGACTCAGCAATAAAAACTATTAATACATGCTACAACATGGATGAACCTCAAAAATGTTATGCTAAGTGAAAGGGACCAGACACAAAAGACTATATTCTGTGATCCAGTTTGTATGAAATTTCTAGGAAAGGCAGGTTTATAGAAATAGAAAGCAGATCAGTGTTTGCCTACAGCTGGGGGATAGGAACAGAGATTTATTGCCATTCTTGTTTTTCTGGTGATGGAAATGTACTAAAATTTGAGTGTGATGATGGTTGCACAACTCTATAAATTTACCAGAAATCCACCAAATTAACTACTAAAACTACACTAAAAATAAGTGAGTTTTACAAAGTATTAATTATACCTCAATATAGCTATTTTCTTAAATCACATCAATAGAAAAAAATAGGAGAAATCATAATGTAGTACACAACAAATTCATATATATTCCCAATGAAAATTGTCTTCTAAAATTTCTTAATTGAGAAAATATATTAAATCTAAGGTCTAACATTATTTTCAGTAATGAAGCTCAACTTAGTCCCCCCCCCCACAAAAGAATAAAACAAGAATAACCCCTATTACTATTATTTAACATGCTGTTTGAGATATATTTGCTAAGATGAGCAAAACATTCTAATTAATATTATCTTTGCTTTTAAAATATTTGTTCTTTTATTTTTCTAATTAATATTAGAATAACAAAAATCAGTGTTTGAAAATGATATGATTTTACACCTAGGAAATTTTAAATGGCTAATCATAAACACACAGGTGATTTCAGCTGTATTTGTAACCTTTTATTTCTTGAACTGGATAGTGGGTACATGATAGATGAGACACCTCATTAAAGATGACAGTTGGAATATGTGCATTAATCTCCATCTGATTTCTTCTGAAAATTCTCTAAAATTATAATAAATAAGAAAAGAAATCAGCCTACAATAGGAGTGAAAGAATGGGAGAGAAGACTACTGTAAAAGAGAGCTGTTAACACAATTTTGAAAGTTGGAAAATGGATGTAAAGAAAGTAAAAATGTTAAGTGTCTATAGTAGGGGATGCCAGTGGGAAACAAGTGAATTCCCTGTTTTAAAACACCTGTATTTAGTGGTTACCAGTGGGGAGAGGGAAGTGGGGAGGGACAATATAGTGGTAGGGAATTAAGAGGTGCAAAGTATTATCTATGAAATAAGCTACAAGGATATATTGTACAACACAAGGAATATAGCCAATATTTTATAAATAACTATAAATGGAGTATAACCTTTAAAAATTGTGAATCACTATATTGTACACCTGTAGCTTTTATAATATTGTACATCAACTATTCTTAAATTTAAAAAAGATTAGAGGAAAAAGACCACTGTATTTAATTTCTGAAAGACTCAGGAATTAGATGCATCAGGTATATCTGCAGATATGAGGTAGAACTGGAAATAGGATTGTTTGAGCATATGTATAAGGGGCAATAGACCTGCCCCCAGATCCTCCACCTTATTCTACACAGCCTCATAGTTACCTTATCTTCCACTGACAGAAGATTGAAGTTTGCTCTCTGGAGAGGCTGAAACAGAGAAGTTCTGGATTCTGGAATACCATACACAAATGAGAATGGGGTGAAATACTGTACTCATAAAGGAGATTAAGTAAAAGTCTGGTGGCCAGGCTTATAATCTCTAAACAGAAGACTGGAATTTCTTTTTGCACAAGCTGACTGAAAAGACCTAAGGATACTGGAAGTGAAATGGCTGGCTACTCTCTACAACGAGACCACTGTTCAATAAGCTTCCCCTACTGCACACTGAATGGGCATTCAGCATGTTAGTGCCTCACTCTTAAGTATAAATGGATAATTGAAGATGCTCAAATATTTGAGACCTAGAGAAAAGGAAGGAAAGAGATTTTAAAAAATGATACAGGAATTATAAGAATACTATTTTAAAGATATAATTAATATATTTAAAGAACTGTGTACTATTTTTTAAAAAGTCTATAGATGAAAAAGTAAGAGAACCAGAAAATAAAAATAACCAAACTAAATTCAGTAGGAAAGTTGGAAGATAAAGTTGAGGCCATTTCCCAGAAAAATAATATGAAAGAATGAGGAAAAAAAAAATAGAGGGCTTCCCTGGTGGCGCAGTGGTTGAGAGTCCGCCTGCCGATGCAGGGGACGCGGGTTCGTGCCCCGGTCCGGGAAGATCCCACATGCCGCGGAGCGGCTGGGCCCGTGAGCCATGGCCGCTGAGCCTGCGCCTCCGGAGCCTGTGCTCCACAACGGGAGAGGCCACAGCAGTGGGAGGCCCGCGTACCAGAAAAAAAAAAAAAAAAAAATAGAAAAGTGAGTGCAGTTCATGTAGGAAGCCTAAAATCCAACTAATAGGTGTTCCAGGAAACGGAAATATGTGGAGAAGAAATTATCAAATAAATAATATTTTAAAATTTCCCAGAGCTGAAATACACACATTTACAGATCAAAAGGATCTTTTGAGTGATCAGCATTATTATGAAATTTCAGAACTAAATTTTAGAAAGATTCACTTCAGTCTGCCTCTTGTGTTTCTCCTGTGAGTCTCCTTTATTCACACAAAACACCACTTCTGGTCACTAAATGTGTGGAGATTTTTCCCTACACCAGGCAGTTCTCTGTGACACCAGCTGGGTATCCTACAATTCAACTCATTTCTGACACTGTGTACCTGGAGGTAGTGTCAGCTCACACAGGTTAAGGGCTTGGTCCCACAAGACTGCTCCTTACCCCACTTTGGATGCCAACTGCAAGAAGTAGGTCCTAGGTTACCCCCAACTTCTGTCCAATTCGGCTACAAGTCAGAATTTCTCACAACCTTCTCCTCAGGTTTGATTAATTTCCTAGGGTGGTTCATAGAACTCAGGGAAACACTTCCTTAAACATTTACCAGTTTATTAAGGAATATGATAAAAGATACAGATGAATAGCCAGATGAAGAGGTACATAGGGTGAGGTCTGGAAGGGTCCAGAGCACAGGAGCTTTTGTCCCTGTGCAGTTTGGGGTATGTCACCCTACTGGAGTGGATGTATTCACAAAGCTGGAAGCTCTCTGAACTTCATGGAGGCTTCATCTAGTAGGCATGATCAATCATTAACTCTGTTTTCAGCCCTTCTCCCTTTGCAAGAGAATGGGGGAGAGGGAGGGCCTGAAAATTCCAAGCTTCTAATCATAGTTTGTTCCTTCTGGTGACCAGCCCTCATGCAGGAGCCCACCTAGAGTTGCCTCATTAGAACAAAAGGCACTCTTGTCACCCAGGAAATCACAAGGGTTTCAGGAGCCCTGTGTCAGGAACTGGGGACAGAGACCAAAATAAATTTCTTTTTACAAATCACAACATCACAATAACATTTGAAATTAGAGCCTGTGTTAAGCAGGGAATAGAGAGAAGGATCAAAACAGATCTTATACAAGATTGGGAGTCAGAATGACATTGGGCCTCTCAGCAGCAACTTCTGGCTCATTGGAAGTTAGAAGACGATGGAACCTTCAAAGTTCTCAGAGAAAATGGCTTTCAATATAAAACTTTATGCCCAGTCTAACTATTAACCAAGTATAAAGGCATCACATGAAGATATATTCAAACCCTCAAAGTCTAAAAAGTGTGTCACTCATGTCTCCCCTCAGAGGAGGACATGTACTGTATACGAGTGAGTAAACCAAAAAAGAGGAATCCATAGTATCAGGAGACAGGATGGCTGACACAGAGAGAGGTAAAAAGAATTCTGGGTTCTTAAGAGATGTCCCAAGATGAAGTTCATTTATTAGGCTAGAAAATAACAAGACCAGAAAGGAGCAGGCAGACAGGAAACTGTGGTATGTAGACATCTTCAAGGAGGAAAAAAAAGAAACCAGTGTTTGTTGTGTTTGAGCACACTGGGAGCAGATTTGTAACACTTATAGGGAGTTTCAAAATGAATTAGTAATCTATATGTAGAAAGTTAAGTGAATGAAAAAAATGAAGCTTGTCATATATGGCCTTTCTTATGTTGAGTTTCTTTCCCTCTATAGTCACTTTGCTGAGTTTTTATCATAAATGGGTGTTGAATTTAGTCAAATGCTTTTTCTGCATTTATTGAGATAATAATATGATTTTTATCCTTCGTCTGGATAATGTGGTATATTCAATTGATTTGTGGATGTTGAACAGTCCTTACATCCCAACATAGGAGCACCTAAATATATAAAGCAAATATAAACAGACCTAAGGGGAGACATAGAGAGCAATGCAGTACTAGTAGGGGACTTCAGTATCCAACTTTCAACAATGGATAGATCATCCAGACAGAAAATCAATAAGGAAACGTTTGGCTTGAACTGCACTTTAGACTAAATGAACCTAACAGACATATACAGAACATTCCATCCATCAGCAGCACAATACACATTCTCCTCAAATGCACATGAAACCTGCTTCAGGATAGATCATATGTTAGGCCATGAAACAAAGTCTTAACAAATTTAAGAAGATTGAATTTATAACAGATAACTTTTGACCAGTGTTATTAAACTAGAAATCAATAACAGGAGGAAAACTGGAAAATTCAAAAATATGTGGAAATTAAACAGTATAATCTTGAACAACCAATGGGTCAAAGAGTCAATTAAAAATTTTGAGACAAGTGAAAAGGAAAAATTTTATACACTTACAATGAACTGTCTGCAAAAGAAATTAAGAAAGCAGTTCCATTTACAATAGCATCGAAAAGAATAAAGTGCTTAGGAATAAATTAAACAAGGAGGTGAAAGATCTGTACACTGAAAAATATGGAACATTGATGAAAGACATTGAAGAAGACACAAATGAAAGATAGCTCATGTTCATGGATTGGAAGAATTCCTACTGTTAAAATGTAATGTACAACATGATAAATGTAATCAACACTGCTGTATGTTATATATGAAAGTTGTTAAGAGAGTAAATCCTAAGAGTTCTCATCACAAGGAAAAACTTTTTTTTCTATTTTGTTTATTTTGTATCTATGTGAGATATTGGATGTTCTCTAAACTTGTAATTATTTCATGATGTATGTAAGTCGAATCACTGTGCTGTATACCTTAAACTTATACAGTGCTCTATGTCTTTATATTTCAATAAAATGGGAAGAGAAAACCTATTATTTGGAAAAGGAAAAAAATATTGTTAAAATGTCCATACTACCCAAAGCAATCTACAGATTCAAAGCAATCTCTATCAAAAGTCCAATGGCATTTTTAACTGATACAGAAAAAATAATCTTAAGATTCATATGGAACCACAGAGGGACCCCAAATAGCTAAAGCAATCTTGAACAAGAAGACCAAAGCTGGAGACATCTCATTTCACTTTCTGATTTCAAATTCTATTACAAAGCTATAGTAATAAAAACAGTATGGTACTGGCATAAAAGACACATAGAGCAGTGGGACAGAATAGAGAGCCCAGAAGTAAACCCATGCACATAGGGTCAACTAATCTTTGGCAAAGGCACCAAGAATACACAATGGAGAAATGACAGTCTCTTCAATAAATGGTGTTGGGAAACTGGATATCTTCATGCAAAAGAATGATATCAGACCCTTATTTTACACCAAACACAAAAATAAACTAAAAATGGATTAAAGACTTAAATGTAAGACCTGAAACTGTATAACTCCTAGAAGAAAACATAGGGAAAAATCTCTTTGACATTGGTCTTGGAAATGATTTTTTTGAATTTGACACCAAAAGCACAGGCAACAAAAGCAAAAATAAACAAATGTGACTATATCAAACTAAGAAGTTTTTGCACAGCAAAGGAAACATCAACAATATAAAATGCAACCTGATCCAATTAAAAAATAGGCAAAGGGCCTGTATAGACATTTTTCTAAAAAGGACATACAAGTGGCCAGCAGGTATATGAATACGTGCTCAGCATCTCTAATCATTAAGGAAATGTAAATCAAAACGACAGTGAAACATCACCTCATTCCTGTTAGGATGACAATTATCAGAGAAGTCAAAAGATAATAAGCATTAGTGAGGATACAGAGAAAAGGAAACCGTTGTATACTGTTGGTGGGAATGTAAATTGGTACAGCTGTTATGGAAAAGAGTATGGAGGCTCCTCAAAAAAATAAAAATAGAACTACCTTATGATCCAACAATCCCTCTTCCTGGATATTTATCCAAAGGAAATAAAATTACTTTCTTGAAGAGATATATGCACTTCATATTCATTGCAGCATTATTCATGGTAGTCAAGATATGGAAACAACTTAAGTGTCTGTTGACAGATGAATAGGTAAAGAAAATGTGCCCTATTTCTCTGTCTATCTTATGAGGTGGAATATTATTCAGCCTTTAAAAAGAAGGAAATCCTACCATTTGTTACAACACAGATGGATCTGGAGGGTATCACACTAAGTGAAATAAAACAAGCACAGAAAGCAAATACTGCAAAATCTCACTTATAAGTGGAATCTAAAAGAGTCAAACTCATAGAAGCAGAGTAGAATGGTTACCAGGGGCTGAGGTGTGGGGGAAATGGGGAGATGTTGGTCAAAGGTAATAGACTTGCAGTTATAAGATGAATAAATTTGGGAGATCTAATATACAGCATGGTGACTATAGTTTATAATACTGTATTGTATACTTGAAATTTGCTAAGAGAGTAGATTTTAAATGTATGCAACACACAAAAATGCAAAAAAATGCTAACAATCTGAGGTGATGGATATGTTAATTAGCTTGATTGTGGTAATCATTTCACAATGTATATGTATATCAAAGCCTCACATTGTATATCTTAAATATATACAATTCCTATTTATAAAGGTAGGGGGGAAAATGAGGCAATTAACAATTTCAGGGCAAACAGCATTTCCAAGAAAGGAAATATAATCATTGGTTACTACTTGACTTAGGTGGGAACATGTTTTATGTAATCATAATACTCTAAACATCAAATATTGATTTAACTAAAATTGTGAGAAAACTATATGGGGGAAACTATAGTGCATGCAGGAGGGCATGTGTATGTGTTTTTGGTGGTGTAATAATAATAATGATAATGAGTATTTAGAATGTGTCTTGTATTATTTTAAGAACTTCTCTTTCTCTGTCTCTGTCTCTCTCGCTTTCTTAATCAATCCTTACAACAATTCCATGAGGTAGATGTATTATCATTCTCATTTTACAGGTGAAGTAACTGAAGTGCAGAAAGGCTAAGTTAGAAGGCTATCTCCTCATCTTCAACTGTTAAGAAGATTGTTATGTCTTCACCTTTTGTCATGTGACTCGCAGTGCCTTCCTGTGGGAGGAGAGTCCTTCCTTGCCCCACAGGTTTCCAGCTTGGCCAGAGGACTGAGCAGAATGTGAGCTCCCCTACTTTGACCAGCCCTGTGCCTTCTCTCACCTTTCCTACTCAGTGAGCAGTTAGAGTGCTCAAGTTGGGGTTTGGAATTCTTCTGTGGCCTCACTTTCACACTGATCCCACATTTTTAATTACCAAGACTTCTGGATTCTACCTTCTTGTATTTTTTGACTATGCATACGTTTCCTAGGTCATGCTTCTGATGGTCTGGACTGACCTGTTGTCTGCACTCATCTGGTCCACAAACTATTGCCTGCAGCCAGACTCGCTGGAGCACTGCAGGCTTCATGTTTTACATGTTTATTGTCTGTGTCTAAGTCGGCCTTCGTGCAACAGTGGCTGGGTTGAGTACTAGCACACACGTGGTACAGCTCACGAACCCTAAAATACCACATGCCCTTTACAGACAAAGTTTGTCCACTCCTGATCTAGGTTACTGGAGTCACTTTTTTAAATTTCTGTTTTCTCTGCCCCCGTTTCCCCCTCACCCCTCAATAATCACTGAAGCCAGCTTATTGTTATTTTCTTTTTGTTTTAACACAAATCTGACTTTTTCTCATATTTAAAACTGTTCTCTGACTTCCTGTTATCCTTATGATAAATGCACACTCTTAGCATGATTATAGTCTTCAAAATCTGGCTTCTGCTTACCTCTCCAGTTTCTCTCTTTCATACCTTAACCCCTTTTTCACTTTCACTCTGCTTTAGGTCTTCTTGAACTTTAGTTTTTGTCATGCTATCTCTTATTTCGAGGTCTTCTCATATACTTTTCTGGGTTTTTTTTTGTTTGTTTTTTTTTTTTGCGGTACGCAGGCCTCTCACTGTTGTGGCCTCTCCCGTTGCGGAGCACAGGCTCCGGACGTGCAGGCTCAGCGGCCATGGCTCACGGGCCTAGCCACTTCACGGCATGTGGGATCTTCCCGGACCGGGTCACGAACCCGTGTCCCCTGTATCGGCAGGTGGACTCTCAACCACTGCGCCACCAGGGAAGCCCTCATATACTTTTCTTAATTTCCCCTTTTGCTACAGCCCATGTCCTTCTTTGCAAATTCTTATACACCCTTCAGGTCTTGGATCAGGTATTATTTTCCTTTGGAAATCTTTCTTTGACTTCTTAAATCTGAGTTAGGTGTCCTTTACACATATTCCTATAGTGCTGTACTTGCCTTGTAATTGTTGTTTTGTTGTTCATCATCTGCTCTAAATCAGGTGACTTCTCTCTTTGTGCCCGACTACTATACAGTAGTATAGAATCAGTGGCGTTAAAATGGACATTTCAGCACACTAAGAGAGAGAGATGTGTTACAGGGTTTCCCTTGTCTTTTATTCCCTTTTAAACATGGAGTCCAACAGTACTGCAGCAGTATTTCCAGTGCTTTAGTCCCTCTACCTAAAAGTAGGAACTACATCAGTCAGGTGGTTCTGAGCTTTGAAGATATTACACAGCTCTGTGGGGAGCAAACATTAGAGAGGGCTGAATACAGCCAGTAGCTGGGCTCTGCAGAAAATTTCCAGACCACTGCTCTAGCAACTAGTGCAGGGGTATCCCACTTTTCTCCTACAGTTTTATTGTGGGCTGCTAGGTTGTGGCCCTGGGTTGTGGCCAATAAGGAAATTCACTCACAGCTCCCCGGGTTTATTAATCCCATGGAACCTTTCAGAGGCATGCAATCTTGTTTATCTCAAAACCTCTCCCTACATTGATTAGGAATGCATTTTGTACTGTATGGTGAGAGACAGGATGTGTAGTGGTTTGTAGTGAGAATGAACGAGTTAGAGTCTCTGTGCCTTGTTTTCCTCATCTGTAAAGTGAAGATAATAAAGGTGCCTGTCTCACAGGACAGTTGTGAGGACTAAATGAGTTAAACAAATTAATGTAAGTTTATGTAAAGTGCTTAGAGTAGTGCTGTGCACATTTTGCCTCTTACTATACATACTGTAGAATATGTAGGATCAAGCAGAAGGATCCTAAAACAAAAGCATGGCATGTGTTTTTTATTCTTCCTCAGCACAGACACATATAAAAGTATCTAGCGACGGTCTTATCTGGCTCAAGAACGGTGGTCATAAATTTCTTAATGATTTTTGTCCAAAAAATGGTGAGGGAAGTTCAGGGGGTGTTTTCCTGAGGAACCTCAAACATTTGGCTTTACTGTCTGTTTTCCCTTCTGTGTGTGCACACTCTGAAGATAGAGCCGTGCTTGACTTCCTTACTGCTCTGTGCTTAGCTCAAGTAGCTTATCTGGCATACGGAAGAAACGTATTGCATATTTGTTGCCTAAGTGAATGAATGAATGTGTTTCTATTGCTGAGGGAGGTTTTCCTAATTTGGTGTTTACCTTTAGATAATGCTAATTCTGATTCTATAACATTGTAGGTGAAAAGTCTAGAAAGCAAAGAAAGTAGAAAAATTAATGTGGCTTTAAAGTTAAGGCACTTTAAGCTTCTTTAGTTAGAATAGTACTGCTGCAAATGTCCACAAGGCCTATGCCTGTTAGAATATAATACAGTGATATCTTTACTTTTAAAATTTTCATTTCTGATTTCAAATGTAGTACAAGATCATTGTTATTTCCATGAATATTATGCATATTTCAAAAATTAGTGCACATATTTTTTCCAAAGGGTTATTTTTGCCCCTGAAATGTCTAATTATCAAAATTTGATTCCTTCTTAGATTTAATTTTATTACATTTAGAGTTTTAAAACTTTTTTTTTGTTTTTGTTAAAATCTACAGTTTGTAGTTAATTGGATAGAAACATAGGGTTCACTTTAAAGAAATTGTTTGGCTGCATCTTTTAGTTAAACAGAACCAAAGATCAATATTGGCTCAATATCTAGACTAGAGAAATAGCAAATTACTCTAACGTTTAATTTTTACAATAATTTTAATGGTTAAATATCTAATTTTAAAAACTTGATCAGGAACTAGCATGTACAAGTGTTGATTGAGCACAAAATTAAAATTCATCTTTTAAAACAGTTATACTTATTAATCATAATGAAACAAAACTGTTAGGCAAACCAGGATTTTTAAACACAAAAGATAATTCACAAATTTGCTTTTGAGTCATAATATACAGCAAGGTTATCATGACTTTCAAATCCCGAGTTTTTCCTGTAAAACCATTGTCTATGTGTTAATAAAATAAAACATATTCAGTGAATATGAGTTACCAGGTTTCCCCCATTATCCAAAAGTAGAGTGTTCCTATGAAACTTTTCGTAAGCCGAAATGGCAATTGTGAAGAAGCAATTACCATAGGACACATCTTGCTAACAGATGCACAAAATACATCTAAATGCAGCACAGATGCTCACAGACACCTTTCAAAGCTATGGGGGCTTGATGCTGAGATGCTGAGTGTGTTCCTGGGGAAGGAGCCTGGTGGTGCTGCTCTCCCTGCTCGGGTGTGTGCTGCCTCTGTCAGAGCTCCCTGAGATCACTGAACGCTGTTTATGCTCTTCATCTTTGTTTGGAAAAGTAAAAATCCTCTTTGGATTTTTTTCGGTTAGCGAAGACAGATACTAATGTAGGTCTTTTGTAAAAGCGAAATGGTGTAAAGCAAACTTTTGAAAAGTGGGGGACTTCTACTCACACCCACCCACCCCAGAATGATAAGAGTACAGCTTGAGGAATTTTCACAAACTGAACATAACCATGTGATAAACACTCAGATCAAGAAATAGAACATTAGGAGTAACACAGAAGCTCCCCATCACATGCTCTTCCAGTCACTGCTACCAACAGAGGTAACCTGTATCCTTACTACTATAGCAGCACCATAGGTTAAGTTTTGCCTATTTTGAGGCTTACATAAATGAAATTATACAATACATACACTTTTGAGTCTAATTTCTTTTGTTCAATGTTACGTTTCTTTTGTTCAATATTATGTATGTGAGATCCAGTCATGTTGTTGCATAATTGCAGTTTATTCACTGTAGCACCACAATTATTATCCATTCTACTACCGCTGGGCAATTTCTGGTTGTTGTTGATGGGTGGTTTCCAATTTGGGGCTTTTATAAATAATTCCTCTAGGAACATTTTGTACACATTATTTAGTGAAATTTATATATCTTTCTCTTGGGTATATACCTTGAAATAAAATGTCCATCAGGTTTTAACTCCTCATTCTAATATATAAGTGGACAGCCAATGATTACTAGATATTTGAAGAAATCTTCCAGGATGAAAGAGAAGAGAAAGGAATGAACCCAAAGAATCAAAATGAAAAATGTAATAGAAGAATTTGAAGAAATTTCTAGAAAGCAGGACAGAAAGACAAAAGAGGTAGAAAATAGGAGAGAAAAGTCAAAAGTCTTAAAAGGGAAGAAATTTAAATATAAATTATGAGAAAACTTCCCTAAAACTGAAAGACATGTATTTCTATATGGAAGGGATTCTCAGCACAATAGATGATAAAAGACTCATAATCAAGGCATATAATTATGTGATAAAACAAAATACATGTTTTATCATAAATGTCACTTCTGTCAAAAAAAAAGGCACATCATTCTGAACACCATGAATAAAGTGAGGATTAAGAGGAAGGAAACAATTCACATTCAAAGGATCAGGAATCAGAATGGCATTGGAGTTTGCAACAGCTACATTGGAAGCTAGAAAACCATGGAACAGTGTCTCAATTCCTGAGGGAAAATTATTAACAACTTAGAATTCTGCATCTAGGGTAACTTTTAATCAAGTATAAGGGTAGAATGAAATCATTTTCAGACATGCAAGGATTGAAAACACTGTCTTCTGTGACCCCTTTCTCAGGAAACTACGGAAGGAATGTGCTCCCAGAAGATACGGATACAGCAAATAAGGACTTACCACAGAGAGGGGGGGAAGGGGATTGTCAGGATGAGAGTGAGCAGTTCTGGGATTACAGCCATGCAACAGGCCCAGAGAGCAGCTAGTCCAATTCCAGCAGCAAGATAGAAAGAGGGTCCTGGGAAGGGGGTTTCCAGGAATTTTTTTTCTTTAAGGAAAAAAAAAGGACTTTGATTAATTTTCTGGCATTTGAGTATTTGGAAACTGATAAATATTTTCACTGACCTCATAGAATAAAAGGAAGCATATAAAAGGAAGCATATAAATAGAGTGAACAAGGAATGATATTTCATAGTGATCATACTCTACTGATTATTATTATATTATTATTGTCACAAATTAATTGACTATATTGTGAGGATATATGTTTTTGGGGTGGAAGTGAGGAGGTGAGAATTAGTAGTGTAAGAAAGCTAAATTCTCATATACTATATTAGGAGTTCATAGGTGATTTTTTTTTTTTTTTTTAAAGATGATGTTGGGGGTAGGAGTTTATTAATTAATTTATTTTTGCCGTGCTGAGTCTTCATTTCTGTGCGAGGGCTTTCTCTAGTTGCGGCGAGCGGGGGCCCCTCTTCATTGTGGTGCGCGGTCCTCTCACTGTCGCGGCCTCTCTTGTTGCGGAGCACAGGCTCCAGACGCGCAGGCTCAGTAGCTGTGGCTCACGGGCCTAGTTGCTCGCGGCATGTGGGATCCTCCCAGACTAGGGCTCGAACCCGTGTCCCCTGCATTAGCAGGCAGATTCTCAAACACTGTGCCACCAGGGAAGCCCCATAGGTGATTTTTAAAATCAATAAATTGAAAAATAGCAGAATAAACATATTATTTAGACCTATGTAAGTAAATATCAAGAGAAACAGCTAAAAAAAGATGAAAGCATTTGTTTTTAATGAATGAAATTGGGAGGAGAGGTAAGGTGGCTCAGGGGACTACCTGTTTTTCACTTACTGACCTTTTGGTACTGTTTGATTATTTTTAAAGGTGATAAAAGTGTGTGCATGCATTACTTGATAAAACTAAAAACTAAAACAAATATTAATGACAGGTTCCTTTAAGGAGCATTAGGATTAAAGTGTACTCAGTAAAAGGGAGTCAGGTGTAGAGAAAAAGAAACGTAAATTTAGCTTTTGTTTTAAAAGGGCTTTTAAAATGCTGTTTATTTCTGGTTTTTGTTTTGTTTTATTCTAGGGCTTCAAAAACAAACCAAAAAAGATGGGTCACATAAAGGCAGACTTGATTGATGTTGACTTAATCAGAGGTGAGTTCTAAAGTTGGCTTGTTTCTTAGGTATATCATTATATTATTTCATAGTGGTACTAAAGATTCTTTTTGGATATCTTCCCTATATGATGGTATACTTTAATTTCCCAAAGTAGTGTTCTTCCTGCATCATTCAGGCTTTAGCATTTTTTCCCCTTTGCTTTATACTGTGTGGCTATGTAAATTACGTGGTTTCCATGAGGGTGAAAGAGATGAACTTGGAGACTTGCTGCTGTGTAATGAAGAAAAATATATGTATACCGTTCAAACAAGCCTGACTTATTTTGAGCTCCTGTCCTAGTGATTGAGACAAGAAGTTAGTATATATAATGAACATCGAAGAGGATTCTTTTTCACTGAACAGGTTATGTGCTGATTTTTGCTCTCACCTGTTTTTAATATAGTGTTACAAGTGGGCATTAGTCTAGTGTACATAAATGTTTGATGTTTTGTTTTATTGTATATTTAAAGGCTCAACATTTGCCAAAGCCAAACCTGAAATTCCGTGGACATCTCTGACTCGGAAGGGGCTTGTTCGAGTTGTATTTTTTCCCTTTTTCAGCAATTGGTGGATTCAGGTTACCTCTTTAAGAATCTTTGTTTGGCTGCTACTGCTTTACCTCATGCAAGGTAATTGGAGGAGTTGGGATAAACTATGACAGTTTCTTTTTGCCGCTGTTGCTATCAGATCATGCAGACCTTACTGTTCTTACATTTACCCTTTCATTTGATGGTTTCACGTACAAAGAAACGAAGGGACATACACCATTTGGAGATCATCTCAAATTTATTTGCTCAGAGAGAGCAAACATGATTGTCTAACTCTTCTCTCTTGAATTTCTTTCTGCCTGTCTCACTGGCCAGGCCTTTTCAAACTTTTCCTGTGTCTGACCTTTGAATATTGGATTACCTCTAGGTTGGATCGGGATTCTCTTCTCTTCCCTAGGTACTCTCATCAAGGCTTGTACCTTTAAATATAATTGATATACTGGTGATTCTCAAATTTATATTTTCAGGCCAGATCTCTCTGCTGAGCTTCAGGCTTGTAAATACAACTGCCTGTTGGACATTTCCATATGGAGATTTCATAGGTATCTTGAACTTAATCATATCCAAAATGGAACTCCTGATTTTTTTTTTTTACAATCTTTTCTTTTATACGGTCTTATTCCCCTTTAGGTTTTATCCCATTTCATTAAATGATGCCATCAGCTACCCAGTTTTCAAGCGAAAAATTGTCTTCCTGTTCTACTCTACCATCAACCCTCATATTCCATCTGTCACCAAGTCTGTAAGTTTGACCTCCAGAATATGTCCTGGCTACTTATCCCAGTCTCTGCTGCCACCATCATAGTCCACAGCACCACCATCCCTTCACCTAGATCACTGGAATAGCATCTACTCAGAGCTTTCTTTCTGCCCATCACTCTTTTCACAGCAATTAGAGAAATCTTTTGAAATGGAAACCCTATCATGTCATTTTCCTGCTTTTTTAAGTCGCTTTAGTGACTTCTCATTGCCCTTGGAATAGAAACCCAAACTCCTCACCGGGGCCTCCAGTGCCCTACATTATCTGTCCCCTGCTAACCTGTCAGATGCCATGTCTTACCACTCTCCTCCTTGCTTACTCTAGGCATAAGGCCTTTTTCTATTCCTCACCCAGGGCTTTTCTTTCCGTTTGAAACAATCGTAAGGCTTTTCATGTGGCTATCTTTTCTGTCATCTTTAGGATCTGTGCTCAGATGTAACTTTCACAGAAAGGCCATCCCTGTCTATAACTTTCTAAGTAGTTGAACCACCCCTCAGTCACTGTCACAGAAGTCTGTGTTAATTTCTGTGTTACACGTCACTACCTGATGTTTTTTCTCTTTTCACTATGTGCAGGGGCCCAGTGTATGCTCTTTAATATACTCCATTGCCTACCAGGAACACTTTCTGAAAGAGGGCAGCGTAGATATGGTTATACCTGAGCAAACAGACATGACTTAGAACAAAGAGTAGGTGAAAGGTGAAGGTTGGGTTAGGGTGAAAGGATTTGGGGTGATTTTTGTTTTCTTTTATCTGTGTCAGTTTTTTTGAATTGTTTTCATAACTGTCATTTAGTTGCTGCATAATATTACATCATGTGGACACACCATCATTTCAAACTATCATTTTAATGTCTGTATGAGTCTATCATAAGGATTTAACGTAAACACTTTTTATAACTGCTTTATAGTCCATTATATAAAAGTACCATAATTTACATAACTCTTCCCATGTAATGAGCATTAAGTTGTTTCTAGTTCTTTCTTAATAATACCATCATGAACAAAATTTTTCAAATTTTGTATTATTTCTTTGGAATTTATTCTCTGGAATAGAATTAACAGATCAAAGAATGTAAACGTTTTAAGGCTTTTAGTGCATATAGTGAAATTGCTGGTGACATGATTCTTTTGGAAAGTAGTGGATTCTGTTTTACCACAATCTTAGCATTATCATAATTTTAAAAATTGTTACCTAATTTGATATACGAAAATTAGTATTTTACTTGTTTAATGTGCATTTCTTTGGTCACTTGTAAGGGTGAAGTTAAATATTTTTCCACATGTTTGTTATTAAAGAATTTCTTACTGAGATAAATTATATATATTAAATTTCCGTATACACCATGGTCTATTTCCGGACTATATATTCTGCACCATCAGTTTGTCTGGTTATTCTCATATCTGTGTCACATTTCTTTAATTACTGTAGCTATTTAATGAGTAGTAATGTTGAGCAGGACAAGTATTCCTCTATTATTCTGTGTTTTTCAACATTTTCTCTTAGGTGTTCTTACTTGCTTATTCTTTGCAAAATAATTTAGAATTATTTTATCATGATCAAAGACCAAAAAAAAAAAATTGGAATTTGGATTGGAACTCCGTTCTCACCACTCCCCACTACAAAATATAGATATAGATATATTTGGAGGGAATGGGGAGAAAATTGATATATCTTTCCTTTTTAATTAATTAATTTATTTTATTTATTTATTTTTGGCTGCACTGGGTCTTTGCTGCGCACGGGCTTTCTCTAGTTGCGGTGAGCGGGAGCTACCCTTTGTTGTGGTGTGCGGGCTTCTCATTGCGGTGGCTTCTCTTGTTGTGGAGCAGGGGCTCTAGGCGCACGGGCTGCAGTAGTTGTAGCATGCGGGCTCAGTAGTTGTGGCTTGCGGGCTCTAGAGCGCAGACTCAGTAGTTATGGTGCACGGGCTTAGTTGCTCTGCGGCATGTGGGATCTTCCTGGACCAGGGCTCGAACCTGTGTCCTCTGCATTGGCAGGAGGATTCTTAACGACTGCACCACCAGGGAAGCCTGATATATCTCTCCTTTTAATCAAGTCTTCTGTTATATCTTTCTGTAAAGCTTTGTAGGAATTTTTTTTTCTTATAAGGCCTGCATAGATCTTGTTAAACTCAATATTTTTTTCATTGTGGTAAAATATACATGAAATTTACCATCTTAACTATTTTTAAGTGTACAGTTCAATGACATTAAGTACATTCACATTGTTAGGTAGCCATCACCACCATCTATCTCCAGAACTTTTTTCATTTTTCCAAACTGAAACTCTGTACCCATAAATCAATAACTCTCCAATTACTCCTACCCCCAGCCAACCACTCTTCTACTCTCTGTCTCTATGAATTTGACCACTCTGAGTACCTCATATAAGTGGAATCATACAGTATTTGTCCTTATTTCACTTAGCATAATGTCTTCAAGCTTCATCCATTTGTAGCATGTGTCAGACCTTCCTTCCTGTTTGAGGATGAATAATAATCAACTGTATGTATATACCATATTTTGTTTAAATGTATCATCCATCAGAGGATGCTTGGGGGCTTCCACATTAAAGAAAAATATTTTATGTTTTTATATTTGTTGCTGCTGCTGTAGGTATGAGGCTTTTTTTGTTTGTTTTATGTGTTTTAACTGGTGATTGCTGTTACATTTGAAAGCCTTTAGTTTATACTTAAGATTGTTATATAACCAGCCACTTTTTAAACTCTTATTATTTCTAATAGTTTTTCGGTGCTTGTCTCAGATTTTCTAATTATACAACCATATTGTTGGCATAATGAAAAGTTGGTCTCCTCTTTTTTCATACATTTCATTTACTTGTATTGCATTAGTCAGCATTTTCAGAGCAGTGTTAAGTGCTAACAGTAAGAGTGATCATAATGTTTTGTTCCTATTCAGAATGTTTTCATTAATATGATGCATGTTGATTTTACTTATATATTCTTTAGTATATGTGCTGCCAAAGCGAGCACTACTTATTTATATTCTTTAGCATTTTAAGGACATATTTTTATATTCCTAGTATTTTAGAAAAGATGGGCATTTAAGATTAATTACAAATCAGGAACAAATGTCTATTTTTATAGAATGCTTTTTCACTACTAGAGTTGGACCAGACTTCACAGGTTAAAGGCACATCCCTTCCCAAGACACCAGCCTTACTTTGGGAGTCCCTAGGGCTACCCTTACTCTGACCAGCTGGCTACAGTTTTGAGAGTCCCCCACTCATTCCCTCAGACTTAATAATTCACTAGAATGACTCAAAGCACTCAGGAAAATGCTGTCGTTATAGTTTTATTGTAGCAGAAGGATACAAATTAGAAGGGGTGCATAGGGCAAAGTCTGGGAGGTCTTCAATCAGGAAGTTTTTGTCGTCCTCAGGGATGTGTTACCCTTCCATCCATGAGGGATAGCAGTATGCACAAGGTATTGCCAACCAGAGAAGCTCACCCAAGCTTTGGTATCCAGAGTTTTTATTGAGGGTTTATTATGTAGGTATGTTTGATTGAGTCACTGGCCAAGGAGTTAAACTCTGTCTTTAGCTCCCATTCCCTCCCCAAAGGTCAGGCTGATACAGTGTGGCTCAAAGCCCCAGCCCTCTAATTCCATAGTTGGTCTTTCTGGTGTGGCTACTCCTATCCTTAGTCATTTTATTGGCATAAACTATCCTCTGTGGTCCAAGGGACCCACCATGAATAACAAAGATACTTCATCATTTGGAAAATTCCAAGGGTTTAGGGTTACCTCCCAGGAATCAGGGACACAGACCTTTTACACAATTGGCAATTGAGATGATACATATGCATGCGATCAAAACTACATCGTATTAAGTTATTAAATTACATCAGTTAAGTCTCAGTCAACGATTCCTTTAGTGCCTAACATGTCTGTGCCAGGTACTCTTCTAGGCTCTGAGAAAGATTTCCTACTATCCTACTAGCATAAACCCTATATGATCTTGGTGAATTATTCTTTTGCTGTATTGTCAAATTTACTTTAATAGTATTTCAGTCATTCATTCAACAAATATTGAGTGCTTACTATGTGCCAGGTACTGATCTAGGTACAGCAGTGAACAAAATAGACAGAAATCCCTGCTTTCATGGTGTTACTTTTTAGAGGTAAATTTATATCCATGTTCACAAGTCAGCAAGGTCTATAGTTTATTGTTTTGGTGCTATTGTTGTTATGTTTGGGTATCAGGGTATTAGGGAATGGAATTAATTTTTCTCCACATAGAAAAGTTTGTATAGCACAAGAATTATCTTTATGTCAAAGTCTGAAAGAACAAATCTGTAAAATTGTATCTGGAAGTTTTGGGAGATAATTTGTGATATCTTTCTGTTTCTTTCATTACTTTTTTCTTTGGACATTTCATCCTCACATACAAAGAGGCAACGTAGCATGACAGTTAAGAGTAAGGACTCCTGGCAGTCCAGTGGTTAGGACTCCATGCTTCCACTGCAAGGGGCATGGGTTCCATCCCTGGTCGGGGAACTAAGATCCTGCATGCCACACCTCGGCCAAAAAAAAAAAAAAAAAAAAGAATAAGGATTCTGGAACCTGGCTGCCTTGGTTCAAATCGCAGCTGTGTTAATTGCTACATATAACTCTGGACCCTGGAGAATACTGGGTCTCTGAGCAGAGCAGTACTGCAGAGGGTTATACAGTATCTAGTTGTTTTGTGCTGGAAAGTCTTTCAGAATATCTAGATTGTCATATTTCCAGAAAGGCAGATCCTTTGGACACATCATTCTTCACTTGCTCTGTGATCTAGGGCTTCAGGTTTTCACTCAGCTAATGTGCAGGTGGATTGTATTGTAGAAAATTATGTGCTTTCATCTGTATACTTCTTTAAATGATAGATTTTTAGAGAAATAATCTGTAGAGTTATTAGAATTGTTTTTAAAGATAAGCCCTAATGCTTTCCACTTTGAAATCTCTTCTTTTCAGTTATAGCACTCGTGTTCTATTTTATGATGCCTATTGTGAATGTAAGTGAAGTACTTGGACCCTTGTGCCTTATGTTACTCATGGGAACTGTCCACTGTCAAATTGTGTCTACTCAGATAACAAGGCCATCGGGAAACAATGGAAATCGGAGAAGAAGGTGAGATGAGAAATTACACTTTTGGTTGTGTATGTTCTGGGAGAGGCATTGAAGAACAAAATCTTTGAGTGAATTAATACAAAATCTTCCTCTTTTGCATATATTTTTCATTATTTTTTTGGCTTAAAAAAAACCCCAAATGCTTTACTTTTACTTTTCTCCCTGATGCTTAGAAACCTTGTCATGAACTTTTAATCCAAGGGGGATGGGGGTTTGTCATTCAGTACCGTTGTTTAAAAGGAAAATTCCTATACTGTATTATTCCTTATCAAAATTTACCTTAAATAATGATTTTAATGAAAAACATTCTGCTTCATAATTTTCTCAAAATTTGGTGAAAATTCACTATAAACAAGGATCTTAGTACATTAGGTTAGTGCTACTAAAATTTTTACCTTTTTTCAATAATATGTAAAAAGAATGGATTTCTAAGTGTTCTAAACTTTTAATAAAGATTTAACTTTTCTACACATTGAATTCATGTCTAGTCTTTATTGATCATGTGCCGTTTGTGGGGTTTAGAACTGTTAAAGGTTTCTTAGATATACATGGTATTATCTTACAAAAGTCATCTTTCTCAGAGTATCTGTAGATTTTTGTTCCCCCAAGGAGTTACTATATAAGGTTTTTTCATTTGGTGCAAAGAATTTCAATATATTTATACTTATTTTTGAATGTTATTTTCAAAACTTTTTTTTTCCAGGAAAGAATATTCCTTGAAAATTCAGTTTAATTGATTTAATGTTTTCTAAGGAAATCAAATATTGTGCTGTGTCTCATTGGTATTTACAGGATATATCTTTTCACTGCATAGAACATCAAAAAATTGATCACTTGCTATTATTTTGTGTTCCCATGATTAAATGTGCCAAATGGGTAGATTTCTGGCATCCATATTTAAAGAAATTGTTCATTCTTTCTGTGGTTCCTGAAAAGACTATTGGTCATACATATGAAAATTTTCCTTCTAGTTATGTTTTTGAATGACATTTCTATTTATTTAATGAATGAACAAAATGGTAACTTAGCACTTTGTTCTGGAACCTGTTTTTGCCCTTAAGTCAGAAATGTTCCTGTATAATTTATCCTCATTATATGAAGTTCATTATACTTAATTTCAGGTAGTAGTCAGTAGGGATATTCTGAGTAGAGACGGAAAAAGGTCCTGAATAATCTAAAGTTGTTGAAATATTTTTTTTTTAGAAAATTACGAAAAACTGTAAATGGTGATGGGAGCCGAGAAAATGGAAATAACTCCTCTGATAAAGCCAGAGGAACAGAAACTTTGGAATCTGCACCCTTTAATGGTGGTTTTTGGGGGACTCTCTTTGGCAGCAGGTGGGAAGTCTTACATTGGAATTTTTACTTGATTTTGTGTTCACATTAGTGTTTACATAGTATATAATCTGATTAGGTTTTAGGAATACACAGTGTAAGCATATTATCATTGTGGTGAGATTTTTAAAGGTTCTGGAATGATTTGCTTATTTGCAATGGCACCACTGTCTGTCATGTTACCCATTAGTCCAGTAAACTACCATAAAAGTGTCATTCTGCTTGATCTTTAATGGTTTTTTAGACCACAAGATTATGGAAATATAAATACTCTTGAAGGGTAAATATTTTAAGTCATATTGGCCAACATCTTGAGAGAATGAAGAATTTCTAAAAGATGAGGTATTTTTCAGTATGAGAGCTGATTCCTCTTTAGATGTGGGGTGCAGGACAGGAGGCTGGTGTCGATGGGCTGTAGGACAGAAAGGGAAGTGAGTCCAAGACACATTCAACCTCCTTCATGATTTTGTCGGTTGTAGCAGCGCTAGTATGACTTGAAGAAATCCTTATTTTATCATATGTTAATTTTTGTGACTCAAAAGTAAAGTGCTTTTGCAGCTTTGTTTTTGAAGACGAAGTATGTTCACAAATTTTTCTAAAGATAAGTTGACACTCTTTAGTTGAAGCGTTTGAGTTTTTTGTGCTGAACATTGTGCTGGGCACTGGGCATTCCTCTTAGTGATTTTACCGTCTAATTAGGAAGGTAAGAGTAGCAGGTATGATACAGTCACAAAAATGTAAAAATACCATAAATGATATCATGCTGACTAAAGGCCATGCAGTTCAGCAGAAGGAGTGCGTATTCTGGGGTGAAGTAGTCAGCAGGAGTCAGGGAGGAGCTGAGAGTTGCTGGGCTTTGAAGCACAGGAGAGGGGAAGACATTCTATGAAGTGGCACAAACAGGCAATGTGAGGGCGGGGTTGGCATTGCGTTTGAGAGGGAAGACTGTGGACCCACTTCCTTGCAAAATCGAAAAGAACAGGCTTCCTCTCAACTAACTGACCCAAGTCTTTGGAGACTAGAGAGAGAACTGGCTTCCTATGCCCTTAGGCAAGCTAGAAGCCTGAAACGTACAATTTCTGAATCTTCTTGATTTCCAGAATAATATATTGTACTCCTCAGAAGAAAGTGACTTCATGAAAGATATTACTTTCAAAAAACTAACTAGTAATCTTTTTTTCCTTTTTTAAAAATAGGATGAAAAGAGTAAAATTAATATGTAGCAAAGGGACAGAGACTGACAATGACTCAGGTTGTCTGCCTCCTATCATCAAGAAGAGACAGTGTCGACCAGAGATTAGAATGTGGCAAACAAGAGAGAAAGCAAAATTTTCAGACGGAGAAAAGGGATGCAGGGTAAGATTTAGATGAGAGTAAGTATTACAAGGTCTTTTCTTTCCTGTGTAAAATTTTTCTATTCTTAGACTCTGCTAGAAACACAAAATAGGTACTAATAGATTTGTGTCATTTGAAATGTAAAACTACAGGATGTGAAAAGGAGAACATCATGAAGAGTAACATGAAGACTGTACCTTATTCTTCTAATTTCTAGGACCAGAACCTGTTATCGCATCTGCCCCTGGTCCAGCCTTAGTAGGAGACTGGTAGATTCAATAAACAGATTAGTGTAGATGCTGCTGTGTCGTCTTCCAGAGAGGCGGTGATAATGTGTTAAGGTTTGGGAAACTATTTTCCAGGTTTAGGTATAGATGTTTACGTCTGCTTTACGTCTAAAACTAACAACACTCTTACTTTATAGTCTTGAAATATTTTCTTACTTGTTAGACTGGCATTTACGAATTACAAAAAGCTAATATTTTTGAGCCATTACTGCAACCAAGCACTATTCTAAGTGCTTTACAAGTAGTAACTCACTTAATTGTTTCAACAACTCTGTGAGATAGGTGCTTTTATTATCATCGCTTTTCAGATGAGGAAATTGAGGCCCAGAGAGATTTAATTACCTACCTACAGTTACATAGCTAATAAGTAGAAGAGCTGTGATTCAGACTTGAGTTTGACTCAAGCCTGTGCTTCTAACCTCTACATAATACTGCCTCATCATTTAAGCTATTTAGTTTCAAGAAAGTTTAATGTTTTTCTTTATTGAGACCAACTAATAGGTAGGTTTGTTCAGTTTTGGTTTAGTTTACTTTTATTGCTTCTTAGTTTTTATACATAGGCTAACTGGAGTATTTTGGGCTGTCCCCTGTGAGGAAACTGCTCTTCTCTTTGTAGGAGCCGTTTGGGCGTTTGGGCAATGGGATTTCAGATGATCTGTCAAGTGAGGATGATGGTGAAGCCCGGACACAGATGATGACACTGCGGAGGAGCGTGGAAGGGGCCTCAAGTGACAACGGCTGTGAAGTTAAGAATAGGAAATCAGTACTTTCAAGGCACCTAAACACTCAGGTAATTTTTATTTTAGCTTATAAAAGTATAGGCATTAACTCCCAAGTCACAAGGTATTTAACACGTTTTCCTGTCGTGTGTTGGCAGGTAAAGAAGACCACTTCCAAGTGGTGTCCCGTTGTGCGGGATTCAGATAGTCTGGCTGAATCAGAGTTTGAATCGGCAGCCTTCAGTCAGGTAACGTATCCCTTTTCAAGGCGTATTCTTGAGTGTAATAACTGTATCCATTCCTTTGTTTATTGGTTGTCCTAAAGTTGTGTGTATATTTGCCTGCCCCTCCCCTGCCCCCAACTATGTGTCTACCTATCTAGAAGCTTTTACATGACTGCTCACCCCCAGAAAGAGAACGAGCTCTTTGTCTTTGATCTAATCTTAAAAGTATCGTAGATGGTGCCCAGAGAGAGACTCCTCAATCCCTAGATGATGAGAAGGCTACTTAATATTCACTTGGAATATGCAGTTTATTCTTAAGCATTGTTCCTTTGTAAGTGGCATCGATGCTGATGGGGACAGATGTTTGAGAAAGGACCCCTGAGAGATGGGAGCAGTAAATCTCATCATGAAAGCTAATGGGAATATTGTACATTTGGGACATTATAATTCAGAGGTGAGGAGAGTAGATGGTGGTGGCTTTTGTTTTGATTGACAAGGCAGCTGGGGTTGTAGAAAAACTTTCACATCTATGTTTGTACCGCAGGAGAGCTGCAATGTCCATCCTTTTCTCAGCCTGATTACCCTTTTCCCTGTGTGGCTGGGCCCCGGACGTGACTAGGTCTACAGTCAAGCTCACAACATTTAGAGTAGAGGACACTTGGGTGTGTCAGTAGGCCCAGCCACACCTGCACCCAGAGTGGGCCCTTGGATGTGCTTGCAGAGTCACCCCATCCCAGGGCACCTCACTTGAACAACCCCATGACTTGGCAATAAATTCTCAGAGGGAGTCCTCTTTGATAGTCTGTTAGAGAGTCATCAGAGTTTCACATTTAACCATGAAAATGTATTATTGTTATGTGAAGCCTTGGCAACATAGTGATCAGTGTGTGAAAGCTTGCCAGCCATCACCATAGGTAACTTGTTTTCATTTTATTTCAAATATATAGTTGTTTTGTTTTTGAAATACAGGTAAATATTTTATTATAAAATACCTTTTAGGGCTTCCCTGGTGGCGCAGTGGTTGAGAGTCCGCCTGCCGATGCAGGGCACACGGGTTCGTGCCCCGGTCCGGGAAGGTCCCACATGCTGCGGAGCGGCTGGGCCCGTGAGCCATGGCCACTGAGCCTGCGCGTCCGGAGCCTGTGCTCTGCAATGGGAGAGGCCACAACAGTGAGAGGCCTGCGTACCGCAAAAAAAAAAAAAAATACCTTTTACTGCAACAATATGGATGAATTTCAGAAATATAATGTTGTAAAAGTAGTCAAACATAAAAAATAGCTATTTTCAGATTTCACCTCTAACAAAGTACAAAATTGAAGTTAATCTATGCTCTTAGTAGTCATAATGGTTGTTTTCCTTGAAAGGGAATAGCACAGAAACAGGGGCAGGAGAGCTAGTAATGCTTTGCTCATTGGTTTTGGTGCTGATTACACAGACATGTTTCAGTTGTGAAAAATTTATCAACCTATAAACTTATGCACACATATTTAAGAACGCTGTATTTCAAAAACTGTTACAATAAAAACATATTCATCTAAAGCACAGAAATCACAATGAAAAAAACTAAAAAAAAAAAATTAATTTCATGACCCAAAAACTGTCACTTCATTTTTTAAAAAATTTTAAGGCTTTACAGATTTTGTAGTTATAAAATTAATGTAAGGATGTTATAAAAATTCAAATGAAGAAGTATATTTAGTAAAAAGCAACCATTTCCACTTCCTGCCTCCCTTCCCAGTATAATGAATCCCTCACTGTTCCCCACATCCCCAGATTGAATCCATGCTGTCCAGAGGGTGGTTATAGTTCCACATATTTATTTTCCTTTGCGTAAGAGAGCATACTATATATTTAAACATATAACATATCATTTAAAAAACATAAATAGGAAAATTTGTTCTGAGTTTTTTTTTTTTATCTTGTAGGGCTTGCCTTATCAGTACATAAGACAATACTTCATTCTGTTGAACATCTGCAGAATATTCCAGTTTATGAAGGAATTTATTAAAATGTGTAAAATTATGACTACTTAATTTGTTTCCAGTTTTTCATTATTAAAAGCAATTCAGAAAAATCCTTGTAGATAGATGGGTTTATCCACTCAGGTTGCCATAACAGAATACCACAGGCTGGGTAGCTTAAACAACAGAAATTTTATATAGTTGTTTTTAAAAAGGAATGTAAAAAAAATGTGTTTTTGTTTTCCCTTAAAGGGCTGTAGATCTGGCATGAGTGGTGGCTCTCGAAGCCTCAACATGTTGAGAAGAGACTCGGAGAGCACCCGTCATGACTCGGAGACAGAGGATATGTTATGGGATGACCTGCTGCATGGCCCTGAATGCCGGTCGTCTGTCACCAGCGACAGTGAGGGGACCCACGTGAACTCCCTTCACTCAGGGACTAAACGTGACCCCAAAGAAGATGTTTTTCAGCAGGTCTGTAAAGGTGATGATAATAATAGCTGATGTTTACTGTGTACTTACCATGTGCCAGGCACTGTATTATCTCATTTAACTCTACAATAACCCTGTAAGGTGGACACTATTATTATCCCTGATTTAGAGATGAGGAAATTGAGCATAGTTTGTAAGTGAAGATATTGGAATTAGAACTAAGGGGGAAGCACTCTTGAATTCCCCTAACCTAAATGTTTCTTCCTAGGACCTTTTCTCATTATTTTCCTTAGAATGATCCTTAATGTTCACTTTATATGAGCAGGGTACATTGTTTGGCGCAGTAACCTGATATTATATTTTCATAGACATAACAGTATTATATATGAATTACTAGGAGATGGCATTGCTTGCTTCTCTAATAACGTATAAAGCAAGTGATGCTTTTAATTTTAGTTTTTCTGTTACTATCATAAAATCAGATAGCCTGGAAATGGGGATTCTTTAGAAGGTTATTTCAACCTTACAATCAATATAGGAATTCATTCTACATCTGCAGAAATTTTTTTACTAGGAATTTTTTTGACTCTGCTTTAGAAATTTTTTACTAATAATTCTTTTATGTAGTAACAATAGTTCCTACTTCTTAGAAATATTGTGATATATCTAATGAGATAATACGAAGTGCTTAGCACGATGCTTGGCAAAGTGTAGGCACCCAATACATGTTAGCATGGTTATTACTATCCACATGAGACAATCAGTTAGTCTCTGCTTAAATACTTGTGGAGCTGGAGTGATTGTTATTTCATGAGCTTTTTCCACTGCTGGATAGATTAAATGATTAAGAAACGGTTCTCATATCAGCCTTTCATATGTTTAATGCCAACGATCATGATTCTTCTTAGTTTTATTTTTTTTAGGCTAAATATTTCCACAATGACTTAATAAATAGTGGGTGATGGATATTCATTTGTTTAATTATTGAATTTTCTTGATTCTAAGATACCATTGATTTAGGTTACACATTTTAATGAAAAAAATTCTGCTTCATTAAATGTATACAGTTTTTAAAAACTAACTAGAAACAACATACATTTTATTATTAAAGTTTTAAGCTTTTCCCTCCAATTTTGCTATCAAAGTTTGTATCTAAATATTCTTTGCATTCAGTCTGAAGACTCATCTAAATTACCTTAGCCCTTGGTAATTATGAATAGCATCATGATGATTTTCACCTCCTTTGCACTTTTGGGATTTATAGGATAATTTTAAGGCATATGTAAGAATAACTAGGTAAGATGAAACTCACTATGTTAAACGGAATTCATCATTTCCCAATTCTCCCACCCAACCTATTCTTTTATTCCCCATATTTCTAAATGTCACCACTAACCACCCAAGTTAGAAACCTTGGTGCCATTCTTGACCCCGCCCCCCATGTTTCCAATCAGTCATCACATTGTCTTGATTCTGCTGTATAATACATACATCTGCCCACCTGTGTCCACACTGCTTGGTGCAGACCACCATCAGCCCTCGTCTGGATCCTTACAACAGCTTCTCTAGGCTTGCTCTGCTTCATTTCATTTTCCACACTGCAGCCAGAATGATCCTTCTAAAATACAAATCTGATGCCGTTCCCCTTACAGTCCTTTAATTGCTTTTTTTTTTCCATTCTGGATTATTTCTTTCTGTTCCTTTATTTGCTCTGATAACAGTCTTGCATGGTATAGTTTAACTCAACTAAACTTCTTTCAGTTTCCTCATGTACTTCTGGATCTTTACACAAACTGGTTTATTTGCCTGGAACACACTTTTCTCCAATACCTATTCCTTCGTCTCACTCTTTTTTACTTTTCGGGTCTTGGCTTGAGTGATACTCCCTTAGGAAACCTTTTCTGTATGCTCCTAAAGCATTCTTTCCTTCCCTTATCATGCTGCACAGTAACTTTATTTAATCATGTCTCCATAAGTCTGTATGCTCTGTGATGTCAAGGACTACATCTGTCTTGTTCTTTATTATATCCATAGTACATGTTACATAGTAGCTGCTTAATATTTTTTTGGCTAAATCAATTAATAAATCCATAAATGTGCATCAGCATTATGCTAAGCATTATTGTAGAAGGAGAAGAAATACACCAGATGGTTGTTTTTTAGTAACTTATATATTTGTTTGGGAACAAGATGATTTTATGGGAAATAGAGGACACAATAAAAGCAGCATATAATTAGATGTAAATTTATCTGATATAGACTGTAAGGGTTTTTAATTTCAGAGAAAGGTAACGTGAGTGAGGCTTGTGGCCATCAGAGAGGACATGTTGGTGAAATGGGACTTGAGTTGGTACTCGAAGAATAAGACATGATATGGCAGAGGAAAATACAGGGCTGTTTCTATCTCGACCTTTTCCTCCTGAGCTTACTATGCTTTTCTGTGTCCTGATTAGACCAGAGAAAGGTTTACCTTCTCAGTCATTCCTGTGATGTTAAGGCCTGTTAGTACCTCTCCCGTGTAACTTCCTACTGTCCCTGGTCTAGTCATGATGCTGTAGAAATGCTTTCCTTCTTGATATCCCATTAATACACCAAGCTTATCCTCACTTCCATACGTTTAGTAGGGAAGCAGCCTTGGAGATCATGTAATCCTACCTCCCATCATTATAGGAGACACTTAGCCTCTCTCCAGGTAAGAAATTGTTTTTGTGAAAAAAAACAAAAACAAAAACCAGAAACCAGCATCATGGAGGTGGTAATTGGAGTGATGAGCTTTGTGAGGGGGAGAATAGGATGACAAGGCTGAACCCTGGCAAATGTGGCCCAGGAGCTAGACAAAGGGAAAAAAATACAACGGAGGAAATAAAGAAGGAGTGGATGGAAATATTTATTTTTTCTTCTCAGAACCATTTATTCTGGCTTCAGAACTCAAGTCCTGCCTCTGACCGAGTTAGTGCAATAATCTGGGAAGGGAATGAGTGCAAAAAGATGGATATGTCTGTGTTGGAAATAAGTGGTATCATCATGAGCAGGGTAAGGTTTAATACGTTTTTGGATTTTTAGAAAAATCTATTTAATTATCAGCAGCTATTTCATAGAATGTATTTAATGATCAAAACGTTGACTCTGCTTTTGAAACACCAGTATGTGTATCTTAAATTTTGTAGTCAGTCTTCACTAGGTAGTATATTTTTTTATTTGTTACAGAGGTCTCTGTGAGCATGATCAGGTAGACTCTACAAATATTCCTTATCTCATTCAAGCCTAAAAGTCATAAATCTGTACATCATTTTTATTTGTATTTCTTTTAGATTTAAAGCAGATTTAGTTTTTAATAATCTAAATAGTATTTGATAAATACTGCTTCACAACTCCATTTAGCTGTGCAGTAATGATGGATATTTTAAATTAATTCCCAGGTTAATGCGTATCAGCAAGGAGTAGGTTATCAGATGCTGGGAAATGTCGTCACCATCGGATTAGCATTTTTCCCTTTTTTACATCGACTGTTCCGAGAGAAGAGCCTTGACCAGCTAAAGTCCATCTCAGCTGAGGAGATCTTGACTCTCTTTTGTGGGGCACCACCTGTTGCACCTATTATTTTCTTGTCTATAATTAATTTTTTTGAACGACTGTGTCTTACTTGGATGTTTTTTTTCATGATGTGTGTGGCGGAGAGAACATACAAACAGGTCGGTAGACAATTAAGTAAAATTTCTTACCTCTGCTTTTGTATGTGGTATTCTGTTGAGTTGCTTTTGTTCCCCTGATTTGTTCTATCTCCAGAAGTTAACGTGGGCAATGGAGGCTTGATAAGTGAACTTTTGGTATTTGTGGGTTTAACACTTGTGATACTGATTATTCACAAATGACATGCTGTAATCTGAAATTTTGCTGAGCTTACTTGCAGGTGTAAGTGGCTGAGCCAGTGAGTGAGCCTAGCTGATTGCTTAGCACCTGCACCTCAATGTGCCCTTGATGTTTTGTGTATGTAGCATATGTAGTAATTACCAAAGTGAAAATGTTTCTGTGAAAAATGGCCAAGTGAGAAATAAACTTACTGAAATTTGATAAGAGTTTGGGATTGAGGGCTTAATGTATTGGTGATATGTGCAAAAAATGTGGTTTTGAATGGAAATGTAATTTGGGAGTAAGCTAGAATTTTGTATAAACATTTGAGTTTGTGAAGGTGGGGATTCACAAAGGTCTCTAAGGTATATTCCTGGAAAATGTCAAGAGTGTAGCATGTTGTGAAGAAGTATATTACTACATAATGTGCTTTGCAAGCGACAGGTTAATGAGCTATTAACAATGTTTTTTCACTGCCTTAGTGACCACTGATTAGAACTTGATCCTTTTAATATTTTTTTATATGCTGGGAATATTGTTTACAATTATGTAAATATACACACAGTGACACATGTGTACGTTTCACTTTGTGGTTTTTTTTTTTTTAACCTCCTCTAGAGATTTTTATTTGCAAAACTCTTCAGCCATATTACTTCTGCCAGGAAAGCTAGGAAGTATGAAATACCTCATTTCAGACTTAAAAAGGTGGAGAACATTAAGATATGGTTATCACTGCGTTCCTTTCTAAAGGTGAGTTTTAGCTGACTAACCATGGAATATCTGCAATAATACGCAGAAAACATGCTCACTGAAATTTCTGGTGGCAGATACTCAGTAGGCAGGGTAGTTCTATGTACTGGACAGATAATCAGTGGCTGACAGACTTGCTGGACACCAGGTTGGGAGTGATCTATCTGCAGAGCTGGTAGAGCTAAATAAATAAGACCTTAGAAAGGGAAAAGAAAATTTAAATTCCTAGGGCAGAGTGATAAATTGAATGTCTCATCTTCTTCTGACTTTTGGGGGGAATATTCCAGCTGAAAATATGTTCATGAATCAATCACACCCTTAATTTGAATGGCATGGATCTCAGAGCTTAATTAAAGTCAAATATGTCCAAAATATATTAAAATCCTGTGTCAGAAACATCTTATAAATGTTCATTTTCACGCCAGTATAGTAAGATTGGGAGTGTGAATGACCTGAGGGCTGTTGCCGTCTCCGGCGGTGACCTAAAACACTAACCTATGCATCTCACTCCACAGAGACGGGGCCCGCAGCGATCAGTGGATGTGGTTGTGTCTTCTGTCTTCCTACTGACACTTTCCATTGCTTTCATTTGTTGTGCCCAGGTAAGAGTTTCAGATCTATTTCAGTGGAAAATGGAAAATAGAGCTCACTTTCTGTTTTAAATCAGTTCACCGTGTTTAAGTATGTGTGTGTGTGTGTGTGTGTGTGTGTGTGTGTGTGTGTGTGTGTGTGTATGTGTGTGTGTATGTATAGACAACGGACATTTGTATCTCACAGCTCTGGGAACTGGGGAGTCCAAGGTCAAGGTGCCAGCATGGTTATGTTGAAGTATATATATTTTTAATGTGTCTGCATTTCTTTTGCTAGTTTGAATACTTGTTAATTTTTCTAACTTTTTTTTTTAATTTTTAAAAAAGTTTATTTTATTTTATTTATTTATTTTTGGCTGTGTTGGGTCTTTGTTGCTGTCTGCGGGCTTTCTCTGTTTGTGGCAAGTGGGAGCTACTCTTGGTTGTGGTGCGTGGGCTTCTTATTGCAGTGGCTTCTCTTGTTGCAGAGCATGGGCTCTAGGAGTGTGGGCTTCAGTAGTTGCAGCACGTGGGCTCAGTAGTTGTGGCTTGCAGGCTCTAGAGCGCAGGCTCAGTAGTTGTGGCACACAGGCTTAGTTGCTCCGTGGCATGTGGGATCTTCCTGGACCAAGGATCAGACCCATGTCCCCTGCATCGGCAGGTGGATTCTTAACCAATGCACCACCAGGGAAGTCCTCTTCTAACTTTTGAAGTGAGAATAAAGATAATGTTTAGTCCTTTAAGACTCTAAGATCATGGTAATTTAATTTTAATTGGCAATTTTTGATTGTTAATAAAGCTATATACCATTATGGATACAAAATGGTGGTTTTCCAACTCCATTGTTTCTTCTAATTTTATTAGTTGTCACTCTAAAGTAGACTTTTTCTTTTTTCCCATTTATTCATTCATTCATTTACTACGCTATGGACTCCTGTGTTCTTATTTTTATCCAGTGGATTATAAACTATTACTATGTTTTGATTCCTAAATTGTCCCAGATTTGGCAAGTAGGAGACCCTTAAAGCCCCTTCCTGTGTTCTTTTGACAGGTCCCTGTATCTTTATTTATTTATTTTGGTACTTCTGTGTTTTCTTTATTACAAGAAGTTACAGCCTTATCCTGTACTTTTCCATTGATTGAATTTTAACTTAATTCTGCTATGGTCAGAAAACATGCTCTGAATGTTTTCAGTCCTTTGAAATATGTAGAATTGCCTTATTATCCAGTATATGCTTAGTTTTATTAAATCTTCCATCAGCACTTTGAAAGAATTTGTATCCCACTGTTTTGGAGAGCAGCGTTCTCTCTATATAAATTAGCCCAAGTTTATTAGTTGTATTGCTGAAACTTCCTGTGTCCCTACTCATCTTTTTGGTTTGCTTTTTCTGTCAGCCACTGAGAGAGGTGTGGTCAAGCCTGCTCCGATGGTGGATTTATCTTTTTCTCCTTTTATTTCTGTCAATTTTTGCTTTATTTGTTTTTAAACAGTGTAACTGGGTGCATACAGGTTTAGAATTGTTATCCATCTCCTTGGTGGATAGACTTTTATATCCTTTATAGTTATTTTTTTTCTCAATCCAGGATCAGTTATTACATTTAGCTGTTATGTCTCTTTAATCTTCTTTAATCCTAAACAGTGTCAGGCTTTCTTTACCTTTCATGACCTTATAAAATGTCTCTATTTCTAATGTTTCTTAACTTAAAGTCTACTCTATTTGATATTAATTTAACTACACCATCTGTGTTTTGATTAGTTTTTGTATGCAATATCTTTGTCTGCCCTTTTTCATTTATTTTGTCTTTGTATAGTTCTATCTCTTATAATCAGCATATTCTTTTTTGGTTGCTTGTTTCTTTTTTCTTTTTTTTTTTGCTGTTAAACTATCAAAGTGCTTTAATATCTTTAGTGATATCTTTTTTTCAATGCTGAAAGGTTATTTTATTAATTTATTTTGGTAACAGATCTGTATTTATTACAAAATATATTTTCTTTTTGAGCTTTTCCCCTTTCTCTCTCTTTTTTATTGAAGTATAGTTGGTTAACAATGTTGTGTTAGTTTCAGGTATACAGCAAAGTGATTGAGTTATACACATATATGAATATATATTATTTTCAGATTCTTTTCCCTTATAGGTTACTATAAAATATTGAGTATAGCTCCCTGTGATATATATACCGTATCTTCTTTATCCATTCATCTGTCGATGGACATTTAGGTTGCTTCCATGTCTTGACTGTTGTAAATAGTGCTGCAATGAACATTGGGGTGCGTGTATCTTTTTGAATTATAGTTTTGTCTGGATATATGCCCAGGAGTGGGATTGCAGGATCATATGGTAACTATTTTTAGTTTTTTAAAGAACCTCCATACTGTTCTCCATAGTGGCTGTATCAATTTACATTCCCACCAACAGTGCAAGAGGGTTCCCTTTTCTCCACACCCTCTCCAGCATTTATTATTTGTAGACTTTTTCATCATGGTCATTCTGACTGGAGTGAGGTGATACCTCATTGTAGATTTAATTTACATTTCTCTAATAATTAGTGATGTTGACCATCTTTTCATGGGCCTTTTGACCATCTGTATGTCTTTTTTGGAGAAATGTCTACTTAGATCTTCTGCCCACTTTTTTATTGGGCTGTTTGGTTTATTGTTATTCAGTTGTTTGTATATTTTGGAAATTAATCCCTTGTCAGTCTCATCATTTACAAATATTTTTTCCCATTATGTAGGTTGTCTTTTTGTTTTGTTTAAGGTTTCCTTTGCTGTGCAAAAGCCTTTAAGTTTAATTAGGTCCCATTTGTTTATTTTTGTTTTTATTTCCATTCCTCTAGGAGGTGGGTCAAAAAAGATCTTGCTGTGATTTATGTCAAAGAGTGTTCTGCCCATGTTTTCCTGTAGAAGTTTTATAGTATCCAGTCCTATGTTTAGATCTTTAATCCATTTTGAATTTATTTTTGTATATGATGTTAGAGAAGTGTTCTAATTTCATTCTTTTACATGTAGCTGTCCAGTTTTCCCAGCACCACTTATTGAAGAGGCTGTCTCTTCTCCATTGTATATTCTTGCCTCCTTTATCATAGATTAGGTGACCATAGGTGCATGGGTTTATCTCTCGGCTTTCTATCCTGTTCCACTGATCTATATTTCTGTTTCTGTGCCAGTACCGTACTGTTTTGATGAATGTAGCTTTGTAGTATAATCTGAAGTCAGGGAGCCTGATTCCTCCAGCTTCGTTTTTCTTTCTCAAAATTGCTTTGGCTATTCGGGGTCTTTTGTGTTTCCATACAAATTAAAAATTTTTTTGTTCTAGTTCTGTGAAAAATGCCATTGGTAATTTGATGGGGATTGCACTGATTCTGTAGATTGCCTTGAGTAGTATGATTATATTAACAATATTAATTTTTCTAGCCTAAGAAACCAGTATATATATATATATATATATATATATATATATATATATATATCTTTCCATCTGTTTGTGTCTTCTTCAGTTTCTTTCATCAGTGTCTTATAGTTTTTGGAGTACAGATATTTAGCCCCCTTAGGTAGGTTTATTCCTAGGTATTTTATTCTTTTTGATGCAGTGGTAAATGGGATTGTTTCCTTAATTTCTCTTTCTGATCTTTTGTTGTTAGTGTGTAGAAATGCAACAGATTTCTGTGTATTAATTTTGTATTCTGCAACTTTACCGAATTCATTGATGAGCTCTAGTAGTTTTCTGGTAGTGTCTTCAGGATTTTCTATGTATAGTATCATGTCATCTGCAAACAGTGACACTTTTACTTCTTCCTGTCCAATTTAGATTCCTTTTATATCTTTTTCTTCTCTGAATGCTGTGACTAGGACTTCCTAGACTATATTGAATATAAGAGGTGAGATTGAGCACCCTTGTCTTGTTCCTGATTTTAGAGGAAATGTCTTCAGCTTTTCACTGTTGAGTATGATGTTAGCTGTGGGTTTGTCATATATGGCCTTTATTATGTTGAGGTATGTTCCCTCTATGCCCACTTTCTACAGAGTTTTTAATCACTAGTGCATGTTAAATGTTGTCAAAAGCTTTTTCGGCATCTATTGATCATGTGGTTTTTATTCTTCAAATTGTTAATGTGGTGTATCACACTGATTGATTTGTGGATATTGAAAAATCCTTGCATCCCTGGGATAAATCCCACTTGATCATTTAATGTATTGTTGGATTCAGTTTGCTAGTATTTTGTTGAGGATTTTGCATCTATGTTTATCAATGATATTGGCCTGATTTTCTTTTTTTGTGATACCTTTGTCTGTTCTTGGTATCAGGGTGATGATGGCTTCATAGAATGAGTTTGGAAGTGTTCCTTCCTCTGCAATTTTGGGAATAGTTTCGGAAGTGTGGGTATTATCTCCTCTCTAAATGTTTGGTAGAATTTGCTTGTGAAGCTATCTGGTCCTAGACTTTTGTTTTCTGGGAGTTTTAAAATCACAGATTCTATTTCAGTACTTGTAATCAGTCTGTTCATATTTTCTATTTCTTCTGGTTCAGTCTTGGTAGATTGTACCTTTCTAAGAATTTGTCCATTTCTTCTAGGTTGTCCATTTTATTGGTACATAGTTGCTTGGAGTAGTCTCTCATTTCTAATTTATTGATTTGGGCCCTTTTCCTTTTTTTCTTGATGAGTCTGGCTAAAGGTTTATCAATTGTATTTATCTTTTCTAGGAACCAGCTTTTGTTAATAGTTTTATCGATGTTTTCTATTGTTCTCTTAGTCTCTATTTCATTTATTTCTGCTCTGATCTTAATGATTCCTTTACTTCTACTAACTTTGGATTTTGTTTTTTCTTCTTTCTCCAGTTGCTTTAGGTGTAAGGTTAGGTGGTTTATTAGAGATTTTTCTTGTTTCCTAAGGTAAGCTTGTATTGCTGTAAACTTACCTCTTCGAACTGCTTTTGCTGTGTCCCATAGGTTTTGGATCATCATGTTTTCAGTTTCATTTGTCTCTGGCTATTTTTTTTTAATTTCCTCTTTGATTTCTTCAGTGTTGTTTAATAGCATATTATTTAGCCTGCATGTGTTCGTGTTTTTTTCTTGCAGTTGATTTCTAATCTCATAGTGTTGTGGTCAGAAAAGATGCTTGATATAATTTCAGTTTTCTTAAATTTACCAAGGCTTGCTTCGTGGTCCAGCATGTGATGTATCCTGAAGAATGTTCCATGTGCACTTGAAAAGAATGTGCATTCTGCTGCTTTCAGTTGGAATACTGTATAAATATCAATTAAGTCCATTTAGTCTAATGTGTCATTTAAGGACTGGATTTTCTTATTGATCTTCTGTCTGGATGATCTGTCTATTGATATAAGTGGGATGTTAAAATCCCCCATTATTATTGTGTTACTGTCAATTCCTTTTTTTATGTCTGTTAACATTTGCCTAATATATTGAGGTCCTCCTATGTTGGGGACACATGAATTTACAATTGTTACATCTTCTTCCTTGATTGATCCCTTGATCATTATGTAGTGTCCTTCTTTCTCTCTTATAACTGTATTTTAAAGTCTATTTTGTCTGATATAAGTATTGCTACTTCAGCTTTCTTTTCATTTCCATTTGCATGGAATACCTTTTTTTTTAACATTTTTATTGGGGTATACTTTCTTTACAATGGTGTGTTAGTTTCTGCTGTATAACAAAGTGAATCAGCTATACATATACATACATCCCCATATCCCCTCCCTCTTATGTCTCCCCTGACTCTCCCTATCCCACCCCTCTAGGTGGACACAAAGCACCGAGCTGATCTCCCTGTGCTATGTGGCTGCTTCCCACTAGCTCTCTGTTTTATATTTGGTAGTGTATGTATGTCAATGCCACTCTCTCACTTTGTCCCAGCTTACCCTTCCCCCTCCCCATGTCCTCAAGTCCATTCTCTACGTCTAAGTCTTTATTCCTGTCCTGCCCATAAGTTTCTCAGAACCATTTCTTTTTTGATTCCATATATATGTTAGCATACGGTATTTTCTGAATTTCCGACTTACTTCACTCTGTATGACAGTCTCTAGGTCCATCCACCTCACTACAAATAACCCAATTTCTTTTTTTTTACGGCCGAGTAATATTCCATTGTGTATATGTGCCACATCTTCCTTATCCATTCATCTGTCGATGGACCCTTAGGTGCTTCCATGTCCTGGCTATTGTAAATAGTGCTGCAGTGAACATTGTGGTACATGACTCTTTTTGAATTATGGTTTTCTCAGGGTATATGCCCAGTAGTGGGATTGCTGGGTCGTATGGTAGTTCTATTTTTAGTTTTTTAAGGAACCTCCATACTGTTCTCCATAGTGGCTGCATCAATTTACATTCCCAACAACAGTGCAAGAGGGTTCCCTTTTCTCCACACCCTCTCCAGTATTTATTGTTTGTAGATTTTCTGATGATGCCCATTCTAACTGGTGTGGGGTGATACCTGATTGTAGTTTTGATTTGCATTTCTCTAATGACTAGTGATGTTGAGCATCCTTTCATGTGTCTGTTGGTAATCTGTATACCTTCTTTGGAGAAATGTCTATTTAGATCTTCTGCCCATTTTTGCATTGGGTTGTTTGTTTTTCTGATATTGAGCTGCATGAGCTGCCTGTATATTTTGGAGATTAATCCTTTGTCAGTTACTTCGTTTCAAATATTTTCTCCCATTCTGAGGGTTGTCCTTTTGTCTTGTTTATGGTTTCCTTTGCTGTGCAAAAGCTTTGAAGTTTCATTAGGTCCCATTTGTTTATTTTTGTTTTTATTTCCATTTCTCTAGGAGGTGGGTCAAAAAGGATCTTGCTGTGATTTATGTCATGGAGTGTTCTGCCTGTGTTTTCCTCTAAGAGTTTTATAGTGTCTGGCCTTACATTTAGGTCTTTAATCCATTTTGAGTTTATTTTTGTGTATGGTGTTAGGGAGTGTTCTAATTTCATTCTTTTACATGTAGCTGTCCAGTTTTCCCAGCACCACTTATTGAAGAGACTGTCTTTTCTCCAAGGTGACCACATGTGCTTGGGTTTATCTCTGAGCTTTCTATCTTGTTCCATCGATCCATATTTCTGTTTTTGTGCCAGTACCATACTGTCTTGATTACTGTAGCTTTGTAGTATAGTCTGAAGTCAGGGAGCCTGATTCCTGCAGCTCCGTTTTTCGTTCTCAAGATTGCTTTGACTCTTCAGGGTCTTTTGTGTTTCCATACAAATTGTGAAATTTTTTGTTCTAGTTCTGTGAAAAGTGCCGTTGGTACTTTGATAGAGATTGCATTGAATCTGTAGATTGCTTTGGGTAGTATAGTCATTTTCACAATGTTGATTCTTCCAATCCAGGAACATGGTATATCTCGCCATCTGTTTGTGTCATCTTTAATTTCTTTCATCAGTGTCTTATAGTTTTCTGCATACAGGTCTTTTGTCTCCTTAGGTAGGTTTATTCCTAGGCATTTTATTCTTTTTGTTGCAATGGTAATTGGGAGTGTTTCCTTAATTTCTCTTTCAGATTTTTTATCATTACTGTATAGGAATGCAAGAGATTTCTGTGCCTTAATTTTGTATCCTGCTACTTTACCAAATTCATTGATTAGCTCTATTGGTTTTCTGGTAACATCTTTAGTATTCTCTATGTATAGTATCGTGTCATCTGCAAACAGTGACAGTTTTACCTCCTCTTTCCGATTTAGATTCCTTTTATTTCTTTTTCTTATTTCTTTTTCCTCTCTGATTGCTGTGGCTAAATCTTCCAAAACTATATTGAATAATAGTGGTGAGTGTGGACAACCTTGTCTTGTTCCTGATCTTAGTGGAAATGGCTTCAGTTTTTCACCGTTGAGAACACCGTTGAGAACAGGTTTGTCATATTTGGCCTTTATTATGTTGAGGTAAGTTCCCTCTATGCCTACTTTCTGGAGGGTTTTTATCATAAATTGGTGTTGAATTTTGTCAAAAGCTTTTTCTGCATCTATTGAGATGATCATATAGTTTTTCTCCTTCAATTTGTTAATACGGTTTATCACATTGATTTCGTATATTGAAGAATCCTTGCATTCCTGGGAATAAACCCTACTTGGTCATGGTGTATGATCCTTTTAATGTGCTGTTGGATTCTGTGTGTAGTATTTTGTTGAGGATTTTTTGCAACTATGTTCATCAGTGATATTGGCCTGTGCTTTTCTTTTTTTGTGGCATCTTTCTCTGGTTTTGGTATCAGGGTGATGGTGGCCTCGTAGAATGAGTCTGGGAGTGTTCCTCCTTCTGGTAGATTTTGGAAGAGTTTGAGAAGGATAGGTGTTAACTCTTCTCTAAATGTTTGATAGAATTCTCCTGTGAAGTCACCTGGTCCTGGGTTTTTGTTTGTTGTAAGACTTTTAATCACAGTTTCAATTTCAGTAGTTGTGATTGGTCTGTTTATATTTTCTATTTCTTCCTGGTTCAGTCTTGGGAGGTTGTGCTTTTCTAAGAATTTGTCCGTTACTTCCAGGTTGTCCATTTTATTGGCATATAGTTGCTTGTAGTAATCTCTCATGATCCTTTGTATTTCTGCAGTGTCAGTTGTTACTTCTCCTTTTTCATTTCTAATTCTATTTATTTGAGTCTTCTCACATTTTTTCTTTATGAGTCTGGCTAATGGTTTGTCAATTTTGTTTATCGTCTCAAAGAACCATCTTTTAGTTTTATTGATCTTTGCTATTGTTTCCTTCATTTCTTTTTCATTTATTTCTTATCTGATCTTTATGATTTCTTTCCTTCTGCTAACTTTGGGGTTTACTTGTTCTTCTTTCTCTGATTGCTTTAGGTGTAAGTTTAGTCTGTTTATTTGAGATGTTTCTTGTTTCTTGAGGTAGGATTGTATTGCTATAAACTTCCCTCTTAGAACTGCTTTTGCTGCATCCCATAGGTTTTGGGTTGTCATGTTTTTATTGTCATTTGTTTCTAGGTATTTTTTGATTTCCTCTTTGATTTCTTCAGTGATCTCTTGGTTATTTAATAGTGTATTGTTTAGCTTCCATGTGTTTGTACTTTTTACAGATTTTTTTCCTGTTATTGATATCAAGTCTCATAGCATTGTAGTTGGAAAAAATACTTGATACGATTTCAGTTTTCTTAAATTTACGAAGGCTTGATTTGTGACCCAAGATATGATCTCTTCTGGAGAATGTTCCATGAGCACTTGAGAAGAAAGTGTAATCTGCTGTTTTGGGATGGAATGTCCTATAAATATCAATTAAATCCATCTTGTTTAATGTATCATTTAAAGCTTGTGTTCCTTATTTTCATTTTGGATGATCTGTCCACTGGTGAAAGTGGGGTGTTAAAGTCCCCTACTATGATTGTGTTACTGTTGATTTCCCCTTTTATGGCTGTTAGCATTTGAGTTTATGTATTGAGGTGCTCTTATGTTGGGTGCCTAAATATTTACTATTGTTACATCTTCTTCTTGGATTGATCCCTTGATCATTATGTAGTGTCCTTCTCTGTCTCTTGTAATCGTCTTTATTTTAAAGTCTATTTTGTCTGATATGATAATTCCTACTCCAGCTTTCTTTTGATTTCCATTTGCATGGAATATGTTTTTGCATACCCTCACTTTCAGTCTGTATGTGTCTCTAGGTCTGAAGTGGGTCTCTTGTAGACAGCATATGTACGAGTCTTATTTTTGTATCTATTCAGCCAGTCTATGTATTTTGGTTGGAGCATTTAATCCATTTACATTTAAGGTAATTATCGATATGTATGTTTCTATTACCATTTTCTTAATTGTTTTGGGTTTGTTATTGTAAGTTGTTTTCTTCTCTTGTGTTTTCTGCCTAGAGAAGTTCATTAAGCATTTGTTGTAGAGCTGGTTTGGTGGTGCTGAATTCTCTTAGCTCTTGCTTGTCTGTAAAGGTTTTAATTTCTCCGTCAAATCTGAATGAGATCCCTGCTGGGTAGAGTAAACTTGGTTGTAGGTTTTTCCCTTTCATCACTTTAAATATGTCCTGCCACTCCCCTCTGGCCTGCACAGTTTCTGCTGAAAGATCAGCTGTTAACCTTATGGGGATTCCCTTGTATGCTATTTGTTGTCTTTTCCTTGCTGCTTTAAGTATTTTTTTCTTTGTATTTAATTTTTAATAGTTTGATTAACATGTGTCTTGGCGTGTTTCTCCTTTGTTTTATCCTGTATGGGACCATCTCTGCTTCTTGGACTTGATTGACTATTTCCTTTCCCATATTATGGAAGTTTTCAACTATAATCTCTTCAGTTAGTTTTTCAATCCCTTTCTTTTTCTCTTCTTCTGGGACCCCTATAATTCAAATGTTGGTGCGTTTAACATTCTCCCAGATGTCTGTGAGATTGTTCTCAATTCTTTTCATTCTTTTTTCTTTATTCTGTTCTGCAGTAGTTATTTCCACTGTTTTATCCTCCAGGTCACTTATCCATTTTTCTGACTTAGTTACTCTGCTATGGATTACTTCTAGAGAATTTTAACTTTCATTTATTGTGTTGTTCATCATTGTTTGTTTGCTCTTTAGTTCTTCTAGGTCCTTGTTAAACGTTTCTTGCATTTTCTCCATTCTATTTCCATGATTTTGTATCATCTTTATTATCATTACTCTGAATTCTTTTTCAGGTAGACTGCCTATTTCCTCTTCATTTGTTTGGTCTGGTGGGTTTTTATCTTTCTCCTTCATCTGCTGTGTATTTCTCTATCTTCTCATTTTGCTTAACTTACTGTGCTTTGGGTCTCCATTTTGCAGGCTGCAGGTTTGTAGTTCCCGTTGTTTTTGGTGTCTGTCCCCAGTGGCTAAGGTTGGTACAGTGGGTTGTGTAGGCTTCCTGGTGGAGGGGACTGGTGCCTGTGTTCTGGTGGATGAGGTTGGATCTTGTCTTTCTAATGGGCAGGGCCACATCCGGTAGTGTGTTTTGGGGTGTCTGTGACCTTATTATGATTTTAGGCAGCCTCTGTGCTAATGGGTGGGTTTGTGTTCCTGTCTTGCTAGTTGTTTGGCACAGGGTGTCCAGCACTGTATCTTGCTGGTTGTTGAGTGGAGTTGGGTCTTAGCATTGAGATGGAGATCTCTGGGAGAGCTTTTGCCTTTTGATATTACATGAGGCCCGGAGGTCTCTGGTGGTCCAATGTCCTTAACTCAGCTCTCCCACCTCAGAGGTTCAGGCCTGACACCCAGTGTTAGACAGAGCACCAAGACCCTGTCAGACACATGGCAAACCTCCTCACTGAGCCCAGGAATTGCTGATCTCTGCCAGGTGACCAAATGTGAGGTGTCCTGATGCCTCTCTTGCCTCAACTCTGAGGCAGAGCACCACTTGGACAAGCATGGGAAGGAACATCACATGGACCAAGCCCTGACGTTTGCTGGGGCCTTCACAGCAGGCCTGGGGCCTGGCGCTGTTGGTTCAGAAGTGGCTCATTTTAATGTGCTCTGACCTAACGCTGCAGCTGGTTTCTAGAAAGGGAACAAAAAATGCTGCGTTTAAAAACAGCAGCCAAGCCCTCCCTTACCCTTGCCTGATCTCTGGGGAGGTAGTTCTAACCTGGAATACATTTTTCCATCCCCTCACTTTCAGTCTGTATGTGCCTCTAGATCTGAAGTGGGTCTCTTGTAGAAAATATATGTACAGGTCTTCTTTTTTATTCATTCAGCCAGTCTGTGTCTTTTGGTGGAGTATTTAATCTGTTTACATTTAAAGCAATTATCGATAACGTATGTTCTTATTGCCATTTTGTTAATTGTTTTGGATTTGTTTTTGTAGGTCATTTTTTTTACCTTTCCTCTTTTGTTCTCTTCTCTTGTGATTTGATGACTATCTTTAGTGTTGTGTTGGGATTCCTTTTCCTTTTTTGTGTGTATATCTATTATGGATTTTTGGTTTGTGGTTACCATGAGTTTTGGTATAGCAGCCTATATATATATACAAGATTGTTTTAAGTTGCTGATCTCTTAATTTCAAATACATTTTATTTATTTATTTTTAACTTTAATTTTTCTTGGCTGTGTTGGTCTTCATTGCTGCACCCGGGCTTTTCTCTAGTTGTGGCGAGCGGGGGCTACTTTTCGTTGTGGTGCATGGGCTTCTCATTGCAGGGGCTTCTCTTGTTGCAGAGCACAGGCCTAGGCATGCGGGCTTCAGTAGCTGTGGCACATGGGCTCAGTAGTTGTGGCTCATGGGTTCTAGAGCACAGGCTCAGTAGTTGTGGTGCACGGGCTTAGTTGCTCTGTGGCATGTGGGATCGTCCCAGACCAGGGCTCGAACCCATGCCCATTGCATTGGCAGGGGGATTCTTAACCACTGTGCCACCAGGGAAGCCGTCAAATGCATTTTAAATATCCTGCGTTTATACTCTCTCTCCTCCTCTCACAATTACTAGTTTTGATGTTATATTTGTATGTGGATGATTTTGTACCTTTACTATATGTTTGCCTTTACTGGTGAGCTTTTCATTTCACACTTTTCTTATTTTTAGTTGTGGTCTTTTCTTTTCCATTTGGAGAAGTTCCTTTAGCATCTGTTGTAAAGCTGGTTTGGTAGTGCAGAATTCTCTTAGCTTTTGCCTGTCTGTAAAGCTTTTGATTTCTCTATCAAATATGAACTAGAGCCTTGCTGAGTATAGTATTCTTGGTTGTAGGTTTTTCCCCTTCATCACTTTAAATATATTATGCCACTCCCTTCTGGCCTGCAGAGTTTCTGCTGAAAAATCAACTGATAACCTAATGGGGATTCCCTTGTATGTTATTTGTTGCTTTTCCCTTGTTGTTTTCATATTTTCTCTGTCTTTAATTTTTGTCAGTTTGATGACTATGTGTCTCAGTCTGTTCCTCCTTGAGTTAATCCTATATGGGATTCTCTATGCTTCCTGGACTTGGGTGACTGTTTCCTTTCCCATGTTAGGGAAGTGTTCAGCTATTATCTCTTCAAATATTTTCTTAGGCCCTTTCTCTCCCTCTTCTCCTTCTGGGACCCCTATAATGCAAATGTTGGTGCATTTGACATTGTCCCAGAGGTCTCTTAACCTGTGTTCATTTCTTTTCATTCTTTTTTCTTTATTCTGTTCCACATCAGTGATTTCCACTACTCTGTCTTCCAGTTCACTGATTTGTTCTTCTGCCTCATTTATTCTGCTATTGATTCCTTCTAGTGTATTTTTCATTTCAGTTATTGCATTCTTCAACTCTGTTTGGTTGTTCTTTATATTTTCTAACTCTTTGCTAATAACTTCTTGCTCTGTGCATCCATTCTTTTCCTGAGCTCTTGGATCATCTTTACAATCATTAATTTGAACTCTTTCTCAGGTAGATTACCTATCTCCAGTTTACTTAGTTGTTCTTCTGGAGTTTTATCTTGTTTCTTTGTCTGGAACATATTCCTTTGCTGTCTCATTTTGTTTAAATTTCTATTTGTTTTCTTACATATGTAGTAGAATAGTTAACATTTCTTGACCTTGGAGAAGTGGTCCTCTGTAGGGGATGTCCTATGTGTCCCAACAGTACACTCCCATCTTGTTACCTAAGGGCCAGGGACCATTCCCAGGGTGGGTTCTGACCTGTGTTTTTGGAGTTAGTTCCACAGGCTGTGGGATTGCAGTTTTCTTGCTTCTGGTGTCTTCCCCCTGGTGGGTGAGGCTGATCTAGAGGCTTGTCCAGGCTTCCTGGTGGGAGGGGCCAGTGCCTGCCCACTGGTGAGTGGAGCTGGGTGCTGGCCCTCTGGTGGGCAGGGCCATGTCAAGGGGCATGTCTGGAGGTGGCTGTGGGCTCAGGAAGTCTTTAGGCAGCCTGTCTGCTGATGGGTGGGGCTGTATTCCTGCCCTCTTGGTTGTTTGGCCTGAGGCATCCCAGCACTGGAGCCTACAGGCCGTTGGGTGGGGCCAGGCCTTGGTGCCAAGATCCCAAGCGAGATGTCTACCTCCAGCCAGAGTTCACATCAATGAACACTCCTCAGTGTGTCAGCCACCAGCTTTTATGATCCTAGAGAGAGCCACAGCTGCCCCCTGCCTTCCCAGGAGACCCTCCAAGACCAGCAGGGAGGTCTGGCCCAGGCTCCTATGAAGTCACTGCTTTTGCCCTCAGTCCCAGTGCACAACGACCTTGTATATGCCCTCCAAGAGTGAAGTCTCTGTTTTCCCCAGTCCTGTGGAGCTCCTACAATCAAGCCCCACTGGCCTTCAAAGCCAAATGCTCTGGGGCTCCTCCTCCCAGTGCCAGACCCCTAGGCTGGGGAACCTGGTGTGGGGCTCAGAGCTCTCATTCCTTGGGGAGAATTTCTGTGATATAATTATTCTCCAGTTTGTGGGTCACCCACCCAGGCTGTATGGGATTTGATTATATTACGAGTGCACCCCTCCTACCATCTCACTGTGGTTTCTTATTTATGTCTTTGAATGTAGAATATTTTTTTTTGGTAGCTTCCAGTCTTTTTTACTGATGGTTGTTCAGCAGTTAGTTGTGATTTTGATGTGCTTGTGAGAGGAGGTGAGCTCAAGGTCCTTCTACTCCATTATGTTGTCTCCAGTCCTGCTCCTGTTTGCTTGTTTCTTAATCCAGCCTCCCAGTTTTAGTGATTTGGAATGTCTGACTCAGTTAAAACTTAATTACTATAACTACAAATACTATTTGGTTCCTATTTGGTTCATTTGTTAATTTTCCTTTTTCTCTTTTTTTTTGGCCATCTTTTATTAATCAAATATGTTAAAATATTTCATTTAATCCTCTCTGTTAACTTTATATATATATTTACTACTGTTGACCCCAGAGATTACAACATACATCCTTAGCTTATTACAGTCTAATAAAATTATTAATTTACCATGCTAGGACCTTACAACACTTTATGTCATTTACCCATTCACTTTTTTTTTTTTACCTATTCACTTTTGTGTTACACATGTCCTTCATTTTCATTTTACATATATCTTAAACCCATAAAATTTAATTATTATTGCTTTTTGTAGTTAATTATTCATTTATATTTACCTACATATTTACCCTTTCCATTACTTTTCATTAGTTTGTGCATTTCTGTGTTTTTCTCTGGGATTATTTCCTGCCTGCTTGAAGAATCTGCTGGTGATGAATTCTCTCAGTTTTTGTTTGTTTGAAAATGTCTTTTATCACTTTCATGTTTGAAGGATATTTTTAATGGGTAGAGATTTCTAGGTTGCCAGTTACTTTCAGCACTTTTAGGTTGCTATTAGTTGTTACTTTCCTCCCCCCTGCCGCCCCCCACCCCCACCCCTTAGTTGTAAGTAACTTGCTGGGGTGAATACCTGACCCAGACTAAACTAAACATATTCCCTCTTTTGCAAATTAGAAATGAAAACCTGAGGTATCAGTGGTGGACTTTGCAGAAGAAAGGTCAGAAGGGATCACTGGGGCCAGTAGCATTGGAAACAAGTCAGAGTTGGGGGGAGCAGTAAAGGAGGGTCTTGCAAGGCAGTGGAATTAGCTGAGAGGAGTGGAGGGGGGAGCCTGAATGGCCCTAGTGGAAGGGAGATGGGGAGGGCAGCTACCTGCTGACTTCCTGATTTTCAAAGGCCCGCATTTAGTTTCTGTGAGGGGTCTCTATATTTTTCAATAAATCTCATTTTACCTTGGGCTTGCTTTAGTAAACTTCTTTACATTTCAATCAACAAAAAAATTTTGTAAAAAACAAGAACTTTTACCTGAAAACTTGACACATCATAGGCATTTTATAATTGGTGGCTGCGGCTATTGTTATTCAGATCCTAAAGTGGAGTAAAGAGCTGATCCTCAGGATTTTCTAGTCATGCCAGTGGGATGGGCCGCATGTTTTAGGGGGCTCTGTTATTCAAATGCAGATTTACTATTGGGTTGGTCAAAAAGTTTGTTCAGTTTTTTTCCATAAGATGGCTCTAGGAGTGCTTAGTTGTCTAACTTCATTTGAAACAATTTCATTAGATTGTATTGTGACAGCTGTCATGTCAGCCTGCATTTAAAAAAAAAAAACTTATCAAAACTGGTGAATTTTTGTGCAGCCATGTTGAATATGGAATATTGAAGACGCTTGAAGAAAGAAAGCAACATTTTCAGCATTTATGCTTTATTATTTCAAGAAAGGTAAAACCACAAATGAAATGCAAAAAAGACTTGTGCAGTATATGGAGAAGGTGCTGTGACTGATCGAACGTGTCAAAAGTGGTTTGTGAAGTTTTGTGCTGGAGATTTCTCTCTGGACGTTACTCCGTGGTCGGGTAGACCAGTTGGAGTTGATAGTGTTCAAATCGAGACATTAATTGAGAATAATCAACATTATACCACACAGGAGATAGCCGACATACAATATCCAAGTTGAGCAATGAAAATCATGTGCACCGGGGGTGCACATGGGTTATGGGTTATGGGTTATGTCCATCGCTTTGATGTTTGGGTTTTACGTAAGTAAAGCGAAAAAAATCTTCTTGACTGTATTTCCACATGCGATTCTCTGCTTAAACGTAACGAAAATGTTCCATTTTTAAAACATATTGTGACGGGAGATGAAAAGTGGATAGTGTACAATAATGAGGAATGGAAGAGATCGCGGGGCAAGCGAAATGAACCACCACCAACCACAGCAAAGGCCGTCTTCATCCAAAGGAGGTGATGTTGTGTATATGGTGGGATTGGAAGGGAGTCCTCTATTATGAGCTCCTTCCAGAAAACCAAATGATTAATTACAACAAATACTGCTCCCAGCACCCCTGAGAACATGGCGCCGCGAGTGGCGTGGAGCGTGCGGGCTGCGGTCTGCAGCCTGTGCCCAACACGCCCTGCCTGCCGCGGCCCTGGGGACTGCGGGCGGGTGCCGTCCGGGTGCTGCGCACTGGACCCACTCTGCTGTCGGATTGTAAATTCAGACAAACATAAATGGGTAGCAGCAGAAAACGGTGTTGGAACAGTGGGAATCAGCAATTTTGCACAGGAAGCTTTGGGAGATGTTGTTTACTGTAGTCTGCCTGAAGTTGGGACAAAGTTGAACAAACGAGGAATTTGGTGCTTTGGAAAGGGTGAAAGCTGCTAGTGAACTCTATTCTCCTCTGTCAGAAGTAACTGAAATTAATGAAGCCCTAGCAGAAAATCCAGGACTTGTCAACAGATCTTGTTATGAAGATGGTTGGCTGATCAAGGTGACACTCAGTAACCCTTCAGAACTAGATGAACTAATGAGTGAAGAAGCACATGAGAAATACATAAAATCTATTGAGGAGTGAAAATGGAACCCCTAAAGAAACTAGTTTGAAACAACTTAATCTCGCCTAGTTGTCTTAAATTAGTGGTGGATAGATTTTTAAAAAGCAACTTTTAGCAAAAGAAACTACTTGCAACAATGTTGCCTGAAGAAAATACCCCTTAACCTCCTAATGATTTCAGATAAACACGTGCATCTTTTTCACAACACCCTGTGATTTTTAGGCTAGTCTCCAGTTATAATACTCAGAATTCCTGAAATTATCTGTGGTAAAACTAGTTATAAAAATGATGCAATTCAAGGATAACATTGTTATCTTAACCTTATATAATATTGTAACTTGCTTACAGCCATCCCTGGATTTGGGTCAAAATACTCAATGAACTTGCCACTGGAAATAAATGGCAGTGGAGAAAAGTTTGTTAGTTGTATAGTGTCCAGTAAAGAACATTACTATCTTAATTTTGCAATATATTGTGTTTGCTGGTGCTATTTTTAAGCAACAGCCTTGCAGGAAAATAAGAAACAGTTTAATAATAAAATATTCAAATTCTTAAAAAAAAAATACTGCTCCCAATTAGGCCAACTGAAAGCAGCACTCAACGAAAAGCATCCAGAATTAGTCAACAGAAAACACATCATCTTCCATCAGGATAACGCAAGACTGCATGTTTCTTTGATGACCAGGCGAAAACTGTTACAGCTTGGCTGGGAAGTTCTGATTCATCCGCCACATTCACCAGACATTGCACCTTTGGATTTCCATTTATTTAGGTCTTTACAAAATTCTCTTAATGGAAAAAATTTTCAATTCCCTGCAAGACTGTAAAAGGCACCTGGAACAGTTCTTTGCTCAAAAAGATAAAAAAGTTTTGGGAAGATGGAATTATGAAGTTGCCTGAAAAATGGCAGAAGGTAGTGGAACAAAAGGGTGAATACGTTGTTCAATGAAGTTCTTGGTGAAAATGAAAAATGTGTCGTTTACTTTTACTTAAAAACCAAAGGAACTTTTTGGCCAACCCTACTTTGAAAAATGGTCACCATATAATTGTGAGTGGGCACACTTGTGGTTAAAGAGTTTGGAAATATATTTGTCTTACTTTCCTTATTCTATTATGTTTTCTTCCCTTGTTACTTCCAGACCCTTGCTGTCTCTCATGCAAAGAAGAAAATCTAGGAAACTTAGAGAAATACATAATTACTAATTGAATAGATAATACTTTATGAGTATTAAAAGTCTCCTACTTTGAGTATTAAAATATTGGTATCTTGTAAATGTTTTTAAAGTTCTAGAGTAAAGGAGTAATTACAGATTTTAAGACAAGTGAAAAACTTAACTTTTTTTTGGTCCTTTTCATAGGTTCTCCGGGGACATAAAACTTTCCTAAATGATGCTTACAATTGGGAGTTTTTGATCTGGGAATCAGCTTTACTACTTTTCTTACTGCGCTTAGCCTCACTGGGGTCTGAAACCAATAAGAAATACAGCAATGTCTCAATATTACTTACTGAACAGGTATTGATTGGTCCTTGACAGTTTGATTCAGTGGTTAGAGATGGTATAATAAGATTTCTGCAGAAGATTCAGGGTTGAGTCTAGATTCTGTCACTTTCTAGCTATATGACCTTACACCTTACAAGTCACTTTGCAACTATATAATTGCTTCCTCTTTATAAAATGAGGATATTATCTTTCCCACCTGCTCCCAGGATTGGGTGCTACTTCATAGTATAAAAATTATTTTTTTTGGTGGTAATGGAGCGTGCTTTTAATCTCATATTCTGTGTCCAGTATTAGATCTTTAGAGTACCTGTCATTTAAGGATGTTTAATAAGCTTCTTGACTTTCTTCTCTATCAGTCAAACGCTGAATACATTCAGTGTTTGGAAAATACTTGCTCTTTAGTATGTGAGTAGATATTACAATTGAGAAATGTTTCTTATAAATACAGAGTAGTATAGAGTTGGTTTTTTTGTTTTTAATTTCATGTTTATCCATAAGTTTTAAATAAAAATACCTAATATCATTAGATTTTTTTTTTTTTTGGCCTTAGAATTATAGTGGAGAATTCTTACCATAAGGGGAAAAACAAGGGATTAGTAAATTAAAAGCAGCGATCTTTTTCCATTCCATGAATGTTTAATGAGGATGTTAGATTATTTGGGGGATACCAAGATGAATAAGATATAGTTTTTGAACTCAAGGAGTTTACATTTTAATTGCTATAATTAATATAAAAGTTTGCATTGTTTTGATAAATTGCTTCATTGTTATTTTTTCTTCACTAAATAGCTTTTCTTTGCCATATGTGACTGATTAGGGATGGGGTTTTGGGTAGGTGGCATATGTGCTCTGAAGAAATAGCTACTGGAATTTTGAAATTTATTTTACTTGAAAACATTGACCTCAAAATCTGCCATGTTGAATGCAATATATATATCTATCTTTTCCATGACATTTGCCCTAATCTCTATTCCTGCCCTTAGATTAATTTATATCTTAAAATGGAAAAAAAGCCGAATAAGAAAGAACAGCTTACTCTAGTAAACAATGTTTTAAAGCTATCCACCAAGTTGTTGAAAGTAAGTAATACCCTGTGATACATTTTTACTACCATTTAATTAAATCAATGCTGTACTTCTTGGAGAGGACCCTAGTAACAGATAGATGCTGTGTAGATTCAAACTACCAACTTGATAGTTTGGGGTTAATGACTCTATGAGAAAAAGCTTCCCAACTTACTACCCAAGTTCTAGTGATTGCTGATGTCTGTCACATTTTAAAATTACATTAAAAAATAACAAATAGCATATTGCTTGAATCCACCTTTAAAAACTTAGCTAGTGGAAAAGTAGGTGAGAGTCCATTACAGGCATTAATTAATTAATTAATTAATTTTTAATTTTAAAATTATTATTTTTAATTGAAGTATAGTTGATTTACAATGTTTCTGGTGTACTGCAAAGTGATATATATATTCAGATTCTTTTCCATTATAGGTTATTACAAGATATTGAACATAGTTCCCTGTACAATACAGTAGGTCCTTGTTGTTTATTTTATATACAATAGTCTGTATCTGTTAATCCCAAATTCCAAATTTATCCCTCCCCCGCTTCCCCTCATTGCAGGTTTTTTGAAGGTAGCTATTGGACATTAAGGGAAGAGGTTTTAAGCAATCATCCTCTCCCAAGACTGAAAAAAACAGTCGAGAAATCACTGGTGGCTATTAAGAAACCATGTATTTCATCTCAGTTCTTTCATGTTTTTGTAGGAGCTGGACACACCATTTAGACTCTATGGACTGACAATGAATCCCTTGATCTACAATATCACACGAGTAGTTATCCTTTCTGCTGTCTCAGGTGTTATAAGTGATCTTCTAGGATTTAATATAAGAGTAAGTGTGATTATCACTCTGTAGCATCTGCCTTGGTCTTAAAACTTATTGTATATAGTAATCTTTGTTCTTCCCACTGTGTGTGTGTGTGAGAGAGAGAGCGAGACAGGGAGGGTGGAAGGAGGGAGGGAGGGACTGGCATGGAAATAACTCTTGAGGTAGAGAAATAGACATTTGAAATAGACATTCAGCTTAGGTTTTTTCATTTTATGCAAGTACAATAGATCGTGCTCTTGAATGGAACACAAAAATCAAGTTTGAATCTCATGTCAATTTAATAGCGTGGGCTGGATTGGCCTCTGATCTAGGGAAATGTACAGAGGCAGAATGAATGAAAACCAAAAACCCGTGAACTGCAGTATATCTTTTTTGATCCTGGAAATTGTTAACGGTTTTTTCTCTATGACGTTCTATGGTTGCTGTTGTCACAGCTGGTACTTTTTTCTTATGTAAACGGTTCTTGGTTTACATGTAAGTGTACCTATCAACCCCACCTATTTGTCATAAAACTAACTATTTTGGTGATTTTCTTTTCTTAGCTGTGGAAAATTAAGTCATAAGCTGAGTCATGTGCCCGGACTTTCTCCCCTTGCTGGCATCAGTGCTTAACCCATTAAGGAGAGAGATGACTGCAAACCCATGAGACACCCACCTGCTTGTTCACACGGAGAGGTGCCCTCAGCTCTACCTAATCTAACGAATGGTGTTTTCAGAGGAACAGAGCCTTTCCAACTGGGTGTGCATGCTAAACACCTGTATTTTCATGGTTTTCAAATAGTATGAGTAGTCAGAAGACTGAAGACTGTTGTGTTATAGTAAGTTAAGGACAACTTTTTAAGTTAGGAAATTTATTCTGGGCATTTCAGTGCTGTGACAGTTATATTTATTGGAAATAGTCTTTCGGGTAACTATGGCAGATGCCCAAAGCATGAAGCAAAATCCTTTATTGGAAATATGCAAATTCAGTACTTTTCTATTACAGTCTATAGAATTGGAGATTTCATTTCTCTAGCAAAGAGAGATCAAGTTTAAACTATTTTAGGTTGAGCCTGAATAAAAGAACTTTATTGGAGAATTTCAGTTTCTAGGCTTTTTTGTTGTTGTTGAAAGAAAAAAATAACCTTTTAAACTGTGATTTTCTGTTAAACTATGGAGAAAATTTTACTTAGTTTATAATTTTGAAGTTAATCCTAATAACTGTATAGTTGTTGGTGAAAGAGTCATGCATGTAATATGGCATGTAATCCAGCATGAGAAATTTAAGTCTATGCACACTCATCCGTGTCCACCATAAAACATGTTTTCCATTTAAATCATCTGAGCTATGTTTCCCATCACACTACTAAGTGAAGCGTTCATAGTTTATCTGTTGTGAGACTCAGTGTATTTAACCCTCAGTATAATCTCATGTCCTCGGTGTCTGTACTGAGCCAAGCTATGCCACTGATGATTTGGATTCTCTTATCAGTATCCCCTATTGCACATACATGCGTATACATATGTTAATGAAAACTCTAATAGTCTACATTTAATTCCTGCTCATTAAGTTACCCACTTTGAAGAATCTCTCGAGGCAAATTGAAAGCCCACATTTTAATGACAAAATTTTGTGAATTTTTAAATGGAAATAATTAGGAAACTTAGTTATTACATGTGAAGTATGTACATGCAAAATCAGTGTATCATTTACACATATCCTAATATGCAGGAAGATTTTTGAGGTTTAAAGATGAATTTCTTAAGTCCAGGAATTGAGGTCAGACCTTTCTGGATTCATATCCTTGGCTCTGCTACTTATTAGCTTCGTAGTCTAAGGCAAGTTACTTAACATTTTTGCATCTCAATTTCTTTACCTGCTTAATAAGGATAATAACTACCTAATAGTGTTGTTAAGGTTAAATGAGATTATCAAGTAAGGTACTTAACATAGCATAAAGTACATCGCCCTTAATAAATCCACCATAAACATTTGTAATTACTGTTTAAAACCCTTTAAAAATCTTTTGCTGATAGATTCCTAACTGTGAAGATAGAAACCTAGGGGGCAAGATTGCTGAACTAGAAGTGGATTACCAAAAATTTGCAGCCATTCCAAATACTGCGTGAGAGTTACAATTCTTTTTAAAAAGTAAAACCCCATTATAGTGATTTACCTTTGGAAGGAACTGATCTGTAAAGGCACTTCGGTATCTCAGCAGATGGCTCATAGAAATCATGCTTTAACTGTTTTCCATAAGGGACAATAGCAGCTATCTCAAATCCAGGATTGAGCTGCTCAGTGCAGATTTCGGATGAAGAAAGCTTTATCTTTTTCTGTTACAAAAAAAAACCACTGTTCTATTTTTATTTGAATTTTTTACACAGTGAATCTTTAGCGTAAATGCAGCATTCAGAATAGCTTACTCCTGTGAGTTGTTTCGGTTATAGTTTTGATGGTGTATAATTGGTTTAAATGATTTTTCAGGTGGGTAAAATTAACTGTATGGGTAGTTGCTCATGTCGGAAACTTGGGAATCATTTTTCACTCTTGCCTTTCTCATACCTCACATCCAGTCATCAAGTCTGTGAGTAATTATCTTCTAGATATTTTTCTAATCAGTCCTTTCTTCTCCATCCCCACTTTCACCACCCTCATCTAAGTCAACATCCTTTGTTTTTGAACAAGATTCTGCTTTTCTGCCCCTCTCCCCGATGCCCACCTATTCATCTCAAAAGCTAATGTGTCTTTTCTGAAATGCAAGTCTCAGTCTCATCGTTTAGAATCTATTAATGGCTTAGTATTACTTTGAAGGTAAAAATCCAAAATCTTTTTAGCAAGGTGTATAGGCCTACCTTGTTGAGAAAGATTTTTGAATCTTTATGTTTGAAAGATGTTTTTTCTGGGCATAAAATTCTAGTTTTAAAGATGTTGCTGCTCTACTGCCTCCTGGATTGCCTTGCTTCTGACAAGAAGTCTACTGTCATTGTCATCTTCGTTCTTCTGTATTATTATTTTTTTTTAAACTCTGGCTGCTTTTAAGGTTTTTACCTTTTTCAGTGAATTTGTGCTATTTAGTTATAATGTGCATTGGTGTAGTTGTCTTCATTATTTGTGTGTGTGCTTGGGATTTGTTGCACTTACTGGGTCTCTGGATTTTTAGTTTGCATCAAATTTGGAAAAATTTTGACTGTTATTTCTTAAAATAAGTTTTCTATACCCCAGCCTCCCACCTCCTGAGACTCCACATGTTAATTAGGCTGCTTGAAGTTGTCCCACACCTTACTGATGTTCTGTACATTGTCCCAGTCTTCTGTTTTTAATTTCTATTAAAGACAGAAGACTGGCACGACTATTTCTATTGCTGTGCCTCAAGTTCACTAACCTGTTCTTCTGCACTAATTTGCTGTTAATCCTACCCAATGTATTTTGTCTACAGAATTTTGATATTGCTTTTTCAGTTTTTTGTATCCTCATGTCTCTCTTTAACGTGCTGTTTCTTTTCTCTATCTTGTTTTCATAATACTTATAATAGAAATAGTAAATAAGAACATTATAACAGCCATCGTCTGTGTTATTTGGGGGTTTGTTTTTGTTGATTTATTTTTCTCCTCATTTTGGGTCATACTTTCCTGCTTCTTTACATGCCTAGTAATTTCTTAATGGATGTGAATTTTACATTGTTGGGTGTTGGGTCTTCGTGTGTGTGTGTATTCTTTTAAATATTCTTGAGCTTTGTTTTGGAATGCAGTCAAGATACTTGAAAATAGTTTGATCATTTCAAGGCTTGCTTTTAAGCTTTGTTAGGTGGGCCAGAGCAGCCTTTACTCTGGTGCTACTTTTCTCCACAACTGAAGCAAAATCCTCCTGAGTCTACCTGGTAACCCTGTTCATGATCAGGTTTTTCCAGTTTAACTGTGGGAACATGAACTCTTCCCAGCTCAGGAATTTTTGGCCTGCTTCTTCTTGGTGGTTCTTTCCCTGTTGAGTATTTCCTTGTGCTCATCAATACCTGAAAACTTGAAAGGAAACCTCTGCACATTTTTGGAGCTCTCTCCTCTCCGTGCAGCTGTGCTCTCCTCTCTCTGCAGCTGTCTTCTCTCTGGTACTCGGCCTGCCAATTCTAGCTGTCCTGGCCGCCCCAGATTCTTAACTCTCACCTCAACTCAGCAAGGCTGCTTGGTTCAGTTTGGATACCCCCTTCCTACACCACAGCCTAGAAACTGCCTCTAAGTAATCTGGGGCAAACATGGGGCTCACCTCATTGAATTCCACTATCTTTTACTGCCTGTTGTCCAACATCTAACACCCATTTTTTCATATATATTTTTCCTTTTTTTTTTTTTTAAGTTGTCTGAGGTGGGAGAGTAAATGTTTTTCCCACCTTAGTAAATAGAAAAAAGTTTACTCAATTGCTCAAGCCAAAGGCTTAGGGTTTATTCTTGGTTCCTCTCTTTCCCTCCATACCTAATCTACCAGCCAGTCACGTTGGTTCTGTGTTTCCACCGCTAACAGACTGAGCCTCCTTTGCACTCAGCTGGATTACTGTGCTGACCCACTGTTCCCTTCCCATTCTTGCCTCTGCAGTCGGTTCTCCACAGCCACGTGAGTGAGCTTAAAAATATGGAGACTATATCATTCCTACTTAAATCCTTCCTGGCTTTCCCTATGCTGGCCTCCAAGGCCCTTCATTATCATTCCAAATTTCCCTCCTCAGTACCTGACAGCCACACTGGCCTCCCTGTGTTCCTCGTTATACCAAGTTCTTTCTTATCAGACTGTGCCTGGAATATGTTTTCTTCAGTTCTCCCGTGAATGGCTTCTCAGCTGTCAATTCCTTAGCAGGACCTTCTCTGAATTAAAGTTGTTCCCCATCTTATCCTTGTTATCAGTTATATATGGTCCTGTTCATTTCTTTCACGGCACTTACCAGAACCTGATTATCTTGTTTATTTTTTGCCTACTTGTTTCTGTCCTTCCCCACTAGAATATAAGTCCCTTAAGGCAGGAATTTTTGTTGTTGTTGTTTTTCACTCCTAGGTCCCCAGAATGCAGAAGAGTACCTGACCCCATAATAGGTACGTAATAGAAATGCATAGAATAAATGAATAGACCTCAAGTAATCTACTGTTTCTGTAGTTTTTTTTTTTTTTTTTCTTCTGTTAGGATGGAAGAGTTGTACTGTCAGTGCTTCATTTATTCCTGTATAATAATTTCTAGGAGATTGGACTTTTGTTTTGATTTCCCAAAAGGAGTGATACGTGCTACTGAGAAATTAAATAAACCAAGATGTAAAACTAGAACTAGATTAGGCCATACATACATTTAATTGAAATAATAATAACCATGGATGGATAAGAAAAATACCTGTTCAGCTACTTTTATAATTTGTATTGGGAAAAATTCTATCTCCTAAAATCGCTATGGAGGTATGACTTCAGACTTCCTAAATATGTACAGACTTCCTAAAAATGTACATTATATGCCTCATGTATAATATAAACACTTTGAAAAGTTGAATAACCAAATACTTGCCTAATTGGGGTATGGTTTTCTTAACTTTCAGAGACAAGTAGAAAAGTTCTAAATACCAGGATGTCCTCCAAAGTGTAAGCTTACGGGTCTGTTTTTAATTTTGGTTCATTGTATCTAGAGGTAAGTGAACCTGTGCACTGTAAAAATAACCCTCTTTCAAATTAATGAAATTCATTTTCAAAATTTTTTAGTCTACACACGCCATAATGAGCCAAATGGGTCTTACTCTCAAATATAGTGTATGATTTGGAATTATCAAGAAGTAAATTCATTAAACTTAATCTCATCTATACAGCTGTTGACTAGTTTGGTCATTTAAAGTAATCCTTTGCTCCTTGCAGTTATTGGTGCCCATCTTGAATAATGAAGTTTGAATTTCGCAAATGTGAAATAGTTCCATTCCTTTCCTGCAGCACACCCTGAGCCTATATGCTGTAGTAAGGTATTACTCAAGGTAACAAATAGTTGTTTATTAAGGACAAAATAAGCCTCTTGATTTGCTATAAAAATTTGCTAATAGTTCTGCTTGACTTTAATGCAAACATTCTAAAATAGACAAATACCCACAGGATTCTTTGGAAAAATATAGGTTCAGGCTAAATTAAAGCACTTGGCTATGTTTTTGTATCTTAATGTGTATGTGAGAAAGGTTCAGAGTTCTTTGGCAGAGCTCTACTAAATTCTACTCTCAATAAGCCTTCATACTCGCTTCTTACACTTAAGGCTCTACTTGCATAGAAACTTTGAAAACAGATCCAAGTTAGTGGATATCTTAAACTAATTCAGTCAACTGAAGCAAAGATTATAGAGTTCATGTCATAATTATGGCATGCGTTAAACCAGTCATTGTATTGCTGATAAACCTTAATAGCATAAGCAGTAAAGAGCTGCCTAAATAAACAAATCTGTTATTGTTTAAAAAGCACAAGTAGTTCTTAGCGCTGGAGCATGCCAGGATGATGTAAGAAGTTGCTCTGATATATTCTTCACGCCAGACTGAATCATCACGTTTCGTGACTGAAGTCTGTTTACACCACTGTTCCTTAGTTCCTGGAGCTCACTCTGGACTAAGCTCGAGCTTAAACACATCTCCGTGGAGGTCGGTTGTTAAGACTGTCACACAGTTTAACTAATTTGAGTAGTCCTTGCTTTCTTAAAACCCAATTCTTTTTGAATGTTGGACACATTAAACAGGAAGCTCTTCATTAGTTCACCTTGAAAAGCATTTGACTTTTTCTACATGAGAATATCTATTAAAAAAGGAAATAACCAAGGTATGCTCAGGTAGAAATAAAAAGCCGCATGCTTTTCTGTGTCCAAGACTTCTGAAATAGGAGTTGACTCTGTGCAAAAGCTACTTGGCCCCAAATATTTAATGTACAGGGGTTAGAAGACAATAGTATAGGCTCTTACTCACTAATCTCCCTAGGGAGACAATGTGATAGCATCCCAGAACTTTTTTGCTGTTATGACCAATAAGAAAATATGTCCACTAAAACAGCAACAAAATGATTTTGCTGCCACTCTGCAGGCTTTGCTACAACACACATCTCCATGGTAGGGCTCGGGGTTTGGAGTTTATTTTCAGTGTGAATTCAGTAATGGCAGGCGGGAATTAATTTCTCTCCTCAAGAGTATTCAGTTAACCGTGGTCTTGAGCTAGGTTTTAGGCATTATTCATTCCAAGAATTTCAGTGAAATCAAGTCAAAATACTTCACTCTACAAGTACAACCTAGAGTAAATAAAATGATTTAAAAATAATGTGAAATGCCACAGTCTGATGAAATAGAGTTTGTGACCTTGTGGTAACTGGACTTACACAGCTATGTCCATTAGAAATGTCTGATGACAATTTCCAATAAGACAAGTCCTTTTCTTTCCTTGACAGTGTAAGAAAGGATTTTTTGGGGGTAGCAAATTATTTATGCAAAGCTATTTTCCTTACAGTGAAAGGTATTAAGTAGGTATAATGATATTCAACTCAAACTAATTTTGAGCTTTACATATATATAAGTATAGCTATACAGGTAAAGTCATCATTGTAAGAGTCTTTCTGATTGTAGGACTTTGAATATTTGTTACTTGTAGGAATAAAAATCTATTTGAGGACTCAGACCATGATGAGAATTAGCTCCACAAATAGAAAAAGCAACATTACATAAACCTGACAGTAAAAGAAATGCAGGCCATGAACTGATTTTTGTTTTTTTTTTTTAATATCTATATAAAAAATAACGAGCGATTTACAGGTCTCTTTCTCTAATCAGAACCTCAAGTGTATATATAAAGGTACTGTACAATATATAAACATTTACAACCAGTACATCCATATTTTGCTTAGCATTCCAAGGCCACATTGCTAAGTCAGTACAGAATCAGTACAGTGACAGGTTACTTAGAAAGGAAAGAGCCACATCAGACTGACAACAGATGACATCAAAGTTATGTCGCAGTTAACAAAAATTGGATTTTTATCACTAATTGTGGACTATAGGGAAAATAAATCATTTCTGTGATACTAAATTCTTAGCATTTATCAAGCCTTCTAATTCTTCTCTATTCAAGTAGTTACAATAGGTGGGTAAATATAGTTCTGGATGGAAAGGGGATTTCAGAAATCTCACTCTGGGAAGCATGTCTTATCTACAGGGGCTGATTTAGTTGTTATATTAAAGAATTTCACAGTCAGACTCTGAGAGGGAAGGACCTGGACATGATGTGTTTCACAATAACAAGATGAACCCAGGGTGACAGAACAAGTGTGTTCAAATACTCCAGAAAATGGTTTTATTCTGAGAATGTTCCTTTATTTATAGATGCTACTGAATGCTGCTTCCGGGGGCTGAGAAACCCGGATCTATTTTATGGAGCTAAAAACTGTCTCTACCTTCCAACAAACATCTCTAATTAGACTTTAGAAAAGAATTCTGAAAATCTGTACAAGCTAAGCAGATGTTTACGCTCCCTTTCTTCTTTGTAAATAGGTTAATGTAGCTAGATATTAAAATTAAGATCTAGCAAGGACTGTCTACCACCACGTTTGTTCTCACTTGCTTGTGAGTCGGTCTCACACAGGTTCTGCTTCTCAACACTTGAACTTGTACAGCGGCTGCCAGATGAGTTGGTACCTCATCTGGCAACGGACCGTGAAACTGGTTTCATGATTAAGTCCCTCTTCAAATATGTATTATGTATTAATGACTAATGACTTAGTAGTTGGTTCAACCAAAATATCCAGAAAGAGAAATTTGGTAGTTTTTCTTCAGATAGCAATAAGCAATAGTTCCACATGCTTCTTTGTGGTTTCATAATAAAATAAATGAAATAAAAGGGTGATCTGAGATGCTATAACACATTAGAGTTGGATAACACAGCAGGAGGTGAACTCTTAATCAATTGAAGTGCTTTCTCATTTGAACATTCATTTATAAATCACATCATCTTTAACAGTTATTTGAAATACCTTATCCGGCCGAATTAAAATAAACAGCCATAAGAAAGTCAGTATTTGACTACATTTTTTTTTCTTTCCAGTAGCGATGTTTGGGAGCTTTATTTTTAAACGGGGACATCATCAGTGAGCTGTTAGGAGAGGCAACTGCTATCTTTAATGATGAGTTAACAATCTCTTCTTCTGCAAGGGCTCAAATATTTCTCTCTGTAAACATGCAACATGCTATTGAGAATATCAACTTCCAAGCCAAACCTAGCTTTTTCATTACTGTGGAAATATCTGCGTGAGAAGGATAAAATAGACATGATACAGTAGATAACTTGGCACAAATATAAAGTGAGTTGTGACCACGTTGTGAATATCACCACGTCATTTGTTCAGACACTCATGAAGACGAGCTGGGCGGCCTGAGCTGGGCGTGTCCGATGAGCCCGTGGGTGCGGCTCCTTCCTGAGCGCAAGGCGGGCAGCCAGCCAAGGGGACAGTGGGTTCTTAGCAATCCTGCAGGCCCTTCATGCAGCCTAGGTAACTTGATGCTCAAATTAAAATGTACTTCTGATGTGTGTTTCAGAATTCCTGAAAAAAATTGATTTTGAGGGGGGAGGGGAACACTGCTTTTTAGTAGGAAAAGATTACAACTTGTTTTTTTGTTTTATACTAAAGGTCACAGTCGCTTCTCGGCCACACCAGTAGTGCCTGTGGCTCTGCTTGCACTTGGCACCTTCCAAGGCCCTGGAGTTATTGGTGTTTTCTTAGCTGGAGAACCGCTTTCAGGTTTGAACCCTCCGCTCTCTTTGTTTTTGTCAGCTGCCTCTAGTTCTTTTCTTTTGTGATCTTCTATTTTGTTTAAAGCCATTCTTTCTTCAGGTTCCTGCTTTGGCTTCTTTTCTGATATTTTGACATTTTCTCCTATTTTATCTTTACTAGAACTTGTTTCTACTAAGGTTGCTTTCTTTCCTTTTTCATTTTCCGATATAGCTCTACTAGTAGTGTTATTTGTCTTTTTGGATGGAAGCGACTTTTCATCCATTCTCTTGCTTTTTTTCCCTGGAGACCTGGTTCTGTTTTTTCCATGCTGATTCTGATTTGTATCTTTCCTGATAACACCTGATCTTTCTTTCCCATCTGACATCTGCTCAGCATTGTTGCTAGCATAGCCCCCTACTCTTTGGTTCACATTTGATTGGTCTTTGCTTCCTTCAGTTTTTTGCTGCTTCTTTGGGCTTGAAGACTGTCCTCTGCTTTTTCTGCAATGGTCTTGTCCAGAAGCTGCCCTGGTGCTGATCTGACTACTTTTATTCTCTCCTTTCCTGGGACTGAGTGATCGATCTCTGGGTCTTCTTTTGGGGTCATTTTTTAGAGGACTGGGAATCTTTTCTAAATGTTCCTCTGAATATCGACTGGCTGACTTTTTGGGACTAGCAGATCTGCCTCTTGGTATGACACCATTTTCTACTTTCAAGAGATTTTTCTTATCACTGTGCCCATGACTGTTGGGTGGATCCCTTTTATTCACATTTTTATGGAGAAGAGACTGATGTTTTATATCAGACTGATTTTCATTTAAAGTGCTTTTCTTTTCAGGCACAATGTCCTTTAATTCTTCTGCCTTTTCACATATCTGAACTCTCATCAAAGATTCTTCAATTACTGGCACACGAGACTCTTCAAATATGAAAGCAGAATGTGAAGATGGGTGAAATGGTGACTGTTCATCATAAATCACATTGGAAGATGAAGGGTTATTAATAGTCCAATCACCTAAAAAAAGTGATTTGAGTAGAACATTATTAAATTTTAGAATTATAAATAGGAACAATTAAGTTTTGAATTTTTTGATAGCCATTTGAATTTTACTGACTGCTTAAACAGCCTGAGTATCTTATAAATAAAGTTCATGTATGTTTAGATCTCTCTCTATAAAGGCAGACGTATACAGACAGCTATACTTGTACCTGAAGGGTAGGTTGTTTTATATATACAAAATAATAGTATTCATTTTTCCAATTACTTTTGTATAATAGGTACGATAATATATGATGTGTAAATTCTTTATAAGTAGCAAAAGCCCAATAAAAATCTTAAAAGAAATAAATAATAAAATAATTGGACCAAATTACCTGGTCCAAGCAGCTTACTAATTTAGCTATTATTGATGGATATAGCTTCAGGATTTGCCAAAATCACTAATAAAGGAGACCAAACTGTGGTAACCAGAATGGAGTTCATGGGCATTTGTAAATAATTTTCTTGCTTTAAGCTGTCAAATTTAATGTCAAAAGGAAACTGAAAAGTGCAGAAGATAGTAGAAGATGTATTTAATAGCATCATTTTTAATTAAAAAGAAAAAAAAAGAAGGAAGTGATTTACAAGACATGCAAATTTACCAAATCTTTTTAAGGAAAGACCAAGAAAAGCCCTGAAAGCCTTAATGTTGCTCAGGTTTCACGTAGGAGCACAGACCGGAAGGAGCCAAACCTGAAGAAGGAAGAGAAAAAGCCTAGGACTGTGTAAAAAAAACATCACAGCGCAGTTAGCAAAGATGTCACCGGGGACGTATGGTTTACAAGCAGATGGTGGAAGGTAATACAGTCAGAGGATTATAGGCTGGAAGGGGACTGTAGGAGGTCATGTCTATACTTATCCCTCAAAAGCTCTATGGGGGGAAGGGAGGAAACTGGAACGGACAAGGACTAAGTGGTGTGGTATTGTACTTCTAGACTAGTGCACTCAGTTGATAAACAGTGATTTTAAAATACTGTGATATTTCAAAAACATACATACAATGAAACCAAGGAAATTTAAGATCAGTACAGGACTACGGAAATGGTCCCAAGTGCAACTCCTTGTCTCCAGGTACAGCTAAAGTAACTTGTTTTTGACAAATGACCAGAAAAGCCTAAAGTTCTTATGCTGCTCATTAAGAGAGAAACTCATCTTACTATAAGGAAAAAAATAACATTTGAAGAGATTTCAAATGCTTTTCATGACATTAAAATCGTTTGCCTCTAATGTTCTCATTTTTTATAGGCACTTTTCTCTGCAAAAGCAACTGTGTTTTCTGCTGAAACTAGCTTAACATATATATTCTAGTCTAACAAAAGTTCTGTATGAATCACTTATTTTATAATATTATTATTTATGGTAACTAACTTTAGATGGTTCTGGTGGTTACCTGTGAATTAGCTAGTAAAATATCTGTCCCCTCCAAACAGATATTCCTTTTCCTTCTGCTGCCCCCTCCCTAACAAACACATTCTCAGCTTTTCAGCTACAGGTGAGCTACTTAACTTACCATGGTCAGGTATCAAGCCAGTTCCTGGCCTCAAAAGAAGAAGAACTTTATTTCCACCGGCCTGAATGAGCTCAATTGCTCGAGTATGTGTGATGCCTTGTGTAGGTTCCCCATTGATTTCAACAATCTGGTCCCCAACCTAGACAGGGAACATTCACAGAAACAACATGAAACTACACATCCTCCTTCGGTTCTGTTTTGTCATCCCTAGAGCCACCCAACTCTGCTGAATGACTCTCTTTGTAAAATATTTAACTTGTGCACAGTGCTATTACACTAGAGTTGACGAGGAGTGGACAGGTGGTAGCAATAGGAAGAGAAGATGTCCAGTTTTATTTATGCTATAAAAGTTTCTATGACTAGTAAGCAGGATCTGGGCATCTTGAAGCCAAGAATCAAATTCTAAGTTTTCAACCAAACGTTAAGTGGTGGGAGAGGGTGAAGGCTCTATGACCCACATGATACCACAGAGCTACCTCTGATTAATCCGCCTGTGAAGGGTACTTTCCGACTCGAGCTGAATATCCTAAATCCTAGGCAGGTGGCTCCTCATCTTTGAAGCCTATCCTGGCCTCCAGGGAGAACTGCCTACTCCTTCCTTTGTGTTGCTGCTACACCCTGTACATATATGAGGCATTACCTAAATGAAATATTTATAGACTAAAACTCTAAGAAAACTCAGCTTGGAGAAATTCATACTACTATGAATACTTATTTAAAACCAATAGCTGGCTTACACTAAATGACTTTAGTGTGTAGTGATTTCCCTAGAAAACAAACAAACGCTAGGGATCAGAATAAAATGCCTCAGCACCATTGCTATTTACTAGAAATGTCTGTAGTTATTTGAAAAGAAAAAGGAAATGTGAAAGAGTGAAGTATCACTTCTGCAAAGGACCTGGTTAAAGATAATGATGGTAATGATTTAAAAATATATCCAGATTTTAAACATTTCGAGGTGACAAACAACTAAAGGGTATTGGCTTCAAAACAGAAAAACTGAACAATGGACAATTACTGAAATTACAAAAAGCAATATTTGCAGAGCTTACTAAAACAATGCAGAGATAACAGAAGAGGACGCAGTAATTATTTAACAGAGGTGAGTAGGATTGCCCTGTATCCACAGCTGCAGCAGCGCACAGTGGCTTGGAAGCTGGGCTTTGGAGTCATAATGTCTGTGGTTCACTCCTGGCTCGACCTCGTCCTAGCAGAGTGGTCTCATTTTCCTCTCTGTTAAGTGGGGATAACATTAGTACCTACCTACCTCCTGGGGTTGTTGGGAGGAATTAATGAGCTAAAAACAGGATTATACACCAAGCACAAATAAATGTTAATTTTCAAATGATCTATTTTCTGGTTTTCCAAAAAAAGATTTAAAGCTGGTGGCACAGTGGTTAAGAATCTGCCTGCCAGTGAAGGGGGCACGGGTTCGATCCCCGGTCTGGGAAGATCCCACGTGCCGCGGAGCAACTAAGCCTGTGCGCCACAACTACTGAGCCTGTGCTCTAGAGCCCGCGAGCCACAACTGATGAAGCCCGCGTGCCTAGAGCCCGTGCTCCGCAACAAGGGAAGCCACCGAGATGAGAAACCCACGCACCGCAACGAAGAGTAGCCCCTGCTCACCGCAACTAGTGAAAGCCCACGTGCAGCAACAAAGACCCAAGCAGCCAAAAAAAAAAAAAACATAGCAGGATGAAGATTTAACTATAGACTGCACCCCGTTCTATACAATGCAAACATTTTTCAAGTAAACTAAGAAAACAGAACAAGTTTTATTGCATATTTATGGGAAAAAAATGAGTGGAGGATATCACAAAATAGATGGAGTTAACACATAAAGTGGAAAAAAAATCTAAAATAAAAACCAAAGTAAGATGATAATAAACATAATAGGATGGAGAAAAAGTAATAAACACAATTCATTAAAAAACCCTTATAATCAGAATAGGTATATAAGTGAAATAAAGGTCGGTACCCAGATTTTCTTTAATAAGTGATTATAGAAAAATCATTTTCATGAGGAAACACAGATGACAAATTAGCACCAGATATAAAACCCTCTGATAATTAGAGAAATTAATATTAAAATAGATACTACTTGGAGCATGCTTTGGGTACATCTTGTAAAAACGTGCTTGAGGTTATAATTCATTTCAATTATAGTCTTTGGCTTAAATTCTCTGTCCAAACCTGCATATTTCTTATTCTTTCAGCACAATAAGTAAACTGCAAAAAACTTGTAATTGAACAGATCTGCCACCAGGTGTCATTTTTGTTTAACTTAAAAACTGAATTAGGGTGAAGGAGAGGAAAGCCATGGTTTTAAGATTTATGGTAGAGAGGCCCTCAAAAGGGGAAAAAGGTCTAAACTGGACTACACAAAGCTTAAGATAAAAAAATCACACCTTTGAGAGGGAAATGTAAACATTCTTCTAAAAGTTTGTTACTTTAAAAAATTTTAAGTGTGATAAAAATACAAAAAATGGGGAATATATTTTTTGATAAGAATAAAAATTCAAGGTCAGGTTTTTGTATTATTGAAAAACAGAATTGTGGGGGACAGAGGAGAGAGGAGAGAAGAAAGAAATGAAAGGGGAAGAAAAAAATGAGAACAGGAGAACCAAAAGGGGGAAAGTAGGAAGAACGATAGAGAAAAATTGTGTTGCTTTAAAAAAGTCACTTTTTAAAGGCAGTCTTGCAGTTTTTCAAACAACATCCACTAAAATATTAAAATGACTAAACAATATTTCTAACATATTGCTTACATTATCTTACAACCTCTTAAGACCCTTTATGCCTCCCAAAGGAATTGAGTCCAAATGACATAATCATGGCCTGATGTGAAAGCACACAGACCAGGCTGAGAGACAGTGGCCCTGGGTCCCTCTATGGCTGTGACTCAGTCTCCCTGAGCCTCAGTTTTAATCTGCAAGTGGGGATAATGCCCCCTACCTCACAGAGTTTTTATGAGACTAAAACTAATACAAGTGAAAACATGTGGTCTGGAAGACAACAGACTCTTAATAGTTTCTAAATCGGATTCTGTTCTTTGTCAAATATTTCAGTCTGACACTATTACCTAATATGGACTTTTTCCATTCAGCTGATTTCTCATTCCCTTAGCCCAGAACCTTTTTCCTTCCTCTCTAAATCAGGATTTAAGGACCAGCTGAAGACTCACTACATGTACAGATCCTCTCAACACCTTTCCATCTATCTTAAAAGTAAACATTTTCTTGTTTTAGTGAATTATACGATTACACTGTTTGCTTATTCCTTCCTATAGCCCAAGTCCTGTCTACCCAGTAATAAGTTCTGGGAGTTAATCTTAAATATTTAAAAAAAATTCTCCCATTATCTAGAAATATTAACCATGCATTCTATTCTTTCAACAAATATCTATGGAACATCTACTATCAATATTCAAGGCACTACCTCAGGTGCGGAAGATACTGGAATAATAGGTACAGGACACAAAGTACAGTGTCAGCTTAACAGAAAAGACGGGAGAAGAGGAGAGAGGCAGGAGGGGAAGGCAGACAGGATGGATGCTCAGGTGGCTGGCTCCATGCACAAGTGTCAGCTGGAGATAAATGTTCATCTTTTGGGACAGTGGCCACCTGAGTAAGTTGTCATTTACAGCAAAGCTCCCATGATCCCTACACCAAGTCAAGATTTTGATGATTTAGTAGCCAGAAAAATTATTCTCTGAAAAGCTGATTTATTTTATTAGAGTTTAGAACAAACCTGGGCATAGCAGTAATAGCTTATTTGCTTTTGCTTTCAAATTTCAGAGTTTCTTTTTTATATTAAAGCTGATTTAATCACATAATTCTAAAGTTTCTGTTCATTATTAAGAATAACATGTTTTAGGGCTTCCCTGGTGGTGCAGTGGTTGAGAGTCCGCCTGCCGATGCAGGCGACACGGGTTCGTGCCCCGGTCCGGGAAGATCCCACATGCCGCGGAGCGGCTGGGCCCGTGAGCCATGGCCGCTGAGCCTGTGCATCCGGAGCCTGTGCTCCGCAATGGCAGAGGTCACAACAGTGAGAGGCCCGCATACCGCAAAAAAAAAAAAAAAAAAAAAAAAAAGAATAACATGTTTTAGAAATAGAATCCTTTAAGGCCTCTTTGTTTGCCTTTTATTTGGTGAGATTAGTGTATCTGAGGGTTATATTTGAAACCAACATTTCAATTATATCCTAGTTTTTGGTTTAACTGGAGTTTTGTGATACAATATACAATGAGATTTTTTTAAAACTCCAAGTTTAAATGACTTAGAGATTTTTGTTTTAAAAGGTTGGGGGTGGAGGAGAAAAAGGACCAAGAAAACCAGAAATAAGTATGCCATCCCCATAAACAGTGCCTCAAACTGCTCTTACTAAAACTTTAAGAAGTTTACTTGGGCCATGTATTTTACATGTATTATAGCTCTGCGTTTTGTGCAGGTTCAGAGTAGTTACCCAACGATGCACAGCTACAAGGTGGCAGAACCAGAGTTCGATCCTTGTCCTGTCTGATTTCCAAACCCATGTTCTCCCCACTTTATTAAACTGTCCCTACAAGAAAGTGAACTGTGGCGAGAGCAAACAGCTCAGCTTCAGCACACTAATGGACTTTGGCCATCAGCCCCTCTCCTTGCCGTCAACACCCTCCAGCTCTGCTTCTGCTGCTCTGCGTTCTCACCCTCCCCATTTTCTCTACTTTCTATGGTCCACTAATGACAGGCCTTATCCAGAGTCCTGCCCCTGGCCCACAACTCTCTAAATCGTCTCCTTTAGTGAATTCATCCACAGCAAAGGCATCAGTTATCACTTCCGTCTGGGTAATGTCACAATCTGGGACTTTACCTCTTGTCCTAACTGCCTGCTAAATATTTACACCTGCTCAACCAGCTGGTCCTTCAACATGACTACAACTTAGTACATCATCAGTCTTTGCCAAATCCTTTCTCCCACTGGCCTCCCTCACGTTTTTTTTTTTTCATAGTACAGGCCGGGTGAAGCCTCTAAGCCATCCTTTACTCTTTTTTTTCCTTCATCCTTCACTCATTTAATACTTGTCAGTCATCTAAACTGGTCTTTTCTTCATTAACGGTTGATCCCACATGCATCACTTACCGTCCACCCAAAGTACTACCATCCAAGTTACACTCCCACCACCATGATTGGATGCCTAAACGATAGCTAGCCCTATCCCCTCATCCATCCTACACACCAAGAGACTGATTTTATCAGTGTATTGCTCTCAGGGGGAACTCGTGGCGCAAAAGCCTTCTGTGACTTTCCACTGCCTTGGACCTACACACTGGTGATTCATCCTACTTGCATATTCTCATTTTCTTCTACCTTCCTATGTATTTTCTAAATAGACTCTAGGTAAACTTGACCACTTGCAGTTCCCTATATATGACGTGTACTTCCTTCGTTTTACCCCTTTGCTCATTTCTTCAGCCTGGAATGTTTTCTTAATCTCTCCCTGTTGAAATCCCATTGACTGTCCAATGCCACCTCGTCTATGAAATCTTCTCTACTCATATTCACCTACTTTGAACTTGTACAAAAGTCTAGTCCTTTAGAGAAAGGATGGTATCTTGTTTGGGGGTCACTCTTTCTCCTTGCTTATTCAGTATCATGTATAAATCCCTGGGTAAAGCAAACACTCGGTAAATGTTTATGAAATGAGTAATGGGAGTGGAGTAGTGATGTGCATAATTTAAAACTGCAATCACCCAGAAGACTTTTCTAATCATTGTTAGAATTTACCATCTAATAATTTGCCAGGGTCATTTGCCTTTCTAATTACTTAGTTAAAAGCAAAAGAGAAAAATAAAAAGAAGAAAAAGAAAAATTTATCTTTCCCTGATGCCCACTGGTAGCAGAGGGAGGAAGTCCAAAGTTCTCTTGAATAGTAAGGGGAAGGCTGTCCGGATTTTATAATTTTTAGCATATAAAATTTTTAGCATATAATTGAATACCAGTAAATTAACTATTTAAAAAAAACTGAGCCCAGCAAATGTCTTCAATATAAGAATCCTCTAAGTAACATCTAGAGAAGGAAGGAAAATATCTTTTGCAGATCCATAAACCATCTGGCCTCAACGCCATGTACAAAGCTATAGTGTTTCAGAGCTGAGAACCCCTATGCAGGAACATTGCTGACGTGATTTCTAGTCCTGCAAATGATAATAAAGTTTGGGAGAGTCATGCTTTTCGACCTCTGGCTCCCTCTAGAAGTAGCTAAGAGGGGAAAAAAAATCCTGGGATTATTGTTTCTTGGAAGAAGTCGATGATTCTGTTTCATCCTGGCTTTCCCAAGACTTAATAAGATGAAAGTATATTTTATTTATTAATCCATTTGCCCTTGAATGTTGACTACGTAAGTAAAATTGATTTTTTCTTACTGACCAAAGTCAAGCCAGCGCAAACAGCCTAACTGCAATACAGTATAGCACCCTGCAAAGAGGAAATGAACTCATGACAAGCATCTGCCTTTCAGGTTTTAGTGATGGAAAAGCTTGCTTCATAGATTCAGGAGGTTTCTGCATTCCCTTTAATCAACTATTTTCAGAAGTTTCCAGTCCGGAGCCAGAACCAAAGGTTGCAGACAGAAGCCAACTCACGTGAATTCTGCCGTCTTTGATGGCAGGACCGTCCTCAGCCAGACGCAGGATGAACAGCCCCATGTTGTATTCCTTCCCACCCCTGAGGCTGAATCCAAAGCCCCGGGGGCCTCGCTCCAGCTCCACTGGGTAACAGCCAAGGCTCTAGAGAGAGAGAAGTGTAAGGAAAACAAGTTTACGTGGACTGCTTTATTTAAAGTTTGAAGAAAGACTCCTTTTATGGCCAGAAGAAATGATTTATATTCTCAATACACACTTTTAAAAGAAAATTGAAGTACAGTTAATTTACGATGTTGTGTTAGTTTCAAGTGCACAACAAAGTGATTCAGTTACATGTATATATATTCTTTTTCAGATTCTTTTCCACTATAGTTTATTACAAGATATTGAGTATAGTTCTGTGCTCTACAGTAGGTCCCTGTTGATTACCTATTTTATATATAGTAGGGTGTATATGTTATCTCAAACTCCGGATTTATCCCCCATCCCCTTTCGTAACCTTAGTGTCTTCTATATCTGTGGGTCTATTTTTGTTTTGTAAATAAGTTCCTTTGTATCATTTTTTGGGGATTCCACATATAAGTGCTATCATATGATATCAATATGCATTTCTATATCATAAGGAAGGAATGTATGTTTTGGTCAAAGGGCTACTTAATTTCTATAAATGCAGCCTAAATTAATTTGAAGATTACATGTCTTCTCTACTAGTTGGTCAATATGCAACAGAACAATCAGAGAACAGAATTTTGAACAGTGCTTCCTTTAAGCAGATTTTGACTAATTTTCCTGAAAAAAGAAAAAAAAACCCACCCCAAATCCTTCCTTGATTAACTAAAACACTGCTACTTCTAGGTACTCAACTAAGGGTTAAGATTTCTCCAATAGAGGATAAACTTCTTTTTCACTCTTTACGTCGTCTCGTGGACACTAAGAGAATGCCAAACACAGAGTAGGTCCTTAAGAATGATCAGTTTGGGGAACAAGTTTATCTGAACTGATTTGCAGTTAAAATTCATCAGTGTCAGTGATTCAGCAACTGAAAAGAACAGTCCGCATCTGGGGGGAATCTCTGTTACCTGATTGTGCCGACTGCCTATGACTGAAATCATTGCAGTGTCAGGCTGTGCAAGGTGCTTGTGGTCAGACCACGAGTGTCTGTAGGAAGTGAGGACGTCTTTTCCAATTTCACCTTCTGTGACACTTCTACAGGAAAGAGAAATCAAGTCACTCTCTGAACTGAGAATATGAAAAACAGCCTAAAAGTAAAAGCGGATCGATTTCTTTTCCTTTAAAAGCTGAATTGTGCCATTCTCCCTCTGACAAACTGCTATTAAGACAGGCTGTATCTAGAAGCAGAGAGATGCCAGGCAAAAACTAGCCATTAACTCCAGCCTGGCTTCAAGTCTGTCAACACCCCCATGCTGTTTTTTCGTTTTGTTTTTGTTTTTTTGTTTTAAGGGTGTCTCAGCACAGTTTACATCAAGGAAAACTGCACTCAAGTCACTGAACCGGAGGGCAGATAAGCTGACCTTGTTACAGTGAAAAATGGCTCTCCTGCAGTACCAATGCCTGTGAAAATGCTGAATTTCTGGAAATTTAGTTTTTGTTTCTTGACTTGTATTTTCAACGAAAGACTAAAGAAATATGCACAGATACTGCTCGGGTAGTCTAAGAAGATGGTAATTGATGTGGGTCTGGGGCTTCCCTACCAAAACCGTGAGGACCTAGAGCAGCAGAGTAGGTGCTACTGTCACTTCTTTCTAATCCCCACCTGTTACGCTGCACCCTGGGCTGGGGCTGGGAAGAGGGGGAGGAAGGGACAAAGGGACCGGAGGGAGTAGACATCTCATCTTGACCTAACCGGCTGGCTTCTGCATAACTGTGTGGAGGTGAGTGGGGGTGGGTGGGTGATGAAAAGTGGGGAGATGAGCAGGGGAAAAAACCAAAACCTGAGAAGAGCAGCCCCACCTGTCCCCAGGTATGTGGTTGGCCTGTGACTGTCCCACGGGCCTGTGCTGCAGGGCTGGGCTTTGCCTGGCGGAGTTTGTTCCTGATGGTGGACCAAGATGCTCTGTTCAAAGGCGAAACAAGAGAAATAAGAATTTGTACATAAAACTGTGAAAGTGAGACAGTAACAAGTGGTTGTCACTTTCCCGACGGTAGTGACTTTACACAAGCAGCACTGCTATCAGCTGCCTGCGACTGGAACTAATGTCTTTTTCCCTGTGGCTTCTGATCGATGTTTATGTTTGAAGAGACCAGGAATCATTCTTACTGCACATGCTTTCCCTCTTTCACCTTTGTTTTGGTCGTCCACACAACATGAAAATCAGAAATGAACATACTCCATACTATTATCTAGAGGACTGAGCTCTGGGAACTACCTTATAATATATTTATGGGTTTCCAGAGTGTACTGTCCATAACTGGTAAACCACTCTAGATGACAAAAACAGGTCTTAGGAATGCTGGAGCACAGAGGCCAGTCTGGAAATCACACACGTATCTTTAACCTGCATCTTTAATGTAGCAGTAGTTATTTCACCTGACTCTAGTATCAAAGAGAAACTTATAAAATCATCCTGAGTATTGACAAATGTTTATAAAGATTTTACTGATTCTATTTTCTAAGAGCACAGATGTAAGTGAAAAAAGGAACATTTGCTTCAGTATCATCCTCAACAGCTCCAGAACTCCTGTTGTTCCTTGAAGGCGGATTTCATAACTAAGCAAAGTAACTGCTTGCATCTAGAACTAGATGCCAATTCATGGGAGATGACAGTTAAAAGACACTCTGGAGGTTGTCAGACTCATATTTATTTTTAAAGCTGAAACTTTCGGACTTCCCTGGTGGCACAGTGGTTAAGAATCCGCCTGCCAATGCAGGGGACACGGGTTCGATCCCTGGTCCGGGAAGATCCCACATGCCACGGAACAACTAAGACTGTGCGCCACAGCTACTGAGCCCACATGCCACAACTACTGAAGCCCGCATGCCTAGAGCCTGTGTTCTGCAACGAGAAGCCACCGCAATGAGAAGCCCACACGCCATAACTAGAGAAAGCCTGCACGCAGCAATGAAGACCCAACACAGCCAAAAAAAAAAAAAAAAAGCTGAAACTTTCTAATGTTTTATCCCACCCAAATTTTAAAACATAGGATATTTTAAAATATCAAAGAGAGAGCATAGATTAATGATTAAGACCATGAACTTTGGAGCAAGACTGATGGGGTTTCAGGCAGATCCCATCATTCACTAGCTATGTGTTCTTGAACAAATTACTTTAATTCTCTGTGCTTCTAATCTAATCATCTCATCAATGAAAAGGGAATTACAGCTACCTCGTGGGGTTACTGTATAGATAAACATGCTTAGAACAGTGCCTGGCATATCATATTCACTATATTAATGATTCTATTAAAATGATCATTATGGTTATCATAATCATCAAAATGATTGGGGCTATATTTCTCTTAAGGTGTACAGTCTGAAATATTTACCTAATTTAGCAAAAATGTTCCAGGTAAGAGGACATTTTTAGGTTAGAACATGTAGAAACTGATAAAATCTGAATCTCAAATATAATGAAAACACAGAAAGACTGATGTGAAAAACAAGGAATATGAATGTTTAGGAAGCAATTTCTATTGAGAGAGCTGGGACTTCAGGGTCACTAAATACATCATTATTTTATGGCTTGGATTAAGTTGTTTCTCTTCAAAGTTCTTGGGACTAAAAACATAGATAAATAATTAATTCTTATTTAAGAACTTCTTGTAACTGAAAGTAACTGAGAGTACTCTGAAAACACAGGCCAGGGTATAAACAGTGGCGGGAGGAGAGTAGTGGTATCTGGCTAGGCTGCTGCAGCAGCCTCTCTAAATTTTATCTGAAGATTTTTGTAAAGCAATGGGTTAAGTATATCTTTCCCTCAATGAGAATTAAACTTTTGCTGGAGCTTCTGTATGTAACTACTTAAGAGAAAGTGTATTATCAGAGGATAAACACAAAATCCCACAGTTAAACTTTAGCAACAAACATTATAATATATTGGGAATCATCTTTACCAAGAATAAGAATCTCATGAAAGAACTTTCTAAAATTCTATTGAAAAGATGACCTGAATAATTGAAGAGATAGCCCATACTCTTAGGTGGGGTGACTTAATATTTAAAGGTATAAATTTTCCCGAAGTTAATATATGTTCAATATATCCCAATAAAAATTGCAGCTGGATTTTTTAGAGTGGCTTAATAATTGGCTCTAAAATTTTACATGGAAAAATTTCATGAATACCTAGTTGATTTGGTGGGGGCTTGGAGAAAGACGTGCCTTAACAGACAGATATTAGAATATACCACCAAGTTACAGACTAAAAAAAAAAGTGTGTGTGTGTGTGAATATATATATATACACACACTCAAAAATTATATTTATATATATTAAAATTATATGTATATACACAATAGGTACATATAGATAATAATAGATAAACTAGCAGAACAGAATAAAGAACTTGGAGATTCTCTTTTTTTTAACATCTTTATTGGAGTATAATTGCTTTACAATGGTGTGTTAGTTTCTGCTGTATAACAAAGTGAATCAGCTATATGTATACATTTATCCCCATATCCCCTCCTTCTTGCGTCTCCCTCCCACCCTCCCTATCCCATCCCTCTAGGTGGTCACAAAACACTGAGCTGATCTCCCTGTGCTATGTGGTGGCTTCTTCCCACTAGCTAGCTATTTTACATTTGGTAGTGTATATATGTCAATGCCACTCTCTCACTTTGTCCCAGCTTACCCTTCCCTCTCCCCGTGTCCTCAAGTCCATTCTCTACGTCTGTGTCTTTATTCCTGTCCTATCCCTACATTCTTCAGAACTATCTTTTTTTTTTTTTTTAGATTCCATATATATGTGTTAGCATATGGTATTTGTTTTTCTCTTTCTGACTTACTTCACTCTGTATGACAGGCCCTAGGTCCATCCACCTCACTACAAATAACTCAATTTTGTTTCTTTTTATGGCTGAGTAATATTCCATTGTATATATGTGCCACATCTTCTTTATCCATTCATCTGTTGATGGACATTTAGGTTGCTTCCATGTCCTGGCTATTGTAAACAGTTGTGCTGCAATGAACGTTGTGGTACGGAGATTCACGTTTAAAGGGGAGGTTAATATATAGAAGAGATGGCTCCATAAATCAATGAGGAAAAGAAGTACTGTCTAATAGATGGTACTAGAAAAACTGGCTCACTGTAAGGATAAAAAATAAAACTGGATCCCTCCTAAAACTA